>NW_027514389.1:3800928-4434417 GCF_048772815.1 Callospermophilus lateralis | reverse complement strand
AATACCAATGTTGACATCAAGGGTTTCCAGGAGAAGTTTCCATGCTTTTGCAGAATCCAGGTAGCAATGGGAACACTGGCAGTTGTCTTGCAGCCATACAACTGGGTAGAGAGACTCTGTCCCATCATTCCAGAGGATTTGCATCAATTAATTCCCATCTACTGCTTCTGCCTTTTGGATGGCACAATTCATGTTTCTGGCGTTTGAGGGTAAATCCTGTTAGTGAGCTGCTGTTAAACCAGAGTTAAAAGGAATAGTCAGATGGAGTGGATCTAAACTTGACCTCTGTGAATGTGCACAGTTCAAGTGGACTCTGGCCTTCTGCTAGTCACCTAGCTGCATGAGATTTGACTTACCAATTCTGGGGACTTTGTTCTGATGGAGCATTTCAGATGCTATAAACAGAAACACAGTGGCTAAAAGTAAATAAGATAAAAAGAATTCCTTGTTTTTCTCACAGAAATTTAAGATAATAAATTCAGAACCAATGACATACATACTTTTATGTTTGAAAAAGGCTGTGAAATTTGTTTTTAAGAGAAAAAATGCTCCACAAATTGGTAGTATAACAATCGTGCCTTTGCTATTTTAACTGACGCTCAATTGTATAAGGCCTTTGAAAAAAGATATTTTCATAATACTTCACTAGGAAACTTATTTTAATGAAGGGAATATTAATGTAATTTAATTTAAGGCATACTATAAGTTAGAACATAATGTTATCTCTGCTCTCCCTCTCTCTCTCTCTCTCTCTCTCTCTCTCTCTCTCTCTCTCTCTATATATATATATATATATATATATATATATATATATATATATATATATATATATATATTGGTACCATGAATTGGAACCCAGAGGCACTCAACCACTGAGCCACATACCCTGCCCATTTTATTTTTCTATTTTGAGACACAATATTTGCTAAGTTGCTGAGGCTGGCTTTGAACTTGTGATTCTCGCCTTGGTCTCCTGAGCTGCATGTCCACCCCACATGGTTTATTATTTACTCTTTTTCTCATGTAGTACATTGGCTCAATGAAATATTTTCAACAACTTTAAGGTATGCAAGGAATTTGTTTGTTTGTTTTTCTCTGAAACTTTCAGCTTTGGTATAAATCAATAGTGTGCTTTGATATTTTGGTTAGCTTATTCTGAACATTTATGGATTATTTTTATGTACCTTCATCTTAACTGAGAATACATGACTTTTTAAAAATTAAGACATCCGCTAAATTTGTAGATATGCATATCTATGGGAAAGAAAATCTAGTGCAAGTGAGCCACTGTAGTGTTATAGACTTAGCACCTCAGTGTTGATCCTGATTCCATTAATGACTTTATACTTAATATCAAAAAACATGACAGTGCCCTAAATTTCACTTTCTTCATTTTTATTTTCCAGAACTCATAAATAAGGATTAGAGTTTATATTGAAAAAATATAATTTACATGAAAGACAAACGTCTCAATCTCCCAGGTAATTATCAGTTAGTCATTAATAGAAGGTGATGTGAATAATAAAAATGAAAACTCCATTGCCTTTGAGATACATGTGTTTCTCTCTCTCTCTCTCTCTCTCTCTCTCTCTCTCTCTCTCTCACACACACACACACATACACATGATGGAGATTTGTAAAATTCCTTCCATTTACAGCAATTAGGTTGTTCAACACCAATAAGATAAAACTGATCCTTGTTTTTCATGAACTTCTGGCAAAGATTTTATATAACATTAAAAATAACTTTAAAAACACACAATATTAAAATAAAGCAACTTTAGTTGACTGCTACACATGTTCCTTCCACATCATTAGCTCTAATGTTTTAGTCAGGTAATGGAAGAACGTCAAGACAAGGAAGATTGTTTTCTTTATTTAACTCACTACAGCTATAATACAATTCACTGGGTCTTGGGTATATTTCTACATGGGAATTCCTGTTTGTTTGTTTTTTTAATTTGTATAATGACATGACAGAACTACTACTTAAAATCATTAAAATTATAATTTAGTTAAACTCTGAAAATTTAGTTCATGAGTTTAAGTAAGGGGTTTTAGGCAAGTCCTAAAATTAATTTCTCTGTGAAATGGGTAGGCAATTTGTTTTTTTTCTGATAAGAAGAGGGGCAGTTTGGAATATTTTCTCACATATACAGTTTCAAAGAACAGTGATGATTTCAATAGAAATTCTGGGATAATATAATCAAATCCTTAAATAACATGTCATAGATAAGGAAAAAAATAGAAACACAAGATTTCTGTTTTTTAAAATATATGTAAGGAGTTGCTAAATACTATTTGTAAAAGGAAAGATAGTACCTTTTTTTTTAATTTGCAGGGTACATACAGTTTCTGTTGCATGTTCTTATTTTTTTAAACCCTATAAGAATGTAATAAATATTGTGAGCTCACGGAGTGCACAAAAGCAGCCTGTAGACCACATCTGGCCCATATATTGTAGTTTCCCTGTCCTTGATCAAATTATTCAATTCATGTTTTCAGCATAGTGGGATATAACCATGCCTGGATGCATGTTTTCTCTTTTTCCTCCTCATATATAAAATTAAACTTACCATTAAATACACAATAAATATCTCCTTTGTGACACTGCACTAGAGGGTACAAATTTGAGCATGAAGTTCTAATGATAAGGGACATTGAGATGGTTATGAAAGTAAACAAAAAATAATACTGGAGGAAAATGGTGTTGATACCTGAGAAGCTCCAGGACACCCCAGTATAGAAGATGACTACTTGAGTAATTCTTAAAGTTATAGAAGCATAAGAGGGTAAATAGCTATATTTCCAGTTTTTTCTCTAGCTAAGATGTATATGTATGATGTAATTTTGGCCAAATTGATGAAATATGTTTGGAAGTTTCTGGGCAGGAAAACATTTTAAAAAAAGGTAGACTTGGCTTCCACATGCTATTTTCCCCTACTTACTTCCATTCCTTTCTTTCTGGATATGAATGTGGAAATGGTACTGGGAACAGGGCTGTCATTTTGCTATCAAGAGGCATCAAAAAAATATACAAATCTACAAAGAAGTCAGGGTTATCCATGTTTCTGTGAAATCACATTACTAGGAATAGATGGTCACATCTAGATCTCTTTTAACATGAGAAAAACAAATTCATTACTCATTTAAATCTAATTTTGCCAGCTCTGTATCAAAAGAGCAATAACTGCAATCTATTAAAGATAACAAGAAATACAACACAGAAGGCAATTGTTCATATGGACACCGAGCAGTGGATATCTTTGCTACACCTGTATGTATACCAAGTTTTCTTTTTTATTTCAAGGTTTTCCAGTTTTGCAAGTTTTTCAAGCAGACAGGGAAAATTCAGGTTTCACAACAAATAATTATTAACATAGATGATGGCAAGCCCACAGACAAAATAGAAAGAACTAAAAAAGTTATATGCATGTATGCTAGTTTGTGTGTCTCATATCCTTTTGGTCTTTAACCTAATCTATTTAAGTTGTTGGATTATTCATTTACTAAAATTAGTTGATAAAAACCAAAGGCTAAAGATACCTAAAAGTAACAATGCACATAAAACAAACACATATGGCTTGAAAGTTTATTATCTTTATGATAATCTTATTTGTAAGAAAATACTTCAAAAAATACATCTCACTTATTGGTTCTAACACAGTGTTTGTAAACAACATAAGATGCATTCATCCCATAATAATAGTGCTTCTGTTATTGAAACTGTTTTAATGTGCCCTCTTCATCTTCTTTCTTATCTAAGATAAATAAGTACAGCTTTTCTTTTTTTCAAGAGATGTGACATTTAGATTCTACACTTTCCAGAAAGCTCTCTCGTAGTTACCTTCCAGTTTACAAATTTTGTTTAAAATATGATGTTCCAAATTTTAAAGGATACCATTAATAATTTGTAGAATGCAATATTTATGGAATGGAAAGAATGTAATATTTTCATTATAAAGACCAAAAAATTAGTATTCTGTTTGAAGGAAAAGTAAAAACAAAACAAAACAAAAAAATCAACAGGTATTTATTTATTTTTTCTAAACTTGATAGTTTGGCAGAATAGTGGTAACTGCTTATGGCATCGTATGAAAGAGAAATTGACTTGGTGGTCAAACAAAAATATTTGTTTAAAGACTTACCCACGTGGAACTAGTTGTCAGGGATACCCCAGTGAAACCCTGCAAGAGGCTGGCCCTCATGGATCCCTTCAGGTACTTAATCAGTAATCATACACTCAAACTTATCCCAGTCTTGTGAAACCATTTTCCAGGCCCACCTGGCTAGTCACCCAAGGACAGCCAGCCAGAAGACTTCAGCAGCAAGGCGACCTGTCCAGTGGCTTAGTTGTCCCACCTAGACTCTCTGAATGGACCTGTTAGCAAAGGACTTCTCTTGCTAAATCCAGTCTTCAAAAACTGGAAGAGGTACTGACTTAATACATGGACACAAAAACAAGGGCACAAGGATTCTGAATAATAAAGACAATATGACCCAGAACAACAACAACAAAAAAAGCACCAGGTATTGACTCTAAAGAAATTGAAATTCATGAACTTCCTGAAAAAGAATTCAAATTAATCCAGTTAGTTCAAATTAGGCAGCTTTGAGAGAATACATAGAGATAATTAAATTGTATCAGGAAAATGTGTACAAAATTAGACATCTGATGAAGGCATGTGAAGCATAAAAAAGAAGCAAACGAATTCTGAAGATGAAGAGCAATGACTGAACGAAAGACTTCACAGAGAGTTTCAGGTCATTTGAAATACACAATCAGAAAAAGGTGGGAAAAAAGAATGAAAAGGGATGAAAAAACCTTATGTGGATGATGTAATACCATCAAGAGAAACAACACAAACATTAAGAAAATTCAAAAGGAGCAAAGAGAAAGAATAAGATAGAAAGTTTACTTAAAGAAATAATGACAGAAAATAATGGAGAAGGAAATAAATTTCTAGATCTATATAGCCCAAAGAATCTTAACTAGATAAAGTATTGAAGAAATTTGGACCAATATACATTATAATAAAATTGTCACAAAATCAAAGTCAAAAAGAATTTTGAAAGGAGCAAGGGGAAAACAGCTTCTTACATACAAGGAAACTTCTATATAGACATCAGATTTTTCAGTAGAAGCCTTGCAGACTGGGGTGATATACTCAAAGTATTGATGGAAACTGCTAAACAAGATTATTTTATCTGAAAAGTTGTGTTTCAGAAATGAAAGAGAGATTAAAAAAAAACATTCCCAAACAAGCAAAAGCTGTAGGGGTTTATTAGCACTAAAAATTCTAAAGGAAGTTCTTAAAATTCAAGCAAAAGGATACGAACAACATGAAAATTCATAAGAAATATTTAAGATATAGTCTAATTTGGAATACTCTAAAACAATTATGATTATGCATGAATCACTTTTAACTATAATATGAAAGATAAAGGTATTAAAATTAGTATATTTTAGTAATTTTAATGAACACACAATATAAAAGTATAATTCGTGATATCAAAAACATGAAATATGCAGAGTTGGAGCTAGAAACCCCAGTGACTTGGGAGGCTGAGGCAGGAGGATAGAAAGTTTGAGGCCAGCTTCAACAATTTGGCAAGACTCTCAGCAACTTAGTAAGACTCTGTCCTAAAATTAAAATAAATAATTAAACACAAAGACTGGGGATGTATCTCTTGGGTTCAATTCACAGTATTGTGAAAAAATTCAGGGCTGGGGATGTGTTTTTTAAAGCTATAGTGAGTTACTTGTAGGCAAAATACATTTGAGTCTCATCTTTTTTCCCCATTTGGTTAACTTATGTGTTTTCATTGCATAATTATCGATAGGTCAAAAATTTACTATTATCATTTTATTAATTTTCTTTCTGTTGTATAGTTCCTTGATTGATTCTTCTTGTCTTGCTGACATCTTTTCCTATTTCATATTTGTTTTTGTAGTGATATGCTTTAATTTCCATTTATCATTACTAAATCAGTACAGGCTTTTTTGTGGGTATACAATAGTTATCATGATACTTATACAAAACATTTTGTAGTTACAGTAGCTTTTTTTAAACAATTTTAATATGATTTTATTTGTAGAAATCAAATCAACACAGCACTTTTCTGAAACATTTATTGACATTAATTTTTAATAATTTAGAAAAAACTCACATTCTTTCAAACTCCAAATTTCCAAGTGGGAAAGAATAAGACTATTTTGATAATAAAGCCCCTTTTCATCTCTAAAAGAAGAATTATGAAATGTCCACTGAAAAAAAAATCAGGATTTAAATGAACTTAATCAGGAGTTCTGGCGTGAAACTACTACACACATTAATTCACATAACCTCCTATCTTGAAAACTAATCAACTGAGCAGGTAGACATAACTTTCATCCTTTCTTTCTTCCTGACAAGACCCGTCCTCAGACTGAGTCCCCTCCACCCCTCTGCACAGTATTCCTCCTGCTTCAAACACTTCCTTTCTTAGTCATCTTTTCCTGCAACTACTCCTATTAAAATACTAAAATAGGGCCCCTGTTCTTGGAAAACACCGGTCGGTGTGAGAAATTGCTTGATTTTGTTTGCTTAGGTTTTTACTGTCTCTTCAAAAAGAGGATCTAAATTCTTGGAAAGAAAGGATCCTGCCTACTGGTTTTCCCAGCACTTGTTCTTTCTTGGGATACAGTAGCCCTCTTTAGATACTTACTGAGTACACGGATTGCAAGGGGCACAAATAACGACTAAAATGTATCACTTCTACGAAAAAAAAGGGTGAGGAGACAGAAGAAACCGCCTGGAGCCAGCGCAGGACGGCCTGCCTCCACCGTCCAAAGCGCCAGGGACCAGCGGTCACCGAAGGCTCCCCGCCACCGGCCCAGCCCCTCGGGTCTCTCCCAGGACACACGCACCACCGTTCCCATTTCGCAGGCGAGTAGCGTGGAGCACTGGGCCAGGCAGTCGGCCCTGGCCGCGGAGGGGGTCGTCGCGATGACCACTGGCGAGTGCCTCTCTGGGAGCCAGGCGCTGAAAAAGAACCGCCGCCAATAGGTTGTTGGAGAAGCAGGAGGGAACAGCTCAGCCCCGCCCCGGGAGCGGCGAGGCGCGCGGCAGCTTCCCAACCCTGGCCCCCAGCCTCCAAGCCCCGCGGCTCTCCAGCGGCCCCCAGTCCCCCGCCCACCGGCATCGATCTTACCGACCCCCGCCCGCCGCGATCCGCCCAGGCCGGGGCTGACAGGGTGCAAAGTCCGCAGTCCTCCCCTCCCGCGCTACTCCAGGAGAACACTCCCGAATAGATCGCCGAGGCGCTACCCATTCACCTCGCTTTGAGTCTTCCCTTACAGTAGCTTTAAGAACATATATTGGCTGGAAATAAATTAATGTAAAAAGACCAACCAAAAGAAAATAATAGTGGTTACTTGCACCAGAAGAAATGGACTCAAAGTAAAAAACTGTAACAGGCAATAAATCAATAAATCAATTTATCAAGAAGGTTAACATATATATATAATGTTATGTGGGAGACATATGGAAGGTTGAATACTAAAGAATAAAAAAAAATTGAACAGATTACTAATGTGTGTGAAATTGAATCAATAATCAAAATCCTTCAACCACAAAAAAACCAGTATCTAATGGCTTCATTGGTGATTTTAAAAAAACATTTAAAGAATAATTGACACAATTCTTCTCAAACACTTCCATAAAAAATAAAAGAAGATGGAACACTTCTAAACTCATTTTATATAGCCAGTATTACCCTTAAACCAAAACTAGGCAAGGGCTTTAAAAGATTAGAAAATTATAGGCCAATGTAGATGAACATAGATGTAAAATTCCTCAATAAAATGCTAGAAAAATTAATTTAGTGCTTAAAAAGATCAAATACCAAGATTAAGTGTGATTTTTCCTGGTATAAAAGGATTATTCAATATAAGTAAATAAATAAATGTGATAAACTGCATTGATTGAATGAAGGAAAAATATCATAACCATGACAATAAATGCAGAAAAAGTCTTTGACAAAATTCAACATCCTTTCATAATAACCCTCTCAAGAAAAGAGGTACAGAAGGAATGTCCCTTAACATAATGAAGGCTATGTATGGCATGCCCACAACTAGCATCACACTAAATGATAAAAAGTAAAAAAAAAAAAAAAATTCTCTAATAACAGGAACAAGACAAGAGTGCCCACTCTGACCATTTCTATTCAACATGATATTGGAATTCTAGGCAGAGAAATTAGGCAATAAGAAGGAAAAAAATCATAAAATCTGAAAGGAAGGGATAAAATTGACTCTGTTCATTGATGACATGATATTATAACAGGGCACCCTAAAGACTACAGGAAAACTTTTAGAAGTAACAAGCAAATGTACCAAGGTTTCAGGATACTATCAACATTCAAATACCACATTATTTCTGTACAATAATAATGAATGTTCTAAAAAGGTAATAAGAGCATATGCAATTTACCATATCATCAATAAAACACATAGAATGCAGTATAACTAAAGAAATGACAGATCTACACACTGAAAACTCTAATAATTCAATAAATTGAAGAAGTAATTGAAAATTGAAAATACCTTAGATTCATAACTAATTGAAATACCTTAGATTCATGAATTTGAAGAATGAATATTGCAATTTCTATCAAAATGCCAAATACATTTTTTCAAAGGAACAGAAAAAAGAATCCAAATTTGTATAAAACCATAAAAGTCCCAAATAGCTAAAGTAATCATAACAAAGAAAAGTTAAGTTGGAGGCACCGAGTAACTCAAAGTCCACTACAGTACTATGGTAATCAAAATAACATAGCACTAGTATATTAAAAAAAACACATAAACCAATGGAATGGAACAGTTAAGATCAGATATAAATCCATGTATCTAAGGTTAATTGGTCTTTGACAAAGTTTCCAAAAATACTCAATGAAGAAAAGACAGTGTCTTCAATAAATGGTGATGCCATACTGTATATCTCTGTTCAGAGAATGAATTTGGACCCTTCTCTCACACCCTAAATAAAAATCATCTCAAAATGGAATAATGATTTAAAATAATAGACCCAAATGAAAACTACTGGAATAAAATATAAGGAGAAAGCTCATGATATGGGGACAATGATATTTTGATATGGGCAGAAAAGCACAGTAAATAAAAAGCAAGAATAGACAAATGAGATTACCTCAAGCTAAAAATCTTCTGTACAGCTGAGAAAACAATCAACAGAGAAAACAGATGATCAACAGAAAGGGAGAAAATATTTGCAAAAAATATATCTAATAATAAGTTATAACCGAAATACATTAGGAACTCAAATAATTTACTAGGAAGAATATAAATTACCCCATTAAAAACTGGAAAAGGGACATGAATAGACATTTCTCCAAAGGGGATTTACCAATGGCCCAGAATGGCCCAGAAGGTCTGTGAAAAATGCTTAATCAAGTTTTATCAGAGATTGGGCACAATGGTTCTTACCTGTAGTCCCAAGTGACTCAAGATGCTGAGACAGGAGGATTATAAGTTTGAGGCCATTCTCAGCAACTTAGTGAGACCCTCAGCAACTTAGCAAATGTCGCCTCAAAAAGTAAAAAATAAAAAGGACTGGGGATGAAGCAACATGACAAAGTACTCATATGTTCAATCCCCAGTGTATATATATATATATATATATATATATATATATGTGTGTGTGTGTGTGTGTGTGTGTGTGTACACCTTATTGTGGTTTGGGTTTGTATTTCTATGATATATATGCATATATTTCTATGATATGTATGTAAGTACATATATATTATAGAAATATAAACCCAAACCAAAATAAGATACAATCTCACAACTATTAAAATGGCTGGGATACAAAGACAAAAAATAAGTGTTGTTGAAGCTATAGAGAATGGGGAAGTGTTGCACACTGTTAGAGGGAATGCAAAGTGGTACAGTTATTATGGAAAACAGGAATAGGATTCCTCAAAAAATTACAAATAGAACTACCATATGATCAATCAATCTCACTATTGGCTACCTATCCAAAAGAGAAAAAACCAGTATGTTGAAGAGATAGCTGAAGTATCATGTTAACAATAGTATTATTCACAGTAGTCAAGGTATGGAATCAACCAAAGGATCCACATGTGTATGTGTATATGTATATATGTAATGGACTTTTATCTAGTCATTTAAAAGAAGGTACTTTTGTCATTTGTAACACCATGGATGAAGGATGTTATGCTAAGTGAACTAAAAAGGCACAGAGAGACAAGTACTGTATGATCTAACTTATGTGTGGAATCTAAAATTTTTAACTTATAGAAACAGAGAGTAGAATGGTGGTTTGCAGGGCCTGGGTGTTGGGGAAAGGAGAAGATGTTGGTCAAAGGGCAAAGAGTTTCAGTTATGCAGGATGAATAAATTTTGGAGCTCTAATATAGTATAGTTAATATAATTAATACTATATTAGGTGCTGGAAATTTAATAAGAGTGTAGATTCCAAGTGTTCTTACTACATACACAGGCATGCACAGGCATATTATGTGAGGTGATAGACATTAATTATTTTGATTATGGTAATTATTTCACAATGTTTACATAATCAAAATATCACATTGGGTACAATAAATGTATAAATATTTATTTGTAAATTATAACAACAAAACTTAGAAAAAAATAAAAATAATAATATGAGTTTTAATTACCTAGACACTAGGGTTACAATAGTAGTAATTGAATTAAAAGCAGCAGTGGTTATAGTAGTAGAATTAATAGTTTGCATTTACCAAATGCTTTCTTTATGCCACTCAATGTTCTAAATGCTTTATATAGAAACTCACTGACTCTTCACATCAACCCCAAGAAAAATTGAATGCAATTACCCAAGAAACAGAAATAGAAATAGGCTAGGAAATAACATACAGATGATAGTAAAATCCATCTTGAGTTATCTTAACATTAAGACAATTTAAAAATGTCATTTATTTTTATCACTCATGTTCCAAGTGTATATATTCTAAACTCCATTTGCTTCAATAACATGCTTATTAATAGATTTGAAAGTTTTCTCGCTTGAAAGAATTTTTATGCAACTTGAAATATGAAACACTGATACTTAATGGGTGCACCGTTTAAAGGAGGTATTTTCCACCATGATGAACAACATTCCTGTATTATAGATGTCACTGTGCCCATGTCACATCTGTTGAAGTGATCCCAGCTGTAGCAATTTGCAACCGCAAACACTAATCACATTCCCAATTGTTATGACCTTTATATGTCTTTCTTTTTCTGTCTAGGCCATTTGAAGTGGAGAGGGAAAAGCACATTTCAGTCACTGGGGAAACCTGAGACTCTTGCTCCAAACCATCTGATCAAAAAAGAGGTGGAGACATCAGGATCTTCCTAATGTGAGGCTGCCTGAGGCACATGTGGTATGTGGAAGAACTAGAAAAACTAGGGTGCTGATCAAGTTAAATTATTTAGGTATCTATGCAGGAACTTGGCAGGTCATTTCTATTCTTCATGATCTCTTTCTTAGCCTTATGACAAATGTGAATGGTAATCCAAACAAAAACATGGTAAAATGGGAGAAATAATTTCCTTCTTGAACTTTCTTGGTTTATTTAAAGCCTTATTGGAGCAAATATAATCAAAAATCAAAAGGGAAAAAAATCAAGTGTCATCAGTATTTAAAAGCAAATTCTTTCAGAAAATTTATATATGAGGATGAGTTGATGTCTATTTTTAAACTGAACCCACCTGAATTGAGTCCAGTTGAAGCATCATGACAAGGTTTCATACTTTATTATTTTGCTGCTTCTTTTAGTAATTTCATTCATAAAATATCAGTTTGGTTTTTGTGGGAAGGAGTAGTTTTGCCTGTCTTGTATAAAGCTCTGGGGTTTGGGCAGTGTCCTATCTGATGGGATAATTGCTTTTTTTTTTTTTAATTTCATAGCATCAATTGGGGTATGAGTGTGTGTTTTTTCCTTCCTTATCAACCACCATATTTTTCCTCTTCAGAGTTATAGACTTTATCTCAAACTTCTGTTTGGCACAACTAAATTGTTTCTGAGATTATTCTGCTTCAGTGATGGGTGTGATTTTGTGGGGGTTTTTTGTTTGTTTTCTTTTTCAAAATTTTATAAAGTTAATTTGTCACCCCATCTCTCCAGCATTGTTTGAAAACTTAAAAAAGAAGCTCTGGAAATTGCCTTATGCATTGATCTTAGTAAGAAAAGTAATTTGGAACCAGAACTCTTACAGCCAGAAAGAAACAATCTGTAATATTACTAGGTTCAGTGCCCTCATCAGATACACAGGGCAAATAGAAGCTCAGAGATTTTGGATGTGATTAGTCTAAGCCTACCTTCTGGTTAGTGGGAGAAGTGTCTAGGTAATTAAAACTCAAAACTAGTTTTACCAGCTCCCTATTCACACATAAAGTCAACATTTTCTAGTATTAATAAAAGAGAGTGCAGAAGTTTTGCAAATGTTAATTTTAACCAATTTTAAACATAATCTTTGGAGGGGAAAGCTAACTAATGAAAACTGCTACCCAATACCATTAAGTTTAGAGATTTTAATTTTGTTTTTTTCAATTTATTTTATTTTTATCAGTATTTCTTTTATTGATGTATGAGGCTTAAACCTGTGTTGGAACAAGCAAGCCCCATAATAGCACCATAGTTAGACTCTAGCCTGCTTTTCTAAGCCATCATTTTACAACTTTTTTTTTGAGAAAGAGAGAGAGAGAGAGAGAGAGAGAGAGAGAGAGAGAAAGAGAGAGAGAGAGAGAGAGAGTTTTTAATATTTGTTTTTCAGTTTTTGGTGGACACAACATCTTTGTGGTGCTGAGAATCGAACCCGGCCCATACTCATGCCAGACGAGTGTTCTTAAGTGCGCTTAAGCAACATCCCCAGTGCTTAAGCAACATCCCCAGCCAATCATTTTACAACTTATTAAGCAAACAAGGAATCACATGTCTTTCATCCACCTGATGTTATCTTTTTATAAACAATGCTAATAAGTCCCACGTGGAACAGCTGAAAATCTTTCAGTAAAAGCTTTAAAGATGATCTCATTCACTCAGTTTAAATTTTACCAGTTAAATCAGGTCAAATGTAAGAAACTCAAATGATTAGTTGCCTAATCAGAGCCCATTATTTTTAAGTCACTACCTACTCCCCCCAACCCTAAAAACAACCTCTCAAAACTCCACTTAGACTCAATTATTGAAAACCCATACATAACCAAGTGAAAAGATTAATTTTCACTCCACAACTTCTCAATCCCAGGTTTAAAAAAAAAACCTATCTAAGGAATACTTACCAATACCAGATTGGAAAATTAAAGCCTGCATAGTTATAAATCAGATTTGTCCCCACTACAACCAGATTGCATACAATTACAAACTGGTTCTGTATATACTCTAGAACTGACCTAGAGAAAGTTTAGAATAGAAAAGCTGTAAGAAGAAATAGATTCCTAACTACAGAAGTTACAATTTTCAAAATTAAATTCAAGACTTTTCTCCCTTTATGTTCACAGAAATATTTTCTCTGTAAAAATATACACATTTTACAGACAAATACATTTACAAGCTCTTTCTGTCCTAAAAATGAGAATATTCCACATTTGTAACTAAATGAGCCTTAAGTCAAGTATTCATGGCTATTACTATGCTAATGAGACTCATTCAAATCAAGCCAAAGTAGAACAGGCATAAAAGTCCTGAACACTTGGGTCTTCTATTCAAGAAAATATACCCCGGGAAGCTAATCACAGAGGAAAAGCTTCCCTTCACTGGTGCACAGTAATGAGGCTTCTAGTCATTGCTCAATTACTTGTAGCTTAAATTATTCTTTACAGATCACTGGCATCGTTAGTGCTTCTCTTTTTACACTATGGGAAATTAATGAATTTGGTGGGCATATTTAATGAATTTTATGACTAGCCTGGCTACTGACCACTCTTCTGGTTCTAGACAAGGAAATTAAGTTTTTCCACTAAATCTAACAGTCCTCCTCTGTGGCCTCCCAGTTTGCTTGGTGCTGAAAGTGAACTTTGCTTCTTTCATACAGTGAACTCTTCAAGGGGGACTACTTTTCCCATGTATTTATTCTTGTTAGACATAATCCTCTTGCCACTTGCTTCCTGGCTAGGTTGCTAGAGTGACACTCTTGGAGGTTACAGCCTGGGCAGCTTGAAGTCCAACTTCATAAATACATTTGATTTCACAGAAGTTTTGGTGGCTGGAGTTGGTCAACAGTCAACTATTGCACTTACAAGGCTATCTTATTAGATACAACAAAAGCTGCTCTCCTGGCGGGGTGGCGCCGCTGTGGGCCCCCAGCCCGGCGCCCCCGCAGTAGAAGTTGAGTCCCATGATCTCCATCCTCTTAAAACAGAACATCACATGCCACCGCCACAGTTTCAAGTCCATGCCAGACTACGGAGACCTGGACTGCTCACTCAAAGGAGGTGGAAGTAAGGAGTCAACAATTTATTTTTAACTAGATGTGATAAGTGGCTGAGATACATAATACTATGTGAATATATTCTCACGTAGATAATAAATTCTGGAGAGCTATTAGCATTCTCTTGAGAAGTTTCACCATTTTGCCTATCGTCTCATTTTAAGCAACAAATTTTATGCAAAAACTTTCTCCATAAATTACAAAATGGGAGACACTAGTTTCACTCCAGGGGAATTACAGTGTTTAGACTAGAATTCTAATTATGAAGGCATTTGTTCATTGATGTAATAAAGAGTAGTGGAAGATTTTTCAATTCTTTGAACCAGACCACATATATATTAATCTTGATAAATCTGATGTTTTTAATCAATCATTGAACTCATAGAAGCAGATGGTAGAATGGTGGATGCCAGAGGCTGGAGATTGGGGTGAGGAGCTAGGGAGATGTTGATCAAAGGTACAAAGCTTCATTTACATAGGATAAATAAGTTCAGGAGACCTATTATAGAGATGACTATAAACTAATAATAATGTATAATGGAAAATTTCTAAGAGAATAGATCTTAAATATTGTCATAAGAAAAAATTGATAACTGTGTGAGGTAATGTGTACATTAATTAGCTTGATTTAACCATTTCACAATGTATTCATATAGCAAAACAATACATTGTATTCTGCAAATATATGCAATAATTATTTTTAAAATATACCTTAAAATAAATAAATAAGCTTCCTTAAAAAAAAACCCTTTATTTATTTTTATGTTGTTCTGAGGCTTGAACCCAGCACCTTGCACATGCTAGGTCAGCGCTCTACGCCTGAGCCACAACCCCAGCCCTGAAATAAGTCTCCTTAAGACTGAAGAACATGAAATGAGGCATTTTCTGAGGGCTCTTCCCTGTTTGTGGTGTAGCCCTTTACAGTCTTCTGCTTTCTTTCACACATGGCTTTCAGTGCACCATCCTGAGTAGCAATTAGTGCTAACATTGTGGATTACAGGTGGAGGAAATGAGCCCATAGTGTCTCAAGAAGTTTACAAGATACCAACACATGTACAGGGTAGCATTCGTTTTGGAGCCAATGTGCTTACACTCTGCCCTTGTGTTTCTAATTCTCTGATAAATAATGAAAGTGCTTCTGTTATGCATGGTGACAGGACCCTGATCAAGGAACATGATCAGGCCAGAATTTTCAAAAGATTCATCTGGATAGATGAAAGGAGCACTTTCAATGAGTGGTAAGCTGCCCTGAGGCCATCCAATAACAAGTATTTTATGATAAGTAAATATTAGCATATAACATAACTCTTTTATATTATTGTAAATAATATAAATTATTGCTAACTAAAAGTAACAACCAAATTCTAAATTTTAAGCCATTCAGTCTTGAAGAACTTAGTAAGCTCTGAGAGCTTAGGCAAGCCATTTTTCTACCAATTAATCTGTTCTTTATATGGTTCTTGACTAAATGAGGCAGTTCACGTGAAAGCATATTACACGGTTCTTTGAACTTTGTATATAACCAATAAATGTTGCTGAATGAATAATAGACATTCAATAATTTTTAATTTCTTTTTATTATCCATATTTAGTTTTTAGTTTCTTTTTATTATCCAAATCTGAGTATTTTTACTTTAGGCTATTCTTAGATGTTTGTAATTTTCTGCTGTTGTCTTGAGGTAAAGTCAAATGCCCATTTTTCTCAGGGTTTTTCTTAGAGAACCCTTGTGATCGACATCTCATTTTCGTAATGTTCCCAAAGGAACAATGCTCACACTATGTTACTCATTTTTGAAAGTTTGGTAAAATTCCATTTTGGCTGCACATCTTTTATCTGGGCCTAGGAGAGGGAAGTCTATGTTTTATGCTCTGACTTTGTTCTCAGCTATATTTTGCATCTTGGGATAGTGGAGAGAAAAATGGCTTTGATTTAATACTTGAGATTTAGTCATTCCATATGTTGTCCTCAGCGAGGAATGTTTTGAGTTATCAAGATGAATGTGTAAAAAATAAGGAAGCACAAAAAATTCAGCTTTGGGCTTCTCTCACTAGCTGGGCTAATGGAACAAAGCTTAATGAGGAGTGGTAATTTTTATTCAAAATTGTTGTAACTCAGGAACATATTTCATTGGATGGTAGTTTACACATTTAGTATAAGCATTTTTTTTTTCTTAGTAATTTATGTTAGCAGATGTTTTACCTCTCATGGGTTTTTTTCTTCCCTCTCCTAGTATGTATTTTAATGTTGCTACCATGCCTAAAATGAGCCTTCTCCCCCTCCTCAATATATTCTCAGCAGTTAGATTTTTTTGTTTTCTTTCTTTATTTTTTTCTACTTTGTAGTGCCACAAGTAGCTTTTGTTTTACCTACTATTTCCCAAGAAAAATTATTTTAACTGAGCATTGTTTTTAAAACTCAAATGCCTAAGAAAGAACTTCTTTTAAACATAGCAAAGACCTTGTCTGTGAGTCTTCCTTTATACTATAAAAAATGCAGTCCTTTTTCCAAAAGATTTGCAAAAAGGAAAGTCCTATGATCAGATGATAAAAAATTGGAAATTCATCTGAATGGGCTACTGAGTGAAAACACAGATTTGTCAATATGGATATCAACTTAAAGACAGATCTCAGGAAAATCTTCATTAAATTAGAAGTATAAGCATAAATGATAGAAGTATAATTTGTGAGTTAAAAGAGCTGTGAACATTTTCTGATTTAATTTTCTAGATGGTGAGCATGAAATACTTCTAAGTGAAAGTAGAACTGGATATTACCAGGGGACAGTCTAGGTATTTTTATCTTTGATATTAGTCAGAATGAGTTAGGAAATGGTACATTAGTAAATAACTGCAAATGTCAGTGCCTTAAGACAGCAGTGAGTATTTTTTTCACATATACCACATGCCCATCATGGATGCTCTATGAACTTTGGGATCAAGATTGATGAAGCCTCTACTCCCTGGAACATCACCAGATGATGTGCCAGAGAGAAAATAAGCATGACTCATGATGCCTGGAATTTAAAGTCTTCTACTGCAAGTGTCTCATAATAATATTACAACTTTTTTTGTTAGTCAATGGTCATGCATCCCTTCAAGGGGGTAGGACTGCAATCCTATTGTGTTCTTTGAAGGAGGAAAACTGGAATATTTTGAACAGTCACTATGTACGGATCCTTATTAGTCATACAATCATTGACAATTTTTAAACGTGTCAACTCATAGACTCTAAGAGTAAACATGGAATACACACAAAGACCTTTAAAAATAAGATGCTTTAAGGATCCAATTATAGAAAATACATTCAGAAAATTACCATGAGACTCAATGGCTGAAAAATTTCTCCCACCCTGGAGACCAAGCTCTTGTGAGATAATGATATTAAGATGTCTAAAGAAAGGGCAGGTTGGAATGTGAGAAAACGTTGATTAACAGCGTTTGGAGGAAGAAAACAGCATCCCTCTTGTACCAGCCCAAGGATTTTGCAGTACACCTGACAAAGAATTAATTTCTACAGCATGGATCCAATAATATTTGAGACCTGCAAATACTTTTCCTTGATCAAACTGTTTTTGAATCACAATTTGATTTTCATGATTTTTTTTCCTAGATGGAGAGAAGAAATGGATCAGGTCAATATGAATATTTTACATTTGTAATTTAGAGTTCTCATGATTTAATAAATTGATCTCTAGATTATATGCTTTAATTAAGATGATGTGAGGGAGTCTCAGTAAATGTTTTCAACTCTAGGAGACTGACATTTTATGTGTATGCATGGATAGTACTTGAATGTGGTAAATACACAGAAGGTGCTATTCCCTAAGTCCTTCTCTTTATCAGCCATGTAACTTCTGGCACAGTCTGACTTCTATCACCTTGCAAAAGATAGTTCTTGCGTGCTTTTCTGTTGATAAAGTTATTTCCAAGCATAATGTGAAGAGTACTGGTTATCTTCTTAATGAGATCTCTTCTCTGCCCAGAGAAAGCACACCAGTGGTACCTAGTCCCATGGCTAGCAAGACATGGCATCTCCTTGTTGAGATTCAGATTGTCCTTGAGATCTTTTCAGATGCAAACATTTTTTGGGATAGGCATTACTTATGTCACTGAGGTTTCTTGAGCATTTATTATAGCACAGATACTTGCAAGTTAGTATCTTGTGCTTTATTTTGTCTAATCTTCACAAAACCCAGTAAGGTACATATGTTTGTTCCTACTTTACAGATGAGGAGAATGAAGCTTAGAGATGTGAGGTAATGCACAAAGAACATTTTATTTAGAAGCTGGAATTCAAACACAGTACTGACTTTAAAGCCTGAGCTGTTTATCATCATTCAACATTGATAAGATAATTTCAGTTAGTAGAATGCTGTAAAAAAATACTAATCAGGGTAATAGGATAGATAGAAATTTAGTGAAAGGATATTAGTTAATTAGGGTTTTTTGTTTTTTTTTAATGAAGAAGATGCTCATGCATAGACTTGAAGGAAAAGGAGTCCATCTTTGGGAGAAAGGGAAAAAACATTCAGGCTGAGAGGATGCAGGGTTAAGAAGGGGATAAGAACATTTTTAGGCAGAGGAAGAGCAACACAAAATTGTTTGAGAAAGGAGTCAACTTACAGACAGGCCACTGTGAATGCACACAGAGATAAAGGGAAGAATGAGAGCAGATGAGGTTAGACTGCAGGAATCAGATTATCTAGGGGCCAGTAGAACATGAAAAGAGGGGACCAACATCTCTGTGTGGATTTAAATATAAAGTGTAAGAGGAGAAATTTGAGGAATCTCCGAGGATAGAAGCTTTTTTCTTCATACTTTTTTTCCAAGAGCTATCCATGCTCTAAGTCATTTTTAACTTTTACTTTCCTCAAGATCCAGTGATTCAATGGAGTATTTTTCAGCCATTAAGAAGAATGACTTTGTGACATTTTTTCAGTAAGTGGAGGGACACGGAGACTATTATTCTAAATTAAACAAGAAAGTCCCCCAAAATCAAAGGTTGAAGGTTTTTGCTAAATTATATCAAAATGGATGGTTCTGTCATGTATAACATGTATTTTAAAAAGCAATAAAAGAAAAGAAAAAGACCAAGTGAAATACAGATCTGATTGTAGATATGTGAACCAACAAGTTCTGTTAAGCACCTGTTGAACACAAGGTAGGAATTTTTGATAGTGTTGACTGCTGTTATGTCAAGCACACATTATCAATCACAGCTGAACCTCAGCCATCTCCACCATCTCCAGAAGTGAGTGTTTAGAATTTCTACAGCTAGAAAGATGTGTAATTAACTGTTGGTGACTGAGTTTAACTCAAATTCTGGAAATGGAGCAGAACAAATGTTATCTGTGAATTTGAGGGTACAATCTGATGCTTCCCTACAATTATCCAGTGGTTTTCAAATCAACATTTTTAACATTGGTCTAGATCCTACAGATCCTCCACAAAATTAACTGATTTCTTCTTATTAATCTCTGGGAAAATTTTAGGAGATCCAGTGGGACTCAAGGAAACTTTGCAGGCAGTTTTCTTGTATCTGCTGTATGAAGCTTTGCTGCAAGACAGCAGTCAGTTGACTTCAAAAGAGAAGCAGATAATTTGGTTTGCTGCTTTACTGTTTAGCAAATGAAGTACTCTACAGGCTGTTTTGTATTTGTGAGGTATATTTTGACTACTAGAACAAGTGACTTAAAAATATGCCTGGGAAAATGGGTTTAGGATTGAATAATATGTTGTATTAGACAAATTTAGAATAAAACTGGAAGAAAATATATATTCTATATTGAGATCTCCTCAAGAACATGGCCCAACACATGCAATTCTGTGGGAAATTTTATCATTTGGAGAGAGTATATTTAAGTTATTTACTCATTTGAGCAAATTTAGCTAGAGAGAGTGTATTTATGTCATTTACTCACTTGAGAAAATTTAAGTAAATCTTAAATCTCACATAGTTGTTTTATCCAGATGCATTTATAAGACTCCCCCACCCAAATACTGAAATTGAACCCAGTGGCTCTCTACCATTGAGCTATCTCCTTATGTCCTTTTATTTTGAGACATTGTCTCCCTAAATTGTCCATGTTGGCCTTCAATTTGCAATCCTCCTGTGTCAGCATCCTAAGTAGCAGGGATTACTGGTGTGCACCACTGTGCCTAGCTTACAATATTTTAAATTTGTTCTTAGCTTTCAATGTTTTTACAACATTCTCCATTTTCTGCTCATGATCATTTTCCCAATTAGTACCAAAAGCTCTGATTTCACTGTTGCCATAAAGAGGAAATCTCCTTACTTACTACACAATTTGCATGTGAGAAGAGAATAGTATCATTCATAAAAAGAACTTGGGAAAGGAATATTATCTTCTACTGGGATGTGTGGGGCTTGATGGGGGATGTGTGGGGCTTGATGGAGGTGGTATGGCTCTGGATTAGTTTGCATAGTAAAGGCATAAACCCAGCTGAGTACTTTTCTATCTCTAAGAATTGTCAAGTGACAGAAGGGCAGCCTCTATCCAGCCAGAAAAAAAATTAATATGTTAAAACATCATAATACCCAAAAATATAAAAAATGAATATAAATGACATAACACATCACAAATTATAACTACAATTTTAGGTAAGGAATATGAACCACCTATAAAAAAGTTCTAAAACAATTTTTTTTTCCCTTTTAGTTTGAACTTAAGAGTGCAGGGTTGGATTAATTAGATTAATTAATAGTGCTTTCATAAGCTACTCCCATAACTAGCTCACAAATTATTTCCCTTGTAATTTTTATCTACTTGTTCATAATTATTTACTTATTTTCTAAAATGTAGTAAACACTTGAGGACCCAACACTCAATATAAGAAGTATACTATTGTTTGGGCTCCTGTTTGCCTACTGAATAATAGGGTAAAACATAATTACCTAGCACAGCCAGATCTTAGATAATAAAGGGAAGACTCTGCCTTTTGGGTTTTAAGGCTTTTATTTTTAATTTTTTTTTCATTATTTTATTTGTTCTTTTAAGGTGTAATGATGTAGAGTGTATTTTTGACATATTATACATACATGGACTATAACATATTCTAATTAAAATCCCATTCTTTTAGTTGTACATGATGTGGAGTTACACTGGTCATGTATTCATAGGAACATAGGAAAGTTATGTTCATAGGAACATAGGAAATTTAGGAACATAGGGAAGTTATGTTCAATTTGTTTTGGTAATAGGATTGAACCCAGGGGTGCTTAGCCATTGAACCACACCCCCAGCCCTTTAGAGAAAGCTCCAAGTTAGGGCCTTGCCAAGTTGCTGAGGCTGGATTTGAACTCACGATCCTCTTGCCTCAGCCTCCGGAGCCACTGGGCTCAAAAGCGTGTGCCATTGCACCCAGCTACAGCAGACCTTTAATGGGTGAAGAACCACTTACTACATATGCCTGGCAAAATTTGAAGCCCATTTCACTTGCCCACGTTGAAGATGTAGTTGTGCTACTCTTATATTCCCTAGAACTAGGCACACTTACCACCCATAGCCTCAAAATGTCACCAGCTGATCAGTGGCCAGACAGAATTTTCACACAAGCCACCTAGCCCCCCAGCACTGAAGTCAAGCTGTCTAGCCAGCAGTCACGAGCTCATAAGCTCTAGGGTGGTATAAGATGCAGAGTGTTCACACGCAGGAGTGCTTGTTCCTGCTAGATTATCTAACAGGTATCACCATATATTGAGACGAATAAAAAAAATGTTTAAGCATATGTTAAAATAAAGGTAAGGCCCAGTGGACATACTGCAGTACTTTGACACATCCTTAATGAACTAGGATGCTTCCCTAGTTGTAGTTTCCAGTTACTATGCACCTTCTCAAGCAGTGCTAGTTGTTCTGTGCACACGAGACCACAGTGGCTACTGGGATCTGTGTCTGCCCTGGGGTATTGCAGGCCATTCCTGCTAACCTCAACCAGGAGGTAGTCCAGTGTCTCTCTGGCCACCCGAGAGCTCACAGTCAGAACATTAGCAAGCACTTTCTATTATTGGGGTCATAAGTAGGACAAGAAGATTCCTTAAAAATAAATGGGATCTTCTTCCACAAAATGGAAGGGTATTTGTCAAACTTCTGAAGTGTATCTTCCTGCCAGATGGGGAAACGCCATCAGGTGGTTTTATAGATTTTCCCAGCTGTAACGTTTCACGACGCTGGTCTTTGGATCAAAATTCTTCATTTGAGGGTAGGAGCCGCTTTCAAACTCATTAAGCAGCCATAGCACAGTTTAGCTTTACATAAACACAAATTTAAAAAATTCTAGAGAAAGCAGCCCAGGTCTCACTCGACTCAGCTAAAAGATCAAGTCTGAGGACCAACCCACCTCCTGGGGCTTCCATTCAATATGGAATCACCATTTGCACCTTGCAACCCTGGCAGCGCCCTTCAGTCTATAGGCCCTTATGAACTGCACATAGCTGGACCCAAGTTCATTATCAGCAGTATCTACTGTATACAGTTGAATATGGATCCTGAAGTTGGGGAACAGCTGTTTATACTTAGCAGCTAACTATCCCTGCAAGGCCAGCGGCCTCTGCCAAAGGCATTGTTCTCTGCAAAGCATCCATCACTCAAAGACTCCCTAAATCAGGGCTAGATGTCCACACACAACTCATGCTTCTCTGAAAATTCTACTTTCTGGGAAAAAATAGGTAGATGAAGTAGGACGTGCATTGCAGCAGATGCAGCACTAACAAGATGCATGCAAATTCTAGGTGTGCACTAGGAACAGCGGGGTGGAGGGTGATACACTGGCATGGACCAGGTCAATCCAAACAAGCCTGTGATAACTATTTTCATAGCTGTAGAATGGGTGTACCAAGATCAGCGATTGGGCCAATGGTTCTGAAGTTCTAGAGCCAGTGCTATGGCGTGTGCCCATCCTTGGACCAGTTAGCCCTTAAGTGTCATTTCTTGCTCTTCACCCCCAGTAGTAGCAAGGCTTCCCATTTTTACCTGGGTAGATTCAAGCACCCAGTCGAGTTCATAAAGCCAGGTATAATTTTTTGCTAAAGTTCTAGCAAATGGGACTTTGGTTGATGGAATTTTAGGTCTTACAGGGGTAGCTCCTTTTATTGAGCCCATTTGCCATCCTATTAGCTGAGGCTCCAACCATTGTCTGGGTTTCTGCTATCTGGAAACTGTCCTTGGAATGGACAGCTTCCCTAATAGGGTCCCTTTGTCCTGGACCATCATTCCAACCCCGGCATGGAGTACCTCCGAATTTTGAGCAAAGCAGCTTGGTTTGTTCAGGCTGCTATTCTTACAAGTTTGCCAGTGATGACCAGCTACACCTAATGTGAGGTGATTATCACCTCATTATTAACTGCACCGGAAATGAAGAGTGCTTGTCATTAGAGACCCCCTTCGGGTCCTTTGTCAGCCACTTTCCACTAGAGTGGGTGGAAAAGTGTTAAGAGGATCCTGTAATTCTGAGCACAGAGGGGAAACAGGGAGCTTGCTTGAACTTTCAAGTTCTAACATGGCTTGGCTGGGCCATGCCTCAGTAGAGAGGGCAGATTCCTGGATTTTTACATCCTCATTTAGAGGCTAGATAAGGAGTTACACAGTAAGTACTGCTACCAGTGTTCAAGTGGACAGCTGTTGAGTACATGTGTACTTAGGCAAGAATGACCCTTTGTTTAGGTTCAAGAGCTCTGTAGGCAGGTGAGCCGTCTGGATGAATCTGAACCTTGCAACTGTTTCATGATGCTTGCCTGCTGGTGGAGCTCCCAACAATGCTGCGGTCTAACCCTTGACCAAATTCAGGCTTGGTCACTGACATTCCTCTAGTAGAAAATCCTTCAAGTGACCATGCACTGGTGCTTTCCAGTGCACCAATGCTGGGAGTGGCATTTCTGAAGCCCATTTTTCAAGGGGGGGGCAAGGTATTGGGAAAGAGGCATTGAGGGTTTCTTTGCCGTGAGATGCCATTTGGGGGAACTAGCATTGTTCTCCAAGGAACAGGGTCAAGTTGGGAGCCGAGCTACTATGATTCCTGGTTAACCCAGAGTCTAAGCAGACCACAGGGCTTTGAAGTCAAGGGAGTAGCAGGTCCACCATGAGGGTGCTCAGGTGTAATTGGTTAGGGAATGAATGGCTCAGGTGTCATGGTGGACCACTCTTACTTTGGTCCTTAACATTCAACCTTCCTCCCCTCAACAGGCAGGCAGTTTATCAGACATTTGAGCAAACATCTCCATAGGCCCCATTTCTCCATCTCTAAGTGTTCCCACAAGAAAGGAGCAGTGTGAAGCCCAGGTAGGAGTTACAGAGCTGGTAACCTGAGAGACTGGTTTATGTCCTTTGTAGATGGCCCATCTTATAGGGGATAGACACTTAGGAGTTAATACCTTATCTGAAGTCTTGAGAGACAAAGTTTAAGATTTTCCATGTTATGGGAAAAAGAAAGCCAAGCACATCTCAACATTAAGATAACAGCCAATGTAGAAGGCTGATAATGACATTAGCTCATAGTTGTGCTCTTAATGAACAGATACAAAATTCCTCAATACTTGAAAAAAAATCTAAGATCATAGACCATCTAGTTGGTTTCACTCTAGAGATGAAAGGATGGTTCAACATCCAAGATTAATGTGATATAATATATATGTAAAAATCAGAGGGGGTCACATGATCTCAGATGCAGAAGATGCTTTTGAAAAGAATTGATATCACTTTCATAGGAGTCCTAAAGAAGCTATGTATAGACAGATTATACCTTAACATAATAGACTATCCATCACAAATGGCAAACAAAGTATTTCCTGTGAATATCAGGAATCAGTAGCATCTCATTTCTTCTTCGGCACAATACTCAAAGTTTTAGACAATAACCTGGAAAGAAATAAATGGGATACAAACAGAAATAGTGAAGTCATCCCTGCTTGTAGGTAGGATAATTTATACTTGAACTCCAGAGGACTCCACCCAAGACTTCAAATTTAGCAGAGCAGCAAAAAAAAAAAAAAAAAAAAAAAAAAAAAAAAAAAACTTAGGAATAAATAACCAAGGTGGTGAGAGGTCAATACAGTAGAAGTTATAAAGCACTGGAGGAAGAAACTCAAGACACCTCTAGGAGACAACACCTCCCATCACAATTTGGGAGAAGCTTATTTCAATGTCTGTTGCCAACTGTGGTCTAGAAACTGAATGATCTAGAGATATAACATTCTACACTGAAAAGAAAAAATCCCCAAATTCATGTAGAAGGCTAGAAGTTTCTCCAAAAAATCCAGAGCAACCCTGAGCAGAAGAAAAATACTAAAGGCATCGATACCCAATTTCATATGTACTGCAGAGCCATAGCAACAAGACAGTATGGCATTGGCACAAAACCAGACATGTAGACAAGTGGAGTATGTAGAGCATCTTAATTAACCCAACCCACACTTCTGTAGCCATCAACCCTTCACAAAGGTACCAGGACACGTGTCATAATGACCACTTCTAGTGAGGTTAAAAATCAAATACAAAGATTGATGCTGCAATCTTTCCCAAACTAAAACCAAGGTTGATCAAAGACCTTGATGCAAGACATGAGATTTTCAAATACACCAAGATAGGCACAGGCAGTGATTTCTCAAACAGGATGAAAGAATTAAAGATGCATTGAGGAGATTCTGCACAGTCAAAGAGCGAGGAGAACATGCAGGATAGAAAAGTCTTTGCTAGCTATTCACCTGACAGAGGGTTCACATCTAGGATATGCAAACAAGCAGTCCAGTCAGTAAGTAGGCAAGTGAACTGAATGGACTTCAGAAGTAGTTGAGTGTCCAATGTGGAAAAGAATCCTCAGGTTTGATGAGGAAAATGCAAATCTAGTTACATTGAGTTTCCATCTTATCCCAGTCAGAATGGCTGTTGTCAAGAGAATGCTTGATGGGGAAGAGGGGACCCTTATATACCTCTGGTAATGTTAGCTAGCACAGCCTCTGGAAGACAGCAAGTTCTTCAAGCCAAGAGTGAATGTCTCATGATCCAGCTATTCCGCATCTGGGTATGTTCTTAAAGTCAAGAAAATTAGTATAAAACAGAGATAGCTGTATACCATGTTTACCACGTCACTGTTCACAATAGCTACATTGTAGAATTGTCCTAGGTTCTCATTGATGGATAAGAAAATGCATGTGTGCATACACAAAACAGGATAGTCATAAAAAGTTAAGTGTCATTTGCAGAAAAGTGATTAGAACTAGGTTATGATGTTTAGTGAGATAGAACACCTGATACTTGTCTTTGTTTGACTTATGTGAAAGAAACTGACACAGTGTAGGAGTGGAGCTGATGCGGAAGGAGACCAGGAGGTAAGGAGAGGCAGGATAGGTATGATTGGCACATGATATGCACATCTATGGAGATGTCAGGGGACAAATAATCAGGGCTAGACACAACTCGATGGTGGTGCACTTGCCCAATAATTATGCGGTCCTGGTTTCCATTCCCAGCACTGGGGGAAAAGGCTCAGTTTTAACAGGGGATTAGCAAGACTTTAGTACCCGCGAAGGGCAGCTATGCCAGAGGTAGCTGGTAAATGGGGTTGAAGGTGGCCACTGGGGAGGCCCAGCTCACAATCTTCTCACCTTTGGGCCCAAGTGCCTACTTGGATTAGTATCTAGCAGACCTGGGGGGGGGAGTTTTAAGCAAGTGTTCAATTTCTCCTTCCACAGCAGCTTGGGGCTGGGAAATTGCTTCTCCCCTGCAGCCTTTCTACACCCACAGCTGTGACTCTGCTGTCAGTGCCTCACCAACAGGTTGGAAATGAGTGCATTTCCTGAAGGTGGCTGTGGGAAGGTCGCACGTGTGTGCTCACCCTCCTGCACCTAGGCACCTGCCAACCAGGAGGAAGCAGTCTCAAGGCTGACACAGTAGGCCCCTGTGGCCATCTGCCCAGTGAGGGTGTCTGATGCTTATACAGAGAAGGATGCAGAGCCTCTCATGTGTCATGGAAGTAAGTGCTAGTGTCCTGCATGTTGTGGAGGGAGAGGGGGTGGGACCATCTGACTTGTGTCTGTCCTTTTGTCCCAAGGTGAGCTGGGACAGTGACACACCCATGCTGTGGCCGCCTTCACATGTCCAGGGTTGATGGTTGGCCTTGTTCTACTCCTGCATGGTCTGGGCTTTGCAGGCTGGTGTACAGGGGAAGGGTCAGTCTGTCCCAACCTTCTTGTCTGTCCAGTAATACTGCCCAAGGCTTCAGCAGCAACAGGAGTCACTTGGAGCAATGACCCAGCCTATTTCTTATGGTCTCAGACAGCACTTCTCTCCCTTTCCAGGGCTCGCTGAGGTCTCTTACTCCTCTGATACCAACAGGTTGAATTCCGGTGACCAGGAAGCTCATCTCAGTTCCCAGGACACTCTGTTCTTGATCCCTATGGCATGAACGACGATGTAATGCATTGATCTGGATCTCCAGGGTACTAACTGGGGGGACAGCAGGGGCAGGACCCAGGAACTGCAGAGACCCCCTACCAATCCTTGAAGTCCAGAGCTGGCTTATCCCCACCCTCTGTCAATACAGAGGTTGGCTTCCTGAAGCCCTATGAAAGGTATGGAAAGGAGAGGAAGAGCAGATGGGGAAATGGTGATGGCTCAGAAGGTAACAACTCATTCAAAAAAAAAAAAATAATAACCAAGCAGGACAAATTCACTCTCGACCTAGGACCACGAAGATGTTCACGTTGTTCACAGGGAACTTGGCTCCATAGAGAACCATGCTGCTGTGAAAACACCAAGAACTGTCCTAAGAAGTCCCCACCATGATGTCAAGGATGCTGCCTGAGTTCTCCCCTGTAAGGGCGAGTGTCAAGACTTGTCTCCATAGCAGTTTTTATAGTGAAAGACACCAAGGCCCTAAAGCAGTAATCCCAAGTAAAAGATCTAATGAAGCCACTGGCAAAACTTAGACAGCCTACATTCATGTTTAAGAACTTGCTCGGGGCTGAACAGAATCCTGTCCTTGTCTCCATTTAAGGCTGTTACCCCCTTGCTGTCCAGAGTTGGTTGTGCTGGATGTTAGAGCAGGATTAGATGAAACTGTTCTTGGGCAGGGAATCACAGTGGACTTCAGCATAGCTAGCAAAGGGAGATGATAATGAGTTTCCTGCCTAGAGACAGATCTGGGTTCTTGGGGGTGGGGTGGGGAGAGACTGTCAACCACTCATGGAACTACGGATTGCAACTATAACCAATCCCATTTGGGATTGGTCATCTGGGTACTGAAGTCTGATTTCTTCAGATCTACACCAATAGGCACAGAGCCATCATGATGTCCCCATCTGCTCTTCCTTTCCATGCCCTTCACGGGGCCTCAGGAGATCAACCTTGTGAGCTGCCTCCATCCATCTTCTTGCACGCCCCATTTGTTCCACGGGAATCAAGACTTATGACAGCAAAGTTGAGACCTTATTCCCCCAGATCTTTTTCTAGCCTTCAATTGTGGTGGTGACAATGGACATTCTCCTGTCCTTGCAGTTATAGTCCTTGCTGGAGTCAGCCTAGGGGTGGCATTGCTCCCTGGGGTGCCAGCCCTTGAATCTGCCACTCTGCAAGTTTCTCAGTCACTGCTTGTGTACCTGCACATGGTCCATTCATTATGCTGTCTTCAGTTTACTCCTGAATGAGGTAGGTGCTTTTCAGGACCCTGGACTGGTACATTCACTCAGAACAGTTGTATAGCTCATGGGACCCCCAACAAAAGAAGATGTGGGCCTCTTGCTCAAGAGATAACACCAAGACAAGCATAGATCCCTTTGACTACACAGGTTTCATGTCCATGATGTGGCCTTGCACTCAAGGTGTGGGTCCCCCTACAAGCCCAAGGCCAGTCAGTGAAGCAACATGTGCAGGGTGGCCCCAGGCTCCACCAAGACCTTGGTAAGACCCACTGGGTGTAGTTAGGATTTCTTACCTGAGTCTCCCAGATCTTATGAATTTGTCTGAGAGCAAAGATCTCCCCAGTAATTGACTCACCTCACTGAAAGTGGTTTGGAGAAAGGAAAAAAAAAACCAAGAAGCCATATGCCCCTTCTAGAGCAGAAGGATTTCTCAGATTCAATAACAGCAGCAACCTTGGTGGTAATGACCAACACCATCCAGCTATGAGCTTTCTCGGCTTGTGTTAGGCCATGCTGAGCACTCGGTAGGCATTCCAAATTTATCCTGGCTGGAAAGGGTAGCTCCATTATACCTGACAGGGAAACCAAGGTATGAGGGGTAGTGATGTGCAGTTGTACAGGCTGAAGTGCAACCTCTACACAGCATGCCCAGAATAAAAAGCCTTGCATAGCAGCTCTTTCAGTTTGAAAGAAGCATTTTATACACCTTGTACCAAGTCCTTATAGCTGAGGATTGTGTTGTGGCAATTTTAAACACCTCCTGGGTCTGCTGGGAGGGGTCCCAGCTATGAGGTCTGCAGGCCACCCTGTGTGTACATCATGGCCAGGTATCTCCACTCAGCTCCCAACTAGTGACTCCATGGCAGAGATTCAGCCTGCCCAGCAGTTTAGTGTACCTCCCACTCAGTTTCCTTCTCTTCAGGCCCACATCAAGACCTGAGGCTCTTCCAGCCTCCTTCAGCATTTTCCCTAACATATTCATCTCTCAACATGTCAAATCCTGTCCTAGGATCTGGATCAAGATGATCTGTACTCCCACTTTGGTCCTGGAGAACAAGACTTGGAGACTAAGCATCTATCAAAGGCGACAGAGCAAGAGGGTAGTTGAAGCCAGGTTCAAAATCTGGAGCCTGTGGATTTTATTGCTGTAGTCAGAGTAGTTCTAACTTAACCTCAAGCCACGATATGATGTTCAGGCAAAAATTCAGTCTATGCCCGACTGAGTGGTAACCAAGGGCTCTCATGTCAGAGTGGTAATGGAGGGCTCTCATGTCAGCTTCTCTACTCCAGGTGCACAGAAGTGTCGAGACTTTTGCCTGATGAGGCCTATGCTGCTTAGGAGCCTGTCAAGTAGCCTTTGTCAATGTGCTATCATCTCATTACCTGTGAGTTCTGCAGAAGATTCCTGGCCCAGTCTTCAGACTCTTTAGGGCCATAGAGGCAACCAAGCTTTAATCCATTTGCAAGTCTGGAGCTGGTATAGGCTTTTGGTGTTCTCATGTGTACTTTGTCAAGAGTTTAATTTACTGACTTTCTCCCCAGTGTCCAGGAGAGTTGGGCCGTTCAACCTTCAAGCATTTCCTGGTACATAATTGGGGAGCATCTAACATAACAGGGGTTCATGGGCAATGGTCTCTTCCTCTTCTATAATTCTTTGTGAACAGGAAGTCCACTTTTAGGTGATAGTTAACTCATTGGGAAACATCTTGATGGACTTTGACTTTCTGCAGAGAGGGGGCACCTCTGGATGAGGAATCCATGCCTAGCATGCATTCATTCTCATTATCCAACTGTCCCCCTTTAACTCCTCAGAGCTCTTTGTACTCTGAGACTGCAAATGGGTGGAAACCTTACACCAAGTTTTTCTTCAAAAGCTAGTTTTGAACAGAACTTCTCCCTGCTTCAACCTCCCAGATTTTCCAAGCAAGCATCAGGCAGCATAGACCTGTCACCCTGGGAGGGTCAGCAGAGCCAGCCAAGAGCAGCAGCCAGCCCCAGGCAGATGGCATTCTGCTGGGAGAGGGGACTCTACCACTTTGGGCTGTGCCAGTGGTCAGGACTCTAGGAACATCCCAGCAGCAGCTGAGATTCTTCATATCAGGCATTTCTCTTCCTCACCTTCCCTGTGGTTGGCATTTCCAGCCTAGAGACATTTGCTAGAAGGAAAAGATCTCTGGTTTTGGCAGAGGGGTGAGGGGATCTGTCAGTCCAATCTGGAGTCTGGTCATACCAGGGATCTTCTGTGTCCACTTGGTGCTTAAATAGCCATTTGGATCTTTTTTGAATTCTTTGAGTTCTGGTGAGGGATGAGATTTGAAGAGCTAAAAGCCAGTGCCCAGAAGGTTGAAAGTTTGCTCCAACTCTTCTCCCAATTGCTCTTCCCTCTGGAGTGGGAAAACTCAGTTTCAATACACAAGTCCCCAGACATCACCAGCTGAATGTAAAGACTATGGCTGATGGGTATGCAAAGGAAGAAGTGGTAGTCCATCATCCTCAAGTAGCTCACACGCAAGATTGATAAGATATGGCTACTTAATGCTTCTTGACAGTTGAAACTGGTTTGTCCAAGATCAGGTAGATGGGATCTCATCCCCCAGGTGCAAGCCTTTTGTTTTCTTGCAAGATGGGTGTAACAAGAGGAAACTGGGCTGGGGATGTGGCTCAAGTGGTAGCGGGCTTGCCTGGCATGCATGAGGCACTGGGTTCGATCCTCAACACCATGCAAAAATAAAATATTAAAAAAAAAGAGGAAACTGGGTTGATTTAGAAAGTGGAGGACATCATTCCCTTCCCGATAATCAATCTCTGAAGGTGAGGCATGATCTCTTAGGTACCTTAAGTCTTCTCCAGTTGGTGTTGGGGCCACAGCACACTCAGGTCCCATAGGTTTAAGTCTTTGTTATTTTAAACCTGCCACTCAACTTTCCCTTCTTTTTTTATTGTCTTACCATTGCAAACTCGCCCCCTTTTAAGTAGAAGCTCCGAGCACCTGAACATGAAAATGCCAAGATTAAGGCCCCCTGGGTTGGAGGTGGAGTTGTCTGAGGAGCTCCCCTAGATAAAGAGCCTCACAGGAAGCAGCCTCTTGTGTCAGGAGAGATTTTGTTGCTTCATCTGGGTAGAGGCCTGGAGAGGTGCTCACCCAGTACCTCAGATTCTCATGTTCCCTAAACATGCAGCATAGACTAGGGACACAGGAGGAGGTCAGCCGGGGCTAGAACTGGAATCTGTCTCCACAAGCAATGCCATGCTGATCCAAAAGTGAATCCCACCAGCAAGCACAGAGAGTTACCCTTTGCAAGAAGAGCTGGGAAGTTTCAACTAAGGGTGACTTGGCTTTATGTTAAGCTTAGGAGAAATTGATATTCCCGAGTTGGTGTATAAACCTAGAACTAACTCCAATAACTGAGATGTAATGTTCCCTCGGGTCAAATGGGCATGAAAATTTTCCTACTCCTTGAGGGGCTACATCTGATCAGAGATCAGGTTAAAGACCAAACGTGGCCAACATTCCTCAGACTGTTCAGGACCAAGCAGCAGAAAGTTCCCTTAAAAACAATCAATATCTTACTGTATATGGTCTTGGTCAAGTCTTTACATAAGACTTGAAAACTAAGAACCTTAGTTGTAGGCAACTCCAACTTGTTTCTCTTTGTCCCACAGAATTTGAGTTTATGAACCTGGTAAGCTTGTGTTGCTCTGTTGCTTTGTCCTGTGATTAGAATGTTAACAGATATTAGTAAGGCAAGACAGACATCTTAAGCATTTAAGATGCAGGGCTCTTTGCTTTCTGTACCTCGAGTATGGCAATATTTAAAGTCGTTTCTGTACCAAAGTGAAAACCCTAGAGTATTGCCTATGCGTTGATTCATTTCAATTTCTGTGGGTGATTTGAAAATAGTTTAGAAATAATGCTGGCAAGTGTATATCAGATATTTATAGTTCTAGAAAACATCTGAATCTTCCCAAGAAGATTGCTAAGTAGTGTTAGGTTCAAGTCTAAAAAAATTTGACTGTTCTATGAATTATGTAACACTGACAAATCACAAAGATGTGATGTTTGATCATTTCTAGGATGTATTCTCTGAAAGTTAACTTCTATAGTACATTATCTAACACTGGCCAATAATTTGAATTAGAGCTTTGGAAGATAAAATAGGACCCCAAATCATGTTTAATACTCAAAGCAACAGCTTGTGTATGAGGATCTCTTTGAGTGGTAATGAGTGGTCACCATCTTAGATGGTGATTTGGGGGAAGTCTTTGCTTTTCCATGAATGTCCATTTGTAAGTTATTCCAGGTACAGTTGGTAGCCCACTGACCTAGCCTGTCCATGTTTATCAGCACCAACATCTCGAGATACCAGGGGGTTGCCCGCTTCTCTGACTAGGTGGGCTGCCTTTTCCAATCTTGCCCTGGCCTAGATCAGATTCCAGAGTTGTTAAAATCATTTCCTGTAAGGAAACCTTGCCAAGATTCAGAAATAATTCTTGGCATTGTCACACTTCAATGTATCCCCTTCAAAACTCACGTGTTAAGCAATGCCACAATGTTCAGGTGAAGATATTGGGTTATGAGCTCACTTCAGTGGATTAATCCATTTGAATGGACTAACTGGGTGGTACTAACTGGGCCAGGGGTGTGGGGGCAACTGGAGGTAGATTGGCCCTGGGGGTGTGGCAACAGGACTCTGTCCATGGGTCCTTTCCCACCTGCCATGACCCAAGTATATTTCCCTCCACCATGATGCCCTGCCTCACCTTTGGCCTAGAACAATGGGGTTGACCAAACATGGACTGAGATCTTTGAACAGCCAGTCAGTAGAGTTGACCTCCAAGTTGTCCTTGTCAAGTACTTTGATAAGAGAGAAATCTGGTTATTATTCCCACGAGGCAAACTAGAAGAGTTGTGTGTCAATCCTACCAAAAAGTGATTGACACTAGGAACAGCATCCCTGTGCATAATCACCCGATTCAGAGATCACATACTTCTAGGAGGCCCAAGCCTCCATCTCCTTTTAACTACACAATGGCCAATTCATGTGAGACCTAACTTGGCCTTCTCACGTACTAGACTTTCTCTAGCTGGGGAACCATCAAGCATTTCCAAATAATCAAATCAAACCCCATATGATCAAGGGAGTTATAAGGGGGAACAGTAACAAGGGGGAACATTAACAGGGTCATTTTAAACTGTCCCTTGTCCCCATCTGTCTTATGCTGGGTGTAAGTATTTCCTTAGGTTTATATTTTTACCTCCTGTGGTCAAGACCATTGATGTTCTAGAGGGAAGAAGACACCTTGGGAGGACCAAGTCCTCACCCAGCATGTGGGTTTCCCATCTCCTACTACCTGTCCTCTCTTTCTTCCAATAGGAAGCTGTACATGTGTACTGAACCCCTTCCAAGTTTTGAAATGGGGCAGTCTATCTTCAGAGTCAGACTCAACTTAAACTTTTCTTTCGCCAACTCATCTTCAAGTTCTGGGTTGACCAGCGAGTGGCATGGACATTAAACCCCAGAGGTAGCATGTTCCCTTCTCTGCCTCCATATTTTATTTAGTTCTGGAAGGGTTATGTTGGTTTTTTCCAAGAGGCACAGGGCACAGTCCAAGACTTCCTAGAGAACAAATAAATGGATTTAGAAGAGACAGTAATGGGCATATTAGAATCCTTTGCTGTTTCTTTAGCTTGTGTTAGGCTGAGATACCAAATAGCTACAAAACAATCTGAGGCACCACAGGATCTCATTGTCACTAATGCGGTGGAGCCATCTAGTATAAAGCCCTCAGATTAACCACGGTGGTGCTGAGAATGAGGATTTGGGAACCAACTTTCCAGGGAGTTCAGAGACTGAGTGAAGTTGACAGATTTCACCACATGGAGGCATTTCAAGAACAGGCCTGTCCCTACCCTATAAAGGGAGAGCAACACTTTCCCTCCTTTTATACAGTTGCTGGATCATGTAAGTAGAGACTTCACTTGACCTTATAATGAACTAGACTTGCCACAGTTGGGGAAGCCTCAAGTATTTCCAAATAAGCAATTGATCCCCTTAAGATCAAGAGCTTTACAAGGGGAAATAGTAACAGGGTCATTTCAAACTGTTCCTTGCCCACTCCATGCTGTCCCATTATCGGAGGCCTGTGTGCAAGGAACTCCACAGACCTCGTAGAGCAGGCTTCATCCCTTTCCCTAGGTGATGGGTTCTGCCCACCAATGAGCTATGTGGGTCATTTCAGTTCCCAGGAGGACAGTCTTCCCTGGACACTTTTAATCTTGTGCTGAGAGCCATAGACCAGTAGGAATGACGCATGGCATTTTTGGTTGAAAGGTGACCCCAGCAAGCCATTGAGATGATAATGGTTATGTAAAGATGTGTATTCATTTAGATATTAGACCCCTGCTGTCCGCCTTGGCCTTCTACTTTGGAGCTCTCGTGGGGTTTCCCAGAGAGTTCCCATTGGTTGGGGAAGTGCAGTAGAAGGGATTTCCGGAGAAAGGATTTCGGGAAAAGGGATTTCCGGTTGGTGTGGTGTGTCCCTGGGGAAGGCACGTGCATGGCGTTCACGGGAGTTTTGGAAATAAAGTTTGTTCCTGCTTAAGTGGCTTGTGATTTTGTGCCCAGCCAGACTGCAGCATTTGGTGGCCTGTGTGGGGAATGCCTGAATCTTGGAGGTAAGTGAAATTGCTCGCCCCTGAGGGAGAGTGAGAGAATGGGTGACCATTTCAAAAACCAATGTGTTCTTGTTTTGATTTATTTTGTTTTTGTTTCAAGCTGCCTATACCTAGAAATTTCTCAGGCAAACTGGGAAAAATGGTTGGCTCAAGGTTTGAAGTTATTTGGCCCTGAGGAAGAGAAAATTGATACAATGATTTTTTGTTCTGTTTTTGTTTCATTTTGCTTTGGTTTTGTTTTGAGTTATCTGTTTGAGTTGCGTTATCCTCATAGCAAAAATATGGGGTCAGAAATTAGCAAAAAACAAACTTAAAGAATATTAAGTAAATTGTTAGAGGAAGGAGGCACCCCAGTAAAACCAAAATGAGCCAGGGCATATGTTGATACAATACAAAAATGTAGCCCATGGCTTTTTAAGGAGGAGTTGCTGAATATATCACAATGGGACCATCATGGTGAAGATTTAAGGGATAGGGAAAAGAAAAACCCAGGAACTCTGCCAGTTGGCACATTGCCATTGTGGATGATGATACGATTTTGTTTGCCTAGTTCAAGGATTTCAGTTCAGATTATGGTAGAAGACATATTAGATCAGAAAAAAAGAGGAGGGCTCTCGAGATAGTCAGAAAGGGGAAGAATGTTTAGAGCAGAAAAAGTGATCAGGGGAAAAATTAAAACAGGAGGCTTCTACTAACACTTTCCTATCATCAGAAAGCATAAGTGTCCAACCAACAGCACCGCCTTATGGGACCCTCAACCCCCATAGCTGATAGATGGGATCCTGAGACAGGACCTCAAAGATTAGCATGCCCTGTATTTGAACAGGCAGGAGGGCAGCAAATTCACCATGTTTTAGATTTCAAAACAGTGAAGCAGCTAAAAGAGGCTGTAACAACCTATGGTCCTCAAGCACCCTTCACCATAAGCTTGGTCGAATCCATTAACAACTTGAACATGATGCCAGCAGATTGGACTAGTGTCTGTAAAGCTGTGTTAAATGGAGGACAATACCTCTTATGGAAGGTTGCCAATGAGGAATTTTGCATGGAGACGGCTAGGCAAAATGCAGCAGCTGGTTATCCTCAGAAAAATTTAGATATGTTGTTAGGAAAAGGACATTATGAAGGTCAGCTGCAAAAAATTGCATATTATCCGGCTATATATTCACAGATTGCTGCAGATGCAGTTAGGGCATATAAGACTTTACAAGGACATGGAGATTTACAAGGTCAATTATCTAAGGTAATACAAGGAGCTAATGAAACTTACACTGAATTTTTAGATAGGCTTATTCAAACAGCTACCAGAGTTTTGGGGGGTACAGAGCAAGCAATGCCATTAATTAAAAAGCTAGCCTTTGAACATGCGAACAGATGGTGTAAGGAGGCCATTAGACCATGCAAACATGGAGATTTAAACACATATATCAAATTATGTAGAGACATTAATGAACAAGGGAAAGTCCTGGGAGCTGCAGTACAACAGGCTTTAGATGCCAGGCTGAAAACATACTACAATTGTGAACAAACAGGACATTTTAAAAGGAATTGCTCCATAGGAGGAGGGTTTAACAAATCTAGGTATTAAAGGAGTAGAATACTTGGTATTTGCCCATGATGCTGTAAAGGGAGACATTGGGCTAATGAATGCCATTCTCAAACCACCTTAGAGGGTACTTTGTTATCAAGGACCAGGTGTTTATCCACAATATCATGGAGGAAAGCATCAGGCTACATTGACAAAAAATGGACATGGGGACCCAATGCTCTGGGACACACAACCACAATATACGGGGCACTGGAGGAATCCAGCAACACCATCAGGGTAGTGCCCAAGACACATTATCCATTAAAACCTCATCAGACAAACCAGAGGGAGCACAGGGTTGGACATCTGCGCCTCCGCCAGAGCAGTACTAACTACAGATGGGAGTTCAAATCATTCCCACAGGAGTAAAAGGACCTCTTCGCCAAGGACAGTAGACTTATTATTGGGACACAGTTCTTCTGCACTAAAAGGACTTATGATAAGTCCTGGGGTAATTGATCCTGATTATGAAAGTTAAATAAAAATTATAGCTAGTTCTCCAAGAGGTATATCATTAATTTCACCAGGAGATAGAATGGCACAGTTATTAATAATACCCAGCCTGCATGATAAATTTTCCAGTCGTACTGTAGAAAGAGGTTCCAGGAGATTAGGCTCCACAGGTGTAGATTGGGCTATGCTGTCTTTAAATGTAGATTTTTGCCCAATGCTAGAACTAAATATATAAGGATATGAATTTAATATGAATATTAATATTAATATGAATTTAATGGGCTACTGGATACAGGTGCAGAACTTAGCATCATATCTCGTCAAGAATGGCCAAAACATTGGCCATTACAACAAGCCACTCAAACACTTCGAGGCCTAGGAGTGGCAACTAATCCCCATAGAAGTGCAATGGTATTAGATTGGAAGGATCCTGAAGGATGTGAAGGAACTATACAACCGTATGTATTGGATCATTTTTCTAGAAATTATTGGGGACAAGATGTCCTAGATCAATTAGGTTTGACATTAACAAATAACATCAATCCTAATGCGCCCACTACTAGGGCTAGACAAGGTTTTAGGAAAGAAAAATGATTAAGAGAACAAGAACAAGGTATAGCAGCACCAATTCAAATAGATCAAGGAACAGACAGACATGGATTGGATTTTCTGAAGGGGCCACTGAGACAATAAAAATTACTTGGAAATCAGAAAGACCAGTATGGGTTCCTCAGTGGTCCCTGAATAAAGGAAAGATAAAAGTAGCCCATGGCCTGGTCAAACAACAATTAGAGGAGGGACATATACAACCATCCATATCTCCCCATAATACTCCTATTTTTGTCATCAGAAAGAAATCTGGTAAATGGAGATTATTGCTAGATTTAAGAGCCATTAATAATGAGATGGTTATTATGGGACCTACTCAATTGGGGTTTCCACAATTGTCTGCTTTGCCAAGAACCTGGTATGTTTTAGCTATAGATATTAAAGTTTTTTTTTTTCATTTCCAATTCATCCTGAGGATAGTCCACGTTCTGCATTTACTATCCCTGCATGGATCATGAAGGTCCTGATCAGAGATATGAATGGAAAGTACTCCCTCCAGGGATGACTAACAGCCTAACTATGTGTCAAATTTATGTTAACAAAGCAATCCAGCCACATAGAAATCAAAATCCTGAACTATGAATATTTCACTATATGTATGATGTATTATTAGCACATAAAGATAAAAACACATTGCTAGAATGTTATACCACACTTACAAATTTATTAAAAAATTATAATCTAGAGATAGCAATAGATAAAATACAATTAAATCTTCCAATTAATTATTTAGGAGTTCTATTATCCTCAACCATGGTTCGTCCACCAAAAATTCAAATATGAGTAGATCAACTCAAATAGCTTAACGACTTTCAAAAGTTATTAGGAGACATAAATTGGATAAGGCCTTATCTAGGCATACCAACAGGAGAGTTGGGACCTTTATTTGATATCCGAAAGGTGCATCAGATCCAAATTCACCCCGGATGTTAATGCCTGAAGCAAGAAAGGCATTAAAAATTATTGAAACATATATGGAAAATATGCATTTGGATAGAATTGATATAAGTTTGCCTTTATTATTTATTGAAATAGCAACAAAAATATTCCTACAGGAGTATTTTGGCAAGAAGGTTCATTATTGTGGATACATTTATCTTATTCTCCTAGCACTAGGTATCCTGAGGCTCTAGGACAATTAATACTCAAAGGAATAAAAGCAGAAAAGGGAGTGTTTGGAATTTCTCCCAATAAAATTATTACTCCGTATACTATGGATCAAATTAATGAGTTAGCTAATGAGTTAAATACTTGGGCAATAATCATGTGTAAATCTAATGTTTCGTTTGATAACCACTTACCATCTAACCCTTTGTTTTCTTTTTGGTCTTCTCATTCAATAGTTTTTCCAAAAATGCCAAGAAAAACACCTATCATGAATGCTCCAAATATATTCACTGATGGGACAAATAATGGTACAGCAGCAGTAATTACCCCTGATCAAACGTTTACATTTTTAGTACCCAAACAATCAGCTCAAAAGGTAGAGATTAATGCAGTATTACAAGCTTTGGGGATGTTTAAAGATTCTGTATTTATTTTCTGATATTCAGTATATAGTTAATGCTATAGTATATGTTGAAGATGCTGGTAGAATTTCCCCTTCCTCTACTGTTTTCTCTTTGTTTTCCACTATACAAATTCTAATCTGAGACATAAAAGATCCATTCTTTATAGGACATATCAGGACACATACAGGATTTCCTGGAGCCCTTAGTTTGGGCAATGATTTAGCAGATAAATCTACACATGACATGCATATTTTCTCCACAATAGAAGAAGCTATAAATTTTCATAAAAGGTTCCATGTCAATGCTAATACTTTACAAAAGCATTTTAAAATAACTAAGGAACAAGCCAGACGTATAATAAAACAATGTCAAAATCATGTGACCTTTTCACCACAAGATAATCTTGAAGTCAATCATGGAGGACAGATACCTAACCATATTTGGCAGATGGATGTCACACACTTGCCACAATTTGGAAAATTAAAATATTTGCATGCTACAGTTGATACTTCTTCCAGATTTTTGATGGGCTCCCTTCATGCCGGAGAAAAAACTAAAGATATTATAGCTCATTGCTTACAAAATTTTGCCACTGTGGGCATTCCTGACCCAGTGATTGTCTGGAATTGGGGTTCTGTTTGTGTTTTTCCACAGGGAGAACAGCAGCCGATTTGGATTCCAGAGAGACTAACCAAAGTGATTTCTACAGACCAAAAAGAAGATGATTTGACTCAAAACCATAACAGCTGATATCCAGAGCTTCAGCTTGGCTATTCTTACAACTGCAACAGTGGTTCTCCCAAACCTGGATGCTAATGAATAATGAATACCTAAAGCCTATTTCAAATGTAAAAAACCTTGGGGCTTGCTTGTGGGAATATCTTCAGACCCATATGCAAGTTACAGGAAAAAGGATGGGACATCCAAAAAAGAGTCAAACCCAGGTGGTAACCAGGATGTCTTTTTCAATACGTATTTTATTATTGTCTTTTCCCACATCATAAAGTTCTATTTTATTTTTTGAGCTCATTCAGACCTAGGTTAATGTTTTTCTGATCAGTTTTATTTTTTGACTGTGGAGTTTTTAAACATTGCAATGGAGATTTCACCTGTGTAAAGCTACAAGGCCTTTACTATTGTCTTATGTGTTGTACATTATGTGTGCACACTTGTGTTTTGTGTTGTATGTCTGTATGTGCGTATGTTCATAGATCATATATGAGGAGCGCTCATGAAAAAATGGATCCAAATATTTTTGTTGTTCACGTGATTTAAATGGTTTAATTTAAATTTTGAGAATTTTTTAAATATGTGAACAAATAAGGAGGTTAACAGATCTGTTTACTTTCACTTTTCCTTTTCATTATATTTAATAATTCTGTTCAGTATAATGTAAATTGTTCAGAAAATTGTTTTCTTATTACCTGTTGGAATGTTACTTTTTTTTTTTTTTTTTTTTTTTTTTTTTTTTAGCCATCATCGCCAGAACTCCTATCTTCATCCCAGTTCCGGTGAAGACAAAGATAAAACCAAACTACAGCTTCTTCGATAGCTATCACAGTAAACTGTATAATCTGATGAATCAATGAATAATAACTCAACAAGTAATGCTCAATCAAGGAGTTGATTTACTTTGGGAGGAAATGGACATATTGATAGATTCCTCCACTTTGAACTGCTTGCAGACTTGCCTGGACTAAGTATCACTTGTATACATTGTGAACTATCTGTTGGTGCAGCGAATAGTGGTAATGCTGGAGTATCTTTGCTGATGGTGTCACCGGTGGTACAATTTTTCAAAGGAGCCATCAATTGGCTTAGTGTCATGGCATTTCTGTATCCTCCTCCCTTCTGCTAGTGATGATCTAAAATTTGGGGGCCAACAGAGGTGAGGCAAAGAACCTCACACCCCCAACTGGTGCATAGGCCTATCCACAAGTATGGCTGTATGCTGGACCTGTAGTCAGTGATGGGTATGATCCAATTGCAGTGGTATCCACCTAAGACAGAAGGCTGACGCCTTGGGGTTAGTTCATCTGATGACGGGTAAGGGCCATGTGTAGTATTGGACAGCCTAACAGGCATGGTCCCTAAGCCACATGCTTGGTGCTTAATGAAACAGAAGGGGGGAGATGCTGAGATCCATAGCGTGGCATTTTTGCTTGAAAGGTGATGCCAGCAAGCCATTGAGATGATAATGGTTATGTAAAGATGTGTATTCAATTGGATATTAGACCCCTGCTGTCCACCTTGGCTTGCTACTTTGGAGCTCTTGCAGGGTTACCCCGGAGAGTTCCCATTGGTTGGGGAAGTGTGGTAGAATGGATTTCCGGAGGAGGGATTTTAGGAGGGGGGATTTCCGGTTGGTGTGGTGTGTCCCGGGAGAAGGCCACATACGTGGCATTTGCGAGAGTTTTGGAAATAAAGTTTGTTCTTGCTTGAGTGACTCATGATTTTGTACCCAGCCAGACTGGGGCACTCTTGGCTTTTGTGGGGGAGGGGGATAGTGTCACCTAGGAATCAACACAGGCAGCATTGATGAAGACTCTGGACTCAGAACCCTGCTGGCCTGGGATCAATTGGCAATTCCGTCATCATAAGCTTCCAGGGAAGCAGAAGCTTGAGCTCATTTCCTCCACTGTAAAACAGAAGTGCTGATACCAAACTTAAGTCTTGGATTAGTACCCAACCTGCAGTCATGGTCATCTTCACCATGGGCATAGGCTGTATGGGTCTAGTGAGACCCATCAGAATGATCTTGTTCCCAAGCCATCTCAGGTTTACAAAGCTTGTTAGTCACTATACACTATGCCCTAAATTCTACATGAAGCTTAGAGTCAAGTTTTAACTCTTGAAGATCTCTGGGTCCATTTGTGTGCTAGACACCCTGGCTGAGAGTCTTATTTGGCTTCTTTCTACCTTTACTCTAAATACCAATTTGAATCTCTGAGGCCTGCAAGAACTTCTAATTCATCTCTTCAGAAGCATCCTGAAGTACCCAAACATCTTTCCAGTTCCCATACTCATGCAGGTGTGGCCGACGGCACCAGCTTGTGAACATCCTCCCATGAGGATGGGGCAACACATTCCCTTCTCCACTACTGCAAGTCATGAGAAACACCCCTAGTTTGGCTTCATCAGAAAAAAAATTAACATTTGGAAACTCCATGCTCAGCAAAGACTTTCTAGGGACAGTAACTAGAATCCGTTTAGTATCTACCCGTTTGTACTCAGGCTGAGGTTTAAAGAAATGGTGTGCAGATAGAGAATCCAAACAATAGCCTAGAGATCCAAGGCCAGTTTTGTTATATAGGATCTTGGGAAAATGACTGCCTTTTGAGCATGTGTCACCATCTATAAGGATGACCCCAGCCCAGGTCAGCCTCAAAAGGACTACTCTGAGGCGCTAGAACAATCTAGAGACCTGCAGGTAGGCCTCAACAGGTTCCTCACACAGAGAAAATGAAGAAGGTTGGGAAAACTCAATCTACCAAACTGGAGATAAGTTGTATCTTAAGATTTAATATCTAGAACAGATGTGAGGCCATAGGAACATCAAGAGAAATCAATTCTGACAATGTTGTTTCCATTTTGATAAGACTAAGGAATGCTCGAGTTTTACAGGGGGCTCCCATGGACTAGGCCCAAGGACCCTTCCCTACCTCCACTGTTTCAGAACAGGCTCAGCAGGACTCGGATTTGAGTAGGCCTGTGCTAGACTGCCACCCTGGTGTTCTGAAAGTAAGGGCGTCCATTACTGGAGGCCCCTCTGGCCATCACTGGCATCCCTAGTCACTGACCAGGGGAGCCCAAGTTAGTAGAGCTGGTTCCAAGTGTAGGTCAAACCCTTGAAGTGGGCCAAGTTAGGGTTTGGGAGTGGGGGCCGACACCCCATCCACAGATCCAGCATGGCTCCAGCAGCCCATGGGCAACACATTCCTGCATGAGCCGCTAGTGGTTTTCAGCAACTTCACTGACCAACTCGTTGCTGGCAACTCCAAGATGTTCTGTCCACACCCCATTTCTGTGGGCTCACAGCCTTTCTGTCCAGTCTCAACTGTGGCCACAAGGACCTGCTTCCAGTTTTCTTCTGGAATGCTCCTTTCTCCATGAGGAGACTCAATTCCACCTGCTCACTCCCAGTTCAGCGTCCACCCCCGAAGTTGTCTGATGTCTCAGGCCAGAGCCCACATGCTCAGACCCTGAGTACACTAGTCTCTCATGGTACTATTACCCATCAAGTAGGGTGGCCATAGCGTTGCTACCATGACAGGTCATTTGATAGGAGCAAGGCTCATGTTCTAACCAACTGTTACTGTTCAGATGTCCTAGGGCAGTCACTGAAGAGCAGTAGCTGAGGGACTCTACATAGCTGTGTGGTTATGGACAGGTGGGGGAAAGATGACTAAGGCTTTGGATACTACCAGACTCCAAGTCTAGGACCAGTGTGCAGTTACATCAACTAGAGACTATGAATTGACATCTATTTTTCTCCCAGGTACCCAAGGAAGGTAGGTGACGGAGACAAGTGTCATAAGGCAAAGCAGCACATGATAGGCCAACTCAAGCCTTTGCTATGCCATTCAGCCCTGCATGGCTTGTCCCTTAAGCTAACTTGAGTAGTCACTGATCTTATCAAAGACAGTAATCTCATCCCCCTAAAGACTCAGCTAATGTTGTGGGCCAGGAAGTAGAATATAGATCAAGAGTGTTGCGCCAAGCCAAGCATGAGCTTGGCATGGGTCAATACCTCAATCCCCAGCCTCTGATTCATCATTCCTGCATTCCAATGCTAAGACCCTCCTGTTTGAGCTGCCATTGGTTTCTGAGACCTTCCACTAAATCCACTCTCACTGGGAGCAGCAGAGCCCATGACCTGCTCCCCAAGGCGGCTTTTTAACCATATCACTCCATTCGCCATGGGGGAGACCCAAGACCCTTGAAACGGACATCCCTGCAGAGGTCTGAGAATTGACAAGCTCAAGTCTGACTCAATAAGGTTGAGCCCTTGGTAGTGGGAGGAAGATGTCTGAGGACTAGAGGGAGAAAGGAAGCTGTGACATTGGAAGGACATCAGGAGGGGTCCTTCTGAACCCTGGGGCTTAGTTTTCCCAGTTAAAGTACAAAAATCACTCATGACAACAGTGAGGATTTTCTGTAACATAGAAGTCCCTTCAATGTCCCAGCACAGGTCCGTCCACCCCATTCCCCTTCACAGAAATGGCCCTGATATGTCACACTAAGCGCCCACTCCAGCCTCATGTTGTAGGTTGCCTTAGTCAGCCTTTTCATCACCGTGACTGAAACCCAAGCCCAGAACTTAGATTTAGGGTCACGTGTGGCTTCAGAGGCATCAGCCCTTGCTTAGATGAGTCCCTTGCTTGGAGCCTCAGGTGAGGCAGAACATGGTGGCAGGTGTGGAGGAGGAGAGGCACTAACTGCAGAAGCAGAGGCCAGGCAGGGACAATACAAAAGGCACACCTTTAAAGGCCCACTTTCTCCAGCCACAAGGCCTGACTATGGTTACCACCCAGACAGTAATCCTTATGTTATTCTTTTGTTTAGTAGATTAGCCTACCGATTAGGTTACAGCTCTCATGGTCACTTTACCTCTGAACATTGACTGCACCCCATGAAGTTTTTTTGGGGGGAAACACCTCATATCCAAAACCATAAAAGGTCCTTCTCAACTTCCTTTGTCTTTAGATATAGGAGACCAAGTCCTGATGTTCTCTTCTAGGTTCTTAGTGACACCTAAGAAATGCTATCAGATGCTGGCTCCTGAGTCTCGGAGTTACCCCTAGTAGTGTTTAGTAGCTAGTTAGCCATTGACAGCAACAGGCATCACATTGGTATGTGCCCCTAACTTGGCTCTCACTCAGCCGCAGTCTGGGGGACCCCTCTGGCTCATGGCATCCCGAGTCTCCCGATAGCCCATCCGCCTTCATGGTCTCTGTTTTCTCTTTGGAGTTTAGCCTTCTGTCTTTAAAGAAAAAGGAACCTGTCCTCTTGTCAGCATGATTTCCACTAATGCCAATGTTCTGCCAGTTTTTGTATTCCCCTTTGACAGAGATTAGACTCAATTCAGCTCAGAAAGCTGGTGTCACCATGAAAATGGCATTGTAAGCTCAAGGGACCTCTGGTTCTTCCCAGAGGCTGAGGCTTTGTGTCTTCGGTTGGTATTCCTGGGATTACATCAAGAAACCCAGATGATCATTCCCCTTATATTTCATGACAGGATCTCCCTGGTTCTGGGTCAAGCTCTGAGGTTGCCTTTCTCAAAGGCCCCCATTGGGTCAGGCAGAGTAGGAGACTTGAATCAGCAGTGGTGTTCAAGTTGCATCAACCATGACAAAAATCCAAAAACAGACCACAGCATTCGTGGGTGCCTACAGCTACCACATGGTCAACACTGCCCTTTAAATCCTTCTCCAGAGGCCTCTGCATTCAAGGCTATGTTCACAGGCATCTGCCCACAAATAGTGACCCTCTGGGGTCAGGGATATATGATGGGAAGCAACAGTCAGTTGTGTTCACCTCCATACAGCCCTTTTACTCCCTTAAGTCCAGGGAGACCTGCTCTGACCAACATGGCCATGCCACCAAGATGCTTTTCCCTCAAGCCTTTGTTGGCTCTCCAGCGAGATGGATAGGTTGGCTACACTTGGCACTGCTCAGAGAATCCTGCTCTACCTGGGCACAGCCTAATGGGAAGGGCAGCCCTTGGACAATTTCTTAGTCATTATCACATTCCCCCTTTCAGTAAGGGCTTGGGATAGTTAACACCAAAAGAAGGGTCAGAACAGTGGCAGAGTTCCTCAACTTATCACCAAGCTTGCCCCTCATAAGGGTCAAGCAGCCACAAGAAGTAGGAAGTTTGACTCAATGGAACTAGAGCTTGACTTCCCTTTTCAGCAATATCAATTTTTCCTGGTTCCAGAATCAGTTCTAGGACGTCAGGTTTTGCCATGTCTATTTTCTCATCTTTTGTGATTCTTGACCCATTTAAAGGGTTCTGCCATTTTGCAGCATATCCCTCAACTCAAGCCTCGGGAGGGCCAAATGTTCTCATGGGCAGGGTTGTGCATCTTGGCCTGGTGGAAGTGGTGCACCAAGGTGGCACCCCACAGCAAGTACTTGAGAGCACTAGGCATTGCTGGTGACCCTGATCACAAGCATTTGAATCAAGTGGTTCCAGACTGGATTCCCTTCTGCCTCTGTGCACCAAGTATTGAAGAAGGCAATGTCCAGAATCTGCAGCTATCTCTTTTCTGCTTTGTGTTCCATTCACCCTTTAGATTTGGTTATTTGAGTGCCTGGCTAGCTATGAGGCCAACATCACCAGTAAAGTTCAGTCTATCAGTGGCTTAAGTCTGCAAGCATGAGCTCCCAGCTTAACCCTGCAGGCTTATCTTCAGACACCACTCCCCCAAGCTGCCTTCAAGCCTAGAAATGGAAGAGGTTAGAAGGCAGAGGTCAGCAATAAGCTTTGTGTTGTCCTAGGAAGATTCTAGAATGCCAAGGCAGTGTTTTAGGCAACCATCTTAACTCCCAGAAACACCTGAGCCAAAGGAAGATTTCTGCAGATGAAACCATTCAAGCATAGCTGGGTGATGTGAGTGGTGGAGCATGAACTAATGGAGTCACGTCCCCAGGGAGAAATTTATTCAGGCACACGAGAACCAACTCGTTCTATTCAATATTTGATCAGACCTTTGTCTCTATCCAAAACTCTGATCAATAATGGTGCAATTACTAAGAGACACATCGACAGTTGTTTCATTTTAGTCTGCTAATCTTTGACTCCCTCCAACCAAGATTAGTTTAAGGTTTCATCAAAACACAAGCCTAAGAAGATCTCAGAAAAAGAGACTTGAAATTTCAATGGGATACCATTAGCCAGAAAGGCCAATGCAAATGCAGACTGCCTAGACACAGTCAGGACCTCAGAACAATAAAACAAAGGAAGAATAAGCATGCTAGGCCAGGAGATCCTTCATCTCCCCGCTACCAGAACCCCTCCACTGTTTGATCAGAATGTTTCCGCAGTCTGTGCAGTTGCGAACTCTTCATCCTGACTGGCAGGCATTGGAAGCCAGTTGTCCACAGAAACAGCACAATTTTGAAACATGAGTTGGGCATCCCATTCCCCTTCTTTCCTCCCTAGGCAGTTTGTGAACTTTGTAGAGCAGGAATTACTACCTCCTGCCTCCCGGTGTCAAGATAGGTCAGCCTGTTGTCCATACTTGGTGCCCAGGGGTGCATTAAGCCAGCACCTACAACTACAATCTGGTTCCCAGCAGTGGAGGCCACCAGCTTGCAGCTCCTCAGAATGTCCTTTCCATCCTGTGTCCAGGCTGCAATCAGTGATAATGGCTTAAGTCATGCCTTTGCATGACTTTTGACTGAGAACAGTTTCCAAGCGGCATGTGATCCTAGAACAGAAGGAAGGAAGCCATGTTCAGTTTAAGGTACCACGGCCACTCTTAGTCACTGGGGTGGCCACTCTCACATTGAGACTGTATACAAGGCCACCAAGTTTGCCTGAGACCAGAGATTGTGCCTTGTTAGTGGTTAGGTGATTACATGTTGCCAAGATCAAGTATTTGTCTAGTGTCATAAGACTCATGTAGCATGGTGACAGGGTGTGCTTTCCAAGTCATTGTAGCCTTTTTAAGGCAGGAAACAAAGGTAAAAACACTTGGATTTATTACCAAAAGGGGCAGTAGTCTCCAGTGTCAGGTCAACAGTCATGATTTAGGACTACAGGGTCAGAGATCTGATGAGGTATGAGACTGGAGGTCATGTATGCGCTTAACTGATTCGAAGAATGCCCCCATTTGACAGAGGTCAAGAATGGCCAGAAAAGTGGTTCAAGGTCATGTAGAGGCAAGACAAATACCCAGGCTCAGTTCCTAGCAAGCATTAGGAACAGCATCTCATCATTATGGAGACAAGCATGTGGTACTGGGACTAGTGCTCCAGGGCTGGAGAGACCAGCACTACCAAGTGCTGAGCATCTGTCTGGTGTTAGTGACATGTCATCCCCAGGAAGCTGTTCCCAGCCCACACAGGGGCCCTAGGCCCCTTATTAGATTGACATATTTTTTAAATTTTATTATTTGTTTTTTAGTTTTTGGCAGACATAACATCTTTGTTTTTGTATGTGGTGCTGAGGATTGAACCTGGGCCACACGCATGACAGGCGAGCGCGCTACTGCTTGAGCTACATCCCCAGCCCCTAGATTGACATCTTGTTGTTTTCTGGTCTTTACCAGCTCTCTGGAGGCTTTCTATACCCAGCCCCTGTCCCTTTATCAGCTTTGGGCAGGCTGGTTGATAATAAGGGCTCTGATAAAGCTCCCTAAGTGGCAGCAAGCTGTAAACATTCCCATTGATGCCATTTGATTAGCCAGTTGGAAAAATTCCTGAAAGTGGTCCTGGCTCATCACTGAGTGACAGGCAAGGGTGCTACAGAGAGCTGTTGAAAACTGGGCAGAGACCACCCCCCAGTCCCCAAGTGGAGTTATATAAAGCACCTAGAAACATACCTCTGCAGCATCTCATGTGCCATCTGCCCCGGTGGCTGTGGGCGTGGAGTCTGATAGACACATACTGCAGGGACGCACTGGTAATGCACATAAGTTAATCACCTATAAGTGGCGAGCAGGGATAAAGCCCTGTGCAAATCCTGCCACACATTCCAGAGCCACAGTTTTGTTTAATAATCTGGCTGTAAACCATCCGAGTAGCTTCCCTGTTAGTAGGTTGCCATTTCTAAATGCACATCTGTTAAAGGCTAGGGTGCAGCGAGGATGCCCGGGAAAAACAAGGGTTAGCTGCTCGTTGGGCATGAGCCCATGATGCTAAGACCTGGGTCTTAAAGGCTCAAAGAGGATTTGGTAAGGCCAGCCACTGAAGTTCAAGTTCAGGCAATAACCACAAGTTCAAGTATGTTCAAGGTAAAAGTACATCAATACCAAGATTCTGGTTTCTTTGCTTCCTTGGCAAGTTGAACTTATAAGACATCTTGCAACAAACCCAACTTTAAGCAGTGTTCCTTGCAAGATATGTGTATGAGACATTTGTGCCCAATTTAGAACTTAATTTGAGGACATTGACAGGACAGAAGACTGTATCGGGACAGTTAACACCTGCCCATATGGCATGATTGGGTTCAAGAGCTCCTGGGCCCTTGGTTTCAAATCCCCTGGACAATTTCCTGGTTATGTTCCATTTTTGGCTCCAATGAATATGGTGCTACTCAGTACAGCATGCATGTCCTTTTCAGAATGCTCTTTGGCAACACCAATATGGAACCTTCTTGAAACCAGCAGAAGTCCCTTCTGGAGATCCATGTCATAGAGGCATCAGTTTGTGAAGGTATGTGTACAACAGGTTCTGGGACCAAAAATCTGAGCAAAAGCAAACTGACCTCAGTTTGGCAGTAGGTGGGAGAGTTAAGGGCCATTGCACCCTAGTCAGCTGAGCTATCACAGGTTGGCTTGGTTTACTTTATCAGGAAAGCCACCCAACTATGTTTTCTATAAGATAAGAAGTCACAGGTGTGACATAATATTCTGACAGTGATCAAGAAAGAGCAGGAATAGCTACATTTAGGTCAGACAAGTCCAATTGCAAAGGAAAGCTTGTCCATAGTGAATAATGGAACGATGGGGACAGTCCTCCCTAACCCTTCACCTCTATGTGTCCCCTAGTGAAAGCATTGAGGGGCTAGGCAAGAGCTTATGGAAGAGATACATGGTTTGAAATATGGACACCCTTCCATTAACTGTTGGCAGACCCACAATAGAGCCCATGAGCACAGTTGAGTGGAACAGTCAACTTCATCTGGTGAAGACTTGCAGTTCGTTCTGCATAGTGCACATTCGAGTTCACCTGGGAAAATCGCCAAGGTCGACCACATCTTGATCCATAGGATGGACAGACCCAGAGAAGGCAGCAGATGCCTTCTTGATCACATTCATATGGGACATGAACCTTTGCTGCCCCCCACCCACCACCCCAAGCATTGACCCTTGGTTTGTGCCTGCACAAAGCCTCTGTTAGGACTTTAGGTATGATGCTCTCCAAACTGGGGCACAAGTCAGTATTCTCAGGACAAATGGCCACATATAGTCATTGCTCTTGAGGAACATGGCCAGGTACATTGCCTGGTGCAAGAAAGGACCCCCGCACCTGAGCTTGCACTGTTTAGACACTTACAGGGATGACAGTGTTAAGTATCTTCCCGACCAGTCCCCAAGAGATACTAGGTACAAGTCACCCACCTACTCACAACTCCTGGAGCTGAAACTGCCTGGATCCCACAGGCCAACCATAAGCCATGTTTTGTACCACATGACCTCACCCTCAAGATTCAGCCAGCCCTGGCCCTATCCGCTTGTCAACAGACCCGAGACACTGGCACAGAGGAAAGTGCTGGACCAAGTTCAAAGTGTGTGAATAAAACACAAGGCATCTCAAAGATGGATGTTGAAATCTTGTTTTCACTTAGAACAAGCTCAAGGAATTCAAGCCCTGGGGATTGCAGGAAGCCAGGCCTGTGTCAACCTGCTTCACTGAGATTCAGTTCCTCCAGGACCCTCAACACAATCCCTTCTACTTGCAATTCGATGCTTAGGTCCATCTATAATGGAGCCCATTAGCACACTTCTGTCATGTGCCACTCCCCTTAACTACAAGAATCTGCCATGTTGGGAACATGGAGGCCACAGCCACCTTCTACCCTGTCAACCAAGGTGCAGAGTCAAGCAGGATGCACATAGAGATTAAAATACATCAAGAGACCATTCACATGATTGGATGCAAATTGCATTTTTGCAGTAATTTGGAATCTCAATGGGAAGAGTCAAGCACCTTGACAGATTGAGATTCATCAACCTGGCATGACTAGGAGATTTCAGTGGCACTTCACTCGGGTTCTGTGACTCCACTGGGTTTCCCAACTCTGTAATAGGCATGCAGCTTGGACCCTATGGTTCACTGGGAAATCAGAGATCATTTACATGATATTGTGCTAAAGTCACTCAAGGCCTTCCCATGTACCACTTAGGAGTGCCACCACTTCACGTTCAGTTCCTTTAGAGGGTGCACCTCACCCAGGATGTAGCCCATGTGTTGATACATTCTGCAAATAAATTGGCTTGACTCTGGAAGAGTGAACATGTACTCATGCACCCACCCCTAGAATGTGAAGGTCTTCAGTCAACTTCAATCTAAAGCAGATCTGTTTGATGTCACCAGCAAATAGTCATGGGACCTGGGCCAAGTTGGCAGATAGGAAAGCACACAGAAAGTTCAGGCCAACTCCAGAACTTGAGATCATCTCAGTCTAGACCCAAAGAAAACACACTGGGTTAGCATTAGCCCTCCCATGAGTTGATCCTAGGGTCAGGAACATTCATATAATCGCCTTCCTGCCAGCTTGCCATTGCTCAGGTGAGGCTAAGTCTAGGGTAATGGAGTTACAGAAAAGACCAGTCTGACCCCAGAATGGTGACCACAATATGTTACTCTGAGAGTCCTACAAACAGAGGACTTTTATGCCTCTGCCTTTATGTGGCATAATTCTAGAGTTTCCTCCTGAGGGAGGCCAGAGGCACGAAAAGTGTTCTCACGTCCAAGTTCACAGCCCAGACACTCAGAGCCTGTGCCTTGGGAACCTACTTGCACCACAGAACTCATGGTGGAAAGAGGCTTTAAGAATGCTGTCAATGGGGAAATGTGGCAGCAGGAAGTCCCTGCTGAGGGCACATTAGGTAGCCAAGAAGCCGAGATGCACGTTTCCTAGCTCCATCATTGTCTCACAGAGTGTAACAAAGCCTGGTGTCTGACTCCAGGTCAATTTCAGCTCCACCCTCAATACTGGCTTCACTGTGAGGTTCTTTGAATAATGGTTGATGCAACAAGAAGTAAGGGCACAAGTCAAGATCTTTACTCATCTTTTGAGCAAGAGGATATTGATCCCCAGTCTCCCTACTAGGACCATTTCTTGCATTTTCTTGGAAAAAAATGTGATTGTAAGGTACTTTGTTTTAGAATTCAGAATGTAGACTTCTAGGTCAGGGGTGGGTAAGCCAAATCAAGTGCTCAGACACTTCAAGTGGTTTACCATTACATCATGGCATCTTATGGCAACCTTAGCATGGACCTAGACACGTACTGGTGTGTTTAGTCATGCTGAGACCAAGAACGTTACTTAAGGTACAGTGGTATTCCCAGTGAATTCAAGTGTTTAGCCAAGCTGTGCCTAAGAGATTGTGTAAGCTTTGAGACTTGTCATTGACACGTTGCAAGTTATATTCAGTGCATGGGTGTATCTCGTCTTCCCTTCTATGTTTGGTCTCCCAAACTAATGGGGAGCTTGCGGTGGACTGTTTTTATAACACAAGGACTTGTAGGTCACAGAGCACATCTCACTAGATGTATTGTCCTGTTGTCCATAAAAAACAAAGTTCTAGGTAGTCATAGTGGGTGGCCTCTGAAGGCCCTCAGCTTCTAGAGGAGCTGTCAAGATCAAATCTCAGAGACACACTGGGACAATTCTCACTTGCATAAGTGAGTACTTCCTGGGCAATGCTAATGGCTGCAGGCTCACCCATAAGGGAAGTTGAGGACGGGGTCTAGGGAGTACATTCAAGCTAGCATTGGGTTTAGTGCTTTTTGATTTTGACGTTCTCTACATTGGAAGAGCTGACCATTGGGTATATGGGCAGGTACACAGGTATAGGACTCTGCCTATATGGCCAGTGCTAGAAGCTAAGGAGTGTCCACAGGCTTCTGCCCAGGTTCACACCTGGCCTGAAGAAGCAGTCTGGGCCCTGCACGCAAGATTTGTGGAAACTTGTTTTCTAGTACCTGTTGGACAGTCCTGGCAGCAGAGTTTGCTCTCGCACTGGTCTCAGATGATTGAGCCATGCTTCAAGTAGTTGTATGTCCAGCCCCCTCCTGGTCTGCTCTCATCCCTTACCTGCCTGGGCCATGCAAGGGCTTGGATATAAGGTCCCAGCAACAGAGTTTGCTGTCGAATGCAACTTAGTGCAGACCTCCCTCCCCTGTGGAGCTAGATTTTTCCAATCAGCTGGAGACCAGAAGGACAGGCTATGAGTAGGACAGAAGTCATTTCAGATTTGACATTTCAAGGACAAGCAGGTGACTGGGTGTTTTTGCCCCAGGTTTAAGACTTGGGGCACGTAGAAGTGCTCCTCCAGCCATCATGTTAGGCTATAAAGTCTCCATGTTTAGAGGTCTCCCTTCAGAGTGTCATTCAACTTTTTTAATCCCTCAGCAAGTGGTTCCCCTTACAAGGGCAACACCTGTTTCCCAGCAAACATCTTTATTTACTTTTAGGTAGCTTTTTATTGGGTACAAAGCTATAGTGAGAAGTTATAGCCCAAGTCACAAGTGCTCTTTGAGAATGACCTTCGGCACTTGCAAATGGGAGTTCAGACCCCAGGAAAATTGGGGGGTGTCTGTTTGTTTTCTTTACAAGGACAAACTGATGGCATTTCATGGAAGGATACTCAGGCTTTCAAAGTAAAGTCTCAGGCCAATTTAAAACTCAGACATGGGAAATGATTTTCAGGTCTTCAAATCTAGCTAGTACCTACTCAATACTTGTCAATAGCCCATGCTGAATTCAGTGGATTGAATGGTTCAAGTCCCTAGTCCCTGCAGAACTAGGTCTGGTTACAGGCAGCCACATGTACAAGATTGTTAGGTGACAGAATAACCTGAATCTTCAAGTTAGATGATCAGCCCACAGTCACCCTGATAGAAGCCTCAAATTCTCACTTCGATCTACCCAGTGTCCCCCGCTCCACCCGTCCTTTGCTTCAACATGCCTTAGAGTTTGAGCAGCACTTGCATCAGTGTCTTTTACTGTTGTAAGGCAGGGCTACAGGTGAGTTTTGTAGTAGCCAGAGATGGACCCAATGCCCTCTACCACAAGTTGTCCCTCGAGTGCAATGGTGACATTTAAGCATTGTTGAGGCACGATTGTTTGAGGCATGATTGTCCAGCCCTTTAAGTTTATACCACTAACCTAGAAGTCCAACCTTCTGCTAGTGCATTTTTTTCCCCACAAGGATCACAGCCCTGTAGACAGTGCCACCCACTCCAGCTCAAAAGTCCCTAGATTCCAACCTCTGAGGAAAATGGAGGCTCAGGAACATTTGCAGACACCCATTTGCTGACCTGTATCTCAGATGGGGAGATTGAGAAATGTCTTTACAGGAGCACCAAGGCCCTGGTCAAAAGAAAGAGGTTATCCTTGTCCCAGAGATGGCCAGAGATGCCACCTAAGGAGGTTCTGTACTGCCTCCTTGGAGAACCAGGGCAAGGACTTAGGTCTTCCAGGTGCAGAGACTGTTACACATAGTATACCTTAGTGAGGCGGAGAACTTGGGTGTACCAGGTGCTCAAGGGAAGCCCACATTGGGGCTCATGTGCTCATTTCCCCTTCTTCCCTAAAAGGAAGCAACTGTAAACAATGGGTGTCAGGGCATCCAAAGTCCCCAGGCCCTGGGGGAAGGCTAGACAAAGACAGTCACATGAACACAATTGTTAGACTGATAACTGACACTAACCTAGCTGCTCAGTTGAGGGGGAGAGTTAAGTTTCCCATAGAGAGAAATTTCAAGCCCAAGTCACCTAATATTCACTTGGGTGAACCATGTCCACCTCCATTCTTTAGGATGGTGAAGGGTCAACCCAAGCTACACATGGCCTACAAGATGTGCTTTTAGAAGCCACCAGGTTGGTCCACTAAGCAGGGCCTTTGTGTTTTATGAGCAAGAAAAAATGGCAACATCCTTACAATTTGCCAAGTTCCTTAGTTCAATTGCTCCAGGGCTACCTCCCCCTCCCTCCTGGGGCTGGAATGGAGGCGAGCTTTTTGGTTAGGAAACTGTTCCATTTTCTCTGCAGCTGGTTTTAGGCATAGAAGAGACTCAGGCTAGCCCAGAGTCCAAGATGGGTTGACGGGTCGGGGAAAGCCCCCATTTATTGGCCCATCTGTTGTGCCGGCCATCTGTCCCCATTAACTTGTGAGGGTTTATGGTTTTTTTTTTTAAATCTCCTCCACATACGTGATATAATCTACCCCATGTTTTTTGCAGTCCACGTATTTTCATGTTCTGTTTGCCCAAGTTATGACCCAGGACACATACATACTGCAGTACTCCCTCTTGCTCCCCCTAACAAGCAAACAATCTTTTCCCTCCAAACACCAAGTGGTGCCAGGATCCAAATCCGGCATCAACCCAGTGACTGTTGCTGGAGCCAAGTGAAATCTGACCCAAGGTCTGCACACCTACCCCTAGAAGGGATCTCAGGGAAACTTAGGTCCACCACGCACATTTCAGTAGGAAGCCAGCAGGATAGCTCTGCAATGCCAAAGGAATCTTATCTGAAGTACCAGTTGGGTGCCTTTTGTGTCTGATTGCCAGTTCTTGGGAAGATGCTACAGCCAGACCCATCTTCCCCAGACCTCTATTAAACTATCTTGACTTTCTAGCTAGTGTTTTTAAGACTAGTTTTTAAGAATCAAGGTTTACTCCTTTAGGAGCATCTAGTGAAATTCTTAGGGGAAGCATACCTTAAGGCTTGACAGTGGAATGCCTTGCAGAATAAGGGCTTCCATGTCTAGCCAAGACTGCAAGTCAGAACCAGAGCCTACGACTTCCAAGTTCTGCCCAGCTCATATGCTGGCTTCAGTTTCCCTCATAGTTCATGCCACTACCCAATGTTTCAGATGGGTCTTGAAAACTTTCTGCAAGCAAGGGCAATCTCTGACACATCTTCAGCACCTAGGAATCTGGTGCAGAGGCATTTGCTGTAGAATGGTTTACTCAGGTGTTTCCAAGCATCTAGAAGTTTGAGATGCATTTGTGTTTTCCAGAACTTCAAACCTTTCACAGTGTGAAAGCTTAGGAAGTTTGGTGGAGGTGGTTGATGCCAACCCCGATTTTACAATTTTCCACCCCAGCCTTTGTAGTCCCAGATTGAGATGCAAACCAGGGCCCAAGCACATCTGAAATGTTGCTGTTGATGTAGGTGCCAGAGCAGCAGTATCTAAAGGACTGGTCACTAACCCTGGCAGCACCTTCTAGGCCAAGGCCCTTCGATGTCTCAGAAATGCCTAAATTCACTTAAAGTCACTACCCATTGTGATATGGCAGTCAGAGAACAATACCACCGAAGGGCTAAATTACCTACATAAGCAGAGAAGGTTGAGGGTGAGGAGGAAGACTCCATGGAACTAAAGCCTTTCACCCCCAAGGTGAAGAGGTTGACCCAGCTCAGATGCTCACCTGGCAGCTGACAACTGGCAGAGGAAAGAGGCTCATTCCTCATGAGTTTTCAATATGTTAATTGAGAAAATAGGATACCATTGTGAACAAAGCCCAGACCTGAGCATGAATCCAACATTCAGACCATATCTTAGGAGAACCTAGTTGCAAATAAGGACCCAGGAATATATTGACCTCAGGTCAATTGGTACCACTTATAACTTCCCAAAACATGTGATGTGAAAGGCTAGGGCAACTTCACTGTGCTCAAACTTTCCCCTCTAACATCTTATCCACCCTGATCAAGGCATTTGCTTCAAGTAAGACCCTTTTTACCCCCAGCATGGGTGTGCAGTTCTCAGGGAGGGAGCTTGCACCTGAGTTTGCCAAGCAGAGCTATTGTTCTAGCAAGTGCCACATGGGTAATAGAGGATTGAAGCTTACTACAAACCATCCTCAGAATACCCGAAGTTTCTACTATGTTTTACTGTGTTGAAAGATTGAGCATCTACAGGAGCTCATGGATTGCTGTGATGAATTAGTAACGTTTGCTGTGGATTCAAGGACTGTTCCCAACCTCTTCACCTTGAAACTCAGGGAGTGGGTTTGGCCTAAGCATCAGACACTGATCCACCTGGGAGCTTCACAGAAAGGGACACAAAGTCCTCGGCTAATGAGTTACCATTGCATGCTTTATGGTACAAAGTGTCATTTTTTTATCCATCATGGAATCATTAGGCTAAAAATGTTAGGTCTTCAATCAACTTTCACCTCGGTGTTTGTCCTCACTAGAGGGAGGGAGGGAGGGAGGAATACAGTCTATCCCAAGTAACCTGCCTGACCCACAGGGCGCAGCACCCACCCAACATAGTTCTTTCTCTACAGGGGACTGAAGGGAATCCTCGCTTAGACTCCATTGTTGAGTTAGTCCCAGAGCCACAACCACAGGGGGACAAGCTCTGAGCATGGAATCTGCTGGGGCCTGCAGCGCGAGCTGCAGGTAGCAGCAATAGAGCCTGAAGTGGGGCTTCTGCCCCTGCACTGGAAATCACTCAGACCTGTATCGAAGGCAGTCAGTCCCCTTGGCAGTCAGAACATGAGCCGTCCCACGGCATATTGAAGCCCCCAAAAGGCTCTAGCAATAAAAAAGCAGGATTCATCTCTTCTCGGTTAGTCCAAGGGGTCAAGACTCAAGTCCTCAGAGCTCCACCTTCTCCCATGCACCCGGCATTACAGGACCATGGGTACAGTTGGAGAGAAGACCTATCCTCAGGCAGGGGATTACAGCTGCCTCTGTGGTAGGCAGGAGGAGGCTCCCCACTGTGTGTGCTTGCCCCGTGTGGTGTGGCCCAGCACCTGTGCCTGGGATTAATACACAGTTGTGGCAAAGGCTGCCCAGGGTTGGCCTGACCTCATCACAAGATCCCTCTCGGTCTACATGTTACAGGAAGACAGATCCAAGGCCCAAAGAGGCCTCAGTGTGCCATTGGTTGCTTGAAGGTCGCGGGAAGGCCAGGCAGAAGGTTTACAGGCCTTTAGGGGCTGATGAGCCCCAAACAACAGCCAGGGTTGTTTTCCAGTCATTCATTACAAGAACCAAATTACTTAGGAGTGACATCACCCCTAGATCTCTGCAGCAGCCACTAACAACTTGATTTCATCTTTGGGAGACCAGGTCTCAGCCATTGTGCACCTAGGTTTGCGGGCCACAGAGTGGACTCGGTCCTCAGTTGCTAGTGTGTGGTGCAGCAAGAGACAGCCAGGGCCATGAGCATGTATGCTGCCTCTTTCTCACCAGCACTTGACACAAGTGACCCCAAGCTTGGCCGTAGGGATTTGAATCCCTTTAAGGTAATACCTTAGGTATAATGCAGGTCACAGAAGCTGGGACTTCCATTCTGCTGGAATGGGAACAGAGGCTTAAAGCACAGTCAGGCTTTTAGCTGAGGAATGAGTCAAGTTCACTCATCCAGAGCTGCCCGAAGATTCTTGGTAGCAATGTTTAGGGCTGGCATATCGCCAGTTTGAGAGAGGCTCACCCTCTCATCAGTTCCTGCTGTTCAGTGGCTGAATGGACTTGAACTTGTCCCCTTACAAAGGCCTGTCCAGTAGGTGGAAACCCAATGTGAAGGTCCACATTTGTGTGCCCACGTAGCCAGAAGTTGGGAGCTAGTTCAAAGGGTATCCCAATATAGATGATTCAGAGGGAGGGAGGAAGGGTTCCAAAGGGTATGGACCACAACAGATACCACCTGGCATCTCTTCCATGGGGCAAGAGCTGCCTGAAGGCCTAGCTAAGGCTTCTAGGTCTCTGGTTCCACAAAATGCTAGAGTTCTCTTGCAGTCTGTATGCCAACTCTAGCTGACCCCAAGGACTGCATTTGGATGAGTGTAAGATTTTAACTCCAAACCTAACACAGCAGATGCACTTGCAGCCATGGTCTATCTCAAGAGAGACTCCTTCCATTCTGTAGCAGAGTTGCTGAGGCTTTTTGCCTCTCCTGGAAGCTTGGCACCTTGAGCTTATCCCTTCTACTCTAGGGAAACAAGGATCTCCAACTCCATCACTTTGCTGACATTGTTCCTGCCAAGCTTAGTGCTGAGAAATCCCCGCCAGCCCACCCATGTTCATTCACCTGGAGACAAGTCAACACGTGATCTTAAAGTCCATCACAATTCAGGAAGTTTAGATCAATGGAGGTGCTGAACAACCCTGCAAGACCAGGGCATCTGCCCCCTTCCCTGCTCCAGTCTTTGCTCCATATGCTCCAAGGCCCTCTATACAGAGGGCGATCAGATCTGTCACTTCTTGGGATTTAATACAGTGAGTCTTTGGCTAAGAGGGAGGAGGTTGTGGGAACCCATTGGAGACCTAGGAAGGTTTCCAAGTCCTGTTTACTAGACAATGAAACACATGTTCTCAGGCTGGACATTGGTTAAAGGAATGTCTGGCTACTGAGGCTGGAATTTCTTGGCAACTGATGCATGGTAAATGCCGAGTTCTAGAAGTTATGAGCAGGGGCTACACATCGTAAGAGCCTATAGCGATGCTAAAAAACAAGGCTCACATAGAGGGCTGAGTCTAAGGCTGGATCAGACTCGACAGATTCCACAAACTGCCTCTGCTGAGGCCCGGGTGCCTGTGCCTTCATGTACTTAAGCCAGTGCCTGCTAAGTTGGCCAGACAGCTTTTCATCCTCCCTTCCTTCCTCCCAATCAATGCTCCTTGGAATGAGAGTGCATTATTTATTGCTAATGGAATTAGCATTACTCAAGGCACTGATCAATTAATGCAGATGCTTCCTCAGTCAAGAAGAGGAAAGGGAGGAGCTATAGATTCAAGGCTAACACCAATGAGCCAGGATCTGGGTGGCAGTCCCAGCCCAGACACCTAGAGGGTGCCTTCCCAGGTGGGCCTTGGTTTCCCCTCTTCATAAAAAGAGATCAGGCCAGGTGGCTCAAGAACTTTCAGATCTGAGAGTCTTGTAGGAAGTTTGCAGGAAATGTTCCCAGGACAGCTAGGAGTTACTAGAACAGTTGAAACTGGTTAGTTTAACTACCTCAGATGCCCCCAGATGGCATTTGGGAAAAGCTGTTGCTTTTCTATGAATGACTCACTTACCCAGAGGCAAATAAATCCACTCGCCAAGATCAGCACAGCTTTAGACTTTTCTGCCTGGGGTTAGGACTGATCTATTTCAGTAGAAGCAATTCATGCTCATTTAAAAAAAATGCATGGGAAGGACAAGACAGCAGTTCCCTGCCTTCTCTACTCAGGACTTCAATTATAAATCTCAGCTATTTGGGTCTGGGACCCCTGCCTAGAAAGGGCTATGTGGTTCAACCACACAGAGGTTAGGGTTATGAGATAGCAGTGTATGCCAACAGTTTCCATTAAAGGGACAGAACTCTGCAGAGTTCAGAGTGCAGGAGATGTGGCCCACTGAGACCCCCTGCTTGCTGAGGTTCTGATCCAGGCCTAGTCCAGGGACAGTGCCAGCCTGCTAGTGGCCCCCTAGTGTGCCAGGCCTGGGCCTTGCTGGAGTCCTATCTGGGAACGCAGCTCGTAGTGTCGGGTAAACTCCAATAGAAGCAAACACATGACCTTGAGCATGAAGCAAACAAGTTACAGAAGAACTTGAAGAGTCCCTTACTCTGGTTAGAGGTGGTGCTCTATAGTTGGAGGCCCAGAGGAAGGAACTGGAAACTCAGGTTAGGATCAGTTCCTGCCACTTCTCACCCTGAAGCTTCCATTTTTTGCTACTGGCCCATGATAGAGAGATGCGAATGCACCTCCACCTTCTTGTAGATCTACCTCCAAGAAACCTCTTTTATAAAAACTGGTGCTATCACATGGACTTCTGGCCCATTTGGGTTTGAGTTTTGCACCAGAGTCTAGAGAGCTCTTCAGTGGCTAGGGTCATGTTTCAGTGGTTGGGAGCTCCCTCAGCTCTTACCCCTTCATGGGCTGTGCTCATCCCAGAGGACCCCTCTGCCAGCTACGGCAGCCTGAATGCTCACTTCCTCTGGCCTTCCAGACCCTTGCCCCCACCTTCACCACAGGAATGGTTGTGTGGTTGGTGTGCAGCCCTGTTGAGCCATCACCCAGTCTCAGTATTTCTTCCAGGAGGACACCCTTGGTGCCTTAGCACTGCCACCCTCTGCTCAGCCCAGAGTCAGGAGCTCTGGTTCCCCCTTAACACAGAACATCTTCTCTTTAGAGATAATCTTGGTACCACTTCCAGATTCCCAGGTGACCACGTTTGCCTTGTCATTTTCATTGCCACCAAGCCAAGCCCCTGGGTAAGTGGCATCATTTCCTAGTGCCAAGTTCACACTCCTCATAATTCAGAGGAAGGTCCCAGAAAAGGACCTGCCCTCTTTGGTGTGAGGGCAAGGTCATCAAGTTCTCAAATAACATCCCCTACCTGGGTCCCCACCTGCCACTCACGCTTCCTGTGCCTCAGCCGGGTCCTTTGTTCCAATAGCTTCCACACCTTGGCATCTCCGCATGGGCTGTCTTAACTTTGCTTTTCCGACACCTTTGCCTAGATGCTGGGTTCAGGCAAATGCTCAGGCATCACTGTTCAGGTCTCCCTGGATCAAACTTAAGGCTTCCAACGAGGCCCACGCTGGGTGGATGGGTCGGGGGCTTCCCCATGTCTATGTGTTCCAGACAGTCACGAAGGTCTCAGGATTCTTAGAAGTTCTGAAAGAATTTTTTCTAGGTGACTTGAGTCTCCAGGTCACCTTCTGAAAATGCTAAGGGGGCTGTTAGTTGAGGGATGACTCAAGTCAGCTGTTACAAAGGAGGCTGATTCCAGAAATCATCAAACAACAAATGGCAAGGACCACTAGATCTCAGAGTCCGAGTCCAGGATTACATGATCTAGATTATTGCTTGATGGTTCTCCCAGCAAGTCTGCAGCATAATGCTGGTGCTTGGAGTTTGACTTCCTGCCCTCACTTGGTCTCTAGAGTGGTTTGCTTCCATTTGAGACCCGAGTTGAAGATGATCCAATTCAGGTGGAGAGACTTGATAGAGGTCAGCTCTGGGAGAGACCCAGGCTCCTCCAAGTTCAGCGATGGCCATCGTAGGGTTAAGAGCAGCCTGAATCTTGAGTTATTTTCAGTAACTTTCCAGAAGTCCCCTCATCCAAGGCTCCAAGTCCCTGGTTGTCACATCTGGTGGCTGAAAGCTTTCAAGGCTGTGGCAGCACCACAGCTGGTAGCCCGACCCACCTACTCAGAGCAAAGTTCCCCATCTGAGAACCCAATCACCTGAAACCCAACACCTTGCACCTGGTAATAAGGTCATGGGCCCAGGAGTCGGGTCAGCCTGGCTGTTAGACTGAGGACAGGTTAGCTAGAGAAGAAGAGGGGGTTAAGTGCTATCAGCAGGACAGAAGCAACCAGCAGGTGACACCACTAGGCCAAGTCCCCATATCAGGAGCCCCGAGGACTTGAACGGGCCAGGAGAACCCATTTTTCAGATATTTGAGGACAGAACAAGAGATCAAGCTGCGATTCTGCCTGGAGATTGACAGGCACAGAACTTGAAGGCTAGTAAGGCCGTTGAGCTCCATGTGGTCAGTGGGTCCATGCCTCGTCCATCGCAAATGCAGGACCCAAGGCAGGCGGTGCTGTCCCCAAGCACCTCAGCAGGACTGTGTGCCTGGTGATCAGGTTATCCAAGGCTGTACCCAAGGCAAGTCCAGCGGGGACGAGACCTAGATTTTTGTGAGTTCAAAGTTGAGGTCTGACAGGGCAGCCCCACAGGATCCAGAGCAGCTTTGAACTGACCATGCAGATGCTCAGGCAGGCAAGGGCCTGGGACATGCCAGGTGGTCAGGTAGGGGCTGTTGGTCTTCTCAGGAGCATAGTCTCCCCAGAGCCTCAAGTTGACTTGTTTTGACTGATTAGCACAGTATCAAGAGTGACACTCGTGATGCCAGTCCTGCTTACATCCTTCTATATGGCTCAGGACATAAGTGATACATAATGAAGGACTGCACTTTGTATCATATTAATGTCCGTTCTGAGCTCCACAGCTCAGTTTGCCTTCCAGAGCTACTTGGATACCTTTACTTAAAAGTAAAAAAAGTATTTTGGCAGAGTACTGGGGGTTGAACCCAGGGGCACTCGGCCACTAAGCCAAACCCCCAGCCCCATTCTGTATTTTAGAATGTCTCATCAAGTTCCTTAGTGCCTCACTGTTGTCAAGGCTGGCTTTGAACTGGCGATACTCCTGCCTCAGCTTACCAAGCTACTGGGAGGTCAGGCAAGTGCCACCGTGCCTGGCAAGGCAGGATTTCTGTGTTTAGACTTGAGTGTTCAAGAGCTGATGCAGTACTCGGGGCCACATTCTTGGTGCCATCTAGCTCCTGATGCTTTTTTCAGGCAGGTTGGTCTCCATCCCTGCAGCCCACCCACCCACCGGGGTTACTCATCTAGGTCATCTTCCCACTCTCCCAGATGCTACCTCTCTGAGTGGTTCCAAGTTCAGAACTCCAGAGAGCCGCTTGGCCACTGCTGCTTCCATGCCATGCCACCTGAGCATGGATCTGTGGTCTGAAGTCATATGTTCACACCAGTCTACCATGGCTTTCCTGGGTTCAGTTCTGTGCTATTCCAGCCCCCTTGAAGGTTCAGGCTGGTTACTACTTGTCATTGACCTTCCTAGGCTGAGCACAGGGCAGGCAACCAGAGTCTGCTTCATGGCCCATGCTAGTTGGTGTAAGGTGGCTACAGATGCCTGGACACGGCATCCCCTGGTCTTCCCCCCTACCTTGTCTGTAGGTCAGCAATTCCCACCCTTTGTCTTTGAGCTTATCAGGAATGCCATTTGGTCAGTCTGGTACCACTTGTCACGTTGGACTTTCCTGTTCTTGAGGAACTCGGCCCAGTTGAGACAAGGCCCAGAGGAACAGGGCAGAGGCATTTGCAGGCCTTGGCTTGTGTCCCGACAGCTGACCTCAGGAGGCTGGTGTGTGGCCCTCACTGCGTCATTGTCAGGGTGCCCTGCAGGTATTTTCGCAAATAGCTGTGGTAACTCCTCTTTAGAACAGGGCGAGCTGCCCTGCCTGAGTACAGCCGAGGTCACTTTACACTTCCACCCCTGAAGACCAAACAAGCTCTTTCCAGGGAGCCTCCGGAGGGTGTCTGAGCCGTCTCTTCCTAAATGGAAGCCCCAGTAAGCTTTGCCTGCATGGTTGCTCACCCAACTCAGTTTTGCCATTACCAGCTGAAAGCTAGTGTCCAGCATCATTTGTGATTTGTGACCACATTCTACCAAGGACAGGGCTTATCTGTGCTCAAAACCCAGATGCAAGCCATTCCCAGATGCAAGGTTCTAGTCTTGGAACCCAGATGCAAGTGGGACATAAATGGATCCTCAAGGGATACACTGGTCTGAGCCTTCACATCCTCGAGCCCACTCCTTCCTTTTGCTCTTCAGGTAGGGCTCCACCGCCATCTCTCTCCCCGCCCTCCCTCTCATCACTTCAGTCCTTGTTCAAATCAGCAGACCAGATAGAAAATAATCTCTAGAAAACCAGAAGGGTGTGTTGCCTGGCCAAGTCACCACAACTAATCCCCCCCAAGAAGTTGGCAGGGGATTGTACCTTTGAGCTTTCCCTGGGGAAAGGGTCCCCTTTACAAAAACGTGGCAGCACTTCAAGTGCTGAGATGTTCTGAGCATTCTAGGTGACCAAGTCTTGCAAATTCGTACAAGATGTATTCAGAGTCATCTGATCCTTCCGCACCCAACACCTCCTAAATGACATCTTCCAAGAAGCCAGCCCCCGCCCTCACCAGCAAGGTTTTGTTCAAGACCACAACAGGTGATGGTCATTCTCCCTTTTGAAAAATACCTACTGGAGACTCCTTTAGTGTATGCCGCTCTTTCTATAAGATTCTGGAATGAATCCATGTAACTAAGCTCATCTTTTCCCCCTACCTAGAAGGGGACTAGCTCCAGCTCATTACTACCCTTGAGATGAGGCCAGGATTTCAAGAGGGAATTGGCCGATGTGTGTACACACTGCACCCTAGGTAGCTATTCAAGGTAGGTAGTAACCATTTCAGTTTGTCACTCTGGTTGGACAGCTGTGGGGGTTGTAGGAGTGGCTGGAACATTTTACCTGCTTAGCTGAATCTATGCAGGTCTGTGGCAGTAAAGACCAGGTTAGAGAAGTGTCTATGGAGATCAACTTGAAAGACCTATAGCCATGGATGTCTTGCCCCAGGCAAAGATGATTGCAAAGGTTAGAGAAGGGACAAACATATTACCACTCTGGTTCACGAGATTTTTAAGGTATCTAGGAGTGAGCCAAAATCATCTGGATAGTATTTGGCTGCCTTGACCCTGCCCCCTTGGGGTGACCCTAGGGAAGGGCCTCCTTAGAAGTCTGGAGGTCAGACAGCCCTGGGTCCCATTAAGTCACCTACTACTATTTAAAAGGTCCCTAGAAACAGGGACAGCCAAGTGGCAACTCAGGTTAGAGGCCCTGTTGGCAATGCTGAATTACGGTGACCAGAATGGTGGGCCCTAGCACCCAAACTGCTCCAGAGGAGAAGGGTGACCTGACAGTTATGTCAGGAAGCTAGATCAACACTGGAGCCACCTGTTGTGTGTTGACTAAGCCTGTTGTTTCTTTAGGTAAAGGGCATTCTATGGTAGTAGGTGGTAAGCTTCTGGGTAGTGGCTTTGCTTTCCCCCACTTGCAAGAAAGTATTGAGTTGTGTCCCAGGATGTCTTATGCCCATTAGAAAAATAATTAGCTAGGAGCAAGCATCTCATCTGGAAGCCAGGTTCAGGTAGGAGTGTCTCCAGGGCAGCCCCTCATCCACTAGCCCTTTCAGGGATGCCCTCTGTGCACCCCCAGGAGATACACTTCAGTAAGACCCCTCCCAGGGCATGCTAGTGACACGTTTCCAGGTCAGCTTAAGACCTAAGGTGTGTGTAGAGATGATTACATACCCTAAAGCCAGAACCTTTGACTATGGTTCCAATTGCAAAAATAGATGATCAGGTGTTACTCAAGTCCATCTCCTTAATCTTCCTAGTCAAGAAGTCTGTGGAACATCCCATAGTACGGGATCAGGGCCATTAGTGAGGAACCCCATCATCCTAATCCATATCTGGACTCCCCCAGGTATCCCAAGTGATGTCTGAAAGACTTTTAGTGCACCATAGGTGGTTAGACCAGATGGTTTTTGAGCAGAGATCCCAAAGTTAACCCCGAGCACTTGACAGTGTTGCCTTTGGATTTAGGGATTATCAGCATCAGGTTTGCCATTTTAGGTCATTTGCCATTTTACAAGCCATTTTATCTGGGGTTCCAGAGTTTAGATTCCGAGGCAAGGTGGCTTAGCTGAGCATGAATGTGTGCCTGCCATCAAACCCCACCCCAACTTAGACTCGCGAGCAGCTAGCGAGATTCCTGGGACTGTCTAAAGGTTCAATATTTTTCCCCAGGAGAGATACTAAGCTTAGTCTGAATTAAAATCCGTTAGAGGTATCTCAGGACATTATTTCCACTTGGGCTCCCAAAGTCCTCCAGAGTGGTCATGGGTCACTGCTTCTTACAACAAGGAAGTTTTTACAGCTCTTTGAAGTTGTAACTAGTTTGATATGTTGTCCTTGGGACAGGAAAGCCAACTATGTCCTCCAGCAAATCCTGGCCATGTAGCACCAGGAGACTTGGGAGTCCTAACTGCCCATTTAGGCACCAAAGTGACCTCAACCAGCAGCCCAAGTCATCCTTTTGTGGTACTTAAGTCAACCCTTCTTAACCACTGCTTGGTTTGAAGACCGTGGATTACAAACTTGGTCAAGCCCCAGGAGTTTAGGTGGAATTCTCTTTTGTGATAAGGTCCTTATGAAAGAAAAACCAGGAAGACAGGTTGTCCATAGAGAGGCATCAAGAGATCAACTTCAGCCTGAATAAGGACCCTCAGGTGATACTGGCCCCAACTGCTTTATAGTTGAGTTCCCCTGTGGGTTCACTTAAGGGTAAGACTTGTTCTAGATGATCCTCAACCGGTTTCTCTAGGTTTCCCCCGGCACTATGCCGAGGACCAAGTACCTCATCAAGGTTGCTCTACCAGGAGACATTGCCTGGTGATATGACTCACAGGAACCCTCATTTAGTTATTCAGACACACAGGGACCTTTCCGGTTCACAACTCCGGATCACCCATTGTTCCCTCTGGAGCATGTTGGAGGACAAGACTAGGACAGCCTCCCTGTATCAGCATGAACCAGCTAAATATAGACCCTGGCCTCTTCAGTGAAGATAGGTTGCTGGGGGGAGGAGGGATGGACAGAGGAAAAGTTGGTTGACTCATGACCAGACAGCTGACCCCAGGAAGCCTGGGATGTGCCACCCTCAGGTTGGACAGCTTTGCATCATTGATACCAGGATGTCCTTTAGGAATTCCCCTGAATAACAGGGACTCGTCTTCCCATGGCTGGATGCCAAGGGACAGAGTTGACACTCACTGCAGACAGCCCACAAGGTGACTCAGTGGGGTGAGCTCCTTCTGCTCAGTGGACCCATCAGACTTGCTGCTCTGACTCCCTTTCTAAAGGAGAGACCCAGGGAGAACCTTGCCCCCGAGTTCCCTCACCTGACTCCATTCTGTTGTTTCCATTATTGGGAAGAGAGTGTCCCCAGAGTCCAGCATCACCTGCTGGTTTCAGGTGGGAGGTTCCCCCACCCTCGAAGCCCAGGCACACAGTTTCAGCAACCTTCTCAGAGAGACTCTGGTTCAGAACACCCGAGACAACACTCGCCAATTGATGCACCATGCCAACCCAGGACACTCAGCATCTGAGTCACAAGTCCACCCCAGTCTGTCAGCTGTGCCCAGGTCTGATGCTGTGCCAGACCAGCCCAGAGGGGACTCGGGCAGATAGGCTATCCTGTGCCAAGCCCAGTGGAGTGGCCAAACCCAGTGGAGTGGCAGGGGTCTCTGTTCATGGTCCATTCTGATCAGTCTGAGGAATGGGGAGAACTGCAAAGATTCTGGCCATGTCCCTTCCCCTGTCAGCAACTACCAAGCCTGGTTCTTGGACATTCCTGCCTTTGAGGGTGATACCAACTGTCATGCGGGGCATTAACTGGAGGGACAGATTTTGCTTTTTAGGGACTCAGTGCACTCAAGGATGACCTGGCATGATGCATGACATGTGCACCCTCATGGCCATTGTCAGCTGTGGCCAACACAGGCCAGCAGAGGCAGGAGGACATGGCCTCCCCCAGCCACTTGGATTCCTGCCAGAGATAACCTATCTGGAGGCTATGTGACTTCCAGGTGAAGGAGTAAGCCCCCCTCCACCTCTCAGGCAGTGGAAGATGGGGACCAACAGATAAACAGTCCTCATCGCACCTCTAGGGTACTTGCTAACTCACAGATGGCCCCATTGGGGAGCCTGGTTAGATTAGTCCACCTTGTTTTGCCATTTAAGCCACTTTTCCTGTGCCTCAAGGTCATCTTGACAAATCTGTATGCCTGACCCCTAAACGCTTGCCAGGTTTCACTTTCACGGGTCAAAATTTAAGGACACTTGCAGTAGGAGGCAAGGGCACTGGTCCCCCTCAAGGGGAAGCAAGATTCAGCATGGTGGACATTCTTCCTGTAACTTGGAAGGTACAGATGACCTCATTTTGGAAGTGGTGTATTGAAGGGAATCTCCCCATCATAAGATTGTTCAGTGTTTTAGTGAACTGTGTAAATATCCAGCCCGATGCTTGCCATACTGAATAAGAGGGATACCAGCCTCTCACACATAAAGAATACCGCCCCTAAATTCCAGGCACTTTACATGTATTATTTAAATGCACCCAATAAATTCAGCTACTATTTTTTATCATGATTATAATTTACCTGTAAATAAATGTAAAAGTAATTTTTCCCCTCAAGTCATTTTTGTCCCCTTTGCAATATTTTATAATCACCCTTCTTTATAGCATTTATGGCTCTGAATGTATCTCATCTGTTTGTCTCCAAGTTTATGGGTGGCGCTGTCCTCCCTGGAAAGTAAACCCAGGAGGACAGGAATCCCAGCTACCCATTCTCTCACTGGAATCCCATCCTGGGAGCCCAGCTGGACAGCCCTGTAGCAGGGCATCATCATGGGAGAAGGAAATATGCAAATCCAGCCTCAAGGCCCCACCTCTGCCAGATGCTTCACCCCATCCTGCCTGACCTGGGAATGGAGAGGGAGATTCTCTGGGGCACAGCCGGGGCCTTCCATACTGACTCTCGCCCTCCTTGGCCCACTGTTGAATGGGCCTTTCATTTCCCTGACCCTGGGATCATCTGTTTTCAGAATGTGAAATATGGCCACCTGGCCCAGGAGAGAAGCAAGGGAGATTAGTGCCAGGGAGGATCCTCCCATCCAACAAGCCATTACTAATGATGATTGGGGTGTGTTTGGTGGGGCAGAAGAGATTAGGCTCCTGGTTTGCAGGGATTAACTCTTGGTGGGATCATGCATCCATGGGCTCTGAGTTCTGTGTCCTCCAGCACTGGATTTGGTGCATATGAATAGGCCCTTGTGCTAGGGACAGAGGGAACGAGGGAGAAAAAGAGGACAGAAGGGAGGGAAGGGAAGAAGGAAGAGAGGGAGGGAGGAAAAGATGTGCCTGTACACCTGTCCTTGAGCTTCTGCAAAATCAAATGAGTTCACATGTATGGCGTGTTTGCTGTGCAGGCACTGACGCCAATTTACATGCCTTATCTTATTTAATCCTCGAAATATCTGTAAAATGCAATCCATTTTGTAAGCCCATTTGACAAATGTGGAAACGAAGACTCCCGAGTTGTCTTCTGTGCCCAAGTAATGGAAGCAGAGGTGGAGCTTAGAAGAGGCATCCTTGGCTGGGAAGTGGGAGGAACTCAGAGCAGTGGGTCCTTGGCTGGGAAGTGGGGAAGAGCTCAGAGCAGTGAGTCCTTGGCTGGGAAGTGGGAGGATCTCAGAGCAGTGGGTCATTGGTTGGGAAGTGGGAGGAGCTCATAGCAGTGCCTCATTGGCTGGGAGGTGGGAGGAGCTCAGGGCAGTGGGTCATTGGTTGGGAGGTGGGAGGAGCTCAGGGCAGTGCCTCATTAGCTGGGAAATGGGAGGACCAGGACTTGAGGTGGGACTTGGTCTTTCTAGCTTTTGCTGTTCAGTTTCCTGCTGCTGTGACAAACTCTCTTCTGCTGTAAACACTGAAGTATTGACATATTTTTTAAATTGGTTTAAGTTTTTTTTTCCCCTCTGTGTGACAAACAACATGAAAATCGGAGAAGTGTACAGAAATAGACATTTATTTTTACACTCAGTTCTGCAGATCGACTGTGGTGGGGTGACAGAGGCAGCATCTCAACAGGATTTGCCTCACCACAAAGGTAAAAAGACTGTCCAGCCAAACTGGTCGCTGGAAACCCAGCTGGACTCACCCCCTCTGGCATCTCACTGGGCTAAGATAGTCACATGGTCAATGCCAAGGCCCCAAGCCATACAGCAAAGTAGACAGTAGCGAAACATACCTCCATTTGTGGAGGGAGTGAAGAATGGGGATGGGTAACACATCTACACACTCCTGAAGTGTGGAAATGTGAGGAATAGTGGGTAAAGTGAGGAAGCACAGACAAAACCCACACTATCTCTGCTTGTCTGACTCCCCAGTCTGTTTTTAATGTAGAAATCTCCCCCACATCTACCAATAGGGCATGTGTGCGCACCCACCCACCTACAAACACACATTAGCAAATTGTTGTTGGTGACTTTAAAAGCACCTCCACTGCTGTTTCTCAACCAAGGCTCTGTAGAATTTGAAAGTTTCACTGCCCACAGTGGCCAGGTAGGAGTCATGAGCAGGTGTGAGACAGTAGGGAGTGGTGTGGACTGCAGTAAACGGGAGATCTCACACTCTGCCTAAAGAAGGACCTCTGTGCACTTCCAGCAGTTGATTGACATAAAACAGTGGTCCAGCTGTCCAGCATTTCTATTTTTAAGGAAGAAACTCTGAAATTAACCATGTCTGTGATGTGTTCTGATTTTTTAATGTTGGCAGCTAAATTGCCTGAAAAATAAAAATTGAACAGGGAGGACAGCGCATCACCCACAGACAGAGCTGACTGGGACGTCGCATTCAGGAACCTGGGAAGTGGCAGCCAAGAGGCTGGCCTGAGAATTTAGGTGGAAGCTTTCGGCTCAGCCTATTTTCTTTGGGATGGGAAGCCAGGGTCACCTTTTCATCAGGGTCACCAACCCTGCCTTGGAGCTCCAGGCAGGGACAACCTTGGGGGCAGCCAGTGCATTCTCCAAGTGTGGGGTGCATCTTGGGGACCATATTCATTCCTGGGGTGCTTTTCAGAGGGTGGGATATTATTTGGGGGTGTGGGTGCCAGGGCCCTCGTCTGCCTCGGTCTCTGCATCTCTTGGGCTAGCCTGCTCTCTCTCTCTCTCCCCCCACGGTTTTGACTCATTCTTTCTCTTGGTCTCTCTTTATTTCCTCCCTGCAGCCCCCTTGCCTTGTCCCCATCTTCCTTGCTCTATTCTCTCTACCCCCCAGACCCCTCTTTCTCTCTCTTTCTCTCCCCATCTCTGTCTCCCACCCCTCTCCGTTTCTGACACTCTCCCTTTCTCCCCACCCACACCCGGCCCCCCCCAGGCCTCTCATCTCTTGCCCTCTGAGTCCCTCCGGCCACCGCAGAAGGTTACAGTAAACAGAACAAAGCCAAAGGCAAACTGCCTGAGTGTCCTTAACCACCCTGGCAGCACTGTCCACAAGAGGCAGCGACTGCCTGTTCTCCATTGCGTCACTCCACAGTGACTCATCTCTTCATCATTCACACCACTGATTACTGCTTATTTATGACCTATTGCCCCAATTTTAAGATGAACTCTTTTTTCTTTTCTTTTTTAACATTTTGATTACGTGAATAACATCCACTTTTATTTGTTAGAAATACTACGAGCAAACAGATGTAGGGTTCCTTTTACTATCGATGGCATTTCCAGACCACGGAAATGAGAGTTTGTGCCCAGGCCCTGGGTGCCTGGTGTCCAGGAAGGCTGAGGTGAGCCTGTCAGCTGGCTTGCTTTCTCTTGGGGTCCCTATCTTGCACAGATTATATTGTGGGGTCCCCCTATCTTGCCAGATTATATTGAAAAAGCACCCCTTTTTCTAATTCCCCAAATACCCAATTCTGACACTCTTTGACAATTTGACTAAACTCTGAAAGTCTCTGTGGCCAGAACTGTGTCCCTCTCTGCCCAGGAGGGGGAGATGGTGGTGAAGGTGGTGTCCATGGGCACTGTACCAGGTACTGTTCTAAGGAGTCTCGTGTATTATCTCATTTAATCCTTACTCAGAAATCCATGTGCTCAGGGCTCAAAGCTTGTTTGAAGATGAGCAAGTGAGACCCAAAGATGTCCAGTGACTCACTCAAAGTCACACAGCCATTGTGTGTCATGGCCAGTCCCAATCTAGGGGGTCTGGCTACAGACTTTGTTCTTTTGACCCTTCCTTCATCCTCCCCCCAAGCCCACCCTTGAGCCCAGGCTGGTCATGGAACATAGCTTCAGCCAGGGGTCAGTCAGGGCTCCCAGCCTCACCACTTCCCAGCAGCAGAGGGGAGAGCCCAAGGAAAACAGAAGGGGCCATCTCTCAGAGGTACTGCACTCACAGGGGTCACGTGGAGAACCAAGAGATACAGCCAGAGGTGAAATGGCCTTTGGTGTCATGTCCAGAGCCAAGAGCCCCAGTGCCAGCCCCGAGCCAGTTTCTGCCCCCTCCTCCAGGGTTAGCTGGTGGCTTTGCATTGGTCAGCAGGGCTCTCTCTCTGCACCAGCAAATGTGTTGCCATGGCAACTCCTCCCAGGCATCCCCTGGTTTGGGGTCTGAGCTGCACTGAGCTCAGCACTGGGGACACATGGGGCTCAGACCAGTGCTGGTTTGGGGAGGACACAGTGGGTCAAGGCCACTGATTCCAGAAATGGGGATGTGACAGGGTCCCTAGACTCACTCACTCCTTGTGAGCCCAGCACAGTGAGTCAGATCCCCACCTGAGCTCTCCTTGTCCCCCAGGCTCCTCTGTCCCCTCCCCAGTCTCCCCTGTGGCGCCACTTCCTGCCTGTCCCAGCCAGGCTCCCTCCTGGGCATCCACTGTGAGCCCTCCTCCCTCAGAATTCGGTTGCCTGGCCTGGCCCATCTCAGCTGCTCTCGGCCACCCCATCCCAGGTCCAGGCTGCATCCACTCGCAGGCCATATGACATCCATCAGGCCCAGGGAACATAGAAATCCAGGAGGCAGGGAGCAGAGGACAGGGGGAGGCCGGCTGCTTCTGGTGTCAAAGGAGATACACGTCCGGCTCTCAGGGATCAGGCCTGGGCCAAAATGAGCCTGTGATTCCAAGTGAGGTGGGGTCAGAGGTCGCCAGCTGGCTCCTTTGTGTGTCAATATTAACACAGGAGCCATCTAATTGGGGTGGGTCAGCCGGTGGCCCCGCCAGGACATGTCATTGAAAGGGGGCTGAGACTCCCTAGCACACCATGCCGGGCATTTGGTGGTCGCCTCTGGCATCACTTTAATGTCCCTGCTGATGACACTGATGCGGAAGCCTCAGAAGAACAGCAGCCATCACAGATCAGTGCCAGGGGATGGTGGCTTGGCTGTTGGCATCTGATTCACCAGGTAGGCTCAGCCTCTGGGAATTCACCTCATCCCACAGCAAGAAAGCCAGGCACAGAAGGGGCAGTGTGGGGAAAGGGTCATAGGCCCCTGGAGGAGGGGGCCTTGCACTCAGTCAGTCTGTCTCCTCCCAATGCAGGGAGCCAAGATGACCATCTATGTTTTATTAATGGGCTCAGAGAGGCATCAAACCTGCCCAAAGCCACACAGCACGTCTGAGCAGAGCTGAGTCATAGATTCAGGGTTCTCTGCTGCAGACCCCACTACAGCACAACTTTTCTGAATTTTTAAGCTCGTTCCTTTCAGGGCTTCTTTGAAGTTCCCTTTTCCATGTGTCATCAGTCCTGTCTTCCTGGACACAATGAACAATGACCTTTTCTTGTCTAATGGACACGGAGCTGCTGCCATCTACTTGGCTCAGATTAACCCCGCAGAGACTGGCATTTGGCTCAATGAACCCACATGGACACCCACCAGAATCCTAGAGCCATAGTCTAGGTTTGAAATATCTCCCAAAGGTCTGGATGTTAAAGATTTGGTCCCCAAATCTTGGCACTTGGAGGTGGTGGCACTTTAAAAGGTGGGGCCTCCCAGGAGGCCTTTAGGCCATTGAGGGGTTGTGGCAACAAAGGGGATCCCAGCCCCCACCTCTTCCTCCCTTCCCTCCTACTCTGCCACACCTTCTGCAGTCCAGTGCTACCCACCACAGGCCCCAACCTACTGGGCCATCTGATCATGGACCCCAGCCTCCAAAGCCACAGTCAGAACCTTTCCTCTCAAAGAGTTGATTTATCTGGGGAACTGGTTACAGCGATAGAAAGCTGACAAACACACACAGTGCCCCAGAAACTTCTCACACTCACACAGGCCCCAGGACATTGCTGTGAGTAAAATTCAACACTTCTCTCCACCCTCAGAACCTACGCTCCAGAGTGAGAGGTGGACAGTAATCAAATAATCCTGCCTGTTATAATTCTGTGAAGTGACAGGCCTTGGCCAGCAAGGTCTGGAGCACTGAGAAAAGCACCCTTACCTTGGAAAAGATGAGCGCAGGTAGAGTCAGCACAGAGCTGGGAAGGCTGTTCCTGGGGGAGGAACAGCATATACTAAGGTTTGGCGCTCATCTTCCCACTGCATCACACAGTGAGAGGGAGGTAGAAACCCCATTTTATGGATGAGGTTGCTGAGGCTTTGGGAGATGAAATTCCTTGCCCAAGGGTCTTGGGTAAGAAGGGAGGGGTAGGGCCTTGATCCCAGCAAAGGCCTGTCTGACATCAGGCTAGAGGCTCTTTCTGCTCTTCTGTACAGTATTTGGAAATGGCATCACTTGGTGACACCAAGAAAGTGTCCCCTAGGAAAACTGCAACTGAACTTGAGGTTTGTGTCAGACAGAGGTTTTCAGTTGCAGTGGTAGAAACTCAGCCCACATCAAATGAAGAATAAAAGAAACTATTTCAAGTAATGAAAATCCAGGAGTGGATGGCTTCAGGCTCAGCTGGATCCAGAGACTGAAATTGTGTGTGTGTGCATACGTGTGTGTGTGTGTGTGTGTGTGTGTGTGTGTGTGTGTCCTTTCCTGATGCTGCTTTTTGGGCATGGACTTCATTCTCAGGCTCTGCACTAGAGCCCCCCCAAAGTCCCCCACTCTCCTTTCATCCCTGTCACAGAATAATGAGAGACTTCTCTCCACCAATCACATCAGAAGCATGGCTCTCAGTTAGTTCTAATTGGACCAGCCTGGTCATGTGCCCATCTCAGATCCAATCAGAGTATCTAGGGAGTTAAATATTCTGTTTGGCCAAATCCAGGCCAAATGTCCCTCCTGTAACCAATCAATGATGCCAGCGGATGGAATACTTTGCTAGAACATGGAGATGAATTTACCAAAAAGGCAAAACAGCTCCATGCTGGGTCCCCAAAATAGCCACAGAAAGAAACAAAAGAAACAGCCTTTCTCACTGCTTAAAAGACAGCTGGGTTTTGTGATTTTTCCTTTTGGCTGCTTGGCCTAATTCACAGACTGGGATGAGTTTATACAGATCTTTTTCTATCACAGTACAGATCAAAAGCTCCCTCACACGTGACTTCATCCAGCCCTTGACAAGCAGAGGAAATGTGTTCATCATACGTGAGAATCAGACTTATCAGGCCCAATAGGTATCTGTCTGTTCTGTGTGACTGTAAGAGAATGCCTGAGGCTGGGTGCTTGATAAAGAAAAGAGGTTTATCAAGTTTCCAGAGCAAGGTCTATCACGTGGTGGGTATGAGTGAGTGCAAGAGAGGACTGTGCCAACAAGTCCAGTCCCAAGTGCCCTCGCAACCTAATTTCCAGGCTGCCAGGCCCCATCTCTTAAAGATCTCACTTTGCAACACTGCAACCATGGGGACCAAGGAAGGAACAAATCATATGGGAACCATCACAGGCACCTTCTATGGGTCATGTCCAGGAACAATGCCTCAGTCCTCCAGCAGCCTGTGAGGGTGCTGAGGTCATGCCCGTGTTGGAGACGAGGAAGGCCGTCTCAGAAGAGAGGCGCCACACCCAAAGCCACAGGTACATGGCACAGCTAGGATCTGAACTCAGGTCTACCCCCACCAGACTCTCCATAACCACGGTCGCCTCTGGTCATCTTGGCACAACGGACAGTGGGTGGATTAAACTAGCCTTTATTGAGCACCTACGATCTTCATTAGACCTTGTAGGCAATGCCTGAGACCAAGGGTCACCCCAAGTCTTTGAGGGTGACTGCATTTGCAGGGGAAGCATCTGGTCTCCTCCAGGTCCAGCCTCAGCCTGCTGCCTCATGGGGATGAGGCATTGCTGCCCTGAGCATGGGGCTGGCTTTTGGACCCTGTGTCTACCAGGCACTGTGACCTGCTGGGGCAGTGTCTGTGGCCAGAGCTGACCACTCCCAGAGGTGCAGCCGCCCCTGTGGTGGACGGGGTGAGCCAGTAGCCCCTACCAACCCCTGCGGCCCTGCTCCCCTGGGGGAAGCCCTGTGCACCCGACAAGGACAGGCTGTTGCAAAACTCCTGGTGAGAGGCAGAGCTGGGGGTGGTTGGCCTGGAGCCTGTGTAGCCCAGAGCCCAGCTCCTGGCCCCTGTCTGACTCCAGGCCCATGGGCTCCTCCCACCCCCCCCCCCACTTTGGAGAAGGTCATCAGGGAGGTGGGACCTGCGGCCAGCAGAGGAGAGTGTTAATGGCCCCAGCACTTTCTGACATTTGGGCTTCTCTCTGTGGGAAGTGCACTAATTACTCCCAATCACTCAGAACCTGACTTAACTAACACTTGGATTTTATGGAGTGCTTTGAGGCCACCATTGCTGGGTGACCTCTTGAGACTATGGTGGCAGAAAGCAGACCTGCTGATCTCTAGCTGGTGCTTGGTGAGGCTGCTCTGCCCACGCACTGTGCCTGACTGTCACCCATGGACAGCTGCTCCATCCTCCAGTCCCCCCCAGGGAGGCACCACAGGTCATTCCTATCTGGCAGATGAGGAAACAGAGGTTCTGAGAGGCTCCCTGGCCAGGAAGAATGATGCAAGAGCAGGGGCCACCATGAAGCTGGACTCCTGTTTGAGAACAGCTCACAGCTGCACATGGCCTGTGGGGTGTTCTTTTCCTCACCTGTCAGGGGTGTCACCAGGTGCTGAGGTCTGCAAGGGGTGAACATAAAGTGCTGGTACTTGCTGGGACCCAGACAATTATCCCTGTGGTAAGTATAAGAATTACAGTTGAAATGGAGGCCCAGAGAGGTTAAGTCACATGCCTGAAGTCACACAGAAGATGTCTGATATGATACAGAATCCAAACTTAAGCTCTACCCATCCAGAACCCTGCACCTTGGGTGAGGGACAGTAAACCTACGCCCTCTGCCCCTGGCAGGCAGGGAGTGTGGAGGCAGGGAATGTGGGGGGCCTGGAAGCTTTCACTCTGGAATGTGGTTCCTGGATGAGCAGCAGCCAGAGTCCACCCCAGCCTGAAGCTTCTCAGAGGACCTTCCACCCCCTCCCAGGATGGAATTGAAGCCCAGCTCAGGCCTTTGTGCCGCCTCTGAAAAGTAGGCATCCTGGCCCTGGAGAAATCCGGCTTTGGCTCCACCCCTCCCTTTCCCGGATTCGGATTCCAGATTTCAGGCCCTGCCAGCCCCTCCGGGTTTGCAGGCCAGGACCTCCCCTGTGGTCAGCAGTGAGAGGCAGTGATAACAGGATTAGCCTGGGAGACAGATCTCTTAATTAAACTTGGAGATTAGCCCGGGAGGCAAATCTCTTAATTAAACTTGGAGAGCGAGTCCGTCTCTCCTCAGTGGGGAAGACAGGGGCTCCTAAAGGGCATGCGGAGCAACCGTGGCCCCCTGCAGTCCACTCTGCTCATCCCAAGGTGTTCACCACCATCCTGCCTCATTGCATCAGACATCGGAGACTGAGGTCCTGGCTTGTGTGATTACCCAGGAGTCCAGGAGAAGGGACAGACTGGCCCCTTTTCCACCCTTGCCTGCCAGTTCTTGTCCCCTCATCTGACCCCACAGGTGCCCAGAGACCTGGCGTCTGTGGCTGCAGCACTGACCCATGTTGGGCCCACTCCTTTTGCACATGACCTTGGCAGCCCCTCCCAATGAAAGCTGGACTTGGCTTCCCAGCTTTGAGTCTGAGCTGCTCTCCTGACTTGACTCGGTCAATAGGATGTTGGTGGCTAATTTGAAGCCACAAAGTATTGGGGTGTTTTGTTTCCCAGCATGAACTGGGCATTTGATGATTGATACAGCTTCCTAGGGCTTCCCTATGACGTTCAGCTCCCTCTGGATTGCCTGCCTCTATTCCCCTGGCCCCCTCCCTTTCCCTCCTTGTCTTTATTCTTTAGGAAGGCCTCAGTGGTCACCCGCTTCTGGGTCCTCCAAACCATCCAGCCAGGTATGTGGTAGGTCCTCACTAAACTGCTGAATGCATGAGTCAGAGGACAGATGAACACACACAGCCCTCTCTGCTCTCATGGAGAAGACGATGCTGAGCCACAGCTCAGTCTGGTTTCAAGGAGAGAATGGTAGGAAGAGGCAGCAGTGTTAGGAGACATCCAGGAGGTGACCCCTGAGTTGAGATGGCAGGATGAGTAGACATCGGTTAGGTGGGGAGTCCAGGAAGGCCATTTCAGGTGGAAGGAACAGCAGATGCTAAGCTCCTACTGGAGGCCTTTGGAGCCCCGTTGGGGGTGTCCCTCCTTCTCTTTCACACCCCCAGCCCTGAGAAGATGGCAGCTGCACCTTCCCACTCTTCTCGGTCCACATGGAGAGCGGGGTTCTGAAGATCCTGGCCACCGCCTCCAGCTCCAGAGCTTCTCTGAATTTGCAAGACCTACCCTGTTCTGTCTGAGTGCAGAGCTTCCCAAGGAAACCATTAGGTGCCCAAGGTGGAGCCAGTGGCCACAAAAGCCCCCATTTCTGGAGCTCTTGGCAAGTTCCTGGTGTGGTGAAAGGATTTTGGAAACATTTTGTCTCAGACCTCAGGACTCCTGCAGAAACCAAACCCAGAGTGGCCATCCTCTCACCCCATCTTGCCTGGATGGCAGCTAGCTTTCATCACCAGAGCCACTCAGCTTGACCGAATGGACACCTAAAGTGAGGAGATCATCCTGATGGATTAGTGATGTCTGCCTCAGCACAGGAGTGGAACTGGGGGGACACGTGCTCTCTGTATCTGACATTGTGCTTTAGGTAGCTCTCTGGTCATTCTTTGTGTTTGTGCCGAGTCTTGAAGGTCAAATCCAAACTGTCTAGCCAGGAAAACAGGAAGAGCTTTCTCTCCAGGAATGACATCAAGGGACTAAGTTCTGGGGAGGTCACAGAGCCCAGCCAGGAGGTGGGGCCTCAGGTGCTTGGAGATAGGTCATGGAGGACTCTAGTGCCAGCCTAAGGAGAGGGGATGGGTACCTCCGTTCCCCAGGCCCACTGCTGCAGCGTCCAGGGGTGAGGATGTCTCCCGAGTGCTGCTGGGGTGGCCTTCTCCTGCTCCCTTAGGCCATGGGCTCCTGTCACCATAACTCATTTTTGTGACCCAGCTACATCAGGAAAGGGACACCACTTATTTAGGTCTTGTCCATGGCTGCCTAACTTCTTGGCCCCCCAAACTAGACATTTTCACACGGAGCCCTTGGTTGAAAGAACCTGGGACACCTGTTATCCCCTGTCCTGGGAGGTCACACTCGGGTTCTCTAATCCCAGCAGCCTGAAGAGGCACAACCTGCTTTGTACAGATGGCACAACTGAGGCTGGCACAGGGGTGTGAGTGGCCCCAGCCCTCCTATGGACAACCATGGGATTTGAACCCTCGCTTGTTGGGGCATCCAGCCTGCTGGCCTCCTGTGTCTGGGTGACCAAGGACACAGTTCCTGCACCACCCACTCTCCTGGCCCAGGCCCTGCAGCTTTCTGGGGCACAGGTGGCCTGCAGAGGAGTCTTCTCGGTGGGGACAACTGAGCCAGAGTGGGAAGTGGTTGTGTCTGGCTGTTGGTGGAAGGGATGGTGGCCCCCAGGGGGTGCAGGGACAGTGATGGCCTGGGCCACCTGCACTCAGCCCACCTGGCACCTCGCGCTCCCTCCCTGCTTCTCCTGCCCACAGAGGACAAATGAGAATGTCTTGACCTGGAGAAATCATCTCCCGTCCCTTCACAGGGCAGCCCCTCCCCATCTGGATGAGCTGGGTTATTCTCAACTAAAAAAAGGGGGGGGGGGGTGGAATTGTCATTCAGGAAAAAAGAAGAAGGCAACTCCTGGCAGCAGCCACCGCAGACAGGCTGTCTTCCAGGTGAAAATGAGAATCTCCATCTTGTGAACTTGGGGTACGGGGGCTCGCACCCACTGGAGGGTGGTGAGCGTGGGGGCCAGGGGGGCCCACTCCTGGCCCAGCTGGCTCTGAGGCTGGAGGCTCCCGCCAGTAAATTTTTTCCCATGGGGGGTGTCCCTAAGGTCCCCCCCGTGGGTGCCCATCTAGAGGATCTTGGGACAGAGGCAGGTACCCAGGATCCCCTGGCTCTGCAGCCTGCTGTGCCCAGGGAGCTCTTGGGGCCCAGTCTGTGGCTTTCTGGAAGTTTCTGTCCCCTCCCCCTTCACACAGGCATGTCCGGGGCCCTTCCACAGGTTGGCAAAGCAGAGGTCTGTTTTGATCTAATTTCTCTTTCTGATTTAAGATTTCAAACGGTACAAGAAGCGGTTCAACAAGGACAGACCCAGCTATCTTCCCTGCTCGGTAGGTTACCACTGCTTTGGGATTTGGTCTCCATTTTTCCAGTATTTTCCATGCAAAACCAAAATTTTAAAAATGTGCATGCACGCGCACACACACACATACACACACACACACCCTCAGCTTTTTGTCCTCACCCAGCACCACATTTATTATGTGGCCTTAGGCAATTCCTCTCTCTCTCTCTCTCTCTCTCTCTCTCTCTCTAGGTACTGAGGATTGAACTCAGGGACACTCGACCACTTAGCCCCATCCCCAGCCCTATTTTGTATTTTATTTGGAGACAGGGTCTCAATGAGTTTCTTAGGGCCTCACTAAGTTGTTGAGGCTGGCTTTGAATTCTTGATCCTCTGCCTCAGCCTCCCCAGCAGCTGAGATCACAGGCATATGCCAACACTCCCAGCTCACTCTTGCTCTTCGTCCTTGTCCAGATTCGTTTCCAGCCCCACCTCTGAGCATCCAGGAGGTCATGGCCACCTCCAGCCTCCGGGGGTGGGGAGTCTCTGGGTGCAGCAGCCTGCTCTGCACAAGGGTGGGACCCGCTTCTGTGGCAGGTCTGGTGGCCCCAGGAAATGCCGTGGGTGGTGAGTGATGCCTGGGCGCACCAGCTCTGGGGACCCATCCCAGCCTTGGCCAGAGCCCGGGAAGCCAGAGCCTTTTCTCTGCAGTGGTGCGACCTCAAAACCAAAGGAGGAATCGGAAGAAGAGGAGCGAGGACCAGCGCCTTCCCAGCCGTCGCCAGGAGACGCATCCATAGCAGTCACTGTCATACAACCCGTTCCTGTAAAGAGGGTCCCTGGGGACAGGGGCTGGCAGTTTATCAGCCACCTACACCTGTAAGAAAGTTGGCTGAAAGGCAGCGCTCACTCCGAGCAGGGTGGGGTGGTGGGCAGGGCCTTGTCTCTCAGGGTCACCTCGGGAGGTGCAGGGCCAGAGACCTCACCCTCCAAGGTCAGCAGGAAAGGCCTCGTGGGGGGTGGTCTGGGTAGAGAGTTTAGAAGGCATTTTTTTCATTTTTTTGCATTTAGAAATAAGAATTGGATCTATATACAATAGCTTAGAAATGAAGATCAGGGAAGAGTTCAAGCCATGCAGGAATGGTTGACTCCAGAGAGGGGACCCAATTTTCTCACCTAGGGGCCACGTCCCACTTGGGGCTTGGAGATCATTCTGCTTTTGTAGGATCTTGGCAGGTCTGGCTTCCTCTGGGCTGAAGACACTGTTGCCCTCCTTTATGTGGGAGGGGCCGGCAGCTGGGTAAGTGTTCAATGTGCAAACACGGCTCTCGGCAGACTTCTTCAGAGGCCTAAAGTATGGAAGGGCCAAACATTCACTGTTCCCAAGAGTGAAGTGATGTCTCTGGCCTTGCAGATAGTCACCAGCCTGCCTGCCCAGGGACAGTGAGCACCAGACAGGTGGGTCCTGCAGGAGGGGGCTGACTGGTATACCTTGCTTGTGACACTGGTTGGGGACAATGTGCAGGGGGTGGGGGGACACCAGCCATACATAGGGTGCAGGAAAGAGGCATCTGCAGGCTCCTGGTCTGAGAGTATTTGGCCAAAGGTGGTGGCCCAGTGGTCAGACAAACAGAGGGGACTTTGCAACAGCTCTGCCTTCTGCACTGGGGTGTGACAGAGACGTGTTGTGTCCCCACTTTCTGGTAGTCCTCAATAGTCACTGACAAAGTCAATGGTTCCCCACTTTTCAGAAGCTGGACATGGACACCAGCTCCCAGGGGCTGGCGGGGCGGGCCGAAGCCATGTCCTCAGGCTTTCCTGCTGAGCTTGGCCTGTCCCTCCATGTTTACATTTGGTCAGGAAAGATGACACTGGCCCACGTCCTTCCCCTCAGAAGGAGCCAGCCCCTCTGGCCACCTCATCCTTCTGCAGCTAGAGCATGGCTGTAGCCTGTGTGAGGCCAGATTAGATGCTTCCCAGTATATCAGGAGCTTGCTGTCCCTCTTGTTCCAGGTGGAGCTCAGGCTGCTCTACCTCAGAGCTACACCCTGGCCCTTTCTGTCTTTTGAGACAGGGTCTTGCTGAGGCTGGCTTCAAACTTGAAATCCTCTTGCCTCTGCCTTCCAGGTGGCTGGGATTACAGATCTGTGCCATGGCATCCAACTGAGCCCATTACTTGATGGGCTCTGATGTCCATGAGCTGAAGGACAGATCAGGGCTCCCTTGGGAGCATGTACAGGCATGTGATACCACACCAGTGTCACCATGCAGTGATCCAGGGCAAGGGCTTGGGAGCGACTTCTCCAGTTCTAAACCCCATCCTGCCCGGCCCAGCTGTGTGGTCTTGGAAGTGGCACAGCACCTCTCTGTGCCATCTCTCTGTCTGGGACACCACAATCTGCCTCCGACGGTGGCGGTGACAGTAGATGGGTCCATCTCTGTGAAGGGAGCATAGGTCTAGAGTGTCCTCACAGGGTGAGGGAGATGCTACCACATGGTGTGAGGGAGAAGAGGCTGGGCCACCTGAGCTAAACCCAGCATGACCTGGGCCCCAAACACCAGCCTCACCTGAGTCCAAACCCTGATGTGGCATTTCCCAAGGGCCACTCAGGGAGTCACATCTGTCTTACTGTCAGAAGGTGCCCTGGGTCTTGTCCCAGGGAGGCTCTCTGGAGCCACATCTCAAGATCCCATGATGTCCCTGTCGAGGGAGCTGGTGGACACGGCTTATCCATGATGAAGGCAGAATCCCCGGTCACCTCCCTGGGGATGTTGGCGTTTACACTGTTCTCCATTCTGTGCTGCTGGGGAGGGGCCGTGGGGACCTCCCGTCCTGACCGTTTGGACTAGGTGGCCTGGGGCGAGCGGAGTCCAAGTTCACGATGGCTTCCAGCCCCTCCCACATGTGCAACACCGGCCCCTGCCCCTTACCCCCAGCTCAAACCTCTCTGTCCTCTGTTGTCCCCCGAATGGTGGCTCCTCAGTCTGTGGCTCCTGGGGCAAGTTGGTGTGGACTCTCCTGGGAGTCCCCCAGGCACTGGTCTGTGGAATGTGCTGGCATTGGAGGTCGGGGACCTGGCCAGAGTGCCACATCCCCCATTCCGGCTGCATGACCCTGGGAAGCCTAGTTTCCAGCTGTAAGATGGGCCAGGCGCAGCCCCATGGAGCTGTTGATCAACAGCCAGTTGATGGATGCAGCCCAGCCATGCTAGCAGGGAGGTCCCCATGGTCCTCACTCAGCAAGACTCACCCTCCCACCTGAGCCCCACCTACACCTCTCAGGGGCTTCTCGGGTCCCGTCCTGTCCTTGGCTTCAGAGGCAGAAAAATCTCTTCCCTGGTGGTCGGGCTGCTGTGGCCACTCCCACCCCACCTGTTAGGACAGGAAATCTTCTCCCAGCAGGGAGGGACGGAGCCATCAAGATGCCTTGCGAGGCAGGGGAACCTCCAAATTGAGCTTCTCTCTGCAACTCCCCCAAGAAGCTCCTGTAAAAAGTCCAAATGCCGCTGCCCACATGTGAGGACAAAGTGGCCCTCCAGCAGCCCACGGGGAGATTCCAGTTCCCAGAACCTCCCAGGGTTTCTGGCTCCCCGTGTCTGAAAGGTGGCAGAGGCTGATCCCAGTGGAGGGCTGTGGAGTGAGGGTGGACAGCTCTACCCCAGCCCAGCTCCATCCCTGGCTTGACCAGCTGTGTGGCCTCGGACAAGTCTCCTAACCTCTCTGGGTCTCTGCTGCCTCATTGGAAGTAAGTATGGGAACAAAGAGGTGCCTGACTCACAGGATGTGGAACATGAGTGTATTTACCTGGGGCAGGCAATGATGTCGGCCGCTCAGCAGGGAGACAGGGAGGAGACTGGAAAATGGGAGGCAAAGACAGGGACCATACCCAGTGTCCAGCATGCATTTTTACATCTCATTCCAACCTCTTCAGTCCAGCCCCCACCCATGGGAACACAGCTCAGAGAGGCACAGCATCTGGCCGGGGACACACAGCCATGTAGTCATCCTGAGATGGCTATTCCCCAACTCATTGTACATAAGGGGAAACTGAGGCACAGTAGCTCTTCAGAGGTTGCAGAGCTGGTAAGCAACAGTGCTGGGGTCCAGCTGTCCAATGGCAGCCCTTGGGTCCCCTGAGGTCCTGCCTGTGGGGAGGATGAAGGTGCACAGGGTCCTGGCCCTCCTATGGCAGGGTGCCCAGACAGCCCACCTCTCTTGGAATGGTGGGTAAGGCGAGCAGCTGTGGTCAGGAGGAGCTTGGAGAGGTGACCCTGGACCTTGACTGGGGTGGGGAGGACCCTGCAGGGCTCCCCCATAGTACACGCCAGCCAGACCCCAGGGTGGGCACCAAGCATCCCCCAGAGGCCACACCCCCACCTCTGCCCAGATGGCACTGCCCTTCACCCAAGGAACCCTGTGCCCTCTGTCCTTGCAGGAAGGACAGAGTTGCAGGCTTCCCTTGGCTCCGCCTGCCTGTGGGAACCCTGCTCCCCAAGCTGCCTGGTGGTCCCCAGGCAAGTACAGGCTTGGGCACAGGCCACCTTGAGGCATGCAGCTGCAGTGGGTCTTCCCATTCTGGTCACGTCGTGCCCACACCTGGCGACTGCCTGGCACTGCCTCTCTCCTTCCCCAGACCCAGTTTGGGGTGAAAGCTTTGATCATTAGTCAGTCTGGATCCCCTGGCTGGGCATGGCAGCCTGATTGATATTCAAAAGTGGATTCAACCAAGCCCCGCAGTCAGCTGAATTTGAGCGTCCACGCCTTGGGATGCCGGCAGGGGGTGTGCAGCCTCACACGTGGCCTGGGGCCTCAGTGGGGTCTCAACGGTGGACTGGAGCAGCCCTGGCTGATGGTGCTCCTCCCCTGCAGGTGCCAGCAGTGTTCTGCTACGGGGTGGGGACAGAGAAGAGGGGCTGGGGCTCCTGGCCATATCCCTTGCAGGGACTGCATCTCCCCCGCAGCCAGAACATTGCTTCCCAGAGCTTCCTCATCACCTGCTCTGGAGCAGGCCTGGCCCCTCCTTCATGGCACACAGAGCTGTCCCTGCCCACACCACACAGTGTCACCATTGGTCTGGGGATGGGTCCATGGGGCCTGGACTTCAGCAAATCCATGGGACAGGGCTTCAGATGTTCCCCAGGGAGCTCAGTGCACAGCCCCGGCTCCTTGTAAAGGCCCCAGGAGGGCCGGTGTCATTCCCTCAGATGCAACGACTTGTAGGAACCCAGGGACCAGAATCCAGACAGGGCATAATTCCCAGTCTGTGCTTCCAGGTTGAAGGGCAAAGCCTCATCTTTCACCAGGGGACTTGGGATCCTCAGGGGTGATCTTGTCTGGGGGGCTGCTGGCTCTAGAAGCCGAGATTCTCAGATGAGATGCCACCCAAGCATCTGGGGTCAACTGTGAAATGACAGCTCTGGCTGGGCCCCATCTCCTGACTCTTTTGCATTGGAACATGGCTGGGGCCAGCAGAGGCAGGAGAGAACGGGCATGTGCAGACCCCACATGGCCCACCTGAGCCAGGGCAGTGACTGGGAATTGGGGCTGCTTTTCAGACACTGGAGGCTAGTGGTTTCTAGAGGCTGGAATGAGGAGAAGCCAGTATTCTCAGGTCCCCCTGGGAACGAGGCAGCCAGGCAGCCACTGCTGGTTGTGGGGGCCAGACAGGGCAGTGGGCCTCCATGATTTAGCACTCAGAGTGAGGGCAGCTGGCCTGGAGAACTGGAGAGGAACCAGGATGCTGAGAAATGAGGCTAAATACAAAAATCAGATTTCTGAAATCAAAGGTTTCCCAGGGAAAAAGGGTTTTGAAACAATGGAGTCAAGAGGATTGGGATGAACCAGATCAACTGTCATGGAACCCTGGGGCACCTCTTAAGCTGTGGATGCTCACCATATCCAGTCTGAAGTGAATCTGGGCTGGCTGGGTTGGGGAGGTGAGTGGGCAGGAGCACATGGGCTGCCTGGGGTCAACGACAGACCTGGCAGGGAGGGCTCAGCCTGGATTGCTGGCCTGGCCACTGCCTGCCAAAGGGACTCTGTGACCTGCAGGTAGTTCCAGGTCCACTCAGCAGCAGTAACCAAGCACGGTGGCCAGAGAGCAAAGGCCCTTCTGCCTTCATGTCATGGTCACTTACACCCTGGTGGTCTGAGAAGCACCATCTGGGTCACTTCGCAGTAAGCATGCTCCTGCAGAGGACAGGTCATGGGGGAGGCTGGGCTCACTCTCACCCAGAATCTTCCTGGTTTGGGGGATTAAAAGCCTCTGAATGCCTTGTTTCTCAAGGGAGGAGATGAGGGGCTACTGAGGGGCCAGCAAAAACAGGTCCTGCCCTCCAGGAGCCGACAGCTGGTGACAGTCCAGAGGCCACAGTGCAGGGAGGAGGTGCCTAGTGGTGCTAGACACGGCAGAGCCCAGAGGGTGGGCACCTGGGTCTTGGGGGTCCAGTGGAGACCATTCAGAGTGGGGCTGAGACCTGAAGGGCCAGCACGCGGTAACTAGAGTGTGGGAGCAGGAAAGTATCCTCTAGGTGACAGGTGCAGCCAGGTCAGCCAGAGTAGCTCCGAGATGGGGACGGGCCCAGCCAAGACTCAAAGCTGCCTCATTAGCCCAAGGCCAAGGCAGAAGCATGAGTGGCCAAGCTGGGGACTCCACCCACCTCCACAGTCCTGATTGGACACAGCCTGGAACCACAGGGTGCAATTGTCAAGCAACATTACTGTGGTAACACATAACAACAGAAGGTAGATATTTAAGGGTCTATGAATTTCCCTCTAGGCATAGCTTTGGCTACTCTCTGAAGCATCGGTGCTGGCCTTAGCCTCCCGTATAGCTGGGATTAGATGTGCATCCCTGCACCTGATTTCAGGGTTTATTTATTGTCTTACCATTTTTCAATTTTTAATTTTTCCACATTTTTAAATCGGCACATTAGAATTATACATCATAGTGGAAACCTGTTGTTAGTTTCACTTTTTGACTCAAAAATTTTTGAGGAAAATGTTTCTCCGATGACGGTTTTGAAGTAAGTATATTCAATGCTTACAGCAAACAGTTTGATGACCTAATGCTGAACATACACATCTGCTTTATAAAAGTATATCCAAAACCAGGACACAAATACCAGGGTGGGGACAGGGATGGGACACTTGGTTCCATGCAGAATTAAGTCTTTACTCCTTCAAAATGAATCCAGCTGGCACATGTGGCCTGGTGTCTGTACCTGGGCAAGGTCACCACCTCTCTGAGCCTGTTTCCTCCTCTGTCACATGGGGATATCAGCCCATGGCTTCCAGCTGTTGTGAGAGACGCCTGGTTTCTGGTGCCTTGTTCAAGCACATCTCCTAATAGTGAAGGCCACTGCCGGGACAAATTCCTGTGTTTCCTCTGGTGCAGATGCTGGAAACAGTCCCTGCTCATGAAGCAGACACCTAACTTTCTGTCTCTCACTACATAACTAGACGTGACAACAAAAGTGAGTGCCATGCCCCCTCAGTCCTGCAGGTCCAAAGCCCCCCGGGTTTGCACACTGATCGCTTAGGCTCAAACACTAGGCAAGGATTCTGCAGCTCAGACTCTGCCCAGGGCTGTGCTCTGCCCAGTGGGGTCTCTGCTGAGGGCTTCCCACAGTGGGTGGGAGGGGCACCCCTGGATGTCAGGATGCAGGGCAGGAGGCAGAGTCCCCAGCAGCTGGGCACTACTGCTCTCCTGCCTGTGGACATTAGGGGGCTCCCGCTGCCCCAGGGTAAAGCTGTCCCTCAGAGTGGCCACTACTGACCTACTGGGACTTGATGTAGAAGTCACCAGAGAAGCCCTCCCTGACCTTCCTCTGGGATCTACAGCCACTGACACATCCCTCTCCTCTCGGCACCCTCATCACCTGGTCCTTGACCAGCCCCTGGGCTAGGCTGGGCACCATGAGGGCATGGGCCACTATGCTGTGCCTATCATCAGTTTTCCAGCCACTGGCTCAAGGCTGGCAGACAGGAGGCCCCTGCAGGATGCCCAGCAAGCCCAGGGTGACTACAGTGGCTTGAATGATGACCCCTCCAGAGATATGGACCTTTACTAAAATCGTCTTACTTGGGAGAATAAAAGGGTCTCCTTTGATGAGATTAAGTAAAGGCCCTCAGTCACGGTGTCTCCTGGGGTGAAGCACGTCCTTATGAGGGGAAGGTGAGTGAGGTGGAGGGACACAATGGGAGCCACAGAAGACAGAGCCAGGGACAGGAGCAGTGTGCACACAGTCTGAGGGACACCTGGAGTGGAGGAGGCTGCTCACCTTTGACTGTCACCTGGGGGAGGATCCCTACCCTGTGAATGCCCCTTGATGTTGGGGTCTGCACAGGTGGGAAGAGGCAGGGCAGGTCCTCCCTCAAGCCCACTGACAACTTGACTCCACACTTCTGGCCTCATGACCAGGAGAGAATTTCTGTTGCTTGAAGCCACTAGGGTGGTGTCATTTGTTCCCGTGTCACAGAAGATAAACACGCACACCTAGTGCAGGCCCTTCTGAACATCTAAGGACAGCAAAGGCTGTGCAGAGGACACTCCGAGGCTGCACTGGCTGCTGTGGTGGAGCCAGCAGTGCAGGTGAACTTGGGCCTTGCTCCCCAGCCCTCGGGGGACCCCTGACTCCCTGTGTTCACAGGATCTTCACACACCCTGGGGTTCACCATGGACCAGCTCTGGCTCTGGGGTGTCAGAGGGTTGGGAACTGCTGACCACATTAGACTTCTAGAACCTGTTTCTGTGGCTAAATCCTGGAGTCCACTCAAGAGGTGGAAATCAAGGTCAGGTTGACTTTGAAAGTGCCCAGAAGAGCCCAGGCAGTGGCAGGGGCTGCCCCAATGCTGCTCTCCTGCTCTGCAGCCCCAGGAACTCTGACAGCAGACCCACGGCCTACGGGTGACATCTCTACTTTCTACCATCTCCTGCAGCTCGGCTCAGCCATTTGACCACATCCTGGCCACAAGGCAGTGGGAAGGAGCCATGTGAAGATGTCCCTGCCTTGCCCCGAAAGGCATGGCTCATGTTCCTCCCCCCTGGTGCTGGCTGGCAGGCAGCCTCTGGGTTATGTAGGAAGATCAACTTTTGTGTCCCTTGACATAGCCAAATCAGAGCAGGCACACTCCACTCCCAAGTGTCCCCTGGGGGAGAACCCCCAACCCTGTGCACACCCCCTGGGTCTGCAAGCAGCTGAGCGCACCTTAACCTACCTGCCATCTCCCTGGGGCCCACCACCCAGGGTCCCCAGCTCTGAACAAGTCGCTGTTGTCAGAGACCCACCTTCTGCTTGCACTTCCCCGGGACCTTGGCCTCGGAGGCTGTTTAGTTCCTGGAGCCTCAGTTTTCTCACCTGTGAAAGAGGAGAGTCAGCCCCATCTCACGACTTTGCCATGACTTAACCGAGGGAGGGACTGATGAAGGGAGGGACTGCCATGAGGCTGCTTTGTGTGGTGGGTGCTGGGCGCCATCTGGGACCCTGAGGCCTGACAGTTCCCAGGACACAGGAGCACCTGCTGCCTGAAAATTTGGGCAGGGGGAGGAAGATCTGCTGCTGGAGCGAGCCCAGGGCTGGGGCGGGGTAGCCCAAGTGGATCGTTTTCATGAAAGCTGCAATTAGGGGAAGTGGGGTTCATTAAAGTAGAAGGATGGATGAGGGCCTGGCTGGTGGCGAGGCCATAATGAGACGCAGTCTCTTCTGTTGGGCTGCAGATCCAGACAACCCTGGCCTGGGGCTCTGCCTAGTGGTGGGGCACAGCCTTGGTGCAAGGGTGTGGGTAACAGCAGCCCAGTAGAGCTCCCACGTGGCAGACACCTCCCCAGGCCCTCAGTGTCCAACCCACTCTGCCCCAACCCCAGTGCACCACGAGGAACAGCCACGGACAGGACGAGCCAGCCATGGTTCTGCATTTGCGGCAATCAGGAAAGCGAGCTCATAAATGACTTACTGTTTTGAAAAAGTGGTGCAGTCTGGCTGGGCACAAAATCACAAGCCACTCAAACAGGAACAAACTTTATTTTGAAACCTCCCGCCAATGCCCTGTATGCTCCTGGGAAAAAAAATGCCAACCAACACAAGCGGTGTTCCCCCTGACAGGCAACAGGAAGTCCCTCCTCCGGAATTCCCTCCTACTGCAATTCCTCAACTAATGGGAACTCTCCAGGACTCCTGTAGCAGGCTGAGGTGGACCGCAGGGGTCTAATATCCATATGAATGCAGATCTTAACATAATAATATCATCTCAATGGCTTGCTGGAGTCACCTTTCAACCAAAACTGCCACGCATCATACTACTTGGCTATGGCTCTTAGCAAAAAAGGGCCTGCAGTCCCTCCAAGGGCTTGGAGGCTGGGTGCAGCTCAGATGCAGGGTGCTCAGCATGCACGAGGCCCCAGCCTCCATCCCCAGTGTGGCAAAAAACACCAGCACCCACTGACTACCTCAGGGCCTTGGCACGGCTTTTCCTTCCGTTGGAAATGTTCTCCCTCAGGAGCCACAGAGCCTCCGGTGGTAAAGCTTCCCTGACCTAGAGTCCACCTGTCCTGCTGTTCCCCACTCCAGGCCCCACCTGTCCCCCCGCCACAGCACTAAGCCAACTGTTCTCCTTGACTTTGTCACCTGCCCCCCACCTACCCGCTCAGTCCCCTGCTCTGCTTGTGATGCCTGGCAGGGGACACTTACTGAGTACCTGCTGAGTGACGGACCAAGAGGGAGAAGGGAAGGTCCACTAGAGCGGGCAGCACATGAGTGTGTCAACCAGTGCTTAATCTGTCCCTGTGCTCTGTTGCCACCTGGCACAAGCTACGCTTGGGCGTGCATCCTTTCGTAACCTGAGTTTTAAGTGGGCAGCTTGAGTGCCAGGTCCCTTCCAGGGCCCAGATGTCCCTGACAGAGAAACCTGGCACCAGGGCTTTTGCAGTGGCCTGAGGGCAAGGCTGGGAGTCAGGGGGCCCAGGGCAGGGCGAGGAGACACTCAGGTGCCATCAGTGCCAGGGCTGTGGGCAGCTGAGGGGGTGCCTGCCCATGAGACCCTGAGCACCCCATGTCCAGCTCACCGTGACCAGCTGTGTGGCCTCGGGCAGCAGCCTCCACCTCTCTGGGCTCATTCCTTGTCATTAAGGCTTCCTTCCTGGGGTTTCCACTCCTTAGGGGTGGGCTGTGGGTTGGGCAAGACCCCCTCACCAGTCTCCAGGGGCAGCGAGCACCAACAGGGCAGCCTGGACTCTCCAGGCTATATGTGAACAGCTGCCAGGTGCACACACCAAGGGCTCTGGTCACCAGGGCCACCAGGCCACCAGGCCACGGCGCCACCTCCTCAGTCTGCAGGTCAGAGAGCAGGCATGGGGGCACCTGCCGTCGCTTCAGTGGGGTGTGAGGGCACACATGGCCATGAGCTCCACGACCCACGGGGGCCCCTCCCCATGTGCTGGTGACTGAGGGCTGAGCTTAGGTGGGCTGGCAGGCACCGGGCTCTGGCCTGTTCGTGGGCTCAAGGATCGGCTTGGATCCCCAACGCCCTCTCAGCTTCCCGCCCACAACACCCACACCCCAACCCTGTGTCCACGGAGCACCCAGTGCTGCAGGGCAGCTGCGAACCCCGGCATCCAGCAGGGACAGCCTCAGGGGTCCCACCAGACATAAGCAGGAACAGGAAGGTCCCCAGCATCACAGCCACACCACAGATCAACAAGAAGATGTCACCACATCACACCAGGCGTGAGCCTGACAGGAGCACAGCCTCCCCAGCAGCCCTGTCCCCAGCAGCCTGGTCCTGCCCCGGGCCCCAACCCCCAGCCACCACTCTGCCTTTCTGGGGTTCCAGCCTAATTATTTTAGTTTCCACTGATTCCTGGACAGGACGCCAGCCATCTCCTTCCCTGGTGGGCGCTGCCACCATACAGGCAAGGCAGGGGCGGGGGCAGGGCTGTGAGGAGAACGCCTGTGGAGTCTGTTCCAGAAGCAGAACACGGAGGAGAGGCAGCTGGGACAGGACTCTGAAGGGAATCCTGAGAGGGACCGGGCAGCTGGGAGGGGAGGCCAGTGGGGCTCATTGTCCAGGCAGCAGCTGGTGACCAGGTCAAGCCTTGCTGTTCCTGGATGAGCAACCTCAGGCAAGTTGCTTCCCCTCCCTGTGCTCAGCTTCTGCTGCTGCTGAAGGACAGGGAAGCTCACAGCATCCACCTGGGGTGCGGAAGAACACGCACTCCCGTCTGGAGTCCCAGTTGCCAGGGAGGCTGAGGCAGGAGGATGGCCTGAGCCCAGGAGATTGTGGCCAGCCTGGATACCACCACGGGACCCCGTCTCAGACAAGAGTGACGCCATTCAGGTGAGGCACCCAGTAGCGAGTGTGCAGGACAGCGGCCACTCCCCTGAACTTCCTGGAACCTGTGGACAAGAATCACGAGGTAGGCCAACTCCTCACTGTGGCCCCAGATGAACTCAGTGGCCACCATGGGGTCCTCCTTCGGAGGGTTGGGAGGCCAGGAGAACCCTGCCAGTGATGCAGGCAGCTGGGGAGCTGGTGGACGCTGGTCCCAGCCACTTCATCCGGGGCAGTTCCAAGGACCACGCAGGTGCCCGCAGTGCGGTCTGCTGCTTACAGCCCCTGCTTCCTCCCTCTCCTGGGATCACCTCCCTGGTCATTGCCAGCACGAAGAGTGGCCAAAAGAGAGTAAGCAGGGCCTCACTGTGGGCAGCGGAGGGACACCCACGTGAGTTTTGTGAAGGGACAGTCGGTGGCCAAGTTCGGGGAGGGGTGCTGCTGCAGTTGGCTCCCTGCCCGTTCCCGCCCAGTGTGGCTGTGTATTGGGGACTAGGTGGTGGACAGGAGGCCTGCAGGTTCCTCTGCTGCACTGGCCCCAGGGGGTGAGGTAGGGGAGGTGGTGGGGGCCAGACTTCAGGCTGGGACACCACCCCAGTCCTCAGACTCATGAGCCTGCCATCCCGACACTGGGGGCCACTGGCAGCCTGCGATCCCCGGCCCTGGGGAAACTGGGCACCGAGACACGAGGTGTGGTGCCGTGGGCCAGGCACCCGTGCCGTCTGGTCAGGAGGTTGGCTGGACACCCCTCAGTGCGGTGCTCTGCCGGGTCCCTCCCTGCAGCCCCCCTAGGCGGGTCCCCCAGGGGCTCTTGGAGCAGGAGCAGGCTCCCGTCTGTTCAGGGGACAGCACCTGCTCTGCTGGTCTCTGGGACCTCCTGGGTCCCCTTTAGTCGACCATGGCAGGCATTTATTATTGAGCACTTGCTGAGTACTAGGCTCATGCTGGGGACAGGGCAGGGAGCAAGTGGAACCACTGGCCTGGGGCTGAGTACTAGGCTCATGCTAGGGACAGGGCAGGGAGCAAGTGGAACCACTGGCCTGGGGCCATGCAGGGGCTCAGAGAGCTGGCAGAGGGCAGCTGAGCTCTGCCCTCTGGTGGTCCCTATCTTTTCTGCTCCACCTGCATGACTCCTGCAGTGAGATACCCTAAAAACACTTCGCACAAAGGACTCAAAGACAGGCGCAAAAACCCTGAGGCCAGGGCAGCTCCAGGAGGTGCTGGGGAAATGTTAAATGTAAAACCGAGGGGACCTGCAAGGCCACTTAGGGGCTACGCAGTGCCCAGCAAGGGACCCAGCTGTCCAAATTAAGGCTGCATGGTGCAGAACAGGACCAAGTCCCCCAGGTATTCGCGGGCTCTGTGTGACTTTCCTGTAGAAATCCTATGAGCTGGTGACCACTTTTCATATAAGGAGATAGTGGTCTAGGCTCTGGGGAAGTCACCTGACTGCAGGCTCTCCCTGCAGGCCCTTCTCCCTCCACCAAGCCCAAGGATGTGCCCTTGGCGGGCAGCACCAGCCTGACTCCCTCAGGAAGGGGGACGCCGGAGGAAAGGTACAGGACAGACCAGGTGGCGGCTGCACCTGCACGGGGTAGAGTCAGCGGGGAGCCAGGCTGCCTGTGTCCTGATCTGGGGGTGGGCAACGGGGGTCACGAGGCCACAAGAATGGCCATTGCTACCTGGGTGTGAGGGGCTCTGGCTCCCTGAGCACAGCATGGCCTGGTGTGCTCGCTCAGGACATCCTGGGAAGCAGGGTGTCTGGGACACTGGGCTGGCCACCAAGAGACCACTACTCAAGAGTGGGTAAAGGCACTCAGCCTGGATTACTGAGAGCTTATCCCGAGGCAGAGCAGAGGGCGCGGGCCAAGCCTGGGGGGTTCGGGATTGGTCCCCTGGACACTCACGACAGTGACAGAGCTGGTAGCTTCCCTGTGATGGGCGCTTGTGCAGGGGGCAAGGCAGGTGGGCCAGGAGAGGCTGGAGGGCACCCACCACCTGCTCAGTCCTCAGAGTCCTTCAGGTCTCAGGGCTCATCAACCTGGGTCAATGCCCGCTGCCCCTGCAGGCCCTGGATGGGGGTAGGAGATGGCAGATCTCCCTGGGGGCCAGATGGGGGAGCAGTGGAGTCAGACAGCCTGGGGCAGCAATAGGGAAGACTGAGGACTGAGGCCAAGGGGAGGCTCATGCCTTCCAACAGTAGGGGGCCCCTCTGCAGGCAGAGTGCCCTATGGGGGACTAGGTGGCCAGACTCGATTTTCCAAGACAGGCCAGAATCTTGGTTTTCATGCCAAATCTTTCAAGTGTAAAATACTGGTTATTAATTCAAAGTTCTTCTGACTTTCCTACCTGTAGGAGAGATTCAGATCTGTGGGTGCCCTCGGCTGGGACCAGCCAGCAGCCCCTGACCCAGAAAGTCAGGATGTAGTCATAAAACCCGCTTTCCGTGGCTTTGTCCATCCTTGCCTGGCCAGCCTGAAGTCCAGACCCCTGCCCCCACCCCTAGTGGCCAAATCTCCTTCCCACCCCGTTTCCAGCACTCTGGTCCCCAGACTCCCAAACCCTCGTCCAATCCCGGGGGGCAGGCCCCTGCCGCTCCCATCTGCCCGCAATTCTCCTGTCAGTTGAATTCTGTGATCGATGAGGAGGAGCAGGAGAGATGGCCTGGAACATCTGACTTCCCCATTAGCCCTAGCAGGGACCCTGGCCTCGCCGGCGATGGCTGAGTGAAATGTTTGCAGAGTGCAGAGAACACAAGTCAATAACAATTTAGCCGGATTGGGAGCAGACACCTCGCCGCATGGACAGGCGCTCCCGGAGGAGGACAGAGCGTGCCCAGGATACTGGAGAAACGCCTGGAAATATTTACCAAACACCACCCAGTGAAGCTCAGGGATGGGGGTGGGGTGACTGTTTGCACCTGTTCCAGCTGGCCTCTGGGCCCCCAGAGTCCCCATGGCCAGCCAGACCCCCTGCCTAGGCATTGCCTTGACCCAAACAATTCCTCTCTGATTTTCCTGATTCTGCCTCCAGCTGCCTCGGTGGCCACAGGCATGGGGACAGCCCAGGTCTCCTGCTGTTCTCATCCTCTATGCAGGGCCACGCCGAGGCCTGAAAACTGCGGCTCACAGGAAGCCTGTCCCCAGGTGTCTGGGTGAGCCATGACATAGGCATCTTTTGAATAATAAATTCTGAGACTTCACATACTTGCTAGAAATTTCCTGACTATGAGTTTTAAAGTCTGATGATTATGTTTCCAAGGTCAAGATCAAGGAGGCCTATTTGCAAGGGCTGGCATGAGGACACCAGGCTCTCCTGGTCCTGTGGGTGACTGGTTCTGAGGGGGTGAGCGGGAGCCACTGGGGATCTACACATCCTCTCCATGTTGACGGCTCCACATTCATCTCTTAGCCCCGACTTCCTGAGGGCTCCGACTCACATGTCTCTGGTGAGACCCAAGGTGGCCAAACAGGTACATGTAACCCAGCTGGCTCAGAAACCCACCCCCACACCTGTTCTTCCCAGTGGTGCCTCTCATGGCCTCACGGTCCTTGGGGACTCGGAGCCAAGACCCAGGACAACCCTTGCTCTCCCTCTTGCCCTAGGAACTCGTCGGTGATGCTACCTTCTCCAGAAACGCACAGTCCACCTGAGTCTCCTGACACCCAGCTCTGCTCTAGTTACTGTCCTCGCTCCAACATGCACCCTGTCCCTCTCTAATTCCACCTCACACAGCAGCGAGCAGGAGGTCTGCCTGTGTGAGCCTGGCCCTGGTACGCGCCTCCCTTCTCGGGCCTTCTCGAGTCTTCCCACTGCACCCTGAGTGAAAGCCAGGCTGCTGGCCAGGCCAGGCAGGCGGACAGCTGTGAGGATGGACCCATACAGGCCTCTCTAGGCTGTTCCTATCACTTCCCAGGCTGGGCCTGCTCTTCAGCTGCAGAGGCCTGCTCTGAACTGCCTCCTGCCTCAGGGCCTTTGCACCTGTGGTTCCCTCTGTTTGTCATGCTTCCTGCCCCCATATCTCTGCTGCCTGATCCCTTCCAGACAGAGAAATGGTGCCTCCCTGGAAGTTTCTGTAAGTCCCCAAGGGAACAGAGCAAATCATGCCGTCTACCCTTTCTCCTTTCCACACAGGACATGGTCACTATAGTAATCACATCTCCCTGTCCTGCTCCTGGGTCAGCTCTGTGCTAGACGGGCCTTCAGCTCAGAGCCCACAGTACTGGGACAACCAGGTGGGCAGCAAGAGTGCCAAGGGCAGAATGAGAAGCAAAGCCAGGGGCCTGGGGCAGGGCAGGACAGGGGAGGGAGGTAGGAGGCTCCAGAATTACACGCCGAGAAAGGATGGTCATTTTAGGAGGAAATGGCCACCTGGGGGCTTTTGGATAAAGCAAGGGCAGCCAGCCCACAAAGCCTCGGGGCTGCAAACTTCCAGTGAGGCCCAGGCAGTGAGGACCTGTGGCTTCATGGGACACAGGCTCTGTCACAACTGCTCGCTGCTCCTGCAGTGTGAGAGCACTGATGCTCAGGGCTACATTCCAACAAAACTTTATTTATAGCATCAGGCTGGGGGCCAAACTCTCAACTGCTTCCCTACTGGACAGGGAGCCCATGTTTGCTAGAGCAATGCACTTGGGATTTAGGGCATGGTGAGAATGGTTTTCTGCTCCACCGGGTCCAGAGCTGTGTGCCCTCAAGCAAGCTGGGAGACCTCTCTGGGCTTCAGTTTGCACCTTTGTAAAACTTTGAACAGCACCTCTCTCTAGGGAGTTGTGAGGCTCACATCTGAGATGCAGAATGTAAAACCGCTGTGGGTTCCTCTCTGCACGCAGTAGGTCCTTGACAAAGGCCTCTTCTAAGAAGTCACACGTGCATGCCTGTAATCCCAGTGCGTGGGAGGTGGAAGAAGGACTATAAGTTGGAGGCCAGCCTGGACAACAGGCTGAGAGGCCCCATCTCCAGAGAGCAATGGGAAGCCCTGGGGACGCAGCCGAGTGGCAGACAGAACTCTGGGTTCTGTCCCCAGGATGAGAGCAAACAGAAACAGAACATCTGGTGGCTGCCTCTGTTCAGGTTGGTGCAGCTTCAAGGCACAGGCAGGAGCACCTGGCTTCAGACCAAATGGCTCCAGTGCCAGCTGCGAGGCCAAGGTATCCCGGGCTGGGCGCCCCTGGCACAAGAGGGGCATCACTGGGTGTTGCCAGCACATGCCAGTGCTGGACTTGGTCACCCTGCGCTGGCCCAGTGCCCGTCTACCCCATGCCAGCAGCCCTGTAGCACCAGAGCTGTGCTGGACACACGGCACATGGGGCAACAGATAGGGCCTCTGCCCAGAGGGAGGGCAATCTGGGATGCTGGGGGACAATGAGGCTGGTGTGGGAGTCCCCTCCTTGGCTCTGTGCTGGAGGCTGAGGCCTGGCCAGATCAGACTCCCCGAAGCCCCAGGGAAGCCCTGGGTCTCCAGCCTGCTAGGGTAGACGGGGAGGCACTGGCCACTTGCCATGCGGGTCATATCTGCGCTTCCATCCAGGGGAAGGGCACAGGGCTGACCGCAGCTGGAGTAAGACAACTCGGAGGCCCGGCCTCTCTTCTGGTCCAATAAAATCCTGTTTGCCTTCCCGGCTATGGATGCGTACTCCATTATGATCTCTTGCAGTTACCGCGGCCTGTGGACAGAGGCCCTGGAAGCTTCTCGATGCCTCGACCCTGCTGGCTTGGGACGCGCTGGGGAAGAAAAGGGCACTGCAGCGGCAGGTTATCCTCTGTCTGCCTCCCTGCCCCTGCTGCCCCCGGCAAGGCCTGAAGAGCCGCACTTCACCCACCAACCAGTGGGTGAGAGGCTGGGGAGGGAAGAGGGACAGGGGAGAGGGGCTGGGGCGGGGGGACATCCGGGGCTGTCCCTTCCTGGAGCTCTGCTGTCCAGGTCAAGGTCTTGGCCAACACAGAACACCTTTCAAAGTGACCTCCAAGACCTGCCTCTGCTGTTGGACTTCACAGATGCGAGGGGAGCTCCCACACCTGCGGGGACAGGATGGTGGCAAGGTGGAGTGTCCCTGGAGGGGTGGGTCAGGTGGAAACTGGCCCTTCTGGTCACCCACAGGCAGCCTGGTCTGAGCTCCGGGTCCCCCAATTTGATGATGAGGCAGGACAGCGGCTGCTCCACCTGACCAGTCCTACTTTGAACAGAGCTCCTACTATGCGCCAGGCTTGGCTGCTGGCTCAACACAAGTGACCAGGTGGCAGCACCAGCCTGGGTACCACTCCATGCTGTCTACCCTCTGCCCTCCAGGTGAGGCCACAGGACGCCTCCCGAGTCTCGCCCTCTACCCACAGTCAGCCTGGCTGGGCGGGAGGCAGGGAAAGTGGGAGTGGCCATGAGGGGAGCAGCGCAGCTGAGCCTCCTCACTCTCCCCTCCAAGCCCCTAGCGAGGGCCACATATGCCCATTACACAGACAGCAAAGATGAGCATGCCGGGTCAGGGGACAGGCATGAGGACCCACGACCGAAGCTCAGTCAGCAGGTGGCTCAAAGCCAGGCTTGAATTCTGACTGCCATCAGCTGCTGGGGGCCCTGAGCAAATAACTTGCCCTCTCTGTGTCTTGGCTTCCCCACCTCACATGGGAGATACCAGGGACATGAGGGCCGATGTCTGTGAAGGCACACAGCCAGCCCTAGGCCCATGTCAGGCCTGACAGGCCAGTCTGCCCAGCAGTGACCACGAGCATCACACTGCTTGCCAATCAGGTGCCGGCCTTCACCTGGGCTCCCCGGGGATCAGGGAGGCTGGTCCAGGGGGCTGCATGCTCTGGGCCCTCAGGTTTTCTGTCCCCACAATGTCACCCAGGTCATTGGCTGGGTGGTCTGAAAAATGGAACCCCAGGGCAGAGCAGACTTGGGTGCCACAGGCTGGTTGCATGCGCTGCAGTGAGGAGTCAACTTGTCTGTTCTGGCCACCCATTGTCCCCGAGGACTGCTTGCCAGCCCCAGGGTCAGTGCTCGCCCACTGCCAGGACCTGGGGCACAACTAAGAAGCCTGCCTTCTGCTCCCTCCACGGGAGTCCTCTGTATAGCCTCTGCTCAGCAGCCTTCCCCTGAGCTCCAAGTACCTTCCTGGAAGACCTCAGACCAAAGCCTGAGCCAGGGCCGGGGAGGGAACTGGGCACGGATCCCACTGGCCCAGAGCCTGCCAGAGCCTGCTGGCTCTGAATAGTGTGACTTTGACACAATGAGCTAGGTACTTTTCCCCACAGGGAAAGGCAAAGAAGGAATAAGGCCCTGCCGGGAGGGCAGAGGCCTGCGGCCCCATCTGCACAGGCCAGCTGCTGTGGGTGCCTCTGGGACACAGAGGGGAGGGCTGTCACCAGGCTCTGCACAGCACCTACCCTGCCTGGCAGGGGCCTGCACCTGGGACCCCAGTGCCATCCTGGAGAGTTCAGGACTGAGACCCAAGCCAGGCGGGGAACTGAAGGTCCCAGGGGTGGCAGTTACCTCTCAGGCTGGTGATCCCAGTTTTCCCATCTGCAAAAGAGGCTGAGCTCACTCACCTCAGAGGCTGCAGATGGCAGGGGCCACATCCTGAAGGGTTTATGGCAGGGCTGTGACCAGCCCCTGCTGTTAAGCCACCCCGCAGGGATGATCCCAGGGGCTCTTTAAGCAGAGTCTCCCAATAGGGAGGGGGCTGCCCCTGGAGCTCAGCTTACTGACTGGGCTTCTCTCCCACCAGGGTAGGAGTGGGGGCAAGGAGGGACAGTCCCTTACATAAACATTTGCATTTGGGCCTATCAATGCCTGTTGATAAGGACACGTTCTCTTCCTGCACATCAGGATTTGGGGACTTACTGAGCTTGAGGTTGTCTGCAGCCTCTGACTCTGGTTTCACATTCACCCTAGCTCGAATGTCCACAGCCTCAGGTGAGGGCCTGGCCTGTGGCAGAGACCCAGAGGGGAACCCAAAACCCACAAAGATGGGCACAACAGCCCCACGCAGGTGGCATGGATTTCACAAGGACAATGAACCACAGAGGCCACCACAATAGGGTGAGAGAGAACAAGGATGGGAAGGACAGGCATCCAGGATAAAGAGGGAATGAGGGGCAAGACACCATGGTACAGGGGACAGAGCAGCAGAGTCAGGCCCTGCCCGAGTCTGGGAAACAGCGCTGGGGAGCGGCGGAGCAGGGGCACCCTGGGGTGGGCAGGGTCGGCCTCTGCAGGCCTGGCAGGTGGGCCTCACCCAAGGCCTCCAGCTGCTGCTGGGTTCCAAGGACATTCTGGGGTCCAGCGGGCTGTCAGAGTCCCTGCTCTCCAGCCCCAGCCTCCCTGGCCAGCGGCAGACAACTGCTCCTGGCTCCAGGTCCCCTTGGCCCTTAGCTGACCTCCAGGACAGGTCTGAATGACAGGGCAGGGACACAGGAAGGCGCGTGCCCCAGGTTGATGAGGGAGGGGGACTGTGTCAGGCACCTCAGCACCATGGTCGGCCACAGGAGTGACTGTCCTGGCCCCATCCTAGAGCCTGGCTCACCAGGCATAAGGAAGAGGGTCTGCACTCCCCGCCAGATGACCCATCCAACAGACCAGAAGGGGGAAGAGAGCTGGCACCTATCCTCTGTCACCTAGCCCCAAAGTGAAGGCACCCGAGAGAGAAGGGAGGCCTCCAGGGGCCAGCCTCCTGGCAGTGGGACAGGAGGGTGCTGCCTGGCACAGGGACAGGTGGGTGCTGCCCGGCAAGGGGCTGTGGGGGGCCTTGGTGGTGCCTTTGGAGCCCAGGCCCTCCTGCCTTCCAGGAAGCCCCAGTCAAGGCCCCATCCCCATGCCCTCCTACCGTGGAAGTGCTTGGTCGTCTTCCGCCGCAGGGCCTGCAGGGTCACCTGGGAGTCCGCCCACTCCAAGACCAACCTTCGGCCGTACAAGTGGGTGCTGTGACACAGGGCATTGAAGACTCTCTGCAAGGGGACAAGAGACAAGGCAGTGTGTGAGCCTATAGCCTGGGGACGTTGGGGCTTGGGGCCCATCTGTCCATGAATGGTTGTTTCTGGCGACGCTGTGAGGGCCCAAATGCCATCACAGCCAGCAGGGCTGCCTGGTGCCTGGCCAGGGCCTTGCTCCCGAGTTACGCCCTCTACGCACAGGGTGCCCCATTAGCAGGCTCCCCATCCCCCGCACGTCAGCTGTAGGAAGCCCAGCTCCATCTGCCCACCGAATGACAGCTTTGCAGCCCTGTGTCACTTAGTACCACTCTCCTTTGCTGGCCCTGGTGGCCCTGTCTCCCACATTGTTCTTGAGTAAGGCCCTTTTGGTTTCTGCTGACTCCCTGTGAGTCCCCTGCTCTTCTGCTGCTTGTGTCCAGCCCTGGTCCTGCAGCTGGGGGCCTGCACACGCTCCTCCTCTACCTCCTTGCTGTTCCAACCTCCACACTCAGTCCAATGCCCTGCCTTTACGTGCAGGACCATGTCAGGAAGGCTTCCTGTAGGGTTCTGCTTTTGGGGCCTGGTAACTGAACCCAGGGGTGCTTCACCACTGAGCACTGGCCCTGACTTTTCATTGTGAAGGTCTCACTAAGTTGCTCAGGGCCTCTATAAATTGTGAGGCTGGCTGTGAACTTGTGATCCTCCTGCCTCAGCCTCCAGAGCTGCTGGGACTGCAGAAGTGAGCCACAGCTTCACGATCTGGGCGATCAAATCTCCGTCTCTGGATGGGAACATCAGTATGAGCCAGTGCGGGGCTCAGAGGAGACAGAAGAGGTGACCTATGAACAGTCTCAGGAAAGGATGGGGCTCACAGCAGGTAGTCCCAGGACCAGTTATCTGACATCACCTCAGCCTGCTCTCGGCAGAGCTAAGGGAGGTATTGGGTTTGAAGAGGACCAGGCCCAGGCGTCCCCATCAGGGTTGGAGGGTGAGAGGAGCCAGTGCTCTGCTCTGGGTCCTGGACAGCAGCTCTGGGGCTAGGCGAGGATTGGGATCTGTGCCTCCTGCTCCCCCAAGCCAAGACACACCAGGCAGCCGGGAAGTCCTTGGCTCTCACCCAGGAGGGGTCTGGACAGTCGATCTGTTTTGGGGCCACTCCGGGGCTCAGGTGACTGAACTAGGAGGAAGCAACCCAGGTGAGGGGACACTGGAGGAGGGTGGGCGCTCATCTGGCAGAAGCCGTGCCACCAGGGGTTCACTGCATGGAGACAGGCTGAGTGACAAGACCACAAGCCGAGGACGCCAGGAGGTACTTCAAGGACTGGCCCTGCTGACCTTCACTGTGGATGCAAAGCCTCTGGGACCCACAGAGGGTGCCCTGAGGTTGCTGGAGCTGCCTGGGGAGGACAACTTGTCCCACAGCCCCGGGAAGCAAGTGGTGACACCACCAGACCTCACCCCACCCTGGTCATCTGGTCACCTCTGTGAAGGGGCTGAGAGTGGAAGTCACCCAGGACACCCAGTGCCCACCTGGGAGAGGGAGGGACGGGAGGGGCGGGACACAGCCCTGAGCACATGTGGCCAATGGAGGGCACATGGGGTTCTGAAGCGGGCCAGGTGTGGGGAACTGCATCTTTCTTTTTTTTTTATCTTTAATTTAAAAAACCTTCCTGGCTGCCAGTAGAGCCTCTGTGCTTTTTCCAGGTGGATATAAAGATGAATCTGGACTCAGAGCCAAAATGGCCCATTCCAGCTCTAAACACACGTACTCTCAGCTGTCAAGGGAGGGAAATGGCCTGGTGGGGGAGCAGGGCTGGATGGGGGAGAGGAGCTGGTGGGGAGCCTGGCATGGCGGCGGTGCCATCCTGGTGCCAGCGTCCCTGAGGAGCGCATCCGAGATGTGGGGGTGGGGGTGGCCGACAGCTGCATCTGCTGGATTCTCAGCCTCAACCTGAAGGAAGGCGAGGAGGCCGGGGAGGTGGCCCCCACTGGCCCAGCCTCTCTGCCTCCTTTGGCCCTCCATGGGTGCGCCTTACCCTGGGAAACAGTTCTCACTCCTGGGCCTGGAAGCTTGGTGCATGTCCCTAAACCCCTTTCCTGGTTCTCCGACATACCCCCTGACCACTTTCATCTCCTCTGCACTCCTCAAACACTTAATAATGGCCTCTCTTTGAAAGGCTTTCACACTCACAGACAAGTGGTGGTCAGCTTGCGATGGGCTCTGTGGCTGGCTAGCTGGCTTCAAATCCCTGTTCTCTGTGTGATCTTGGGCAAACTGCTTAACATCTCTGAGCCTCAGCTTCTGCCCGTGGAAAGGAAAGGCAGCAGCAGAGAACTGGGAGGGTCCTGCGGGTCCTGCTGCAGGTCGCTCTTGTTGTGCATTGGACTTTTCAATCCCACCACAGAGCAGGGGCAATGGCAGGTTGACACACGGCTCTGTGTGACAGTTACCACGCAGATATGTGTTCTCCAAAAATAGCAGAATAACCCTCCAGTTCCATCCCCGCAGGTTAATGGGAAGTCAGGCTGTGTTCCCCGGTGCCCACGGCCTTAGTGACTGGAATCTGGTGGCCTCAAACTGTCACAGGCAGCGGGGAGGACACTGATTCCAGGCTAAATCTGGCCTTGGATAATCCAGAGTGACTGGGCTTCATTAAAGAAGCATAATGAGAATGTGTTGGGTGGCAGCTTGCAGGGGCGGGGGCGGGGTTGTGGAGGAAAAAGACGGCCCAGGCTCCAGGGGACACCGAGGCACACGAAGGTGCCAGGCAGGGCAGGGAAGTGAAGGTCCCCTGTGATGGGTCAGGTCTGCCGGCTGCTTCCTCCTAGGCTGTGCCCATTGGGCCACAGCCGCATTCTCACCTTTCTAGAGGCAGCTCAGAGTGGCCTGTGCCCAGCGGCCTTGGTGCCTTGCAGGGCTTGGGGCTCCTGCGGCTCAGCCACGCTGAGGACCCCATTGAGGACCCCTTGGGCTGCCTCCCGCCCTGGGCTGATGGTCTCCTCATTTTAGAGATCTTCTGGCTGCAAGGAACTTCGAGCTCTTGGCCCCAAGCTCAGAGAGGACTCTGTCCTTCCGGGCAGGGAAGGGAGAGCCGAAGGGGCCAGGCCCCCGCAGGCCAGCTTCCTCCTTCTTTGGATTTCAGTGACTCCACATCCTACCCTTGGCTCGAGCCCTGGAAGCTGCCCCCATGCACACACCTGCTGGCAGCCCCGGAAGGTACTGCCCTTCTCTCCCATGGGCTGCAGCAGATGCCCACCCAGCACCCAACACACCTGGCTTCCTCCCTGCAGCTGCTCCCAGGCCTGGCCTTGACCCCTGCAGAAAAGGCGCTGTGTCCCTGCCACCTCAGTGGTGCACTGTGCACAGAAAATAACCAGAGAGACGGAGGCATCTCCTCACTGCAGGTCTCCTGTCGGCTCCCTTCTAGCCCTGCCCTTCAGCCTGCCAAGAGGGGTCAGGCCAGGAACACGTTGGCCCTGGGGAGCGAGCCTGGGATCCTGACTTGACACACAGCCCTGGTCTGGCACTGCACCCAACATGCACGACTGTGGACAGGGACCGTGACCCATGATGCACTATCAAGAAACTGAGCCCCCGCTGGCTTGCTGGGCAAGACTAAGGTCCAGGATGTAGCTCTGAGTCTGTAGTCATTGGCAAAGAGAAGGCCACGGGGGCCACCCTGTCCGTAGGAGCCCCTTCTTGCAGTTTTCTGATGGTGGATGCTGGCCATTCCCGGCCACCCCCATAGGAGGTGGCTCCTGGGCCCCACGGCAGGGATCATGCACATGGGTTTCTACTCAGGTGAAGTGATGAGGGCCCGGGGTGGAGGCGAGATGAGGTGGGCACTTCTTTCCTGCTCGTCCCTCACCTTTTCATCCAAGCCTCCCTTAGGTTAAGTGAGGTGACATTTCTCCACTGATCCTGGTGAGTCCCTCAGCCCATTGTAAGCCAACACACCTGTCTACCTTTGAATGGCAGCCGTATGTGTGCTTGCGTGCTCTGACCTTGACCCTGAACCTTGACTCCCTGGGTGCCTGAGCTCCTGGAGGGCAGGTGGGGCTCTTCCCCAGGCAGCAGCCTGAGCCCTGGGAAAACGGCAGCCCCTGGGCCCACTGACCGCAGCTGCCCAGAAATCCTGGACTTGGCTCTCCTCTGAGTAGGGCACAACCCACAGGTCTGGGGAACCCAGGTCTCCCGCCACATTGTCCAACCTCCATGACATCAGTGGTGTGTTGTGGCGGTGCAGGTGGACTGAGGCTATCATGAAGAGCAGGAGGCCCTGGAAGCTGCCAGTGTTGCAGGCCTGACCTTTCCACAGTCTCCCTGGGGACACCCTCCTCCTCCCAGCAACAAAAGCCCACCGCACACCCTTGGCAGGACTTCAGTCCTACAGGCTGTGAGGGCTGCCTGGTTCCTGGGTAGGGCCAGGCATGGATCCTGTCGTGATGCCCAGGGTGCCCTCCAGGCCCCTCTGGCTCCCTGGGGAGATGTCCTGGCAGAGACCGAGGGAACACAGGCCATGCCAACCAGCCAGCAGTGCCCCTGAGCTGGCTAAGGATCAGCCCAGGGCCACCAACTTCTTGGGGACATTCTGATGTTTACCCCGCCGTGGGTACGGTGGCTGCTCCAGGACAGACCCATTCCCCATGTCCCACATGCCAGGTCCTGAGAGCCACCTCTTGGCAACCCTGCAACCCCTGCCAACCACTCCTGGCCTGCGTGGAGGGAGAGTGCCAACTGGGCAAAAATGTCCCCCGGTTCATGGGGTCTGTGCACAACAAAGAGTGACTCTGCGTCCTTCTGAGAAATGACACCATGTGGCAGAGTGTGCTTCTGAGACAGATACCCACAGGCCCATCCCCAGCTGGTGGCTCCCAAAACATCTCTCTCCCACCCCCACGCCCACCCGCTTCCCAGCTCAAGCATCCCGACTCATCCCCAGGGACCCTCCCCCAGGGACCTGCTGTGAGCCACGTGCTCTACCAGAGATGGGCACCTGGGTGCCACCTCCACCTCAGGAGTTCACAGCATGCCTGGGACAGCAGAATGGCCACTGAGGAGGAGGGCTTGGGCCCAGTGATTCTTGGGGCTCCAGCAGGGCACAGGGCCCAGCCCCGCTGCTCTCTGGCTCCTGACTGTTGAGAAACTTCCCTCTTCACTTTCTCAACTGCACAGTTGAAAGCTCTGACTTCTTAGGCCAACAGAAGATAAGGTAAGACAACGGCTGCTCCTCCAGCCCTGGCCCAGCGCCTGGCGAGGGCCAGGCTCCCAGAATCTTTCACCAGCACTGGAAGCAAATTATTTGAATACCATGGAGGAGGAGAGGTCCTCCAGCTCAGCTGGCGCCTGGACCTGCCCATGGTAACTAATTGCCTCTGAATCTGAAAGGAGGACATTGCACCTGACTCCTTGCTCTGACCTCCAAGGACAGGACAAGCCTCAGGCTGCTGGGAGGCTGGCAGGGAAGCGGCTGGGCTGTGCCTGTGTGGCAGTGGCTTATCCTGATTCTAGACACTCAGTTCACACCTGTGTTGGCTGAGCCCAAGTCCCTGCCCTGCAGGTAATCTCAGAATCCAGCCGCCTTTTCTTGTCCCTCTGGGCTGTGATGACAGCAGAACCCCACGGTGGAGCACCGCGTGCCCAAGTGTGTGTGTGTACGTACCACGCTCAGGACAGCGTGACTACTGGGCCTGCCCCCGGCCAACACCCTGGAGGGCATGGAGAATGTCCAGCTGCAGCACCAACCCAGAGGCCGGAGGAACGCTCTGCTGCCCCCACTCTTTCATGCCACGGGCTGTGGCTGGGGGAGAGCTTCCAGGCATGTTCCCTGTCACCCTCAGTGGCCCCCAGGGCAGTTTCCTCTGGTGGGGGTAAGTCCCCTGCACACACCCAACAAGAGAGAGGCAGCTCTGCTGACTGCCATGCTGACCGCCACGTTGACCCCTGTGTGGCCCTGCTGGGGGAGGGGGTGTCAGGACAGTGCGCCTTGCCCCCTCCCTTTCCCAGGCAATGCCCCTGGGACCCTGCTGCGTCCCACAGACCTGGGCCTCCCCCTCACACTCAGTCAAGAAAGTGTGCCCTAGCACGTGCCGGACCATGACAGTTCCCAAGTGGATGTGGCGGGGACAGGCTCCCAGCAAGGAGGAGGGTTGGGGGGCCCTCGCAGCTCCACCTGGCCCTGGCTACCCACCGCAGTGGACTCTGTAAGGTGACCGGGGCTGGGAGAAGCCTGCTCCAAGCTCCCTCGGATGGGGGCAGGCATGGGGCCCGCACCCTGTGGCTCGCTCAGTGCCCATCCTTGGCTGGAGGGCCCCACAATCGGCTGTGCTGTCTTCCACAGCAAGAGCAGGTGGCTGCCAGCGCCCGCTGACATGGCGCTTGGCTCTCCCACGTGTTTATTTAAGCCGACACATCACTCTGCTCATTGGATAACATTCCATGTGAAAATAAACCTGTTAAAACAATAGCGGCGGTGGTAAATAAAAACAGCTGCAGCCGCAGAAGTACAAAGGTGCGGACGGGGAGGAGAAGGAACAGCGAGCAGCTCAATCTTCCCCAGGCCGCCCTCCCCGTGGCCCTTTCTTCCTTCCTCCATAACCGCCTGGGGGACGGGGGCTTCTAAGAGAATCCCAGTGGCCATTGGTGGCCACTCAGCCAATGAGGACCTGGATGGGGAGCCCCAGTACATGTGGGCTGGCTCCTGGGCCCGCCTCAGGCTTGACCAGTGGGACACAGGGAGGTTGAGCCTCTGCAGGGAGGCATGAGGAATGCCACCCTTTCTCTGGGGGCTGGAGAGGCTGTTCCCAAAGATACTCCAAGGGACAGCCTCTGGCCTCTGCCAAGGTGTCCCTAAGAGGTGACACAGAGATGGCCCTGGGTTAGGGGACCTCATAGATGAGGTGGAAGGACCACTGTGCCCAGCTGGCGAGCCCTGGCTGTGGGACTGTGAGCAGGACACAGGCCTCGAGGCCTCTGTGTCTCCAGCCGCAGAGGCCTCCTGCCCCACCCCCAGAGTCCTGTGAGGATCAGAACATGACGCCAAGGCCCCAGAGCCGCTCCCCTTCCTCAAGCCCATGCCCGGGAGCTGGCCTGGTATTCAGAGCACCCACAGCAGGAGTCACTCACCCACTGCAGAGCGCAGTCCCTGAGTCAGGGTTAGGTATCCGCCCGGGCTGCGGACAGGCCGGGAGGATGGAGGAGCTAGGCGGTTTTCCCTGTGTGGCAGGCAGATGGAGCGGCCATCTCTGAAGAGCTGTGGCTAGCACTTTCTGGAAGTGGCTCATTAGGTGGGGGAATGGCGAGGGCCTGTGCCTGGAGCAGGGAGGGAAGGGCTACAGGCCCTTGGGTGTCAGAAGCAGCTGCCCAGCAGAGGAGAGGGTGGGACGAGCCACTCCTGAGGGCCGGGGCCTCCCTCCTTCTTCCAGGAGCCAGAAATGGAGGTAGGGAAGGGATGGTGGGGAGCAGCCGCCACCTCCAGACCCGAGTGTTGTGTCACGGTGACCCCAGCTCTGGGGTTGGAAGGGGGTGTTTTGCTCCCTGCCCTTCCCCACACCTCTCCCTGGGTCACCCCACTGTAGCCACCCCTGTGTCACCCTCACGACCAACAGGAGGTCGAGCTGGCCTGTTCCCAGAACACCTGGCACCCAGGCCACAGGCCACTCTGCAAGGAACTGCCACCATGCCACAGGGGAAGGAGGTGCAAAGGGGTCCAGTGGCCCATGGTCACAGGACAGGTGACATGACACTGGGATGCTGACTGGCAGTCTGGCCTCATGGTTTGTGTGCCAAACTCCCGTGCTGACCACGGCCTGCTGGTGTGCCCTGCTGAGGTGTTTCCTAGGCCCACTAGCCCAGTACGAGCAGACAGTGTAGCCACACCTATGCCCAGCACAGATACTGACAGAGGAAACCCACCCACAGCCTTCTCTACCCAGCCCCCCGCTGTACGTACACCAAGGACCAAGGACAGCGGCCTGTGGGGACAGGCACTATGGCAGCGAGGAGGGAACGGCCAAGTCACATGCAGAGCTTATCATGTGCCGGGCCTGGGCCAGCACACCATCTGCTGTGCCCAGAAAGGTGGGCCCTGCCATTGGTGAGCCTTCCAGGCTGCACAGCTGCCCTCTGCTGCCTCCCATGCTGCCCTGGGCCTGCTGCCTGCAGGGGCTGCACCTCCAACCCTGAAGGGAGGCAAGGAAAGGCTGCCAGCCCAGGCGAGAGGAGCAGGTGTCCAGATGAAAGTGGCCACGTGGCCAAAGCCCAGGCACCTGGTGCAAGGCTTGGGGACAAAGTCTGGCAGGGCCCTCCAGGGTGTTCCCAGGGCCCGAGCAGTGACCCAGAGCTGCACCTTGGGCTCCGTGCTAGCTGACCCCCTCACTGGGACCCTCTTATGCCACAGTGTATTCAAGAAGCTTCTGCTTTCCCAAAGGAATCCCTGCCAGGGCAGAAGGTGCAGGGCCACCAGCACAGCCTCCCTGTGGTTTCTCTTCACCCTCGAAGGGGCCGAGGCCAGAGCTCCCAGAGGGAAGTCCATGACCATGGCCCCACAGGACCTTTCTTATGGAGCTCAGGGTTGAGGGTGCAGCAGTGACGAAGGACACAGCAGGGAAGCCTGCTGGTGGCAGATGAGAACCCAGCACCCACAGCAGGGCCAACATTTTGTACTCAAATTTGGAGCAGAGGCTCCATTTCAGAAGGCCAGGGCTGGGCTCAGGGACAGAGCCCTGCTGGCCCGTGTGAAGCCCTGGATCGAGTCCTCAGCACCACAAACCTCCGACCAGCCAACCAAGCCTGGCGGGACAGCCGCAGGGATGCAAACAGCATGCACATGGGGCCACCAAGGCTGGCTCCCATGCACAACCACACCAACCACAGCCTGGCCAGGGTGTAAAGATAACCAGAGAGACGTGTCCCCACGGGCTGCCCCTGACACCTTCTGCTCTCCTCTCTGAGCGCCTTTCCACATAGCACACTGCCCGCCCTGGGGACAGCTGAATGGCAGAGCCCTCTCTGTTGTGTGAAGGCCTGGGAAACCTGCAATCTGGCCTCCTGCATGGGTGCAAGGGAGCAGCCCTTTCCCATGTCACAGACGCAAACCCAGCAGCGTTCCCTCCCGAGGTGCAGCATGAATTAGCACGGTCAGGAAAAGGGACACAAGCTCGGGGGTGGTGCACGCTGCACTGAACAGGCCTTGAGCTTCCCCAGGGTCTCACCTTGGCATCCTGCTTTGTGAGGAAGTCCACGAAGCTGAAGCACCTGTGCGTGCCTGTCCAGGTCATCTTCTTGGGCAAGCGGACCATCTTCAGCTCTCTGAAGGTGCTGTGAACAGAAGCAGATGGGGTCTGAGCTCAGGGATCTGCATAGGGGGTGGGTGGCTGGAGGACGGTCGCACGTGCTCCCAGGCACACGTTGCACACCCGTCAGGCCCTGGTGGCTCACACGGGGAGGTCATTTTCAGCTCCAATCCAAGAAGCTGCCGGCTGGGGAACCTCTCCTCCCCTTCCTGGAGGGGAAGCCAGTTCTGTGGGACCCAGGCTTGTGCCCATGTTGCCAGGCCAGAGAGGCCCCGGGTTCTGGGTGTGGGGCCAGGTCCAAGTCCAGGTCCAGCTGGCTGCATGGGAGCTCCAGGCTGAGCAGGCGAGCAGGAGCAGCAGCTCCCAGGACTGGCACCTAGGAGGCGCCTTGAGGGCTGGCACTGGATCGACACAAAGCTCCTTCCTCCACATCACGTCCCCTTCCCTGATCTGTCCTTTGATATCTGTGAGCCAACGCAGGCAGCGCTATGCCAAGAAAATGGCCCTTCTGCCGCAGGGATCACACAGGTGACATGCCAACCCTGTGGCCTGCTCCCCCTAGAGATGCAGAACAAAAGGACCAAGCTTCCTCGGGCCTTCCTGGCCCTCTCCTTGCCTTCCCACCCCCAGCCGCCTCCTAGTATCCATTTATCAACTACAGAAGCACAAATTGCTGCCGATAAATATTTAATGCGCGGCTCTGCAGAGAGGGCTGGCATATTTGAAAATCTACACACACTCGTGACTCCGGCACCCACATGCCCCCGACGGTCCAGGATGCTTCAGGGCCAAAGATCGACCAGGGACCAACACGGGAAAGGCCGTCAGCCCTCCTCAAACAACATAAGCTGAACCTGAGGTGTTAACTCGCGGCCGCCAGCATGACCAGGCATCTGCCAGTCTGATTTCTGCCGGCAGGACAGCATGCAAACACTGCCTTATGAAGCCTCAAAATGAATCCTCACGTCTCCTCGCAGCTCCCCAGAGCTCGACCCCTCCTGGCACCTCCTCTGCACAGATGAGGAACAGCTCTGGTCAGGATGCCAGCCTCCTGGGAACAGGAGGAGCCAGAATGAAGCCCATTCGTCTTCCCACTGCGAGGTTGTTCCTGATCCCTCTGGAGGGGGCTGGGGACACAGGCCAGGAAGGTGGGACAAGAAGGTGAGTCTAGAGAGCAGGCAGTACAGTTCCCAAAACCTGCTTTATCCTGCCACCTAAAGCCAACACGTCCCACGACAGCCAGGTCACCTCTCAGGTCCCTGCCTCTGCTGGGGCTGGTGACGAGCTCTCTGCTGGGCCCCTTCAGATACCTGACCCTCTGGCTCCAGTTCTTCAGAGAGGCATGGGGACCCCAGGGATGACATGTGTGGTGGCCACAAGGACCAGGGTCTGTGGGTGAGCCTGCAGGTCCAGCACTGGTGGTCCAGCAGTATGGAGGGCCCGTTCCCCCGACCCAGCCCTGGTCCCCACTGGCTCACAGCAGCCCTTTGTGATGTCCCCGAGGCGTGGCTGGAAGCCACCTGTAAAGCCAGGGCTCACTGTGGGGTGGATGTCTGTCTGCCCCCAGCTTCCCCAGGGCTGGAGGTAAGCCCTGCGTGGTGGGAACCACAGTGGTCTTGTCACCTGTATCTGCAGCAAGCTCCACCAGGACACCTGGAGCCAACCTGAGCCAACCAACAGGTGACAGCAGCCTCCCCTCCCAGGCAGGGGACATGGGGCATGCACAGACATGCTCATCAGCAGCCCGTACCCAGGTGACAGAGCTGGAGAACGAGTGCCCAGGCCTGGCCTCTGGGCCAGACAGTGTGGCCACCCTGCCAGCCACTGTCAGGAGGCGGCCTGGCCAGGTTGACATGAGCAGGAGGCCCACGAGAGGGCCAGGAAAACCCCATGCAGCCCACCACAGTTCAGTGACTGCCCAACACCAGGGGCTTAGATTTCTCTTCTGAAACATTGATGGGTAAATGGACCAACTTATTGCTGCTTAGTCATGACACTGTTCAAAATAGAGAGTTGGAAGTTCCCTTTATATCTATAAAGAAAATGAGCTCTGTGAGCACCCTGCCTTTCCACTGTATGCTGAATCAAGGCTATGAACTACCCTTGGGCCAGAAAGATAGGAATAAGGCTGAGGGGCTTAAGCTGACCTGCTAACATTCGTTCAATCAGAAACCATTGGGAAAAGGTACCCCAGCAGCAGTATTTGTTGGATTTTAATGAAGAACAGAAAGATGAAATATATGGAGCTGAATCGTGACCTGCTTCTCCAGTGATCCATGAAATGGGCACATCTTACATAATTCTCAGCAGAAAGCACATACACAAGATAATTAGGCACTGGAAGGTCAGGCAAATTGAGGACATCTGAAGTGATCATCAACTTGAGAAGCAGAAATAACCAGCAAAAAGACAACTGCAATCTCTCCGAATCAGTTCAAGACATTTGACCATTCCTGTCACATTAGAGAGGGAGCTGGCATAGAGGAGGCAGAGAAAAGAGATATCTCCAAGACCACCCATATCCAAGTACTCATGAAATTACAAGAGCTGTTATCACAGATGGGAAATGAAAGAACCTGCTCACCAGAGCCATTTCCCTGAAGCTGCAAGGGTTTTCGGACACAGCTTCCATTGGCCTGCAGAGGTCCGTCTGGAATCCCTGGGCCAGGGCTCCCTGAGACCCCCAGCTGGGTTCTGTGGTGGACCCAGAGTGTCCATCTGTCACAGTTCCCCTTGCTGAGCTCTGCAGCGCCTCTTCCACTGGCCACAGAAGCCCAGCTCTGCCAGCCTGTCCTCTCCACCTCCTCATCGTCTCTAGACCCCCGGCTGCTTACCATGTACAGAGCATCCAGCTGCCCCTGGACTGCAAGGGGTGGGCGACCTCAGCGGGCTCCCTCTTCTGCCCTCCCTTCTCCTTCTCTCCCTCTCTCCCTCTCTCTCTCTCTCTCTCTCTCTCTCTCATACACACACACACACACACACACACACACACACACACACACATACACACACACACACACTCTCTCTCTCACACAGGCTGGCTCTTCACAAAAAAGGGCTGAGAGACCTGGGCAGAAGTTGAGGACGCACAGGGCAGAAGGCTGTGGGCCCTGCGTAAGTGTTCTAATTCCACATTTTTTTTTTTTGTAGTGGGGATTGAACCCAGGAGAGATTTGTCACTGAGTTACATTCCTACCCCTTTTTTACTTTTTATTTTGAAACAGGGTCTTGCAAAATTTGATCAGGCTAGCCTCAAACTTGTGACCTTCCTGCCTCACTCCCAAAATGCTGGGATCACAGGAAGGAGCCAACATGGGTGACAACACTATAATTTGTTATGCTTGTATATCTACTTTTTCAATTAACAATTTATTTCCCAGAGCCTGATTTAGATTTTGGGCATTACATTCTTATATTACTTTCATTTTGTAATTTGTCTTTTATAATTTGTTTTTCATATTCTGATATCACTACTGTATCTACTTACGTGGTGAAATGTTAGATATAATATAAGCTAATAAGAGTGAAAAACAATTGTCAGGGAAAATACATTTTTCAATTTCATATTATGTAAATTTTAGAAGTAAAATTTTAGACTTAAAAATAATTTACAGTGTTTTTTAGAAACTTATTGTATATGTGTATTCACTTACATACAAATCCTCAAATAGGGAAATTTTGTTTTCTCTTTTGAACAGTTTTATAAAATTCTGTTATGCATACAATCAGATATCACCCTGAGTAGACAATCAACTGTAAGTTTCACAGAATTTTTGTAACATTTATACTTTAAACCCTGAAGTTGATTTTTAAAATGTATTTTAATGGAGGATATGTTTTACATTCTAGTACATTGTATTAGAGAGTAAAATGGCAAAGCTTATCCCTCTCAGAGTTCAGTCTCTGTCCTTTCTTTCCATCTTTTAGAGAAGTCTCTTAGGAGAAGATATGGTGGTCAGTTCATTGCACATTCTTTTAGAACAATAATTTGCATATCAAAGTCCAGATGGGAATAAACATAATCTGTGGTCCCATCTGCTGATCTCACTGTTCTGAGACCTAGTATGGAAATAGCATTAGATTAGAGAAGACAGCTTAATTTTTCAAATAATACTGGTTTCTTTCAAGTGATAAAATACACAAGTATTTGCTATATGTTTAAATTATTAGTTATTTGAGATCACTGATACCAAAATAAATTATTGTTCTCAGTTATGATAAGAGGTGGTAACATGTCATCAGAAGGTCTTTTTACAGCTTGCTTGATTTCATATATAAAAAATTGTAATTAAATGATTATCAGCTGTAAGCATTTGAATAAATCACTTTTTATTTTCACAGTAGACACAAAAATCCTGGCATATTTTATATCTAACTGACTTGGAAAAAAATCTTAAAGATGAACACTTTACAATCTCAAACATGGAGAGTTTGAACAATGCATGAAATGAACACATGGATATTTGGTTTTTTTTTTCTTTGAGGAGCTAAATTTAGAATCTAAATATAGAAGATATAGTTTAAAATTTCAAACTCAGAAAATCAAGAAGAATGTTTACAGGATTCATTTCACTGACATCTTCTATGAGCCAAGATAACCCATTGGCACAGTCTCAGCCCACCAAGAGTTAACATTCACAAAGCTGCTGTCTTATTGCTCCCAGCGTATTTTTTCTTCCTATTTTAGTGTTAGATATTTTCAGTGACTCTTGATTCCAATTTGTCTTATTTGAAATATTGCCTAAAAATAAAACAAACACAAAGCCACTATTTGGTGATGAGATTCCTGGTTTATTAAATCCCTGCAGAATGAAAGCATTTTGTGAAACAGTAAACCCATTTAAAGAGTTATTTATGATATAGTGTGAAATGCTGCCTCTATGAGTAGTTTTAAAAAGATGTTGTGTAGTTTGGTGGGGAAGTATGCAGGCTGTGAAGACAAGTTGACTGAATCCAAAGCTGAATTATGCCACTCATAGAGCAGTGTTCAGCCCCTATGATGAAGAGGAGATAGCATTACATAAATCTTGAGGTTGTTATTAGGAACAAATGAGGTAATGTACACAGAGGATTTAGCATAATACCTTTGATTTTATAAGCAGTCCCTATTGTTATGCCAAATGTTATACTCTTTTCAAATTTTATAATCTAGTAGCTTAAAATTTTTACTAGAGAGAGAGAGAAGACAGAGGAAGGGTGCAACAAAGGAGAGAAAGAGGAATGGAGTTTGTTTTGGGATTAATGGAAGAATTAATTAAAAATATAGTTCTTATATGAGGTTTGAAACTGGATAGAAAAACTTTATATCTCCTTTTTTCACGTGTCCATGTTCATGTTTCCTGAAGAATATTGTTCTCAATAGAATTTTAGCTATTTTTACTCTGTTAAGATTTGGCATGAATAAACATTAACATGTTAATGAAACCTCTGTCTGAAAACAAAGGAATCCAGTTACTTGTTTAATGTACCAAAATCCAACCTTCTAATGCTTTATAATGGTCTCAGTTCCTGTCTTAGAACTGTGAGGATATAGATTCTGTCCCAGAGGTATACCGCCTTTAAAGAAAGTCTATTTTTATTAACATCCCTTTGTGACTATAACTCCTAGTATGTGGTTGGAGTAAAATTTATCTTGCTGATGACCAATTTCTAATAGTTCTTAATCAAGAATGATTTGCAACATGGACACAAATGTCTTATTTTTTTTTCCACACTTATTCCAGTTTCCCACATCCTGGTCCCCAAAGTAAAATTGGGTGTCTAGAATTTTTGCCATTAAAATTGTCATTGGCTAAATCTTCTCTGCTGCCTAACATTTTAAATGTGTTTAATATCATTTTTGAACTTTGATTAGTTTTATTTTGCTATTCTAAAAGTGAGGGGAAAAAGAAGTTAGATAGGATTTGAGGGTAGGAATAACAATGCTTGATTTACCCATCAAAAATTATTTGAAGGAACTGGTTCATTTGCATGGAAGAGGAAAACTGAAGACTGGTTTAGTCATTAAGTAATAGCTAAGAGGGCAGAACTAAACTGCAGCATTTTATTCCATGGGTGAATTTGTAAAACGTAACCAGTTTACACAACAGTTTACTCATTTGCCAGATGCAGATAATACTTGCCAAAGGACTATTGGATTAAACAAAACAATATAAATTAAATACTGTATATAGTGTCTGGTAATAATAGGACCTCAATAAAAATACTCTTCTTCCATCAGCCTTCTTTAGTAGGTGGTGTGATAACCATGAATATCAAAATAGAAAAGTACAGTTGTGCTTACCTAAATCATTCAGAAGGATTATCTGTATTATACTACAATAGAAGGTTGTCAAGTATCCTTTCTTTTTCACTCTAAGCAAAAATAAACAAACAGAAAACACACCTGATTATATTTCTGTAACAACACGGCTAGATGATGTTATTTCTTTTTTATTAACTCTTATAAATATGCAAAATAATAGGTCTCATGGAGACATATTAATTGCAAAATGATAGGTTTCATGGGGCATATTCATGCAAGCATATAACATAATTTGTTTATATTTATCTGCTCTTTACTTACCCTTCCCCTCTCCTCCCCATTCCCCAGGTCCACTTACTCTTGTCTAATACTCTCCCCTCTATTTTCACGTTGCCTTTATTTTATTTTTTTCCTTTCTAGATTCCACTTGTAAGAGAAACCATGTGATACTTATCTTTCTGGTCTGAATTATTTTGCTTAACATGATACTTTAAAGTTCCATCTATTTTCCTACAAATTAGATGATTTTGTTCTTCTCTATGACTGAATAATATTCCTTTTTGTATATATGCCACTTTTTCTTTGTCCATTTATCCAGTGATGGGCACTGTTGTAGTCCACTTTTTTTTGCCACTGTGACCAACAGATCTGAATGAAAATTTTAGAGGAGGAAAATTTTATTGTGGGGCTCACAGTTTAAGAGGTCTCAGTGGAGATGGTGGGGACTGAGACTTATGTCAGCAAGGACAAAATAACTATCCCAAAGATATGTCCCAATGGCCCACCTCTTCTAGTGGCACCCTACTTTCCTATAAGTTAAGCCAATCAGGATTAATGCAGTGATTAGGTTAAAATTCTCATAACCCAATAACTTCACCTTTAAATCTTCTTGCATTCTCTCACCCCTGAGCTTTTGGGGGACACCTCATATCTAAACCATAATAGACACACTGATTTCATAACTTGTTTATTATGAATTGTGAAGCAATAAACATGTGTATGTATGTAGGTGTCTCTATGGTGTTCTGCCTTTAATTCCTTTGATAGGTATGAAGGAGAGATATAAGTAGATATAAGTAGATCATATGGTAGTTCTATTTTTAGCTTTTGAGGACTCTCCATACTTATTTCCATAGTGACTGTACTAATTCGAATTCTTATCAACAATGTTCCTTTGTTGGCCATCCTCTCCAGCATTTATTCTTTTTTTTTGTATTCCTGATGATCACCATTCTGACTTAGATGAGTTGGAAGATAATGTAGTTTTGACTTGCATCTCTGTGATGGCTAAAGATATTGAACATTTGTGCTTCCTCTTTTGAGAAGTGTCTGTTCAGTTCCTTTGCCCTTTCATCGATTGGGTTATTCGTATTTTTTTTGTTTTTATTTTTTCTTTTTGGTGCTCATATTTTTAGTCCTTTTTACATTCTTGAAACTAATCCTTTGTCATAAAAGTAACTAGCAGAGATTTCTCTCCCTTTTTGTAGGCTGTCTCTTCACTCTGTTGTTTACTGTGTAATTTTTTAAATTTGTCAATTCTTGCTATTATTTCCTGAGCTATTGGAGTCCTATTCAGGAGATCATTGTGTCAATATACGGAAGTATCTTCCATGTTCTAGCAGTTTCACATTTTCAATCTTAAAGTTAGGCCTTTGATCCATTTTGAGTTGATTTTAATTTATGGTGAGAGAGAAGGATGTAGTATTTTATTTATTTATTTTTATGTGGTGCGGAGGATTGAATCCAGTACCCTGCACCTCTGCACCTGCTAGGTGAGTGCTCTACAGCTGAGCCACAACCCCAGGCCCTCAGTTTCAGTCTTCTACATATGCATATCCAGTTTTCTCATCACCATTTGTAGGCTATCTTTTCTCCAACATGTTTCTGGCTAGTTTGTCAAGAATCAGATGGCTATAACTGTGTGGATTCTTCTTTCTAGTCTATTCAATTGGTTTGCATGTCTGTTTTTATGCCAGTTCCATGCCATTTTTATTACTTTGGCTCTGTAATCTATTTTGAAACTGAGTATTGTCATACCTCCAACATTGCTGTTTTTGCTCAATATTGTTTGGCTATTCTGGGTCCTTTGTACTTCCATATGAATTTTAGAATTATTTTTTCTAGTTCTATGAATAATGTCATTGGTATCTTGCTAATAATTGCATTGAATTTGTTGATTGCTTTTGGTAATATACCATTTTTATGCTATTAGTTTTGAAGCCCTTTAGAATTTGGATTCCATTTTCTTGTATCTTTTTCAGTTTCTTCCTTCATTTTTTTTTCTGGGGAGGGGGTCCTGGAGATTGAACCTCTGTGTACTTAACCAATGACCCATATCTCTAGCCCTTTTTATTTTATTTTTTATTTTGAGACAGGGTCTTACTAAGTTGCTCAGGCCTTGGTAAATCACTGGGGCTGTTCTAAAATTTGTGATCTCTACTGCCTCATTCTCCCAGGTTGCTGGGATTACTGGAGTGTGCCACTGTGCCTGGCTCTTTAGTTCTTTAACTTTCTTAGTTAAGTTTATCCCTAGCTACTTAATTTTTTTCTAAGCTATTGTCAATGAAATTGTTTTCCTAGTTTCTTTCTCAGCAGGTTTGTTATTGGTTAAAAAAAAGCCATTGATATTTGTGAAAGTCATTTCTAAAGTGCAGTATGGCACATACCTATAGTCTTAGCTACTTATGAGGCTGAGGTAGAAGGACAACTTGAGCTCATGAATTTAAGAACAGCAGGGGAAAAAAAAAACATGAACATTAAAACCCTAAATAAATGTTATTTATGAATGAGCTAAAAATATGAAATGATGATTTTTCAGTTTATTAAAGCCAAAAAAACAATTATTAATGTGCTATTTGTAGATGCCATTTTATTTTAGTTCCTAATATATATTTTTTCTTTTTCGGGGGTACCAGGAATTGAACTCAGGGGCACTCAAACATTGAGACACATCCCCAGCCCTGTTTTGTACTTTATCTAGAAACAGGGTCTCACCAAGTTGCTTAGTGCCTTGCTGTTGCTGAGGATGACTTTGAACTCAAGATCCTTCTAATAATTTTTTATTAAAAATAATACTAATTAAATAATATTTCTTACAGATATTCACACAAGCAATTAATTACTTATATTATTAGAGAACATAATTAAATACGAACTTCACATTTTTTTATAATTTTAATTCTTGAACTGATAGAAACCTTGTCCTTAAGTGTGAGTGCTTGCTTGTCTGAGCCAATATATTTTTTTCCTTTAAACTATTGGATAAAATTGATGCAAATATTTACAGGTGAGAAACAAATGATATAACTCAATTTCATAAAATAACTTTAGTTGCGATATAACAGAACTAAATCAATTTTATAATTTTTTTACTTTACAAATTTAACATTTTTATTTGTTTTTTAGTTGTGAATATTTGCATCAGTTTTACCCAGTAATTGTAAAGTAATAAAACCTTAATATGTATGAAGCATCCTACTTCAACTTTGACTGAATGTAGAAAGAAAATACAACAAATATTTATCTACTTTGTTAAATATTGAAATAATATAAACGTGATGGATAATTCAATAAAATGTGTTTTCTTTATTGTTTTTATAAGCTCTCATTGTTTAGTTATTAATATAGTAAAAAATCTTAATTTGTATAGAAATTTAAATCCCATGTGATATATTTAATAATTTATATTATTAAAGACAATTTTTAAATTGATTTCAAGATAAATGAGAAAATAAAATGGGCTAAAATAATTTATATGAGAGATACTGATACTAAATTCTGAAAAATCAAGGTGCTGAATGAGAGAAACTAGAAAAGGATATATAATGAAGCAGAAAAGAACACATACCAATTGATGTATAATTTTTAGTAAACAAACTATTGTGTTCTAATAGAAATGAGACCAGTGTTTACCTAGAGTGGAGCCTGCTGGGAGGCATGTATTGCAAAGAAGCAAAGAAATGCCTGAGGATGATGGTAATATGTTATAACTCTATTGTGATGATATTTTCATCAAAATTCATCAAATTTACACTGATTAATTTGGCTGCAGTTTATTTTACATGAATCATATCTCATTAAATTTGACTTAAAAGAACATGAACAATAATTTTACTGCATGAGTTTTGAAGCAAGTAAATATAAGAAATACAAGTAATGATTGTGTTTTTAAACAAATGGATTTTTTTAAAATAATAAACCATAACCTAAGAATAGCAGTAATGGTATCATATAAGTTTACTGATGGTAATGGTATTAGTTGGTTAGAGTTTTGTATAAGCAATTTTCAGTGCATTTCTAAGGTCATCAAAAATTTCTAAACTTTTGAACACACACATTCTACTGGAATATCCCCAAATGATATAAACCAATATTTAGGAAGACCTTCATTTCAAAGTGGATTCTTTGGTGGTATCAAACTTTAGTTCAAATATTAAAGTGTGCAATAACATCTCTTTGTTTTTCTCCTTTCAATCTAAATTTACTCTTAGACTACATTTATGCTAAGGAGCAGAAATTTAACTTGAATCATTATTGTTATCAGCTTTACCTGTAGGACACATTACTGTAACCTAACTCAATACCTGTGAATCGGAGCACCTCAAATGACCTCCCATTGGTTCACTCTGAGTCTCATCTACCCTCTACCATTCCGGGATTTGGTACTTTCCTGCCATTCTGAACAAGGCCATCTTTGGAAAGGATAAGGCATCTTATACTTAGAATCTATGTGAGCTCATCTCAAATCTTTCTATAAAAAGATCTCTGTCTTGATAATGGTTTTAAAAATCAAATAATTCTTTCTAAGCTTTATTCTGAACAAAAGAAAAACAAGAACTCAGACTTTGGATTTCAAGGGGTTTATTTGTCTGTTTAATTCATTTTTAAACTTACTGATGACCACAATCCTTTTTATATCCCTTAATCTGGTTATAGTCTAAATCTATAGTCTGATTCTTAGACATTGGCATTTTAGGAGCAAAATACTTTTCAACAAATTTTAATTTAAGCATTCTCTTCTCAACTGCCAAAATTATAATCCATCTTTTAATTTTAAATTTGTGTTTCTGTTAAAAAAGTCATGAGATTATAGCAATGAATTTTTCATTTTCTTACCTTCAATGAGGTGTTTTATTGTGGACAGATCTGAGCAAAATAACTCTGCTTTTGTTTTTTGGGAGAAGCCTCACAATCTTTGTAATCATCAGTGCCTTTGCTGTACTTTATCACAACCAAAATATTTTCCTGATTTAGAAAATGAATATATAAAATCATTTACTGTCCAAGAGCACAACATTTAATATGGAATGACCAATTGATTCATCCTTTCTCTAAAATGACATTTCAATTTCTATTAAATCTTTTTCAAATTCTGAATCATCAGATGTGTTTTTTTAAAGGCATTATCCTTACTTGAAGTCACTTCTAGCAATAATTGTTGTTCAAAACATTTAGAATATAGTTCTTTCTGAGAAGATGGCTCTTTTGTCTTTTTCTTTAGCTGATTGCTTAAAATTGTCTGGTTTAGCTATTATTTTTAGGAGACTGCCTATACCAGTTGTTTTGAAGGCAGTCTACTAAAACTAATATGCACACACACATACTGAGTACTGATTTTAGATTTCTAACTGAATTATTCCTGTAACTAGAATATGTAAATCCATTAGATGGAAAGATCTTTTGTATTTTCTTTTGAACTTTTCTGAAACTTCAAAGCAACTAAGGTTCCTCAAACCACAGTTTAAAAACTTCCTTTACCATTGTACTGTTTGAGGGTTATTTTGAAAGAAATAAAATCATAACCATATTTTCACATGCAATCATATTTTCAGAATATAATGCCAGATTTCTAAGAGCAATTTAAAAGTAAATGTAAATCCTACTCACTTAACACCCCATTCCTTATTTTCCTTTCAATTAAGTTTGAGATTTTTTTATAAACATATATTAGAAAAAAGCAGAATCCTATTAGAAATAAGGTAAATAGGGTAGGGGATGTGGCTCAGTGGTGGAGTGCTCACCTGGCATGCATGGGGTACTGGGTTTGTTCCTCAGCACCACATAAAAATAAAATAAAGATATTGTGTCCATATAATTAAAAATAAATATTTTAAAAAAGAAATAAGGTAAATAATTCTTTATATAAGGTAACTTCTATTTGTCAGAAGCTTCCCTGTTTTCTCCTAAAGAAGGGCACAAATATTCAATAATTTTTAGATATTTTTGGCTCCTCTCAGGTTTCCACTACCTTCCTCTTCTTTTTTCTTGTGCCAAGGCATGCACCCTTTTAGCAATTCAATCCCAGGGGGCTTTGCAGATAAAATTTCTCTTTTGTAAAAAATGCACAGATGAAACGCAATCTCTGTTGATTCATAACTTATAGACATTTGGACTTTGTACATGGCTCCCCTTTCTCATCGTTTCTATTCTTTGTACCTCCCTAAGTATACTTCAAAATAGGGCATGTTCCTGTTCTTCTATAGTAAAGGTATTACTTTTTTTAAAAATTCTTTGGTATTCAATATTCGACTCATGTATCTAGATACCTTGTAACTATAGCCCTCAAGACCCCATTTTGTAAACAGAGTGAATTGATTTAAAGAAATGAATTGTGACTTAGAGCTATAAACAGGATATTTTTATCATTATTTGGAAAGTTTAGAGTTTAGCCATAAAAATTGCAAGAATGGATGTGGCAATGCATGCCTATAATCTCAGCAACTTGGGAGCCTGAGGGAGGAGGAACACTAGTTCAAAAGTAACTACAACTTAGTGAGGTCCTCAACAACTTAGTAAAAACCTGTCTCAAAATAAAAATGGGCTAGGGATGTGGCTCCCATTGGGTCAATCCCTGGAACAAAAAAAAAAAAAGAATTTTTTTAAATTTTTTAATTTAATTGTTTTATTATTGGTTGTTCAAAACATTACAAAGCTCTTGACATATCATATTTCATACATTGATTTAAGTGGGTTATGAACTCCCATTTTTACCCTGTATACAGATTGCAGAATCACATTGGTTACACATTCATGTTTTTACATATTGCCACACTAGTGACTGTTGTATTTTTTAAAAAAGCAAGATTTCTTTGTGGCATATTCCATATTTTAAAATAATTTTCTTTAAATTTTCACTTGTCTATAAAGATGAATATTTGTTCACAGATATTAACTTTTAGAGTTACATGAACAGTTTTATTCTTTGGTCACTGGATAATGTATCAGACTGTTTTCTTAATTTGTTACAATGAAATATATAATAATATTTGTTTTAATCTTGTTTTTACTTCATTATTTAGGATATTGGGAATCAAACATTTTCCCTCATTTTGAAATTTCATTCTCAGTGTGGTAGTATTGGGAGGTGATGAAGGTCATGAAGACAGACTTTTCATGAGTGTGATTAGTATTCTTATAAAAGAGAGTATTTGACCCAGCTATCCCACTCCTTGGTTTATACCTGAAGGACTTAAAATTGGCATACTGCACAACGATTGTAATTACAGGACCAAAGTAATTCTACATCATATACAACCAGAAGAATGAAAAATTATACTCCATATATGTATGCTATGTCAAAATGCATTCTGCTATCATGTAAAACTAATAATAAAAAATAAAAATAAAATAGAGACCCCAGACAGTACCTTTGTACTATCTGCCATTTGAAGACACTATAGGCACATAGACATCTATTAACATGGAAACAGGTCCTCTTTATACACTAAATCTGTTAGAACTTTGATCTTGAAACTCCAGATTCCAGAAATGTGAAAAGCAAATTTCTTTTGTTTGTAAGCTATATAGTTTATGATAATTTTGTTAATATAGCCCCAAAAGATTTTTAGAACAATTTAAAAATCAAAATGTGAATTATATCATTAATATTTTAAAAATCTATTTCTTAGTCTGTGCTGCTATAACAATTTAATGGAGACTGGATAATTTATAAAGAAGAGAAATTAAATTTTTACAGTTCTAAGGTCTGAGAATTTCAAAATCAGGTTGCCAGTAGTTTGAGTTGTTTGATAAGGGGTGCATCCTCTAGAAAGGAGGAACCCTGTCTCCTCAAAGGTAGAAGTCAGAAAGCAACAAGCCTCCAATTCTTGAATTCTCTTTAATAGGCCTGAATCTCATTGGTGAAGGAGGTGCTCTCAGGGTGTAATCACTTCTTACTCTATCACATTGGCAACTCCTTAGTTTTGGAAGGTAAACATTCAAACCATACTATTTTCTGAGATATTGAGATGATTTTATTCTCTTTCTTTCAAAAACTTAGCTTACAATAAAATCATTTTGTATAGAATGAAATACATCAGTTTATTTTACCAGTAACAGTAAATAATAACACAAAATCTAGTACTAGGCTGGCCTAGTTTGATCCAATTATTTCACTTGCTGTTTGTTCTTGGGTAGGACAAAAGTGATATGGCTTACCATTTTAATCAATTTAAATAAAATAACAATAGTGTCTATTCCACTAGGCTATTAAGAGAGTTAAACATGAAAATGCTTTCAAAGTACTCAGCATATTGACAAGCATATAATAAGCACCACATAGATAATAGCAAATATTATCTTCATTATTATTAATTTCATTGTCATTTTGTCAAAGTTAATACAGCAAAATCATTAAAAGCTTCAGTTTTGAAACCAGGTGTGGTGGTACACACCTGTAATCCCAGCAACTTGGGAGGCTGAGGCAGAAGGATCACAATTTCAAAGCTAGCCTCAACAACTTAGACTCTGTCTGAAAAAAAAAATAACAAAAGCAACAAACAAAATTCCTGAGTTTTGAGCATTTTCACATTTTAATATTTATGGTTATTTCATTATATAAGTTCAAAATATATCTTTAGCAAAAAACTCATTTGTTTCTGTCTCCCAACTTAAAAATCTTTCAGTTGTATTTTATCCCCTTTGTAAACATAAAGCTGGATTAACTTGAGAAAAAGTGTGGTTTTACATTTATAATCTGGACTGAACCATTTGCTGAAATTTTCCACTGAACTATTCATTTAATATTTTGCATTTAATTTTATATGTGACTTTTGCAATATAATAATGTTCCAGTAGAACAATGAGTCATGTTGAAAGTGGAAAGAGATGGAGTTGGAAAGACAAGAAAGTGTATGAGCACACAGAATTGATTATATGCCATACTAGGGAACTTGGATTTTGCTCTACTTGCTATGAGAAACCACTGAAGGATTTTAAATGGAGGGAATTGGGAGTAATAAGATCTGATGAGATGATAGTAAATCAATTATCAGAAGTAAAAAAGGAAACAAGGAAACAAGTTAGATTATTGTCAAAGACTGGGTGAGAGATCATATTGGACAGAACAAGGGTAGTGACAATAAAGAGAAGAGATATTTCTGAAAGAGTATTTGAAGATGATCAAGTGTGTAGAAGAAAGCAGGGTGCTGAGGTGGACTGAACACAAGTAAAAAAGGAGGAAGCAAGGATATGATGGCAAAATTGGTGAAAAAAACAGATTTTAGGAGAAAAAATATTTAATTGTGGGTATGTTCAATGTGAAATTGTATTATGACATTCAAAAGAGTTGTATATAACTGTGTTGATGGACTGAGAATATTTATCTAAGAGTGAACATCATAAAAATAATCTTTGAAACTTGAAAATCAATGTGCTAAAGTTAAGGAGAGAGTATGGAGAAAGAGAAAATTACCTAAGACATAATTCTTTAAGGTGGCCAGTAAAAGCCTTTAGGAAGAAGAATGAAAAGGAAGAGTCAGTGAAGGAGGAGGAGACAAACTGAGTCAAAGGGTGAATGGAGAAAAATGAAGAAAAAATCTTACATATGTTCTACTACATCGAATGCTGCATAATGTTGTTAAAACAATGTTTGGGAATAGATCATTGAATTTGAAATTTATAGGAATTAAATGACCTTAAAATAAAATATGTGGAGTGGTAGAGACACAAGCAGTTTGAAATGGATTTAAGAATGAAGAAGTGAAGATGGAATTTGTGGAGAAGGGAAATAATTAGAATGGAATATGAGAGTCATGGAAACATTTTTTAAAGAACTGGAAATAGTTGCCTATTATTAATGGTGTGTGTATTTTTGTTACATTTCAAAATTTACTCAGTTTTTAGTATTTTACATTTAGTTTTTAGTTTCAATAAGCCTGAAGAGATTAGATGGATTTTAAATACATGTTTATGTAAAACTTACTTGTAACAGGTGGTATAAAGAGTTAAGGAAGAAATGAGGCAGCTGTTTGCTACAAGTTTACAACTTTGGATTTGACTGTTTTATTGCAGCCAGGGGATACTTTGAAGTAAGCTGTTAGGCAGGAAGTCCTTCTAATGTAATTGGGAACTGAGCAAATTGCAGTTTCAGCGGAAGCCCTGGTAACTTTTACTATGATGTTCAGGAAAAGAAGAAGATGAAGAAGAAACACAGTCAGAAAAGAGAAACAATATGAAGCAGTCTAAAGTTTGATCTACCAGGTTGTTATTTTAGACAAACTATAACTTCAGTAGGACATCTGCTAATTATGATTCTAAGAATGATAAAAATTTATCGTAATTATTGATGTCTACTTGAAGTAGTGTATTTAAGCATTCTCAACTCATTATTGACTTTAAGTAATTTTCAGATACTGTCCATTCATATCTCAAGTACAGAGAGACATTAATGAAAATATACTCATACAGAAAGCAAATCTACAATAGGAATTTTGTATGGACTTTAATATCCTAAATATAGATCATATTTCATAAAATAAAAGAACCTCATTATACCTAAGATTTTCATCAAAATAGGCTCTTAAAGTAAGACACAAACAAAAGAAAATAGGTTATGATTAAAGTGCCCAAGCCATTTTTAATTTATCATGGCCATTGCTCTGAAGGATAGAACAGCTTATTATACATTCTTCATGTTATAGGAATTTGAACTCCTTGGAGTGTTTTTTATGTTATTGTTTCAACTCCTTTTCTCTGATAAATCCAAACTGATTTTAGCATAGTTATAATGATCCAAGAATTCATATTACCCCTGGAGATGATTCCTGAAAAAAACATAATCTAGTTCCTTGGCTATGTCAAATCCTCAAGAAAGAATTTATTGTATAATAAGTAACACCAAAGAAACAATGCAGTTGTTTACTATGAAGTGGGGAAATTGCATTAACCATTCTCTCTGTCTTACCTATGATTCATATGTGCCTATGAATTCAAAAAAACTTCATATCATTGCTAAATATATTGTTAACTATGGTATTTAGAATTTAAGACTGACACATTTGAGAGGAATGTAACACAAAAGGACTTGTTCACCCAGGAATTATAGCAACCTTTACTCAGATAATTTTCTCTTTTTCTTTCTTTGGCAATTGCTTCTTGTTTCTATTTTTGCTTTAGAAGATTGAGAAGCGTTGGCATGCTACCTTTAGTTTTGTTTCCTCCCTCTGTATCAAGAATCCAAGTCAAAAACAACCAGGTTGATGAAATGACTACTGGACCAGCTTTCTCACAGTTCTCATGTAGTTTTATATTTATTACATACCCTTCTCTTTACAGCATTTATCTCATGCTTTTGTAGTGTACTTGGCACTTGACCATTAAATACTTGAAATCAAATAGCTTCCTTGATTCTTCCACATCTTTATTTCTATGTTTTAATGCCTAGGGTTTGCAGAAAACTCAGAAGTTGGAGTCTATTAGCCATTTGGTACTGATGCTTGCCTTTTTATTCACTGAGTTGGTTCCTTACTATCAGAGAGACAAATTTAGTGGCCTTGAAACCATAGATAAGTCATAGTTAACCGGTGTATAGTATCAGAGGTCTAAGTTCTTTGACTAAATTGATATTTGCTCCTGTCTGGATCTTGTCCAGGTATTAAAGATTTGGTACCCAGGGTTGTGCTTTTGGCAGGTGATACAGCCTTGAAGAGGGGGGGGGGTCTCATGGGAGGTCTTTTAAGTCATTGGGTTGTGTGCCCTTGAAGAAGATTCTGGGATCTCTCCTTGCTCTCTTTTGCTTCCTGGCCATGGGGTGAGTGGTTTAGCTCCAACTAGTGCTCCTGTTAGGATGTGTGGCCTCTCTACAAGCCCAAAGTGATGTAGCCAGTGGATTGTGGACTAAAAACTCCAAAACTATGAGCCAAAATAAACATTATCACTTTATAATTTGGCTAACTCAGGTATTTTCTTACCTCAGATTTTGTTTTTATAGTGACAATAGCTAACACAGTATAGTTCTCATCTAAATCTCTCTCATTCCTTGAAATTTCACACTATCTCAGCCCCACCATTGAAGATTTTGCCTCTTATTAATGTTTATTACACATCTCCATGTGTCAGAGCTCCACAAGGCTGGAAAGCCACACCTCCGTGCTTGCCTCCTTGTAGATCTGTATCCTTGGTTCTGGCATTAAATAGTTTCCTCCTCTTTGAAGCTGGTGCAGTTACTCAGCAGCAGGGACATTGCACTTTTTGAATCTCAGAGTATGTTCTGAGTACAATGGTGAACACTTAACTACATCCAAATTGGAGTAATAAGTTCAGATATACATCCCTGTGTACAATCAGATCAAACTAAAATCTCGACAACTCTCTTGCCACTCAGATTGTCTGCAGCAGGCAGTCTAGGTCCTGGTGTGAAGACTTAGCCTAGCAGTATAGCTATCTGCCAGTTTGATCTCAGCAGGTGAGTGCTTAGAGCAGACAGAAGGTAGCAGAAAGGTAATTGCAACAGCAGAATGGTAAAGTGAAGCAACTTCCCCCATCTACTACTCAGTCACATGAGCATGGCAGTGATCTTGTATTATGTTTTTTTTTTAATGCTATAACTTATTTTTCTCCAAGAAAAGAAGACTGTACTGTCATTCTTTGTTTTTGAAATCCATAATTATATAGAATTAACCCCATGGTCTTATTGACCCAGTGGTTTCATCATCTTCTGGAATTTGTGAACCAAAGACAAGTTAGTTCTGGCCTATATTCTATGCAGAACTAGAGAGTGGATGTAATATTTGAGCAGTGCCTCTGTGGACAGACTCTCCCTTTGTGGAGACAGCCTTTCAGCTGGGTATTCTCAAATCAAAGTTGCCTGTTCTCACCTTTGGGAACTTTGTTAAGCCGTGTATATCCCAGAGAAGGAATATAATGGTACATGAAAAACATAAATGGATCATTCTGTGTATCTGGAACCTTGGAAAACTTTTCCAAGAATGGTGGAATTTCCATAATGATACTCTCAGCAAATATTAAGAAAATATTAACTTGTACCAAAGAGCAGCAGGTACAGTACAGTGCTCCATAACTGAATCCCTTCTTAACTTTTCATCCTCCCACTGTGAATGACTTCTACACTCTGGTTAGGACCTTTTTGCTTGTCTAGCTCTTCAATAACCAATGCATGTTCTGATATCCAGTTAAGATAAGAAACATCTAAAATGTAGTGAGTATAAAACAAACATTTTTGCTATAAAATCTATACGATATTGGAAATTTCAGCTTTATATTCAACACAAACTAAGCTTCTTAACAGGGCATTTATAGTTCTTTACAAACTGTTTTCCTACAATATCTCTTCCTATTTCTCCAGTGCACCATAGCTTCCAATCATGTACTCTTTCCAGTAGAGTTTTCAGCTGCACACAAGTGCAGACTCTGCTTTCCACACCTGTCATACTTTCCTTTTTTTTCATCTGGAAATGTTCTATTTTCCTTTTGGTTCCAGCCAAATATCCATGGCTTATCTTTAGAGACAGCTTTAGTTACTTTTTTTATCTTTATTCATCATTTTGTTTACACCATGACTTGGTAATGTTTCATGTTGAATGTAATCATATTGTCATTAATCAAACACTCTGAGCAAGAATATGAAATTAGCTTTTGATTAATCAAATTTTATATGACAATTATGGTGCTTTTTATTTTTACATACATGATTGCATTTAACCCTCCAATTTGTGCAAGGTAGGTAATCTCAAAGCCATTTTTGCAGAAGAAAACTGATAAGGTTAATCCTTTAACTTTGTTAAGGTGAAACATCTGGTAAGTGATGAAGAATAGTTTTGTATCTGTCCTTACCATTACCTCAGTTCCTTGAAACCCATTCTAACATAAAGATGCCTATTATAAATTTTTAAGAATAAAAGTAAGAAGGAAGAAAAGATGGAAGGAGGGAGGCAAGCAGGTGTGAAGGGAGAAAGTATAAAAAAATGGGGATCTAACAACCAAACACACTCTGTGATGGGAAAAAAGTCTGGACATGCATGTGTTAAACAGATTTACACCTCTTGACTTTTAAATAATTATTAACCTATACATAAAGATCATGGATACAAAATATCATATATTTTATAAAAATTAAAGTACATGTATTAAGAACTTTGTAAACATAAAAATTGGCAAATCATTATAAATTCTAAGAAATTTTCTCCTGTAAGTAAACATACAGAAGAATCCTTTATTATGAAGAATTATATCCATTTTGAATCAGTGGAAATCTAACTGTTGTGATTGATACAAATTAATATTTCCTATTCTATAAATCAGTTTTAATTCTGTAGTTAAATGTGTATACAAATAATTTATTATATTGTACTGTTTCTATGACTCCAAGTGATCCATAAAGCCTCATGCACTGATGATAATATTCAGCATTGTGTAGTTAAAAATGTAGGTTCTTTTCTCAAATGTATCATTTTAAAGAAAATATCACATACTGGTATTTTGTAATATTGTGGAGTTCAATTAAGATTATTTCCCTACCAGATGGCTACATCCAAAACTAATTACAATATGATGGGGAAGGGTTGGAGTATCACAAAATGACAAATTACCATAAATAGCATAGAGCAAAAATCACAGTCAATATTTATCCAATAGTCTTTTTGTAAGTGGTTCAAAGCACTAATTTGTTTTATCCATTTTGACCTAAATTTGTTTGTTCATTTACCTGTAAGAGCTCTTACTTTTTAAAACTAAAATAAATTCCAGCTATATTAAAACATGATTCACAAATAAAAATTTTGTATTTGTAGGGTATACAAGGTGGTGTTTTGATATTTAATTATACAATGCAAAATAAATAACACAATCAAACTGACATATCTATCACTTTGCCTTGTTACAATTTTTATAAATACTCAGAACAGTATTCTCTGTGATTCATTTTCATTATCCAGGCCCATAGATTTGGAATTATCTACTAGCACTGTGCCTTATTACCTGCATTTATTTTCATTTTTCTTTACCATTCTTGATTTTTTTCATAGTTAGAAAAGAAGCTAGTCAAATACTCAAAAGAATATTGTTATAAGTGGCAAAAATATAGATAAACCCAGTATAAAATTTTAAAAATGCTCAAATTATTTTCTGATTAAAAAGGAATATTTAAGCCTTGTAAAAATTGATAAATTAGCAATTGTAAAATTACTTTAATAGTAGGTTTTAATTGACTTGGATTTTAATTTGCATAGGATATGATGACAGGGCACATATGTATTTCTTAAAGAAGACCTAGACAAATTTCAAAGAAAAATATTGATCATATTGATTTTAATTAATATCTGAAGATTTGTAAGTTATAAAACACCAGAAAAAAGGTGAAAGTAACATCCACAATATGACTTAAGGATTTTGTAGCACATATCATTTGCCTGAATTCTAGAGATAGGAAAACTCTGTACAGATTACTTACAGAAATTAAATCTGCATTGCAGTGTGTTTGAAATTGAATATTTGTAAAATAGTAGGATGCATTATTAAGTATTTGGTTTTCATAAGTTCAGTTGAAAGAGATGATGACTACTGGGAAAATAATTTCACTTAAAATGAACCATATCTGAGTAACTAAATTTTCCATCTGATGAGTTTCTGCAGAAATGCTATAGTTCATGTCAGTTTCACTGAGATATTTGATAATCATTCATGATGGCACTATTTACAAATGAAGGTCCAGTATTGTTGAATCAATGTCTACTTAATGGAATTCTCTGATCAATAATACCATTGATGAAGATACAAAGTGCATTTTTGTTAAAATAAAGAAGAATGAAAATATGGGACATATAAATAATTCAATAAAATAAGTATAATGACTGCCTAAGATGAAGATTTTTTTGACATTCTAGGATATGAGCTCATAAACTAATGAGAAATCTATGATAAGCATATCTAATTATGCTGTGGTCAAATCTGTTGAGAGAATAAACTTATTTTTGGCTGGGGGAATAATTTACTAAGAATATAGTAGTTGAGTAGTGGCTTGAGGGAAGGATAGGTCTTAATAAGCAGGGACTGGAGTGAGAGTTAGTGCAGGTGAATAAAACTGCATGTGAGCAAAGCACAGAGGTGAGAAATCATGAGACCTTCACAGAACCTTGGGAATCACATTAAAAGAATTTGGAATGTCATCTTCAAGAGTTTGGGTTTTATTTTCTAACGAATGACATTGTACCTAATTGAATGTAAAGATTATTCTTGGAGCAGGATGTATCATGTAATGAATTAGAGACTTGATGAGGAAGATGGTAATCCCATGCAAAGATCAAATCATTCTGAGCTGTGGCATTAGGAATAGGTGGGATTGATGAAAGCAAAACTGAAGTATCACATCATTAGAATTCCAATATTTGAACATGTGGAAATCACTGGATGAATATTCATTGATTGAAATATATGAGAGATAAAACAGTGATGAAAATCAAGCAAATATCACTGTTTTTAAAAATCTTGTTTATAGTGGGAAGGAGAGAGGAATAGTGGACAGAAACCACAAATACAATTTTAAAATAAGTCAGAAAATAAATGCTATTGAGAGACCCAAAGTAGTGAAAAAGTGAAGAAAGTGTTTGTGTGGTCCTAGGAATGTGCAACTTTAGATAAAGTGACCAGAAAAGGACTGACTGTGTTAATTGAATGAACAGGAGAGGGCGCTGAGAGAGTCAGTATCTAGGTATCTTGGAAAGATTTTCCTGATAGAAGGAATATCAGAAACAGATGTCTAAAGCAGAAGCGTGTTGAAGAAGTTCAGGACCAGTGGGGCTGGGGGATTGAGTTGGTGGGATAAAAGGTCACTGAAGAACTGGAGAGTCTCCTGTGTAAGCCCAGTGCCAGGGCTTTGGTTTTTATATGTGATTGAGAGAAGGTGTCAAAGAAGTGTAGTGATCTGACTTGGATGTTCACAGGATCTCTGTGACTGCTATGTTGAAAATAGTTTCAAAGGAGCAAAGTAAAGATAGGGAAATGGCTAGGAGGTTACTAGAGCAAGTATCTGGGGGCAGTAAAACGTTATCCTAGAGCAAGTATTGCTGCTAATTTGATGAATCCTGAATAGAGAGATAATGGAAAACAAATGATATAACCATAAGGTGAGGATAATAATTCTGGGGGTCACGTTAAATTTTAAGTACAAAGAGTATTTTTAAGTAGATTTAGTAATTAGGTTTACAAGTCATCAGCATTCAGACCTCATGGAATAGCGTACACATTATTTGGAAAATGTGCTTAGTGAAAAACTATTAAAAACATCACAGGAATTAAAAGTGTTGAGGTAAAATATATATATAAACTTTCCTTAAATACTTGGAACATTTTTGGAAGACAAAATAGATAATTCTATTGCTTATCTTCCTTTTGTTGAGAAGTGCCCCGGGCACTGGACACTGACCAGATATTATGTCCAAGCAGCCTGCTTCAGGTTTGGGCACTAGCATCAGTGAGAGATTCAGGGTGAGAATCATCTAAATAAGTGTTAGAACCAAATGAGACCTGGGAAGAGAGACTCTGGATACAAAAGCAAATATCCATGTTATAGTAGTCTTGACTAGGGAGGAAATTTGAAGCAAAAGATGAGAAGCAAACATGTTAGAACTAATCTGTCTACTAATTAGTACACAGACAGGAGCTTTCTATAGGCCCTTTGACTCTTTGTGACTCTTGGGCTGAGATGTGTGTCAGAAGGTTAAAAGGCACAGTCAGCATTAAGCCTACAAGAGACCATGGAAGCTAAAATTTCATTTGCATACTAGGAAATCTGTTTCCCCATAACGGAGTGTGTGTTGCCTTTAGAAACATTAAAAATTACTTGTAAGCTAAAATGGAGAGGTCTCCACAAAAAAAAAAAAAAGATTTTTTTTAAAGTAGAGATTTAAGCAAGGGTAAAGAAATAGAGTTAATGATTTCTGTATTGTTCCACAATTCTAAAAGATATGACTATGAGATTGCTGCTTCTTATATTGAGCACAAATATTGCCTGTGATAGCTGCTTCCTTTTATGTACTCCCTTATTTATTTGTTTGCTTATTTATAACTTCTCATAGACTTCAAAAATTAAAGAATTGCTGCTCATTTGTTGAGTACTGCCTGTGTGGAAGACTTTACAAGGAAAACATCAATGTTACATATCTGCCTGATTTTTTAAAAATGAAGTAGACTTAAAAAATGTGATTCTTAGCATAACCTTGGAATTCACTCAATAAATTTATGTACTAATATAGAACTTGAATTTACTTAGCCCTAGTATGAAGAATATTTGTGAATGAGGCTTCTATTGATTGAAAATATGGATCTTGTCAGAGCACATAAGTTTATCCAGGAAACATGTCCTATGATACCATTTTAGACAGGCTTGTCAGGACCCTCAGAGAATTGTAAAAATTGAGAATGGCAATACCTACTAGAGGCAATTTGTGAACCGATTAATAAGCTGTGTATCACTCTTCCATTTATTACTAAGTAGTTTTAATGGTTTTATTTTTGCTGACAAAATATCTTACAAGCAACTACTGGAACATGTAGAGTTTGAAAAGTGTCATTAGAGAGCTCCCTTTTTTCCCTTAATAAATTGAACAAAAAAATACCTATTAATTCTCCTCTGTAAGGAATTGTAGTATATATGTTTATGGTTGGCTTGGATTTTTTTGGTGCTTAATTCCTGACTCCTGTGGCCAGAAATTTGCTATTTTTCAGAGGAGATAAAACTTTGCATAAAAATTAAAATGCAAGATACTATATGTGTCATGTGTGATGCACAATGTTTATATAAAGGCTCATATGCATATCACTTATATGAGAATAACCTGGAATACTTTGCAAAAATTGATATCCCTTGGCTCTATACAATCCAGAGTCAAGGAATGGAATTCAGGTATGTGTATTTTTAAAGCTTATTCAGTATTTGACATCATATCCCAAAGTTATGCAAGAAGTGCTACAATAGCTTCCAGGAGAAAGACCATTTCCAGTTACTTCAGTGGTTCTCACTGTGGACTTAATGTTAACATTGATTGGAATGCTTTAATGATGCCTAGATCTCATCCTTAGAGATTCTGTTAAAACTTTTCCAGAATACACCCTGATTCCTGGGGCATTCATACCCAAACTCATTAGATGATATATTTCAAACAGATAGTCCATTTATAAGACCATTCATAATGCTCCCCCATCTAATTCTCTACTAGCCATGCTGATCTATTTGAAATGCCCAACATGATGATGAGAAGTATTGCAATTAAAATAATGCAATGTTTATTTTTTTATTATGTGCTAAGTGTACATGTATTGAATCCTCATGAACCCTTCAGGATAAGTGTGATTATTCTTCCCATTTAATACAGATGAAAACTGAAGTAAAGTGACTCGCCTAATGCTGCACAGCTAATTAAGTGACAAAATTGGCATTTGAATCCAAGCACTCTGGCTCTAGAATGTACACTTTTAACACTGTGTTAATTACATGTCTTCTATACCTGCCCCACATACTTCCTTCATGTCATTGAACTATCTTGTGTTCACAATGCCTTGACATACCTCTTTTCAATCTCTTGCCTGGTATATTTTGCCCATTTTCTGTTATGATCCTACAGGAAGTCCTCCATGCCTCTTTACTCTGAGAATTTAGCTTCCTTTGTAGCAGTTGTCAAAGACTTTTTGTGTTTTCTTTTAGTGTATGACTCACAATAGTGTATGTGTTCTTGGAGGAAAGAGCCTATAATGTGTTTTTTGTAGCTGTCTTAATCTGGAAGTTAGTGGCCACTCAGTATCAATTGACTAAATGAGTAAAGTGAAATAATGTATCACTGAATATAGTCAATGATGAAAGAACATGGGTGTTTTGGTCTTTTAAGTAAGCTAATCGAATTGGTTGATTAAAAGGTAAAGTAAAAAATGTGTCAGAAGCCATTATTAAACTCCTTTAATTCCTGTCTGTTGTTTGAATTTCATTTGAAAATAATGGGGGATTATAGAAGGTTTCAAGTAATGCATCTTGTTTCCACCAGTAGAAACTTAATAAACCCTAGGAGAGTGCCTGGGCAATCCTATAAATTACATTCACTACAGTGTCATCTCTATCCAGTTAGGCCCACCTGGATACACTGCAAACTGTTGTGCGGGCTGGATATAAGGACAGATCTAAGAAGTAAGTAAATGTAAAATTAGTTTCAAGTGCAAAAACCAGAAACATAGGGTACATGTTGCAAAAGAAATAATAATAATTTAGAATGGAAACCAGGGAAACTGTCCAGGAAAAAGGTCCATTTGTTTGATGGTGGGTAATGAGTAGTAATGAGAAGTGCCTCAAATTCTTGGTTATAATGAAAACAATATTTTGAAAGGTGAACCTGGTGGTAGGGGACAAGAGAGTATGGAGCAAAGGTTGACAAAGTGGAGAGCTATAAATGATTTATCCATTTTTTAAATGTTTGGGTAAAATAATACATGGAAATTGTACAAAGTTTAAATGACGATAAATAATGTTTTATTGGAACACAATCATACTTATGCATCTAAGTATTGCTTAAGATTCTTTAGGATGCACTACAAGAGCAGAAATAATTGCAAGAGAGAGACACATGACCCACAATGCATCAAGTATTACCTGACCCTTCCATAATAATGAAAAAGTTAAAAACATAGGGATTAATTCGGAACCTTATGTAGGGTATTGCAGTAGCCCCTGAATGAAGTAATAAAGTTTTTTATCATGACGCCTTTTTTCTTTAAGTTTGAAAGCACAGGAAGTACCCCCCCCCCTTTTTTTAAGAGAGAGAGAGAGAATTTTTAATTTTTTTTTTTTTTAGTTTTTGGCAGACACATCTTTGTTTGTATGTGGTGCTGAGGATCGAACCCAGGCCGCACGCATGCCAGGCGAACACGCCACCACTTGAGCCACATCCCCAGCCCTATCATGAAGCCTTTTAAAGTTGAATCTGTGAAAGTTAACATCTTCTTTGGGGAGTAAATGGCATGGGATACAGAGCACAAATGAAGGGTGGAGCACTGCAGTGAAGTGCAGATTCCTAACAGAGTAGACACTTGGATACTTGTTTTGGAGGTTGAAATTGTACATCACTGTGTGACCAAAAGCAATGAACAGGAGCATGTCTGGCACTTTGAGCCAGTGAGTGAGCCAGAATCAGCAAGACTTAAAGGAGAGGATCAAAATCAGTTGACTAAAGTAGATGACCAAGCAGTACAAAAACTTGGAATCTAGGGAGACTACAGAGAGGAACCAGGAGCCCAGAAGGGTAATACAAGAATATAAGGTCCCTAGCAGCCTGGAATTGGTATACTGGCAAAAGTCAGTCTTAATAGGAACCAGTGTTTCCTGTACAATCTGCATTGTACCTCAGAACCTCAGTGCACCTCCACATATGTCTTTAAATTTATACACCTTACACTAATCTAATAGTGTAAGACAGTGTGCCTTACATTTTACATTTATTAGAATGGGGTGGGGGTAACACTATCACTCCAAAGTTAAATTTATCTTGTGGGACACAAACTTAAGCTTCAGGGCACCTCATTTTCCTGAATCCCATTTAAAGCTCTTTATCTTGAACCCAAAGAAAGTTGGATCTGTCCTTGTGTTTCACTAGGTTAGATGGAACTTGATGGGTCGGTCCAAAATTATAATAGGAAAAATACATAAAAGTATCTAGTCAATTATGAAATTTAAAATTTTTAAGTATATATAAAATCAACAGTATCATATAAAATAGGTTAAATAAAATTCTGAGTATCAGACAAAAATCAGACATGAATTTCCTTTTTTCTTAATAACAGCTTTTTTAAAAACACTAATTAGAAGAAGTATTTCTTTCATTGATTGTTATTGACATATTCAGTGTATTTTTCAAAATAAAAAAAAATAACTCTTGGTGCCTGTTAACAGAATGACTTTACAAGTAAATATTGATTATTTTTATTTAAAAAGTTATTTAAATCAGTTCAGTGACTATATTGTCCTAGTTTACATCATTCCATAATGGTGAACTTAATAAAATATCTTAAAAGGAAAATAAATGAAAGTGAAATAAGTGTCTCCCTTTGCCAGATGAAATGCAATGTTCTATTCTCTAATATTTGTTTTTAGTAGTCTCATTATGATCATATGTTTTTATATATCAAAGAAATCTCTTTGTTCTCTCCATTTTTCTTCATTTTGGTTACTTTTTTTTCCCTGTGTGGGAAATAATGAGGATGATTTTTCTTAGTTGTATTTTTCAAAACCTTACTCTGAATCACATATACTAATGTGATTCTAAGTAGTTGAATGGGAACTGACCAACACATTTAACTTACTTCCCTCGTACAAAATATTACAGACTTGCTCTTAAAAGGCACCAAATCAGAAAATTACTCAAGGATAATGTGCGCCAGAGAGATCTGTGTTGCCTTAGCCAAACATACTGAACCTGAGCCTCTGAAGATACATACTGGAGATATGAATTTATAACAAACTTCTAAAGTGATTCTCATTCACGTCAAAGTTTGAGAACGCAGCTTATATATAGCCTACCAGATTTAAGTCCTGAGAGTGCTGCAAATGTATTATGATACAGTAGCAAGGAATAAATGAACATCCCTCATTCATAGAGGGAACTTGGGAAATCTTAGCTTAAAAACCTCTTCTAATTAAGATTCATGAGGAGAAATGGTTTGTTTATAGAAAGACTTCTTCCTGGGTCATTAATTTTTAGAAAGGTTTATGCTCTTTCAGGAATTAGATTCATCTGGAAATACACAAGGGCTTGCTGAATGACACTAAAATGAACAGCTGAGTTCATGAGTGTGGTAAGAGACATTAAGAAAACAGAGCGGTTGTTAGATAAAATGCAATGTTGGGGAAAAACTGTCCTCCAGGCATCTATTTCCTTATAAAGTACTTGGAAATGATTTTTTTTTCTAATGGTAAATCATGTATGTACTTTTTTGAATAAATAGTTATATTTTTCCTTCAGCACACCTATTATTTATTATTTATTAATTGCTTGCACTGCTGGGGGTTGAACCCAGTGCCCTGTGCAAACTAGGCAAATTATCTACCACTGAGTCAACTCCCTAGCCCTGATTTATTCTTAAATGTGTGTGTGTGTGTGTGTGTATTACATGTATATATGTATATGTATGTATTATATATAATACATCTATTGTATACATATTATATATTAGACATATATACATGTGTCTAATGTATTATTTATTATGAATAGTTAATATATACATTATATATATAATTATTTCCAAAGGCAAGTATAGGCTACTATAGAAAATTCAGTCTTACATTTCTAATTTGGGAAATTTTTGATTGCCTTAATAAAATATGGTATTTTAATTTGTAAATTTATTTAATTTTCTCTGCAACTTAAAATATGTTCTATCATTACATAGTCTGTAGTTATTATTTGCCTATTATTGTTAACACTTTCTTCTGCAAAAGATATTTCATATTATTGTATCCATAATATTGTTTTTCTAATACTTATTTATAGAAAATCAAGATCACTGATTTACCCAGAATTATAGGAAATGCCATTCAACTCATGATGACTCATTTCACTAAATGAGTAAACAGTACAGCATTCCAATATTGTGTGTGTGTGTGTGTGTGTGTGTGTGTGTGTGTGTGTGTGAAAGAGAGAGAGAGAGAGGGAGAGAAAGAGAGAAAGAGAAAGAGAGGGAGAGGGAGAGGGTAGGGAACGATGGATAGATACATAGATACTGGGGATATACTCAGGGGCTCTTACTACTAGGCTATATCCCCAGCTCTTTTTTATTTTTGTTACAAACCATGTCTTTCTTCCCCATCTCATGAGCAGGAGAAGCACTGTTATGAGAGAGGAGAGGAATGTTTCTTCCAGTTTGACCCTCTCTTCCAGGAAATGTTTGTGGTCATAAGTCTCATTACATCTTGTGGGCTCTGACAATTGTTTTGTGTAGCCCTTTCCTAGAAGTGGAAACACATCTAGATAAAACTTTGCTTCTAATATCTTGACAAAGAGAGTACTGCTTGGGGCTGGACCCAGCCTTTCAGAGTGCTGCTTCAGTAGTGTAGATGAATATCAAATAGTGTAAGTATTTAGGACAGTGGGTGAGATCTTAGCCTGGAGAGTTAAACAGACCTAGTTTATAGCCCAGGATCCTCATTTGAGTTTAATTTTTTCCAAAAAAATGGGTATATTAAAAGTCCTCAATTCTTCATACATTTGTAAAGTATAACAAAAGTAAGAAGTTTATCACAGTACATTACACACAGTACCTGCTATTTTTTACTGATACGACAACTACCACAATTATTGCTACCAATGCTCTCGCTTCTTATAGATAAATTATACACTTTTTGTGGGTAGCTGGTACTATGGTTTGAACTTAGAGGCCCTCTACTAGTGAGCCACACTACCAGCACATTTTTAAAAAATTTTATTTTGAGATGGGGTCTCACTAAGCTGAGGCTGGTCTTGAACCTGGCATTCCTCATGCCTCAGCCTCATGCCTCAGCTGGTCTTGAACCTGGCATTCCTTATGCCTCAGCTGCAATTTCAGGCATGTCCTACCATGCTTGGTTCAGATAAATAATACACTTCTAATGGGAAAATGTGAGGAAATAGTGTAAAGACAGGATATATGTGATCACCATCCTTGTCTGTTGCCAAGAAATTGCAGGAAGTTATGTGACCCATTCCTGTTACCAGTCAACAAATATACTCTCGTATTGGCCAGAAATAAATAAAAAGGGAAAAGAATAGTCATGTAAGTATGAGTCTGCTTTATAGTGGAAGCCAAGGATACTTCATCACAAATGCATTGAACGGTCTTCCCACCTAATCTTGCTCTACAGATACATACCCATGTTTAAAAGTGAATCCTTTGATAACTAAACTTATCCACCTAATGAAGGAGGTGGTAGAAGAAGTCTCTTGTGTCCCCCGCCTGTCGCTATTCTCACAGGGCTCAATTAGGTGGTTGCACATAGCTGCAGGTTGCCTTGAAGGGAGTTGTACCCAGCTGGGGAGCCTGGGATCTCCAGGGCTGCATCTCATTTTTCCTCAAGGAGATTTTACGAGGTGGTGATTTTATTTCAAGAGGGCATGTCCCAGTGTGAAAGGTCACTCAAGCCTCTTCTTAGGTCATGAAGGATAATGTCACATTGGTAAAGGAAAACCATCTGACCAAGCCCAGAGTCACTGAACAAGAGGAAAACAGATCAGAGTATCAGGAGAATTGATAATTGAGAGTCATTGATAGGAGCACCAAAACTTTCACAGTTTATTATTATTATTTTTTTAAGAAGGGACATACTTCTAATCTATGTGTAACAATAGGATACTTTCAATGCTGTACGTAGTTGAGTTATATTTAATTTCCTAGTATACTTCAGACATGAAAGAACTTCCTATCTTATTTCTTAGACTAGACAGGAGAATTGAGCCCTCTTGCAATGAAGCCTTAATTTAGACTATTTCTTTATCATTGGTAAGCACTAAAGTTTCTATTTCTATACAAAAAGAAGATGAATTACCTAGTTTTTTACTTTTCTTGGGCTTATTATATGTTGCATTCTCATTTTTCCCTAAATTAATATAATTTTGACTTTTCCATAGATTTCCTATTTTAATTTAAACAATATTTTCATCACATTTTAGTTCTAAGCAATGAAAATAATTTATAGTATTCAGTTACATTGCAGAAAATATTGGGAATCAATGCTATTCTAAAATTAAATATATTTTATTTTTAAAGACATTGCTGTATACATATACATACATAAAGGTATCCATACTTTTACATATCATATATATGAATATATAGCATATATATTAAACTCACATGTGCCTTTTACTTGAGACATTAAATATGAATATAATCTGAGTAAGAGTAGAAAATTTCTACTAGTTACTTGTATGAGTATATTGTATATGATTTTCTATATAGGTATTCAAATATTCAGAAATAATTTTTAATTAAACAGTAACTTAAGTTTCTCTTCATAAAGGGCCAAATAAATCACAATGAATTTTCCCTTCATCATTTTTAGCCTGCAGCTGGACTTTTAAAAATCATTTAGAGATCTGTGAATCAATTCTAATGATTAAAGAGGTTTCTTGAGCAAGTCTTCTTATGACTTTTGTGAGGAAGATTATTTTCATATTTTCATATGTGAAGCAATTTCTCAAAAACACAAAAGCCTCAGAATAATGCTGGAGGGAAAATGTCTTTCTGATCTCAACTGAAAGCTAACCTCAACAGCTTGTGCTTTTCATTCTGTGACTGGGGTGGAGGGTTGTGGGGGTGGATTATCTCTGCCTGAACAGTGGAGTCTTTAGATCAAACACTAAGACTAGGAGATAAGGACAAAGACAAGCCTTAAATAAAATATACAAAAGCATAGTGAAAGGAGAATTTAAAAAAAAACTATTGTTTTCATGGCTGTAGGAGCAAAGAGTCAAACCCTAGAAGAAAGGAAAGCAAAGATATACCTCTAAGTATCTGATTTTCAGAGTCATTGAGCCTGATCTGAGAATCAATTTTTTTTCTCCAATGACTTTATAATAATAGCCTATGCAAGATAAAAGCGGCTATCTCATAGGAAACACACATTTCTTTCTCTTGCATTCTAAATGCTTTCATTGGAAAGCAAACCTCAGCGCCCTTAGGACAATCCTCTCTCATGGGCAAGATAATTGTTCTAGATTTTGGTAAGTGTAACACCTTGCAATTCCTACAGGTTGCTTCACTACTATAGGGCTTTATGTTCTCAGGCTCTAAATTGAATAAATTACTTCATTCATATCCTCATCAAGAATATTGTTATGTGGGAACAAAGAAAGATTGTCATTTCTTACCTCATGCATTTGTGAGAAAAATAAAACAATCAGGTCATCACAAATAGGCTTATATTTCCACACAAATGACTTTATTGTTGAATTTATTTCTGACCAAGAATATAGCCCTAGATTCATTAAAGAAGTACCTAAGAGTAATTTATGAAAAAATTAGATAGTAATAGGCATAATTGTTGAAATTCATTTTTCAAACACCATAAAGTTTTTAATGTATTGACAGTAAAATAGGAAAGAATATTCATTGAACACTTCTTCTGTAAAAAAAAACATTAAATTCAGTACTTTCATTGTATAATTTAATCATCTACTAGATGTTATCCTCCTATTATAGACAAAAAAAAATCTGAGATTAAATAACCAGTATGGTATAGATCCTACAATTAGAATTAATGAACTTAAGCACCTTATTTTATTCTGTGGCTATAATTTTAGGAAACAAGGATAACAGAATTTATATGTGTGACATAATTTCATCATTTTATCAAATGGATGTAAAATAAGAACTGATATTTAACATTGTGCTGTTGCACTAGAATTTGAAAAGCTCATTTTGTGAGTGATCTATATAACACATATATCAGGTGAATAAAGTCCAATGAATTTCTTCTTTAATTAATAGATTTTCTTTTAATAGAGAATTATGTATTCAAAATTATTATTAATTAATATTCATCATTATTAAAGCGGCTAACATCCAGCTCAAGAACCTAGCTGATGAACACAAAAATAGAAACCCTGTATTAGAGAAGCAGATAATGATGGCTGGGGTAGATGGGAATTTCAATTAAGAGAAGACTTGCAAAAATCTTAGAAATTATAAAATTAGGTGAATAAATAGCTAAAGTTTTTATCATAAGATCTAAATATCAAGAAATGTGATAACAGGAATTGGATATGGTATGTTGTCTCTATGACAAGAGGTAGGTAGAAACTATCAAACAGGAATTGAGCAGGAGTGGGAACTATATAAATTCCTTTCTCAGCCCAGAACAAAGATCTTTTGATATAGAGATGGATGGCAAGAAATAGGAGCAAGAATTGAACTGGAGAGCCAGATACAGATGATACTGCCATAGCAAATTGTCATATCCAAATCTGAAAAAAAAATTCTCTTATTTTAGTAGGTCCATTTTCTTTACCACTCCCCTTCCCCCCACACACACACATGCATACATTCTAGAGAGCTGATCATCCCTTGGTTTCTAGGATGCTGATATAATTGAATTACATGCTTGTAACACATTATACAGTTAGTTTTAAATGGAAATAAAACTACCATTATATGGGAAGAGGGAATTGAAAAAAGAAAGCTGGGAGAAGAACAGGGAGATGAGAAAGGAGAAAAGAAATAAGACTGAGCTTTGGATACCCTGCCTCTGAAAGTCAAATGAGAGGACAAGACCCTGAAAGGAAAGCAGATTAGACAGGGAGTAGGAAGGAAAAGAGTGATCATTGATTCACTCAAGCATTCATTTATTTAACAATTTTTAAAATGCTCATTATAAATATATGCTGTGCTGGGTGTATATACCTTAAAGAGCCTCCTATTGTGGTTGGGAGGTAAATGAGTAAAGCAACAATTATGTGAAAATTGTAAGAACATGACAAAACTGTACTGGGATGAAAATGAGAAGAAAGAACACTAGTTCAGGTCTGGTCCTTGGAGAGTGGAGAGGACTCTCCAAGGACCAGACCTGGATTAAGAATCCCAGTTACTTGGTTATGTCATAAAGACTGAACAGAAACTATACCAGTATATAAGTGGCACATGAAACATCCCAAAGTTGTGATATCACTGCCCTTGTTTGGGAGTTAAAATATCATTAATGGCTGTATCAGTCAATATCTGATAAGGAAACAAAGATTCCTCAGTACATTGGACAGTGAAAAGTTAATATAAAGAATTTTGACTTTAACAACACATCATTAAGGTGAGTGTTTCCAAGTATTAAGAGAATTGTAGAGGAAAAAGTATTAGCAGAAAGCACAGCCACTAAGCCTAGGACCAAGACAGATCTCATCCCCCACTCTAGCAGGGCTGAGATCTAGATCTTGCTGGAGAGGGCTTGCTTATGATCAATGCCTGGCAGAAGTTTCTGAGGTGCTAACACAGTGGAACTGACCAGAAATTTACCCTCAGTAAATTGCTAGAAATTGGCCCTCCAATTTCAAAGAGATAAGTAACTACAGAAAGAAGTATGAGGGAGACGCTGGGTGCTATTGACGATTGTGTACTATAGGAACCAAGTGTTGAAAAAGCTCTGCATGTTGCAGAACTAGCCACTTGCTCCTCAGGAATCAAATTCTGGAAACAGAGCAGGAGTGAACAGGCTACATACTTTGAAGGAAGAGCCCAGAACACCAATCCAGAAAGAAACCCTTCTCTTCCAGTGTCCTTCCACCGCCCTCTGCTGACACAATTTAACATTACACAAACTGGCAAGGAAAAAGGAAACCAGCTTTATTTTCACAAAGCAAGTATTAAAGGATGGGTTTAGAGTTGAGGGCTCATAAATTGATGACTGTCAAAATGGATTACAGGGTACTTGGAGGTATTTTAAATGGGGTAGGAGGAAAAAAGACAGTTAGGTGCTTACAGACATATGGAAGGGGCAAGGACTTCAGAAACAGCGTAGTCCATATTCTCTAATGTGTGAAAGGATATTGGCTCTGTTTCTAACACCTATGAAAATATATATTCAACTGCTATTTTTTGTGCATATACTCTGGAACTATATAGAGAAGAAAACTTGGGAAGAGAGTTTATGGAGTTAACTATGTTTTCCTTTAAATATCAATTCATACAGAATCCTCAGTTCCTTAGAACCATGTGTGGCAATATGAATTTCATATTTTACTGTGACCTAGGTCATGGTAAGTACTATAAATAAAATGATAAAATGTTAAAGGTGTGGTACTGTCAAATTTTCAGAGAAGCTAACTCTCATTCAACAATCCTTGCAGGATTTCTGTCTTGCAAAATATTCTTTCAAAGCTGTTTCCCCTTCCTACCATTTATCTCATTCTTTAAGTACATATTAATGGGCAGTAGTGTTTGATTGAGTCTGTATTGCCCACTTAGCTGCAAGCTTCCCATGGATAGGAACTGTTTACCCCATGTTATTTTCTGAGTACTTCACCAATTTCTAGCCCAGAGTAGTATGTCAATAATAATATATTAAAGAAAAGTTTCTCAGATGAATAACTGAACATATCATCTCAGGTTTTGCTAAGATGGTATTGACAGTCCAGGGGAATTTCTGACTGTTCTTCTTGATGCCACTGAGAGGTAATAACGTTTCCATCAACCTCATTTAGGTAAGAAGTGCTTCTGATACCAACAAGTATGGTATCAGTGTATTTCCTATTTACACTTTCATATTACATATGAAGCTCCCCACCTTTTGCTCAGAAATGCTATAATTTTTCTTTGCTTCTGGAGAAAACTACAGCACTGCCTGGACTCCTTTTCCAGCCACTTTGGTTTGAAGCCTGCTACTTCAGATTTCTGACTTCACTGACTCATTCTCTTCTCAGAAATCAAATAAAAGGGAGGGGGGATGAAGCCTCGATTAAATTCTCATTTGAAAAATATTTATATACTGCTGTAACCTATTCAAAATGTACATACTCAAAATTTGGGTGAAGTGTATTTTTGTCTTGACAAACATGCTGCCAATAGAAATATATATCTAGTATGAAAATTAATACCTTGAGCTATGGCTGTCAAAATTCTTTGAAGTAATGGGCCCTTACAGAGAGTACATTATTCAGAATAGCTTAAAACATGCAAACAATCTACAAGGAGATTCATAGGCTATAAAATTATTCTAAGTCAGAACAAAATTTCCCTGATCCTTAAAGGAATTTAGCTATTAATTTTTAAATGCTGAACATAGTTGACATTTCAAATTGAATTGTTACTGAAGTAATCACATCGAATCTCTTGTTAAATGTTCAAAGTACAGCCCATGAAATATGCATGTTACCAAATCAAAAGCAAAGTCTTTCTTTAGAATACATGGTTTTAAAAAATAAAATGTTAAATGATTTTCATTTAAAATCATCTCTTCATAGTAACATGCAATTACTCTTCAAAGAAATTTGAGTATGTATAACTGAAGAGATCTGTGCATGTATATTCTGTAATTCAAGCTATTGATTATCCATTTTTTATTAAGAAGTGAATTTAAAAATTATTAGACATGATTTCTGAAATCAAGATGCTTAGAGTCTAACAGTTAAGATTGGGAAATTAAACCATTTCAAGGCAGTGCTACATGTCACAGGTGTTTCCCAAAGTGTGGAATCTATACCTTTGTTGTCACAATAAATGAGTTTATGTGTCATGTGGGCCAACATTTTCATTTTAGTTTTGTATGGTTACCTTCTATTTTATTCAGAAAATCTGAAATGGTTTATTTTTAGTGACTTTGTAAAGTTTTCTTTTTAATTTTTGTAAAATCATATTGATTGTTTAAAATTCATATGAAAATAACAATACATAAGGAATACAGATGTTCAGAATGCTCATCTAATTATTGATGATTGAGGAACATGCCTAAAAAGAGCTTTAAATCTAAGTTTATAACTGCTATTTTTTGTAACTACCTTCATTTGAGGTTCTGGGAACCCAGAGTAAGTGTTCAATAAATATTTGTCTAATAAATGAATGAAGTATCTTTTAGAAATTTATAGTTCACATAAATAATATCAAGGGGTGTGTGTATATATATATATATATATATATATATATATATATATATATAACATTTATTTTTCTATTTAATTCTTTGTCAGTTACTTCCAATCCAGAATCTTTTTCCATGTACCATAGGCTTATAGAAGTATTTGACATTGTTTCTTTTTCTGGGAACTTCTCTTCTCCCAACAGAATCTCCTTTACAGAAACTTTCACAGAAGAAAATATAACATTTACAAAGCAATCCCCAAAATGCCCATATTTTTTCTTGAAAACTAGGTACAGAGATTGCACAACATATGAATTAAAAAAAACTTTTTTAATGCAGTCGACTATCTAAAAGTCATTTTCACTATTGAGTTCAGTTATAAAATAGGACATATGTCCTGGAATTTCTAGGTTTTAGGGACCTCAGCGAACAGAAGAGGTTCATAAAATATTTTCAGAAGTCTTGTAGAAGACATACTAGATCCAGATGGGATGAGTTCTGTTGGTAAGACTCAAAAGAAGCAGAGGTCTATCTTTTCAAAACAGATGTCTATGGCTACTAACTTTTCCTGCATTTTATAGCAAGCTGCCTCAAGCTGAGGTTTTCCTTGCACAGTAAATATACAGTGAGTTAATTTAGTGATGATGGAGATTTTAGGATATCCATTACTTACCTACAAGTATAAGTTTTTTATTTTTTTGCTTTACTGAAGTTAAAGTGAAAGTCAAGTTTTTCTATGTCTGAGTTCTAAATGTTTTCGTGATTATACCCAAACCAGAGTAATAGCTGTCAGAACCTATTCAGGGATAATTTCAAAGAGAAGAATCTTTGTGATAATTTGGATTCATCTGAAGAAGCAGACAGAATACAGAAGCAGAGACCAGTTTTAATAACTTAATAGATGATTAGGGGAAGTTTGTCTTTACAGAAATCTGGGTATAAACTGAGGAGTGGGATAGCTAGATCAAATGGCATTGTTGGGATTCATGAATCCTAAATTTTTCTCTTATTTACCTTCAGTAAAAAATGGTGATTTTCAGTGTTTATTATTTAGTTTATGCTGCCTACCGGTGTCCTTCTGGCTTAAGCAAAAATCTAAATAGCATATTTTACATTTTAAAATTCACAACATATTATGAGTTGAATATTAAATTTGTTCAAATATTCATTTAGTCTTTACTGTGAAGTAGATAGTATTGTTTTGTATTAGAAATACAGATGTCACTAAGGCCTAGTTTATGGTCTAAGAAGCTTCAGATTTAGGTGAAAATCCTAAAATTTTTCATCATGGACATTTTCATTAAATATAGATATAAAAATCAAAGTTGGTAAATGAAAGATGAACCTTTATATTTGATGCTGAAAAGAAAGTCTAGTTAAAGTATGAAGTTTGAAATCAGAAGGCTCTAGGTGGTGAAGAAAGACTGAAATTATCCAGGAAAACTTAATATATACAGAAGAGAAGCAATGGGTGAGAGAGGAAAGGGAGCAAAAAGAGAGAAAGTGAGAGAACCCAAGTATAGCACCATAAGCAAACCCAGGGAGGTCAGTGTGACCATACAGGACCACAGATTTTGGAGAAGCAATGAGGTTAAATAGACTGAAGACAAAGCATAACACTGAAAACTCATCTAGTTAAAGCCGTCTTTGAGACAATCATTTCTATAACAAGGGAAATGGGTTCCATGAGAAAAGAAAGCTTACAGCAATATGTAAATATGCACCAGTTCATTTAAGAGTAAGGGATAAAGAGAAACTATTACTTTTTAATTCTTTTAACAGCATAAGAATTGTATCCAAGTGATTTATGAGCTGATGGGGGGTGGGGGAAACATAAACAAAATAAAAAATGAAAACCTTAAGAAAAAAAAAGGAAGAAAGGGTTGGTATACAATAGAGAAGATCAACAGAAGTATTAAGTGAGTTAAGAATTTTTTTCAAAATTTATTTATTAGATCTAATTTGTTATACATGATAGCAGAATGCATTTCTATTCATAGTACACAAATAAAGCACAATTTTTCATTTCAAAGCAGAGTCACACCATTAGGGTCTTCATACGTGTACCTAAGGTAATGATGTCCATATCATTCTACCATCTTCCCTGCACCCTTGCTCCCTCCCTTCTCTTCGCCTATCCAAAGTTTCTCCATTCCTCCCAAACTCTTCTCCACTCTCCCCCACTCCTCCTCCCATTAAGAATCAGCATCCATTTATCAGAGAAAACATCTGGCCAATGGTTTTTTGAGATTGGCTTACTTCACTTAGCATGATATTCTCCAAATCCATTTATTAACTTGCAAATGACATAATTTTATTCTCTTTTAATGCTGGGTAATATACCATTGTGTATATATACCCCACTTTCTTCATCATTTATCTATAGAAGGGCATCTAGGTTGGTTCCACAGTTTAGCTATTGTGAATTGAGCTGCTATAAACATTGATGTGGCTGTATCATTATAGTATACTGTTTTTCAGTCCTTTGGGTATAAACTGAGGAGTGGGATAGCTAGATCAAATGGCGTTTCCAATCCAAGTTTTCTAAGGAATCTCCATACTGCTTTCCAGATTGGTTGCACCAATTTGCAGCCACACCAGCCATGTAAGAGTTTGTCTTTCCCCCCACATCCTCCTTAACACTTATTGTTGCTTATATTGTTAATAACTGCCATTCTTATTGGAGTGAAATGAAATCTTACTCTACTCTTGATGTTTATTTCACGATTACTGGAGATGTTGAACATTTTTTTTTATATTATTGTTGGTTGAATGAATATCTTCTTTTGTGAAGTGTCTGTTCAGTTCTTTAGCCCATTTATTGATTGGTTACTTGTTTTATTGGTGTTAAGTTTTTTGAGTTCTTTATATATCTTGGAGATCAGTGCTTTATCTGATGTGCATGTGGTAAAAATTTGCTCCATTCTGTAGGCTCTCTCCACCTCACTGATTGTTTCTTTTACTAAAAAGAAACTTTTCAGTTTGAATCCATTCCATTTATTGATTCTTGAATTAATTTCATGTGCTTTGGGTGTCTTGTTAAGGAATTGAGGACCTAATCCAACATGATGAAGAATTGGACCTACTTTTTCTTCTATTAGGTGCAGAATTTCTGGTTTAATTCCTAGGTCCTTAATCCAATTTGAGTTGAGTTTTGTGCATGGTGAGAGACAAGGACTTACTTTCATTTTGCTGCACATGAATTTTCAGTTTGCCCAGCACTATTTGGTGAAGAGGCTATCTTTTCTCCAATGTAGGTTTTTGGTGCCTTTGTCTAGTATGAGATAACTGTATATATGTGGATTTGTCTCTGAGTCTTCTATTCTGTACCATTGGTCTACAAGTCTATTTTGGTGCCAATACCATGCTGTATTTGTTACTATTGCTCTGTAGTATAAAGTCTGGAATAGTAATGCCACCTGCTTCACTCTTCTTGTAAATGATTGCTGTAGTTATTCTGGGTCTCTTATTTTTCCAAATGAATTACTGTTTTTTCTATTGCTGTGAGCAATATAATTGGGATTTTGTTTGGAATTTCAAAAAATCTGTATAGTTCTTCTGGTACTATGGTCATTTTGACAATATTTATTCTGCCTATCCAAGAACATGGTAGATCTTTCTGTCTTCTAAGTTCTACTTTAATTTCTTTCTTTAGTGTTATGTACTTTTCATTGTAGAAGTCTTTTACTTCTTTCATTGATTCCCAAGTATTTTGTTTTTTGTTTTTTGGGGTTTTTTTTGTTTTGTTTTTGAGGCTATTGTGAATGGGGTAAATTTCCTAATTTCTCTTTCAGAGGATTCGTCACTAATATAAAGAAATGCCTTTAATTTATGGGTGTTGATTTTATATCCTGCTACTTTGCTGAATTCATTTATTAGTTCTAGAAGTTTTCTGTTGAAACATTAAGGATTCTCTAAGTATAGAACTGTGTCATTGGCAAATAGTGATAGTTTATTTTTTTCTATTCATATTCCTTTAATTTCTTTCAACTGTCTAATTGCTCTGGCTAGAGTTTCAAAGACTGTTAAATAGAATTGGTGAAAGAGGGCATCCCTGTCTTATTCTAGTGTTTAGAGGGAATGCTTTCAATTTTTCTCCATTTAGAAAAATGTTGGCCTTGGGCTTAGCATAGATAGCTTTTACAATGTTGAAATATGTTCCAATTATCCCTAGTTTTTCTAGTGTTTTGAACATGAAGGAGTGATGTATTTTGTTGAATGCTTTTTCTGCATCTATTGATATGATCATGAGATTCTTATCTTTAAGTCCAATCATGTAATAAATTACATTTATGATTCCCGTATGTTGAACCTGACCTTGCATCTCTGGAATGAACCACACTTGATCATGGTTTACTCTATTTTTAATATGTTTTTGTATTCGGTTTGCCAGAATTTTAGTGAGAATTTTTGCTTTTACGTTCATAAGAGATATTGGTCTGAAGTTTTCTTTCCTTGATGTGTCTTTATCTGGTTTTGGAATCAGGATGATTGGCCTCATAGAATGAGTTTGGAAGTGTTCCCTCCTTTTCTGTTTCATTGAATAATTTGAGAAATATTGGTATTCTTCTTCAAATGTCTTGTAGAACTCAGCTGTGAATCCATCTGATCCTGGGTTTTTCTTGGTTGGTAGGCTTTTGATGGCATCTTTGATTTCATTCCTTGAAACTGCTATTTAACTTGTATATATAGTCCTGCTTCAGTTTGGGTAAATCCTATGACTCTAGTAATTTGTCAATGTCTTCAATATTTTCTATTTTACTAGATTACAAATTTTCAAAATAGTTTCTAATTATCTTATATATTTCTGTAGTGTCCATAGTGAAATCCGTGGTGGATAAAGAAATTTGAGTGTTTCCTCCTTCAAGACCAGAGGAAGCTGTGAAAGCCTGATGTTATGGGCAACTTTGGAAGTCAAGAGTACAAAGCTAAGAGAGAGACAAGGCAGGGAGCAAGACAATGATAATAGAGGTTACAGGTTTGAAATAAAGCCACAAGAATAAAAAGCCAGAAAGTTAGACGTGAATAAATGCCTTTACCAGACGCACCTAGAATATGTGTATATGCATTCTCACTATTAATAGCTTGCATGTAAAAAGAAATATACCATGCCTGAAAACAAAGGCAGCTGAATTTTTATGAGTACATAAACCCCACAATCATACTTTCACTTACACACATACACACGCACAAACCCCGCAATGTACTGAATGTTTGTATCCCCCAAATTTGTATGTTGAAATCATAACCCCAGTGTGATGGTATTAGAATGTAAGGTGTTGGGAGGTCATGAAAGTGGAGCCCTCATTATAAGATTAGTACCTGTAATAAAAGGATACCTAAAGCTCTGTCATTCTGTTTCCACCATATTTGGACATAGGAGAAATCATCAGCCCCCAAACCATAAAAGAACCCTACCATAACCTGTAGCTACACTAGCATGCTTGTCTCAGGATTCAACTTGCCAGAAATGTGAGACATAAATTTCTGTTATTTATAAACCACCCAGTCTATGGTACTTGGTTATAGCAACTTATACACATACACTCGTGCGCGAGCGCACACACACACACACACACACACACACACACATTTTCTCTCACCGATTATTTATTTCAATGTGTCATTTAAAATCAGAAAAATAAAAGAGAACTCCTCTTCTTTTGCAGTGCTGGGAATTGAACCCAGGACCTCATGCAGGCTAGCACTTTAAAATTAGGAAAATTTTACTTCTAAGTATTTCACCACATTCGGAAAGGAGTTCTAATTTTTCATTAGGAAATAATTTTGTTTAAAGTTTTCCCTAAACAGCATCTATTTGGCCATCTGATGATGTACCATTTAACAGCTGTAAACACAATTAAGTGTTTCTGGCAAAATAAGCATGCATTTTGAATTAAATATGATATTAAAAATATTGCTCTTTTACTTGCTCATTCTTAGAGTTTGAACCTTTATAGCAATTACTAATTGGCTGTGCTTTATGGTTATTAAATCTTATAATCCAGCATATAATTAAATAAAAGGAAAAATGAGGGGGAAGTGCCTCTTAAAAATACATTTTCTACTTATAAATGTGGTAAGAATCTGGAATACTTTGTTTTGCCACCATCCCTGACTTCCTCATACCATTTGGGCTTGCTGTGGCTGTTTTCTTCTCTTGTTGCTCTGTCACAGATGCAGCATGGCGAAATGTTCTCAGCAATACCTTCCTTGATTCCATTCTAAAAGAGCTTTCCATCTGCTCCACTACTCACTCTTTGTATCTCATTTCTTTCTTTTTTTTCCCACAGCTTTTAATACTAATCAAGGTTATCTTTATCATCTGTTTGTCTAATTGTCTTCTGTTATTATCCCTAACATGTAATTCTTCAAGGGCATGTACTAAATATCCAGAACATAGTCATTAATAAATAAATATTCCTTCATTAATGAATGAGCAAAACAAAATAATACACATGTTCTATATTTTCTAATTGGCAGTGTACTTTAATAAATACATTGAAATATAAAGCATTCTCATAAAAGGGGGAGGTAGAGATGAGAGACTGAGAGCTATCAATAGTGCTCATACTCTCTAAGCCAGAGAAGCTCATCTGACATCTTTATGTTCCTCTTTGTCTATGTCAGTTGCACTAAAATCAATGTATACTAAATAGAACATTATTAAAGTTTATGAGTAATTTTTTGTAACATATTGTAAAGTCAACATTATTTCTGTAACATTACTCACATATTCTTTTATGGGAGAAGAAGAGACATTATACTTAATTGGTACAGAGACATTGAGGAATGTTAATACAGCAATGATTTTGAATTATTTAGTATCTTTACCATAATTTTAAAAAATTTTGTTAACAAGTTTTCTTTGTCCATAAGAATATTTTGTGCATGCTACAAGCATCTTGCATATGTGCCCAAGTGGAAAGTAGTTTCAGAGCAATTGCTTAAAGTGACCTCTGTTGTTCATGCAAATTAAAGAATACTATTACTACATACATTTTAAACTTAGATCCTTTTCCATATAGAGTATACCATGTTTTACATCACAAAGATGACATTTTGTTTTGCCATTCTTCCTCTCTATGGGTGTTCTGGTAAGGCTGTCACCTCAATTACAGTCTTTTTGAGGGAACAGAAGGTGGTTAACTTGTCTTTGTGCCCTTGTGTCTTGTACCTGATATCCTGGATATGATCTCAAAATAAATTAATGAAATAGATAAATGGTATGATTCAGTCAGCTTAATAAAATGCTAGGAATTTTTTTGCTACCAATTCATAGAATTAACACTTGTAATTCTAGACTATTACAGGCTAGTTATGGTAATTCTTTTCCTCAAAATACACTATCATTATATATTAGGCATCTCCCATCCGAAAATAGGAATGGGATCCCCTATTTGTCAGTGATTCAAAAGGTGAGGGAACTTTTTTAGCCAGTATTGTGGTTTCTTACAACCTAGGCCATTCTTTCCAAACTTCACATATCAGCTACTGTTTCTTTTTCATCTTGGAAAACTTTCCACTCCCTACCATTTTCCACTCCCTCAATAAAAAATACTTGATGTAAGTGATGCCATTTATAGGAGTGTCTTTTTCCTCCTGAATTTAGGGACTGTTACAGTTTAAATTGTATCCCACATATCTTTATTGAAGTGTCAGTTCCCCATACCTATGAACATAACATTAGTTGGAAATAGTATTGAAGATGCTCAAATTAAGATCAGATTATTAGGCTTGGCCCTAATACAGTGTAACAGATATCCTTATGTAAAAGGAAAAGGGTAAACACAGAAACACAGAAAAGACAATGCAAACAGGCAGATAACACTATCTGTGAGCCAAATTAAGAGGGAGGCACAGGCCAGCATGATGGCACACACCTGTAATCCCAGCAGTTTAGGAGGCTAAGATCATAGAATTGCGAGCCCAAAGCCAGCCTCAGCAAAAGGGAGGCACTAAGCAACTCAGTGAGACACTGTCTCTAAATAAAATACAAAATAGGGCTGTGGATGTGGCACAGTGGCCAAGTGCTCCTGAGTTCAATCCCTGGTACCAAAAAAGAAAAAAGAGGGAGACACAGAATTTTTGCTTTCAGAACTATGGGACAATACAATCCTGTTTTTAATGTACCAAAACAATAAGTTTTTTGTTTTTGTTTGGTTTTCTGTTTGTTTCACAGCAGCCTTAGGGAATTAATACCAGGACATAAATCAATTAAGAATCATGTGATAGATGATAATTACTGATTGAACAGTTTAAACACATATCGTTGGTTATTCGGGCTTAAAATAGAAAAGAGAATTTTAAAATTATTATTATGCATTAATAAATAAATATTTCTTCATTAATAAATGAGCAAAACAAAATAATATACATGTTCTATATTTTCTAATTGGCAGTGTACTTTAATAAGTACATTGAAATATAAAGCATTCTCATAATAGGGGGAAGTAGAGATGAGAGACTGTGAGAGCTACCAATACTGATCATACTCTCTAATTCTAAAGGGAATTTTAAAATAGAAAAGTGTAGGATACTGTATGTTTTCCCATAATCTAAGCAACCTTGAATACTATCAAATATTTTTAGATGATCTATTAATGTTAAATAGTGACTTAATTAACAATGTTTTAATTTTTAAATATATGAGTAAGCTTGGACTTGAGATATTTTAGGTTATTTATGGTGTATGTGTGTGTGTGTGTGTGTGTGTGTGTGTGTGCGCGCGCGCGGTCACCCACATGAGAATGATAAAATCTTCAAATCACTCATTATTATATAAACTACAGGCAATGTTGCCCATTGCTTATGTTGACCTTTGCCTGAATGTTAACTGTTATCAAACACTTCTTAATCTAACCTTAGATTTTCCCATTAGGTGTGGTACAAATCAGAGCTTAATTTAACCATGCATTTTTTCCTAGGTTCAGGAGCCTACTGAGAGGTGCATTTTACTCACAGCATGTGGGTCTTCCACTCCAGGCTTCAGATTAACTTCTACATCAAAAGCTGTATAACTTCCTGTACCATAGTTGAGAAAGTGCCTTCTTCTATCCTATTTTCTGTTATCATTTTTATGAGGAGAGTCTGCTTTCTCTTTTACATATGGCTATTCACATCACATGTAACTTAGATTTACTCTAAAATAAGAATCTATGGGTGTGCTGTATGTATAGCTGAGATATGAGATTGCTTTTACTTTTTCTTTTTCCCCCCTCTCTCAGGATAGAGAACCTGTGGCATCCAAATGGTATAGTTTGCATGTAATTCATCCCTTCACCCTACTCCATTTTTCTTTCTGATCAATGTCATATGACATGAAAACATTTCTTTATTGAACAATATTTTGACTAGTTCTTTATTTATTCCAAAATAATGTTCCTTTTGAAAATGGCCTGTTTTTGTATGTGTGCATGTGTCTGAATATTTTAAATGACTGTTGAGCAAGAGGGGTTTTAAGAAAATAATTTACAATTATTTCCTTATATCATAGCTAACCCAAACACTCCATTGGGATTCCTACTTTTTGAAAGATATTTTCACTTGAAGGTGAGTTCTCCTTGAGAAAGATTTAAGAAACCAAGACAGGAGAAAAATTAGGTTGTTCAATCTTATTATTCCACTTTCTACATTCACAGTATTAAGATCAGTGACCAGAAATAAATAGCCTTTGGGAAATAATCTATGTATATATGTTATATATGAAAGATTACTGCTGTTTTTAAGTTGTTTATGGATAAATATTTCTCTCTTTTTTTAGAACTTTAAATTATTAAAACAAAATGTATGCTATTTTCAAAAAGAATTAATTTATTCTAAATTAATTTAGAAAAATCATGTTTTCAACATGTTTATTGGCAATATATTTTTTTAAATTTATGAATCATCTCGCTGTATCCTCTATTCATTTGCTACTCCTGATTAAAACTTTCTGTTGATATGTGAACAATATATGCTATCTTATGCAAATTGAAGAATACTATAACCACATACATTTTAAACAGATCCTTTTCTGTGTTGTATTCCACAAAGGTGACACTACTTGTTTTGCCATTCTTCCTTTCTGTCCTCTCATGGCATTTAGATGGTCTCTTTTCTTTTCTGGTCTATTGCAAGCAGAAAGTCAGTGTACCTAACATTGTGTATTTGCGGTACTTATTTGATTTAATATGTAAAATATCAATGAAATTAAAATTGGTATGTTAATGGGAGCTTACACTTCATATTTTTTTACATATTTCCAACTTTCTTTTAAAAATTTGAGAGCAGTTCACACCCTTCCCTAGTAGGGTAGGATACTGTATGTTTTCCCATAATCTAAGCAATCCTTGAATACTATCAAATATTTTTAGATGATCTGTTAATGTTAAAATAGTGACTTAATTAACAGTGTTTTAATTTTTAAATATATGAGTAAGCTTGGTCTTGAGATATTTTAGGTTATTTATGGAGTGTGTGTCTGTGTGTGTGTGTGTGCATGCGTGTGCGCGTGCTGGCGCGCATGCGCACTCACCTACATGCACACTGCCATTTAAAGTGAAATAAAGATTCTTAAATGTTTCCTTTTAATAATGAGTCCTATAGTATCTTTGGATTTATTTTATTTTACACATAAGTGAAAAAGCAGCTTTGATTTATCTTTACACCGTGAAGAAATAGAAATAAATGTGGTTACTAAATCAACAAATAATGAAAACAATAAAGTGGAGGACCAAACATAGAAATTACTCTCTGCATTTTACACCTATAGCTTTGTTCTCTGAACTCTATGAATCTAGACTACTTGGTTCAAATGAGACATCCACATGTTGTTTAAAGTTGGAAAGCAGAACAGAATTACGTATTCTCATACAAGTCTCCATAATATAATGGAGAGAACAGTTGACAACTTTGGGAAAGTTCTCAACATGTGATATTACCAGAATGAATTTTGTAATGTACAATACTCTCTACTTTCTAAAATTGTAGAGAAAAAAAGTGGAACTTCTTTTTTTTTTCTGGTATCTCTTTCCTCAGGGATTAGGACAGCCCATAGCTTCAGGCAAAATGCTGGAATTTTGTTAATGTTGTATGGGGGAAAGAAACATTTCTGGGAATTTTGAATTAAATTATATAGAACTGAAAAAGGAAGGGCAGAGGAGAATTTTAACAGGAGTATGACACATTTACATTTTCATGTTTTTGCTTATTTATTCATTTTCTTATTTAATAAAAAAGATTAATATTGATAAGTATGTTAGAAAATCTGGGTATTTAGATGACATATGCTCAATTTTTTTTTCTAGTTTTTTTCATTTGACTCTTGACTTTTGTGGGTTGTTTTTACTACCATGATAATTTGATTTATTAATGGGGCTTGCAGCCACTGCATCACATTGTGAAAGGCACTGTGATGTTTAGCTTTTAGAATATCTATGACACTCTAACTTAAATTTTCCATTCCTGCATAAACATTAACAAATTTTAACTTAATAGTTATCATTATGAAAAATGTGCTTTACAAGACACCATGATAGCAATTGAGATTGTTTCCCCTTTACTTTCATTACAATCATTAAATTAATTAATTGACCAGTGCTTATCATGAGCCATGTTTTTTAACATGGCTTTCAATGAGTGTCTGTTAACTATGCAATTATTGAAATAATGTGACCTTCCCAGATGTGGTTGTATAATGTATGGCAAACTCTGTGGTACTGGAAATTATAACTGTACCTCAGGTGTTAGCTTGGGGTTGTGAAGGAAGGAGTTATTCAAGGTATGGCAGCCATTTCACATATTGGTGTTTTTTTCCTTAAGAGACTATTTTCCAAACAAAACTTACTCCAGAAATAAGTAATTTTCCTCCCCTAACACCTGACAACTCTCCAAAACTACTTATATCACATAATTAGCATTTTCTGTAACTATTTCTGCAAGAGGAATCTTTAAGAGAATGTTCAAAGAGAGTGCATGAGGAACCTAAATTTAGGAATGTATAAAATGTGCAATAATGATAAGAATAGAAATTACAGGATATGAAGAAACACTGTCGATGACTTCTTGGCACTTCACAAATTGAACTACAGATAACCAGATGAAGCAGAGAGGAAAAAAAATAATTCTAAAACTATATAATCCCAAAGTGTCAATTTAAGAATGTGCAGTATTTATACATAAAACATACATGTCTATGACACATATGATATTTCACACCTATGTTGGCTTTGACTATTTAAATTTTTGATCATGTAAAAGTAAATATAATGTTCATATTGATATGAATATAAGGAAAACTGTATAATTAGAAGTCATATATTCCAATATTTTAATAAGTAAGCTTAGTTTGAACACTTAGAATGCATAGACATGTGCTTATATATTTTCATAGTTGTATTTAGACCATAATCTAAGAAAAAGACTTTAAAAAAAAGTAATGACCCACTCTTTTTCAAATTCTGGAAGTGTTTGGATATAGTTATGTGCCTAAAGTTTTTATTAAAAAGTTTTTCTCTAGCTTTGTTCACATCTCTTTTACTCAGTAAGATGGCTCTATCATATATAGAAATAAAATATTTGGGCTAATTACCACTAAAGTATGTGTAAGAAGCAAAATGTCAAATATTTTTGATAAAATCAGGAGTTTAAAAAACATTAACACAGAATGATTGAATTATTGAAATTAGGCACAAGTGAATGAAAATTTTAAAATATCTTCCAAAGAGTATAAGAAAAATAAAATTATCTTAAAATATTCTATACAAAAAGTTAAACATTTTAAAACATAAAGAACTTTTATAAATTATATTTAAAATACTACCCTCCCAATCTAAAAACCAAAAAATGGCCAAACACAGGCAGTTCAAATAAACATTAAAAATAAAAACAGGGGCTATGGATATAGTTCAGTTGGTAGAGAGCTTGCCTTGCTTGCACAAGACCCTGGGTTCAATCCCTAGCACCATACACACAACAAACAAAAAACTATATAATAGAAATGTTCAAATCACTGTAATCAAAAATAGGTTACTATTGGGTATGAAAGCTATTTTTTCCCTATCAAACGAACACATATTTAACAAATGAGTATGCACTTTTTTATGGCCAGGGTGCATTGAAACTGACACACTTTAAGTGTGATACATTAAAATAACCATTTCAGGACAGAATTTGCTAGTATAGCAAGCAATCTTTAAGTCCATGCATATCTACCTTGTGATTCCACTTCTTTTCTTAGACTATACCAACCCATACAGGTTATAATTTTGTCTATTATAATATATAACAAGGGAAAGAAACAATAGCCTCCATGTCCACATATGAGATTGTTTATCAACCTTCTGATATGCCATAATAAATCAAATTTTCATACATCTATTAAAATTATTTAAAAAAACATTAGAAAATACTCTTTATATCTTGATAAAAGAAATTTTAAGAAACAACTTTTATTTATCAATTTGAAATAATTTTTAAAAATTTGCCTTAAAATCATGAACAAAAAATCTATTAAAACATAAAACTTGCCAGGCATGGTGAAGCATGCCTGTAATCCCAGGACTCTAGAGGCTGAGACAGGAGGATTTCCAGTTCAAAGCCAGCCTCAACAATGGTGAGGCGCTAAGCAACTCATCAAGACCCTGTCTCTAATAAAACACAAAATAGGAATGGGGGTGTAGCTCAGTGATGAAGTGCTTTTGAGTTCAATCCTTGGTACCCCCCTAACAGTAATTTGAAACTCATTGACCAACCTCTTCTGCCTACCTGCCAATAGTAGTACTCACTGTTGTTCTGTGCTTTTGTGAAGGCAACTTCTGTATTTTCTGTAGATGTGTGTGGTCACGTGGTAGTTTTCTTTCTGTGTCTGCCTTATTTTATTTAATAAGATGTCATTCAGGTTCATCCATGTTGTTGAAAATGACAGAGTTTCATTTTTTGTGGCTCACTTATATTCCATTGTAGTGTGTGTGTGTGTGTGTGTGTGTGTGTGTGTGTGTGTGTGAGAGAGAGAGAGAGAGAGAGAGAGATAACATCACATATATCATATTTATTTATCCATTTACTTTTTAATAGATACTTAGGAGAATTCTTTAACTTGTTTTTGTAAACAGTGCTGCTATAAACATGAGGTTGCCGATATCTCTTCAACATATTGATTTCATTTTCTTTGGAGATATGCCCAGTGATAGTGCTTGCTGTATCATATGGTAGCTTGATGGTTAATTTTTTGAGGAACATATATATTAGTTTCCATATATGTTATACTTCTTTACATCCCTACCAACATTATGTTAGATTTCACTTTTATCAACATTTATCTTGTTTTTATATTAATAACCATTGTAACTAGAAGGAGATGATATGTCATTGTGGTTTTTATTTTGTATTTGCCTAATGATTACTGATGTTGAGCATTTTTTGGCGTTTATATTTTTATTTTCTTTTTACAAATATCATTTAGATCTTTATTAACATTATTTATTATGTTGCTATTGAATAGTTTGTGTTGCTTATATATTCTGGATATTATTAACCCCTTATCAGATTACAATTGGCAGATGTTATCTCCTCTAGGTTGTCTCTTCACTCTGCTGATTATTTCCTTTTCTGTGCAGAAGATTTGTTATAATCCTGTTTGTCTACTTTTGCTTTTGTTGTTTGTGCATTGGAGGCCTTATCAAAAAACTCCTTGCCCAGACCAATGTCATGGAGACTTTCCCTTGTTCTCCTTACTGATTTTATCATTTCAGGAATTACATTTAAGTCTTTAATCCATTTTAAGTTGATGTGTGAATATGGTGAGAGATAAAGGTTTTGTTTCATTCTTTCTTCTGCATATGGGAGATCAAATTCTCCAAGCATATTTATTTTTAAAGAGTTCTTTTCCCCGTGTGTGTCCTGGGTGTCTTTATTAAAAATCTGTTGGGTATAGATGTGTGGGTTCATTTCTGGGCTCTTTTGGTCCATTGGTTTGTGTGCCAGTTTTATGTATGTGCCAATACAATGCTGGGGTTTTTTGACAGTTAAAAAGTATATATATTTATGCACAATATGATGTTTTGGAAAGTATACATTATGGAATGAATAAATTAACCTAATTAACAAATGCATCACCTCATATATTTACCATTTTACAGTAAGAGTACTTAAACCTCTTAATGATTATGATTTACTTCACATTTTATACATTCTTGTTTTCTAGTTTTCAAAAATGAGCATGTTATTTTTAATATTTGAAAAATGCAACACACTATTACAAAACTATGAATAAAAATATGGAAATTTATACACATGGAAAGCAGAAAACTATGACAAATAGCTCCTCATTTATTTTATTTTTCTATCATATACATATTATGTATAATCATATGTTTTTTATTGATACCTTGTACTAAAGTAAAAATGCTCATTAAATGCAATTGCTTTTTATGGGTTTCAGAATTGTTTTCCAGATCATTTTGTCAGTTGTGCCTAATTTTTACCCTGTTTTTTTTCAGTCATATTTTATCTTTCCATGTAGACTGTCCTTTTACAGCTTTTATTTAGAAAATGGATGTGCAATTTTAGGAAAATTAATTTATTGCCTTTCACATTGGCATAACATTCTGTTACTCATGTTATGATTTTGTTTAGGATCTGCTGGACATCCGTAATAGGTGATCATGCATGCAATACCTATAATACTACCTGTGAAATCTACTCTCATGTCTGGCCTGTGGCACAATCAGTTCAGCAGGCTTGTTTTTTTCTTTTATAAGCCAAAACTGTGACTGTCACCATTTAATATATTCAGTATTGACCAAATTATTTTCCTTATGATTAAGAATGCATTTCAGTATTAAAGTTCATACACTCCTGTAACTGTATTTTGAGAACCGTCTGATAAAATTTAACACACTTCAGAATTTCTCATAGATTTTTCTTCTTATGCTACAAATACTTGAATTAGAAAATGCTTGGCTTAATGATAAATAGTAAAATATCTTTCAATTTCTAAGTTTGTTTATTCCAGTTTAATATCCTTTCTTCAACTCAGATGGAAGAGCACAATATTTAACCTCATCTAGTTAGTTTAATAATTGTTAAATAATTAGTTTAACTTATGTTAGTTTAATAATTGTTAAAAAAAGCTTTAACAATTATCTTGTGTTCAAGTTATTTCAATAATTTTTGTTGTTGTTGTTGTTAAGGTAGATGCTTCCTTAAATCCACTCTTCCTATCACTACCGTGAAGTTTTTGGAAACATAATTCTACTTTTATTTCTCTCTCTCCCTGGATTTCAGGGACATCTTGTTGAGTATTTTACAAAACCATTCTCAAGTCTCACAATACTCTCACGATTGACTCCAGTATTTCCTTTTTTTCCAAGAATGGAGACTGTTTGGTTTTAATAATTGAAGATCATTAACTAATTGTAAGTTTTGACCCATTTTGGTAGTTGCTTCTCAGACAGTTCTTCATGTGCTTATAACATTGCTATTTGTTTACACCAATTCTATAAAACTTCTGATATACGGCATACCAATGATTTCTAATTCACTGTTTACCTTTCTGCTGCTACCTACCATTTTCTATAGTGTCTTTGTCAGTCTATATTTATGTTCATGATTCCCATGTCTTCTCTCTTTCAAATCTTTTTCCTTCTTCCTGATCTATGCTACAAATTAATGTTTACCATCATTTAAATTCATTCTTTAAATATAAATTCCGAGCTTTACACTTTTAGAAATTAACATAGCACATATTTACACAAATTTTTAAATATATAAACACAAAGATAACTACATATTTATAATTTGTAATAGTTTAATAATAAAAATTCTAAATATCTGTCAATAGAAAAGTGGGGTAGATAAGATTATTCTGTATATACAAATCTTTTTAGTCATTAAAAAGAATAAAATAAATCTGAGGTTGAACACTGTCCATGATGTTTAAGCAAAACTAAAAATAAAACAAAAATACAAGTAACATAACAAACATTAATAATATTAATGTATATTTGCTTCAAAAAGAAATTGCATGTATATGTGCCATATTTGTGAGCAGGTATAAAATCTATAAAAATCCTTGGGAGAGTCAGGTTAGATTGTTAAAATGCTTCCTTAAAGGTTTGGATAGGAATGATGCTCTTCATTTCTCAAAGGAGTGTATGTGTGTGTGTGTGTGTGTGTGTGTGTGTGTGTGTGTGTGTTTGTGTGTTTGTGCATGCACACACACACACACACACAAACAGAGAGAGAGAGAGAGAGAGAGAGAGAGAGAGAGAGAGAGAGAGGAAGGAAGGAAGGAAGGAACAGGAAAGACCTTATAATAGTGAAAACAAATCTTTAATTGCCGTGAAGGCAAATTTATCCTCCCTTTCATCCATTGACATTGAGAAATTTCACAGAAACAAAATCTCATTTATTTACAAAGTACAAACCACCAGTTTCTAAACTTGGGTCATTCACAACAAAAATATCAGATGAAGCCAAATACCTTGACTTTGTCCAGGCTACTATATAGTACTTGTGCAATAAAAATGCACGCACCTACTAAGTTGCAGTAACACAGATTCTTCTACGATGTTTCACTATACACTAGAAATGCTCTTCCATAAAGAATTCTCTGCCTTTTGTACACTCCTCATCCAATCAAAAATCCTTTCCACCTGATTACAGTTAGTTCCAATAATATGATTTATTCTTCTTTATTCTTGTTTTGCATATTTTGAGGGTGTTATTTTCACACTTAACTAGTCTTCCAAGTGCCTTTTTTTTAATAGAGATTGAACTCAGGGATGCTTATCCACTGAGCCATATCCCCAGTCCCCCCCCCCCCTTTTTAATTTTATTTAGAGAAGAGTCTCACTGAATTGCTTAGTTCCTTGCAAAGTTCCTGAGGCTGCCTTGTAATCCTCCTGCCTCAGCCTCCTGAGCCACTGGAATTACAGGCATGCACTGGCTTGTTGTCTTCTTCTTTTAATTGTAAATTCTTTCAGTTTATCTTAAGATCTGGTTTCTTAATGTGTCGATGAAATTACTGTATTTACATACAATATTATCATTTACTTTGAAATCTTCTTTCAGTAGTTCATAAGTTCTAGGGCATGGGCCTTGTTCAATAGATACTAATAGCACTGTAGTGTCTGATGCTGTTTTGTGTACTCAATGGTAGCAGCAATATCTAAATTTGACAATAATATAATAAATGTAGATTTTTTTTGTACTAGGGATTGAACCCAGGGGCACTTAAACGCTGAGCCACATCCCCAACCCTTTTTTAAAAGTATTTTATTTATTCTCACTGTATTGCTTAGGGCCTCACTAAGTTGCTGGGAGGCTGGCTTTGAACTCACAATCAATCTTCCTGCCTCAGCCTCCAGAGACACTGGAATTAGAGGTGTGTGCTACCATGACCAGCTAGAAATATTTTTTTTTATCACACTTTAGTTCTTCAAACCTTTATTTATCTAAACATTACAGAAACTACTTAAGATTCTTAATATTAACATAAGAAAAGTCTTTGAATCCTTAGCAACATATTTCTTTTATGGTTTTACTAATTATATAGAAAAACTTTCAGCACTTTGAAGTTCTATGATTACTTCCAGCTTACCATGAGAACGTTTTAAGATCAGAGAATGCATGGTTGCTTCAAAATATTGTACTTTGAAATAACTTCCAATAACAACTTATAAATTGCTCCTATACTTGACTTACTCTCCATCTAGTAAATCAAAATTTTATAAAGAAGTGTTTCTTCCACCAGAAGGCAGTTTACACAGGTTATATGTGCAGCTGTAATATGAAAGCTTAATGCTATCTTTAAACATCATTGGGTTAACTCAGCCTTAGGAAATATATGTCCTTTTCTTGCCAACTTTACCTTTTATTTTCAGAGAATCATGGTTTGAGTGATGGGGTTGAAGAACTTTGACAAACTGAGTCATAAAATTTGTATCAAACTTGAAGTAATGGTGCTATAAACAAAGTGACAGGGCACGTGGCCCATATGCTTATGCACAGTGATTTGCTGATGAAAAGGCGAGTATGACCTTAAGCAAGTCACTTGGGATACTGAAGACAATCCAGTGCTCTGTGGCATACACTGTCTGTGAGTTAGATCTCACATAAGTTTGTTTATAGCCTTGCCTCATGTATTTCACAGGCTTTTCCCTTCCTTTCAAGACTTATGAATTTTATCCAATGTATTTATTATAAATACTCAGATAAACTAGATTAATACAATTGAATTTTTTTTAATTTCCACTAATTTCTTTTAGGCCTCAGAAACAAAATTTAGCCTTGGTTGTATTTTTTACTTCTTAAAACCCTTTTTGTCTCTTTTGAGGTTGCCAGCCTGAGAATGTTTTTCTGATCACAATGCAATAAATTGAGAAGTGTTTTCTTTAAAATTGGTGAGGTAAAATTGAACATTCTCACTTGGGAACTGTTTATATGCCATTATAAATTAATTTATATTAATTTTCTCCAGAAATGATTGGATGAATTGCAAAACCATTATGTGATAGTTTTGGTAAAATCTTGTGCTACAATATTGTCTTCATGCTAAAATTTAAAACTTTTGAGTATAACAAAAGAATCCTCTACTTCAGTATTTACATTCAGTTATAGTTTAGATATGCGCTGAGCCAGCATGTCTCACATTATAGTTTACTTGCGTAGACCTTAATAAAAAATAATTTTGAAACTCATTGATTTTCTAAAATAGAGAATTTTAAAGTAACACATATTAAATACCTTTATGTGGCATATCTAGTTTTTAATGCTGTTTTACAACATTTATTTTACTACTTTTCGTTGATACACTTAGAAGACATACTATTAAATTAGATACAATATAGAAGATATAAATATATTCACACATACACATGCATCCATGTTTACAGACATGTTGACAGTTATTTTCTAACTTTCATTTGGTTACATTTTAGTGTTTAACATTTTGAACATTCTAAATGTTTAAATATATTCTTAAATAATAATCCTTGAATAAATGTATACTATTGAGAAAAAGCTTAATATTTTGTCATGAAGAGTGTTTTATTAATTTTAGAATAAATTTTAAGGAAGCATATATTTAAATATCTAAAGAATTTACTAGTCTATAATTTTAATAATATTATGATAAGTCTTTAAGAATTCTTCCACTCACTGAATTGCATATCATTTAAATAACTTTGAGTAATTAAATAGTAGACAACTATTAGTGGAAGAATAGAATTCATTTCTTTTGGAATACTTGAAAATCATGTTTAATATAGTTAGGTTTGGTTTTCCTATTATAGGCATGCCAAAAAGCAGCCTTGTCTTCTGTCTAGGCACTGCCCCTGCCAGACAGAAGTTAAGCTAGGATGCCTAGACTGTGGGAAGAAAGAAAAACCGGAGTTGACAGAAAAGCAAGGATTATTTTGGACCTGGGAACTAAGGAGCATTGTGTGGCAGGTTCTGTGTGGAGTCTCCTCTGTTCTATTATACTTCCACAGGTACTAGAAAAGCCTTTGATGGGTGGGAGTGGACTTCTGGAGGGGGTGGATATCTGAAGACTAAACTTCAAGTTTGGTAGCTTAGGAATAACAGCAAAGCTCCAGTTGCTTAGCACAAGAGAGTTAACATGTTCATCAGAGTTGAATAATGAGAATCTCTATTGGACTGAGAGCTGTTTTTTCCCCCCAAGATTTCTGGACTGTAAAAAGCCAGAGCTAATTTTTAACTTTGAGGAGCCAATGAACCAGACAGATGGGTATTCAAAACCATCTTTCATTGATTTATACAACTGAAAATGAAAATGTGTAAGTTGTTTTTCGTCTGAGCAATGTAGAACAAATGTTTTCCATGTAAGGGTCTGTATATTGAAGTAGAGTGTGCTGCTTCCTCAGTGAGAGCATCTTTGAAAACCGTAGCCTTGAGTAACCACTTTCCTCATTCCTCAGACCAGAGGGCTTTAGCTGGCAAGGTATTAGAGGTGCTCTGCTAATGAGTCTTCCTATGTTCAATGGAATCGTTATCTACATAGCTTTCATTTATTGAGTGCTACATGAATCCAAAGTAATTTTAAAATATCTGTGCTCTCATTTCCCATTAAAATATTTTTCAGTTGGGGAAAAATGTTCAGAGATGTTTCATACTTGCGAAGGTCACAAAATTAGTATGTGGATATCCCAGAATTTAAATTAAAGTTTCATGTGACTCAAATTTGTACTGGAATTCAATTAATTTTTATGGGTAATTAAAATCTTATCAGTTCTTTTCTTTCTTTCATTTTTTTTTTTTGACAAAGACTGAACAATGATTATCCATGTACTATTACTATTAGTGTTACTATCCCTTCCTGGGACTCATTCCCTGTTTCTATGTACCTGGAGCTGTTCTGTCCCTCAGTGCTGTCAGGTCTCTGGAGAAGCATGCCTGAATTCCAGCTATATGGTTAGCATGTAGTTCACATCTTATTTCCTCTCTTAGTCTTGTTTATCATGTTTCCTCATCTGACGACACATATATCCTACTATCTACTCCCTGTTTGGTGTTTCTGTTCCCTCTGCCTATGCTTCACTTCCTTCCTTCTGCTCTTCTGGATTATTCCCCACTTTGATCCTAAAGCCTGCCTGGGAAGGAACTGTCTTTTCCCCATTTCTTTGTGTTTTGATTGACAGTCCCCACCATTTCTTCCCAGTCTCTGTATGCCAGGATTCTCACAAATGCTATACCAGTGACTCACCTGATTTAATGCCCAACATTTCACATGAAAAAAAAGTCCTAGCTGAAAGCAGCATCTAAGTGTGACACTCTAGACATTATGGAAATTTAAAACATGGATTATACTGGTGGTTTAACACATCATCGTCCACAAGATTAGCACAAGAGAGTTAACATTCAGTATGTTTTCTAATCTGTAAGGCACTCTATAGATACTGGCTTTGAAACTGAAGCAAAGTCCTTATCACCTCCTTTTATGGCAGTTTTATTTGCCAGCTCTTGAAAAGGAAAGGGCAAAGAAAACCAGGATGGGGACTAGTGTGGTAAAGTGGTCCCTCCGGAAATTTTGCTATTAGGTGTTTAACAATGAGTAGAGAAGTTTTTGTACTCTAATGATCTGTGAGTTTATACCAGTGAGAACTGACTCAATGTAAGGCTTAATACTTACATGTCTGAAAAACATACAACTAAGAAATTATTATGAAAAAAAATAGCTAAGAAACAAACTTTTTAATAAGATGTTGAATATCCTGTGATCTTGTCACAGTTCAATTTTAAAACTATTGATATTTTTAAATTAAAATGTATTTCAGTTAACAATCTAAGGTTTGGTTTTTCTCTAATCTTTTTGTCCCATGATGGAATGTCAACAATCTGAAATTCACACAAAATAGCTTTCTTTTGGTGTTTCCCCCACCCCACTCCACCCCAAAATGTGGAGAATTCCAGAATCTCAAAAGTCTGTCATTTTTCAACCAAATTGAAATCAAACCATCTATGTGAGTCTCATTCTGTGTCTGTGTATTAGTAGCTCCAAACTCTGGGATAACATACATTGTAATGAACTCTGAGGTTGCTATTTTCATGGTTCCAGCTAAGGCCAGCTTCCATCCTAACTCTAGAAGTGGAAAAGTGACTTCTCCAGAGCTTTCAGTGAACCCATCAAACTGTAGACAGAGGGTTGAAGGACTCATAAATTTTATAACCAGCCTAGCTTCAAAAACTGATGGAAAACTGATGTGATACTGGTTTAAGTGAAAACACATGGAGTTTATTTTCACCATTTCCTGAGTAAGGGACAGAGCAATATAAATTATATTGAATTTAAGCTGTATATTTTATTGATAAGTAGTATACTGCAATTAATAGTCTAAATATTATTTATTTTACTGCAATTCTATTTAATTTTATAATTGCTGCTCATACCATACCTTTCATGGAGACGTATCAAGGCCCCCCTCTTTTTTTCTTTTTTTGATAAAATGATTATATTCCCTTCATTCTAGAAAACAGACTAAGGACCTTACCTTAATTTAGTTGAGACAAGCCATTTGCTACTTCATTTTTCAGAATCTAATAAGCTTCTTCTTTTTTTTAAAAATCTTTTTTGGTTATATTTTGGATAAGGATATTTTGTAGCTAATGCTGTAAAACCGTTGAAATTAGAAAAAAATAGAAATATTGCAGTTTCTTTGTGTGTGAATTATGGCTTCATATGTTTCATGCATTTACTTGTAGAACACACTATAAATTCACATCTTTTTTCTCCTGAAGGGCATTCCAGTATAAAGAAAAGGGCGGTTAGACATTCTGACTTTTTTCTACTCTCAATTTATAATGTGTGGCAATATATTCAGCTCAGTAAGTGTGTAAATTACATCACATGTAAGATTCAGAAATTCAAGAAATGGAAAGGATAGGCAATCTACAGTAACTAATAAGCAAATTCTAATTTATTGGCTCATATGACCGGAGTTTAATTTGTTTACATTTCACAAGGGAAACACCTATTTACCATGTTTGCCTTGATATAGTACATATGAAGCTGAATTATTGTGTTTCAGCTTGGGTAATGGAGTCATTACCTCAATTTTAAACATTCTGTGCCTGAAATTGGGATTCATAATGGACTCATTGGCTAAACAAATTTACCACAAATAAAAACAATTTCTAGAACTTAGGGACTCTAGATTTGCTTCTTAAATTGCTTTTGTAGATAATGTGGAGAATAAAACTAAGAGAAATTATAAAAAATCATACTTTCAAGATCAAGAAAAATATAAATATGTATGTTGAATAGAATAAAAGAGATGTTTTAATATCTGGCTGGAACCAATAATAATTACAGTAATTTTTAACACAATGTATTTAACATGTACTGTCATTTGCCACAAACTTCAAGTGTATTGTTAAATTTTATCTCACAAAAGCCTTGTGATTAAGACATCACTCTTTTTTCCCATTTTACTGGAAAAGCTGGGACAAACCAATACTGTCCCAAGACTGGGCTATATGATTTCCTATCCTGAGCAATTTTCAGACAATAAAGTGATTTGCAGCAGAGATTTTTCATTGATGTTCCCTACAATATATTCCATACTCTCAGAAGTCTTTACCATTTTGCACTATATGCATTAACTCCAATAAAAATCCATCAATACTAATTGAAATCAATATTTAGACATATTCTTCTATGGTTCCAAAAATCACTAACCTTAAAAGCAAAACCTATAGAATTATGTGTATACTGTCACTGTTTTTAGGAAGGGTTCTATCAAAACCCAAAGAATTTGAGATAATCAAACTACACAGAAAACTATTTGTATTTTGTTGTACAGGAAGTTCATAGAATTCAGAGCATAATTTCTGTTCCCAAGAAAAAGAGTTGAATGAAGGGTCATCATTTAACAGCTTGTGACACTGGGAAATATACCCAGTCTGTCTAAGGTTCAGTTTTCCATTCTGTAAAAGTAGGCTAAATCTGGGTTAAAGGATTATTATGGAGATTAGAGTATGCTTAGCTAGTACCTACTATATACTTATTGAAATGTTACCTATTTATTATTCTACAGGCTACATATTTTTGTTTTTGTCAAGATGACTCTCAATGTGGTTATGTTTCACTGTACCTTGTAAGTTAAAAGAAATTAAAATTTAAAAGTGAACCATCAAAAAGAGAAATACCCTATCTTCAGAACCATATCTTCTGAGTTAATGGGGTCATATGTGGCCTGAACATCTAAGTCTTGTCTGAGACTGGGAGAAGACCCACTTGATTGTGATGGGTTCAGAATCACTGATCAGAAATTTGGTGCTCTGAAATATTCTAAATTAAAATGGTGGGGTTTTTTTCTTTCTAATTTTAATATATTTTTGGTTAACAAGTTTTAACTTTTAATTTTACATTGTCACCACCACAAGAACTAAAAATACAATAAATAGAACCTTTTCTCTGTAAAAAAAACAAAACTTTGATTTTCCAGATCTTTACCATCATTTTCCTTCAGTGAATTTAACAATGTGTGTATGAATCAGATCTTATTCTGTGCTGGTCATTGTGCCCAGCAGTAGAGATATCAGAGAGAATAGTGGAGTGGGAGTAAGGATAGGAGTATTACAGGCAAAATATTAATAATCAAATGGATGTCACAATTTCACCTCTGTAAATGTATGGACAGCACTCCTTAATTTCCAAATGCATGGAAAAGCTGTAACTGTACATTTGCAGGACAAAGATTAGGCCTGAGCAAAAATGAGGTATCTGAATCTTTCATTAAATATAGATTTTTAAACTTATTTTCTTTTTTTTTCACTAAATCTCAGAGACAAAAGAATATCTGCAAAGTTGGTGAGTCGATATACTTAGTATTCCTATTATTATTATTATTATTATTATTATTATTATTATTATTATTACTATTATTATTATTATTATTTTATTTTGGTTATCATCATCATCATCATCAACTAATTGATTACTAACATGCTCAGGACATATTAAAAGCTGGTTAGTAATGTTGTGAGTACTCTGTACAGTACAGAGTGTTTCTCTTTGATGGAAGAAGTCATTGAAATATTTAGCAATTCTACTAAGATCAATCTAAGTATATCAGGATAACAAGAGCCACCGTTGGTCTTATCAAGTCAGACACACAGGTCTTTTTTCTGTTTCACAACTTAATTTCTCTATTGTTAAAATTGCACAATATCCAAACATGAACAAAATTTCAAATATATCCATGGCTTAACCAACAGAGATACAAAGCTACTGTCCTGCACAATAGAATTCATAGACCAAGGCCTCTGCCATCTCACAGTTCTAGCCTCCTAGAGGTCTCAGCCTCCCTCCTACAGTGGGGGATAAAGTAAGAGAACATGGAGAAGGCCCAGTGTAAATGGCATGATCACCTTTATTTATCGGCAAGAACTCACCAATAGACATATCTGGATGATGATAGGAACTGATAAATAGAATTCTTGCTTACACAACTGCATCCCAGATATGACTCTACATTTGAAAAAGAATACAAACTTTTGGTAAACTATATAACGTTAAGTAAACTATATAACTGTCAATAATGAATTTCCTTAATTCTGGTCTCTGATTGAAAAATATATATACCTAAAAGATGGAGAGTGAAAATTTACTGAAATAATGTACATAAGGTATTTTAGGGACTCATATAATATGAATTTTGGGGTTATGTTTTGTGATCTCTCTATGGTAATCTGTTTTCTCTGACCATATATATAAGATCATTTTTAGGGTGGTGTAATATTACCATTCCATTTATCCCATATGGCTAAATCTTATAACTTATAAAATTACAAATGTAGTTTTATGCATTAATTTTGTGAGCATTTTTTCCTATAGGAGTGGTAATACTAAATATTTCCTTTTCATGTCTTGGGGTTGTCAGAGGAAAAACAGCTTCTTTTCTCAGATTGGTAAGTGGTTCTTATCAGCCATTAATTGTGCAGCTTTAGATACAGCACAGCAAAGGGGGTCCCTCTGAGCTTGCCTGAGTCATGGCCAAATCACCCTTAATGACATAGACTCTTGAAACATTAGAAAACATACGCTGGTCACAGTATAAGGAATCTGCTCTGAGCATCAAACTGACTTGGCCTCTCAACAGAGTTTCTTTTGTTCTGTGTTCTACAATGTATGTTTACTGTTTATACATGTTGATTATTATATTGCATTCAGTTTCATGTTTGTAAATTACATAGCAATTTTTGTTTTCATTTAAAATTCTGAAATATGAGAGAAAATTATCATATTATATAGTTTCTGCTATTAGAACCCTGGCAATAAATATTTTCAAAACATTAAAAAAATACTGACTTGAATGGAATTAAATATTCTGATCATGATTTCAAAAGTAAACAGTAACTTTTAATTACTTTCCATTCTCATTATAGTTGCTGTCATAACAACTATTTTCTCATTTTTTAAATGGAAGAACAAGCAAGCAACAATTTAATGTCAATTGTCATTGTCTCTTAAAAATTGTGTTCTCACATTAGTTTAACTTCAAATCAAAGTTTATTAATATTAGTGCTCAGCAGCTATTTATCTTGAGTTACTAACATTTTCTCAGTTATTAAAATCTGGTTATTTCTTCGAGGTTTTGATGATTGAAATATAAACAAGAAATAGAAGAAAATGTCAAGTGTAGCTCATTCTGATTAGTATCATAATTGTAAAGTTCTTATTGTCTTGCTACACAAACTATTATTTTAGCTTTCACATTTTAAAAGACTTTTAACATTATCATGGGGATACTTTGCAGAAACACAGTGTTTGAAGGGGCAGGAGAAGAAAAGAGAAAAATGCTGAAATTTTAAAAATACATTGTTGCAGTTCAAGGGCTGATCAAAAAACCAGATGGATGGATCCCCACCTGTGGTCTCAGTTCCAGTTGAACCTGAAGAGGGGCTTGAAAAATTGCATTTATAGCAAGTTCCTAAATGAGATCAATGCTGCTGTTCCAGGAACTATACTATTGAATCTCTGTGTTCTTGGTCTTTTCTCCCATTATAATGCTCAGAGCAAGAGTGTAAAGGCTCCTGATGATGCATCTTGAACTATGAACTTGAGAGACCCATCCCAGGGATAGTGGCAAAAATATGAAGCTCATTATAAAGCAAATGAAACTTTATGAACTAGAAAGAACAGATTTTAGTAATGCTGTTATTTCTAATTTTGGTCTTAATAAATTTATATGTATCCAAATATTTAAGGAAAATGTATTTGTAAAATGTGTGTGTGAATTTAAACTAAGGAGATTATATATATACAATATAAAATGTGTGTGTGTATATATATACACACACACACACACACACACACATATACATACATACATATATATATACACACACACACATATATATTTATGTGTGTGTATATATATGTATATATATAAACTTTTTCTCTTTTTTATCCTAGATATTTGTTACAGTAATAAAAAGCTGAGTAACACAACTATACAAATAAAAATCTTTATCATTTGTTAACAATGACATATAATAAGTAACTCAAATTTAACTGCTCTTATCTCCTAATGTTTTTCTTCATTGTAGTTCCCTTAGAATATATACAATCATAGTCATTGAAATAAACAATAAAATTCCCATAGAAATATACACACACACACACTTATATATCCTAGACATCCTATACTTGAACACTAGGCTTTTCATAGCAAGGCTATATTTAGAGTAGTTTAGTAGCGTATTATTGTGTACACGTATATCCATGAGTACTTCATAGCAGTACAAAAATATGTTCAAGTAATGATTAATAATGATATTTACTTACTTCATAAGTATTGAGAGTGCTTGGCCTTTGACCTCATGCCTGTGATTTTTCTAAAGCACCAAATATAACTCAAAAGGAGAATATAATCTGTCATGAGTTATGTTGACATGGGCATTTAAATTCTTAGTGAGACACACAAGAATAAAGTCAGTATATTCAGTTGTTTTTTTACTTAAAGCTAAGATAATTGGTAAACTCTGACCTCTTGCATGATGCTCACTTTTTTTTAAGGGTAGAATAATCAGACCATTTAGAAGTGGCTTAAAAAATTCAAATGTTAATTTTAATTGAAAACAATTTTGGTAATTAATATCAGGGACACAGGATTTTTTTGAATTTTTGTGTTCAAATTAAGACTTATTGGGGACATGCCCTTGAAGATGAAAATGGGAATCCAACCCCTTCCCCTTCTTCCCTTTTGTACCCTGCCATGTGGCAAATGGGGTCCTTCATCTCAAAGTCATGCCCTGATATCCTATGTTGCCACAGTCCCAAATAGGTTACAGTTGGTCATGGACTGAAAGTTCCAAAATTGGCCAAAAGAAACTTCTTCTCTTTTTATCTCAGATATTTGTTACAGTAATGGAAAGCTGAGTAACAGAAGCATACAAGTCAAAATCTTTATCATCTGTTAACAAATTTTATAAGTAACTCAAAGTTTACTGCTCATATCTTCTAATATTTTTCTTCATTGTAGTTCCCTTAGAATATATACAATCATAGTCATTTAAATAAACATTCAAATTCTCATAGGAAAAAAAATCCAGTTTTGGGATGTTTTCTTAACACTTCTCAATAAAGCAGTAATATTTTTATGTTATTAAAAGATAGAGAAAATAAAGTATAGGAAACTAGAACAATGTTTAAAATATAAGTATCAGGTGCTTAAAATTATGTATGTATTACATTAAAGAGAATTAAATAGTTTTAAAAATAACATACAATAAATCATTAATAAAAGACAAAGATACATAAAAGAAAACAAGATAATGAGTAATTTAAATGACCATCAACATCGAAATCCTTGCTGTATTTTGCTTCTTAATAGTCAAAGCAGGAAGACATAGCCAGTTACATAATTAATGTTACTTTTTTGGGGTGAAAAATAAACACTAATTTTAAAAAATGGTTTTAAATTAAAAGCATTGAATTTAAAAAGTTGAAAAAAGTATCATAGATGTTCGATTGTTAGTTGTAACTCAAACACTATCTCAATGAAAGTAAAATAATATTGCTTCCTTTTTAATACTAAAAACTTCATATGACACTTTTAATATATAGTTATTTGATGATAATTTACATCTTCACTGCAGGATTGGATGATCACAAGCACCAAAGCATAGTGACTATTTTGTGTCACATGTCATATCAAGTCTATCCATGATAGGTAAAATAAATGTTTTTTAGTAATAATTTAACAAAATTTAATGCAAAGAATTTTTTCTGGTATTTTGATCAGCAGATAAATCAGAATATATGCAGTTAACATATCCAAAAAGAAAATTTAAAGCAGTGAGTGTTTATTAAATCAACATCTATGCATGTGAATAATGATGTGGGTATAAGTTATACCATTACCAGTGTCACCTCTCTGTTACTTTTAAATTAAAATTTTGCAAAAACAATATTAAATGAATAAAAAATGTAGGAATTTGAGTCTAGAAACCTAATTCCACGAGATGAAGAGACAGTAGTGACAGTTACAGAGTTTCTACAGTGTACTAAGAATTCTTCTGAGTGCCTTAACTGGAATCACAGTTCTCAAAACAGCTTTTTGAAGTGGCATCATTAATGCTCTCATTGTCAGTATAAGGACACTGCAGCACAGGAAACCAAGGTCATAAGACTGGCAAGTGCTGGACCCAGGAGGTGAACCAAATCTGATTCCTTGGAAACATGCTGTCATCAAGTGTTTATTACAGACCTCTAAAACTGTTAAATGATTCACTTTATTATTTTGGATCTGATTATTTCAAATTATTCAAATATCATTGTACTTTTGGTATTGGAAGTAATAACCTTAATTGCTAATTTAAGTTTTAATTTTTAGGATTTCTTTTATCTCTCTGCTTTTTTACATAATCTTTTTATGTATTTGATCTGGATGGGAAACACAATTTATGGGAGAAACAAAACGATTCCAAGCAAGACATAAAAGGTAAATTAAAACAGGGAGGTCTAGGTAGATTTAGAGTGTGAATTATTTGCTGTCATGTGGCCAAGATTTATAACATCTTAGGGTATGTTCTATGAAATATCTTTGCCTAAGTTAGGATGAAAAAGTAGTTAGGACTCTAAGATTGTTTTGTAGGAACCTTGTGACAAAAAGGTAGGGAAATGGGAAAAGATAATACATTTATTTTTTATAAATATACAAAAGAAGAGGGGCTATTTGGAACATAATCTAATTCTTATTATAACTTACAACAGTACAATTCTCTAAATCTATCAAGAAAAGAATATAATTGCCATGCTGTTCTGTCCACCATTGATGAATGTGCTGGCTCGGCTTGTGTTTGATGGTTGCTAACAAATTGGTGGCTTCTGCTGTCAGTATTACTATTGGAATGCAGTTCTATTATATTCTCATTAACATAATGATAAAATTAACATTAAAAAAACACTTTCAGAAAGAATTTATGAGATTCTGTGCAATTAAGCATGTAAAAATATGGACAGAAATTTTGCAGAGGCTGTGTAATAATAAAAAATTCTTAAAATATATTTGTAGAAGTAGTCAGTGACCTGAGACTTTAGACTGTTGATTAGTGGCTTGTTGATATGTTAATGTGAGTTAATTATTCCAATGAATTGAAGCTGAAAGTCAACATGTTTATTCATTAACTTAGTTTAAGCTTCCTTATTGTTAATCACAGTTGGGGTATCTATTTTCAGCAGACCTATCCGCAGCTTTCCCATCATGCTTTGCTGACCATAAAATTTAAACATATTTTTTTCCTGTCAACTTTCTAATTTTTAATTGGGAAATATTTTTTGATCATTTAGAATCCTAAGCATATCTTTTTCTTGGAAATTAAGAACTAACTTTTGTTGGAAATCTGTTTAATATTGCATATAATTTGTTTTTGTGTTCCAAATATTTTCACGTTGTTTTTTATGAACATGTTCACTTACGAAAGGATTATATATTTCTTAATTAGTATTTCTTACTGATAGTGTGTTGTGTCAGAAACAATACTCTGTATCTTTTTGTCACCCACCTGGATGCAGTTTCCCTGAATACCTTGTGGTTGAGTGAATCATATGACTAATACAGGTCCTGAAATAATAATAAAACAATATAAGCCTCTTCTAGGTTTGGATCATTAAAGCCCTACTATATAATTTGTAAAGCTCTCTGCCATCTTTTTCCTCATACCCTAAGAAATATCCAGTGGAGGACTCTAAGCCCCTGTGCTGTGGGGAAAAGTAAGATGGAAGTAGCCTGTATAACTGAATGATCATAGGAACAGAAGCCCACTGCCAACTATGTTGAATTATTGAGTAATTAAGAAATAAACATGCAGCATAGTAAACCAATGAGATTTTGGAGTTCTTTGTTATTGCTATTTGATGTACCTTGACTTATATATCTTAGATTGGCTAAAGATTTGTTATTCAGAAAATATTAAGTACAGACAAAGTCTCCCCAATGTATATGCATATTTTCATTAAATAAAGAGTTAAAAGGCACTGTATAATGCCATAGATAATAGACACTATTGTCTTGGCCATACAAACTGTGCTCTGAATATAATAAGTGGAAAATTAAGATAATAAGTAAAATCTGCTTCACTTTATATTTTAATTTCTTGTCTCCAAACATAATTGAATAAAAGTTGTAAACATTCACCTAGCAATCAAATTAACATTCTCTAAACAATTCCAGTAAACACCAATAATAGTGAATAGATCAATTCTTATGATATATATTTTTATTATGCCCATAAAAATTAGAGGAGTCATAATGACAGCAGCCATTCTTTCAGTGCTTCCAGGTACCAAGGTGCTATGGGATCCTGTTATTTAAGTTATCTTATTTAATGCTTACCCACTGATTTTAGATCACTTAGTTAACCAGATCAATTAGCTCTTGAGTTATCAGGCTGAGATTCATACTCAGGTGCAACCTACTCCAGAGACAGTGCACTGTGTCTTGTTGCTGTGGCTGCAACAGGGGTTAGTAAGTAGGAGATAAGAAATAACCCAGGGCATATGCTGCAATTTTGCCTTTATTTAAAAACATTGTGAATTGTTACTAAGAACATGCTCAAAGTAGTATGACAAGAATTACTTATTATTTTCTATTTGTAGCTATTTGAGCCAAAATATCTCTGTATGGTTTACATTATTCCTTGTATTTTTTTCTCCCTATTCTGTACCCAATAGTAACCCCTCACTAAACATTATTTTGGGGAAAGCATTGAGATTTTTAAATAGCCAGACATTTAAATAAGATAAATGAGTAAAACATCCTTACTATGACCAAATAGCATATCAATATGGAATAAAATATTTGTTTAGTAATAAAGTTTAATATTAATTGGCTAATGCAAAGCCATTTTATAATGTGCTTTGATTTATATTTTCAAAGTATTTGAGGCATATTATCTCTAATTTTTAATTCTTTACTGCATGGGTTAATAATCATAGCTTTATTTTCTGCCAATTCAAGCTGTAATATTAAATTTTGAAGAAAATATCTTTATTCATAAATGCAGGAACAGGGAAAATATATATAATAGATATATAGAAATAGAAAATATATATGATACCCAGAAATAAAAATGAATTAATTAGAACATATTAGAGTTAGGAGTAAACTTGGTAGCTATCTTGTCTAATCACATTAGATTACAAAGGAATATTCAGACATATTGAATGGTATTTCTAAAATGTCACTGTTAGCATAGAGTCAATTATAAAAATTATATCCACATAATTCTTTGTGGGTTTGAATGTCTAGTATATGCTTTTTCAGTGACTTCCAAATAAGCTATAATAAATATTTGACTAGGTATCATCATTATTTTGTTGGTGGTATGCAAGTAATTCAAAAGACCCCCTTATGTGTCTCTTCTAACTGCTCATTTGAAGTTCTTATTTATTTCTAATTCATTTAAGCAGATATTCCCATGTGTATCAGATTCTAGCCTCCCTCCTGGAGGTCAATGTCAAAGACACACCAAGGGCTTGCGGTCTAGGTTGGTGTTAGAATGCTTGCCTAGCATGTGTAGGGCCCTGGGTTCCATCCCCAGCACCATAAATGAATAAATAAATATAAAATGAAACAACTTTTGTGAGCACAAGAATGAGTCCACATTCCCTGTCTTTTGATTTGACAACTAGTTGAAGTTACCAAACCCTTGAACAATCCTATAGAAGCACAAGTCATGACAAATTATGGGGTTTAACAGTGCAAGAAAACTAAAGGTCTTGGTGGTGCAGTTATATGTCCTTTAAAATAACAAGCTTGTTTTCAATAATGAAAATTTTAAGCAACAGAGTTAACCAAGGGCAAGAGAAGCTTCTGAGGATGAGAGTCTCATTTAGACCTTAGGTTCCATTTGGACAGCTGTATTCTCAGAGAATTAGTTGAGATGTTTGACTTTTCCACCCACTGCTCTATCTGATGCTGTTGTTAGGAACTTTCACAATCACATGTTGTTTAATGACAAGGATGTTTCTGAGAAGTGTATCAATAGACAATTTCATGGTTGTTGGAAGATGATAAAGTATACTCAAAGAAATTAAGACAGCATTGTTACTAGGCAGTATAATCTTAGGACCACTGTCTTATATACAGCCAACCAATGCCCAGAACATCATTACATAGAGCATTACTGTATATGAAATGTATACAATGGTAAATCTATAGGGATAGAAATTAGATTTAAAGGTGGTTTAGAGCTAGAGGGAGAGGGGAATGAAGAGTGATTATAATAGATTAAAATTTTCTTTGGGGATGATGGTAAGGTTCTAAAATTAAGCTTTTGGGCATGGTTATACAACTCTGTAAATATACTAATGGCTATCAAATATTTAATTGAACAATTAGTTGATTAAACTTTATAGTATGTAAATCATTTCAACAAAGCTATTAAATATAAATAAATTTAATACTTTTATGTGACAGGATAAATTCATTTGCTTATTTCAGAAATACTTTCAAATTTCTGTGTCAAGACATGATCTATCTACTGGATGGATAACTGCCAAAAATAGAGAAATAGGTACACATATAATATAAAGCTATCCCCAAAGATTTATAACAAAAGAACATACATAATACTTGGAAACACAGGGTCCTGTGAACTTTCCTAGGAAATCTGGGGAAGGGTCCATAAGAAAAGGAACATTCAAATTTTCCTTAAAGTATTAGAAGAATTGCCCTGAGTATTAAACAATGGTCAGAAAATTCAAGGTAAGATCATGAAGACATGAAATCTGAAAAACATAAAAGGTTTGTGAGACAAACAGTGGGATCAGGGACCTGAAGTCGTGGCCAATAAAGCCTTAGTGGTAGGCGGGGCCTTATGTACTTGCTGAGGAGTTTTATATGGAACAGGAGATCATAGGTGGTTATTAAGTGTTTTAGAGTAGATGTATACACTTATCATAATTTGAACATTATGCAATGAATGCACATATTGAAGCATCACATGGTACCCTATGAATTTGTATAATCTTATGTGTGAATTAAAAACTAAGGTTTTAAAAGAAGGAAAAAATAAAATGTAATCTGTTTGTTTTTCTCTGAAAATCTCTTCATGGCAGTGTAAAGAACAGATTGAAAAGATGTGAGACTAAAGATATGGGGACCAGAGAAAAAAGCTATTATATGATGCCTTAGGGAGAAATTATGAGGATTTGATCAGTCATGCAACAGGAACATAGTAGTTAGATTTGGATAACATTTCAACAGTAGAAAAACTTGGTAACTCACCAAAAGTGTGTCTAGGGAAAAGGATGGCAACAATTTTAGGAGTCTGGCATCCAAGTGTTCCAGGTGATTAGGGAATAGGATAGGATTACTTAAAAAAGAAAGAAAGAAAGAAAATTTACTATCTTTATATCTTTAAACCAAACCTATCATGTTTTAACCATGCTACGTACACAAAAGTTCAATATATGGATGAATTACTTAGGGCATGAGTCTGACACTGAACTTGGCAGCCATGTATATATTAATATTATTATTTTATGCAAATAAAATAAATATTGGCAATATTTTAATTAGGAGTAATAAGATATTTCAGTTTTATCAAGGCTTTTCAAACTAGTTTTGTACCTGAAATCTTGCCGCTGGAATCAAGTCATCCTGGGTGACAGTGCCTGTTTATATGTTTGTTCTATACCACATTCTTCATTTCATCATAGTTCAACACTGTGATGTTCTTCTGTAGCCTAAATCAAGTCTATATGCCTCTACTTTTATTAAAACTTTATTATCAAGGTGAGCCCATGTTCTCCTTCTAGCAACCCAAAGGTAGTTTTTTGTTTGTTTGTTTGTTTGTTTGTTTTTGCAATTAACTGAATTCAGGTGTATTCCATATAAATGATTCTGATCTGTGTTTGCATGCATCCTTTAGTTTCTGTTCTGGAATGCATATTTCAAACCTTATTTAGTCAATTTCATGTCTGTGTCTTTCATGAGGATTTTACTTATCAATAAGAATTAATTGATAAGTAAAACAATCTCTAGAGAGCATATACAGTGTATGCCACATTATCATTTAGTGAAGGTTATGTTTGGTTGTTCATCATTGGTTTTCTCCATGTAATTTGCTCAAATAGGTTGCAAGTTCTTTCAGCCCAAGGATATTATTCTTTTTGTGAGTGGCCTTTTTTTATACAGAAAAATTATGTGTTGTATATTTTAAACATTTATTTTATAACTTATATTCTTGGGTTTCCAAATAAAACTACATGATACTTCTCTAAGTGCCAGAATTATTATTGTACATAAGAGACCTAAGTTTCCTTCACTAAATTTGGCCTCATTCAAAACATAGCAGGATACCTTTTCTTGTCTCTGAAACCTTTATAATTCTTGCTGGTACTTCCCATATCATGCAGAGCAAGCCTAGGTAAATTGCATGCTAGGTAAAAGCTGCCATGGTATTACCCACCACAGGAAGTGGTAGGAAAGGAGTGTTAGTGGAAAGTCAGTGGAGAGCTCAGTAGGAAAAGAACACATGAAAACAATATGCTGGTTATTATCAATAGTTAAAAGCAAATGGAGAGCAGGCATTCCCATTTAAAAATCAATCAGGGGATGCCAAAATATCTTAGTCAGCATGAATCATTGATATTTGCAGATTTTACTCATTCCAACTCTGATATGGGATTAGACAAGAGTTGGCTCTGAAAAGGGTCCAGGAAATGGCACAAACTTTATTGCATTTATAGACACAAATCCTTTCCATTTCCTTAAAATTCATCACATTGCCAAGAAAGAAAGTCTGTAAGAAAAGAGCACAATACTGGTTCAAAATGTGTGTGCAGCCAGGCGCAGTGGTGCACACCTGTAATCCCAGTGGCTCTGGAGGCTGAGACAGGAAGATCGCAGGTTCAAAGCCAGCCTCAGCAAAAGTTGGTGTTGTCTGTAAATAAAATACAAAATAGGGCTGGGGATGTGGCTCAGTGATCAAGTGCCCCAGAGTTCAATCCCTGATCCCCCCGCAAATATATATATATATATATATATATATATATATATATATATATATATGCAGTGTTTTATTGTAGGCCATTATAGACTCATGAGATCTGAGATGAAGAGGTTATTGTTTCAATAATTGCCTACTCCATATACCTCTGGCAGAAACTAATGCTTGAAAAAATATAGGCAGAGAATTTGCCATCTTATAAATAAGGTAACCTCTTTCATATTTTTTTTTCAGGTGTACTAGCTAAACAATAGCACTTTAGTGAATGTCTGACACTGCTCTCACCCTCTTTGGAACTTTGATCTCACCTCTAAATATTTTATTATTATTTTAGAAATTCCCATGTGTTAACATGAAGGTGTTCTGAGGATTCTCTTCACAGCTACAATTTTTCAGTCAACATTGTCCCATCTTGCTCTTGCTTTTCATGGTGATGTCCAAGACTATGGTGGATATCCAGTGTTGGAGACAAGCTAGGCATGGTGGCTCATACCTGTAATCTCAGCACCTCTGGAGGCTGAGCAGGAGGATTGTGATTTCACAGCCAGCCTCAGGAGCTTAGCAAGGCCCTAAGCCACATAGTGAGACACTGTATGTAAATATAAAAAAAAATGGGGATGTGGGTCTGTGGTTATACAGTCTTGGGTTCAATCCCTGGTACCAAAAAAAAAAAAGTTGATGACATTCCAGTGACACTTGTCAAACTTCAAGGACTGAGCAGAGAACAACCTGAGTGACAGATGACAGGCCATACTCATAGCCACCATTGTTCTGTGACACTTGGTGCACTGTTTTGTTATTATTGACTTGTTGCCAAGCTTTCCCTATTGTAAGATGCTTGAAAGCAAGAACCATGATTTATTTGGTTTGGACTGCAATTATTTGTTGAATGAATGAGCAACTCTAAGCATATGTCTTCAGACAAAATTATGCAGTGTTCACTTTTCTTTTAGTAAGTTCTTTTCCCAGAGAAGGCTGCCTGATGAAACATGTAAATGGACCTCTTGCAGTTCAGTTCCTTATACTCATGGATGGCTCAAATTTGGGTGAAAAAATTTTAAGCTTAAATTAGAATACATGCTAGATTCGTGAATTAATTTCATTATAAAATGAGACTGTCTTCTGTGGACCTACTTTAGCACAGTGAAACTACATAAAATAATACTCCCTGTAGGGCATGGCTGCCTGCTTCCTTGTCTTGAGGCTGCACATGTGGCTGGGACAGCTCCTGGAGATCAGCCAGGAGGTGGTGCTATGGGCGGTGACGGAAGAGGCCAGGATAGGTCCAGGGCTCTTCCGCCTTCATGGACAGCTTGTGCCTTCCCTTACAGACTATGGGATGGGTGTACATGTGAACTTGCTCCACTCCTCTGACCTGTATTCTGATTGGCTCCTGTATAAACTGTGTGTACTTCCTTATTAAATGAGATCCTGCTTTGACTGTTCTCCCTGGCACATCTGATTGTCCTCCCAGGAGGCAGCCAGTTGACCTTTACCTTTCTTGGCTCCTCTTGGTCTGGGTGTGCTTTTCCCACTGGTCAGGAGGAGACACGGGCTAAAAACCCTGACAATTCCCCTTTCAGGTAAAGGATGGTTCTATTAGGGTCTCAAATATATAGCTTCAAATTACTCTTTCGAGATAAATTTTAAAAGAGACATGGAAAAAACAACTGTCAATAACTCCATTACTTGGAGAAAAATTTTAAAATAATAAAAGCTGCTAAGTTTTCAACTTTTATAAAAGAGTCCTTTGTTTGTGTTTTCTTGTGTGCTAGAAAAGAAGATAGGAAAAAAGTCATGAGAATGGAGACCTTCGAAGTGGAGATGTCAGGATGTGCAGGATTTATTTATTCATTAACTGCAGAATATTTATTGACTAAGGGCATACTGCTGTGACAGATGCTGACAGCAGTGAACTGGGTGGACAAATTCTCTTGACCTCAATGAAGCTTATGGCCTAGTAGAGGAGAGACAACAAGTGCAGTTACTCAAATTATTAGTGATAATTGTAAGTACAGAAGTGCTCATATGCCAACCTAACAACTTCATCCAAAATAATCACTTGGAACAGTGAGGGCATCATGCCAAGAAATCTTTTGGGTAAATACAAATCAAATTCCAGGAGATATTAAGAAACTCTGAATTTTTTTTTTTTTTTTTTTTACCTATTGGAACATGAACACATAAAAAAAACTTTTTAAAACATTTTTCAATTATTCTATGTAGATAATTTGTATATTCATTGCATTTTAATCTCTCTGGTGGAAAGATTATTCTCATTTATAGGGATAAAGTGACTAAAAGATTTATAAATGGAGACGAGTGATTACATGTCAAAAATTACTTAGACATGGTAGTTTGTCTAATGAAATCACCTTCCTGATGGTGTTTTAACCTTTGAACACACTCTTTTTGACAAAATTTTAGGTACCAGTCTCTAGTCACAGGTTTAAGTAGAAATCAGAAATCAAACTCAACTCTGTTTAATTGTGTCTGATTCATCTCTTTTTAAAAATATTTATCTTGATAAATCATATTATTCTATATTTCACTTTTAGTTGTTATTGTTTTAACTTAGAACCCCAGAAATACTAGATAACCGGTGTAAATCCTTCAATTTTAAATAGGAGAAAATTGGAATACAGATAGACAATGTGACTTGCTCATAATGTCACTAAAATTAGGCCTTCATTATCATAATCTGCAGAAAGTACTACAAAATATATAATTCTTATATGTACTTATTTAAGCATATATTATAGTATATATGGCATCATTTTCCTGGAAATTTTATTACTAGACGTCTTTAGGAAAAAGTTTTGAAGAGAACTTTAGATATGAAGATGATACCAACCAGTGAGCATCTGCAATTCTCTCTCTCTCCCTTCCACCTATTGACATGGATACAATGTTACAGAAGATAGGAAAATAAATTTTGGTGTTGTGTCTAATTTCAAGTCTTAGTGAAAATTATGCCAAACTCAGGGAGGAATTAAGGCTCTAATTTATACACCTAGAGGTTTTTGTCATGTGCAGACTTAGAGGTTATTTTCAGCAGCTACAATTATTCATTTGTAAATGTGGAATTTTGGTGTGAGAATAAAATTGGTCTTTATTCATGAATTTCTCTTTCCATCATATAAAATATATCTTGTAAATTGAGTTTTCAAGATCTATTATTGTGGTGTTCATTTGTTGTGAGTGAATTTTTTAAAAATTGTATTTGACAGGTATCCAGTTAAGTACTTGTTTTCAGCTTTTAGTATAATAAGCAATATGTGCTATCATAGCTTCAATTTTCCTGCCAAGTAGAGAGTGACAGCTGTGTGGCAATATGTAATGCATATTTTCATCTACAGATAAATTGGAAGGAAGGAAAAACAGCTTCTGGGTGGGCAGGTCACCATCATTTAAATGAATCGTTAAAATTATATTTTTCCCTAGAAACAAAAATGTAATTGCTTTTCTGGTTAGATGCACACTGAAAGGCCTTATTTATATTATTGTAACATATTTTCTCTCAATTTACAACTTTCCCAAGATCCTTCAGATTTTTTCATTTCTGTTACTCTTTTCCATTCAAGAAATGTGCACTCATTTCTTTGTAAAATTCCATCATATTTGCAGAAATTTTCCCCTGAAGGACAGTCTTACTCAGTATGTAGCATTATGATACAGAGCAAGCTTTCCACATTCATCTGATTGGTGAGGTAGGGATTGAAGCTTCCACTTAAGGAAAGTTCTCATGTTCACCTTGATTGAAAAAGGTTACAGCCCTGGGCTCAGACTTTTAACTGTACAATATTTTAACTCAATTTCAAAGCAAAATGTGAAATATCATTTATTTATTACTTTTTTTATTTTTTGTATTTGACCATGAATACATTTGCCCATAATATATTTGCCCATATCCAGGATGGCTTTACAAGTGCTTCATTTCCAAATTGTGTATCAAACCTTAAAATTCAGTTAACAATCTGTGACTGTGGTATTCATTTCATGATTGGCATGATTAGCAAGCAGAGGCAATCTTTCCTCCTCTCAGATGGCTTATATGTAAACAATATTTTGGTATTTTTATGTTCTGGCATGTTTCTAATTTGCAAATACAACAGAACAACTCTTCATGAATTATTTGATATTCTGAAGACATTTAATTACACTTTGGACTGGGATGATGTCATTTACACTTAAAAGAGTATTAGAGAAATAAATGTTATCCTTGATGATCATTAGTACAATATTTAGGCCTATCAGATGAATCACACATTTGGAGAAATTACAGAGGGAAAGAAAAGCTAAGTGCTATTTCTTAAGAGTTTATTTAGTATTTGAGAATTTTATTGATTCAAAGCCAATAATAGTTTGTTTTCTCCCAAGTACATGAAAAAGTTAACTTTGTATGTAAATTTAATCAGTGCAGTCATACTATGTGGGAGTTGGGAGGGTTCTTCCAGCATAGTATAATGATTTAATAAATTTTTTGAATTTTTTTGCATTGAAAATATTTTATAAGTCTTTGTTCAACATTTAAAGCAAGGACCTGTCTCATAGGTCTTAATGTATGTCCCTTTCAGTTCGTTTTTTTCCTTCTCTTAAAGTCTGCATTATGCTGATAAGCCAGTCTCTGCCACACCAGTGCCATCACAATAACTGATAGGATGTCTCCAAATGCTCTTAATACATTAACTTGAGAATCATTGGTTGTTTCTGTCAAGTCAGACCTGCAATCTAAGAGTTCAACACCCAGATGTCTTTTCTAGCTTACTCTCTTTATACTTGCAGCATACCTGACTGAATTCTAGTTATTCGTTTCCTAAACAGCTATCAGTTGGAGCTGTGTCGGGCCTTATGAGGAACTACTACTGCTCCTTTCAAACTTAACCACGTCCTGTAGATGGTTATATTTCTACATTATTGTATCTGAAAAATTACCTGTATGTTGTTTTATTCCTTTGCTTCCATTTTATCCTATCTTAGGCTAGATTCTATAGAAAATAGGCCCTAAACCAGCATTCAGGATACTTATGGAGGGGGTAGGGGTCCTCCTGTCAACAACAATTGAGACAGAGTAAAGAATACATAGCTGGGAAGAGTGAATTGAGATGCAGTTGCAGAAAGGGCTTCACCTAACCCCACAGATTCTGCTGAAATTCAAATGTCTGTTCAGAAATGAGGCTGAGTGATCCTCTGAATCCCCTCATTGACAACTTATGGGTGTGATCTTTTGGTCAAGAGCAAGATCCAAGCAAATAGTTAGCTGTGTTCTCGGAGCAGCCAACACTGTAGCTGAGGGTAGTGAAGGCCTCAGTCCAAAGGGAATGGGGTTGATACTCTAAAACATATACAAGAACCTTCCCTCCTTTTTTTCCTTTTCCACCTGGAAAATAATCTAATTCTCCATGGCTCACTCTCTCTCACCTCTTCTCTCTCATGACACTTAATTTGTATTTCTTTTCTTTCTCTTTTAATCTTTTAGTACTTTTTCTAGTGGATATGAGTTAGTTTCATAACTAGAAGGGCTGGGAAGTTAAACATAGAGACTCTATGCTGACTGTATTTCTTAACTATCTTGGACACAATGAGTTAACTCTTTTAAACAAATCTCTAGCAAGAATAATGGCCCATAAACTTACTCTTCATTATTCAGTTATAAAGAAAATAAACATAAAATAATATTTATGCATATATAGAGTTATGAGAGATATAATGAGGAATTTAATAACTTTATTTTACTTATAGATTAATTGTACACAGTCTCTGACTTCAGATATTGAATCTTTCACTTGGGATATCTTGGGACAGATGGCCAGTTCCTGATCAAGAGGAGGAGGTGATTACTACCTATAACACAACATCTGCGGCTATTAAGCTACTCACTCAGAATATATAAGTAAAACTTGAATGTAGCAAAAGTAGTATTATCATATCTCCATATCTCTAATCAGACACTGTTTATACCTTACATTCAGGAAAGCTTCTAATGATGATCAAACTTAATTTACATACAGAGAAATCTGAACTTGTTGATACTAATCTTCTAAGAACAACAAATATCCACTTTTCAAAGAGTTATGGACAGTTTCTTACAGGAAAAGATTTTAATTCCACTAGTAAATGTGACTGCATGTACTACTATACTGGATTTACCTGATTAATGCATCTTACCACTTATAACACTACAATAAAATCTTATCCACTATCTCAGCAGTTCTTTTTTACTATTTCATAACTTCAGAGTTTTATTTTTATTATTCTTGGTTAGATATCATCTTATTTTCAAATTGCTTCTTCCTGTGTATTATGTAAACATGAATAAGTGATAAGCATTAGGCTCCTATAACTTCCTATTTGAGACATATATAACATTCTTAGAATTCTGTAGTTTTCATAATTTCCTTCCTTGATTAAGTTCCAGTGAAAAGGAAAGATTCTCTTTCATTTCTGTGAACCAGCTCATTCATTCAAAAACCATATTGGCACTCCAGTTGTATACATAGAGGATATGAAAATGAATAAGTTGCTTTTGTTTCCCCTCTCAAAATTTTGTTTCCCCTCTCTAATTTCTGACAACAGATTTACTAGAAAATAAAGTTACTGAAGGAGTAATATTTGAACTAATTTTTGACGGTTGAGCCTGATTTCTCATGGGTATCATGAATGTACATGAAAAACACTTTCATTATTGCTAAAAAGGGTGGGAGGGGGGTGATAGCAGAATGTAATAAATACAAAACTTAACATCAGGTATCAAAGGGCCTTAAAATAATTCTACCCTATATTTAATGGATGGCCATTTAAGGATTTATTTTTCTTTTATTTTGTGAAAAGGAATAGATTAATTATATTATTTCAGAAAGGAAGTTTTGGTTACATAATACAGGATGGATTATGAACAGAAGCCTAAATGGGAGCCTAAAGAATCTAGGCATGAAAGTGTTAAAGAATGAAGCAAAGACAACTACAAGAGGTAATTATTAATAGGGAGATGGAAAAACTTAGTAGAGTTGGTGAATTGCTGTAGTGGGAGGTGGTAGAGTAGGATATGTAGAAGAATCAGAGCATGACAGGAAATACTAATTCACTGCAAAAATGTTGTCACCTTCTCTATGATTTTGGCACAACACTTTATGTTTGTTCTATGTGTAACTCAGCCTCATAATGCATAGGCTTCATTACTGTAAAAAATATACATTTTTATATTATTGAAGTTATTACAATTAGTGAAATGAATGAGATGGGAAGAGAGAATGAGAATAGAGAAAATGGAAAAAAATGAGATTGAAGAGAAAAAAAAATGAGATATCATTATATCCTATTCCTGGTTAAATGTTCCCTATTGTACTTAAAATCAAATACACTATTTAACGTTATGCTCCAAGGACTTTCTCCATATCCTTGTGGGATGAAAAGTGTTTAGGATGTTGGAGTTAAGCATATTTTGAGGACACAAATATCATATGTGATATAATAATGAAACATTTCAATGTCATGGGAAAGATACTATGAAACGGCATCACCTTTATATTACCTAACTGCCTGGAAAAGAATCCTAGTATTTATGGTCTAGTTTTCATAGGTGATAATTATTTAAACAGAATTTAGGCCCAAAGCTAAACGGAAGATGAGTTAGCAAAGGAAATTTTCTTCTTAGTGACCTACATTGCCTAAGGAGATTTTCTTTTAGAGCGAAAGTATATATGAGAAAGGGAAAAACAAAAACTGAAACAAAATCCCAAATTATCCACTTTTAAAATACTGGCTTATTTAAAATATTTTGGTTTAAACTAGAGGTTCATGTTCTCTTTACTTCCCCCAACATTATTAAGGTATAATCCACATGCAAAAAAATGTATGGTTTTACAGTGTATAGAGTGCTGTTTGGATGTAGGTATACATTATGAAATGACTACTACAGTCAAGCCAATTAACACATCCTCAACTTCATATAATCATCTTTTTGGTATGTTTATGGTAAGAACACTTAAGATCTATCCTTTTAGCAATTTCAAATATTTAATATTGAATTATTAACTTTACTCACCATGCTATTCAATAAATATAAAAAATGTATCTATCCTAATGAAACTAGATACCCTTAGTCTAACATCTCCCCATTTCACCTCTTCCCACACCCCCTGGTGACCACTGTTCTACTTGGTCTGTGAATTTGACTTTTTAATATCCCATGTACAAGTGAAATCATGCAGTTTTTGTCTTTTTGTGTCTGTTGTAGTCACTTAGCATAATTTCTCCAGGTTCATCCATGTTGTTGCAAATGCCAAGATTTCTCCTTTATTTAGACTGAGTGATATTCCATTTTATATATCTATAAACACACACACACACACACACACACATATCTCCATGCAAACAAACATTGTTACACACTTACATTGATTCCACATCATGCATATTATGAAAAGTGCTACAATAAACATGGGATTATAGATATCTTTTTGACATTAATCTTATTTCCTTTGCATATATACTCAGAAATAGGCCTGTTGGTGATATGGTAGTTTTTTAATTTTTTGAGGAATATTCATAATATTTTTCTTAATGTTTATATTAGTTTGAGTTCCACTGGTGTATAAGAGTTTCCTTATCTTCAAATCTGTTATGATTTGGATGTGAGGTATCCCTCAAAAGCTCCTGTGTTAAGACAGGAATGTTCACAAGTAAAGTCATTAGATTATGAGACCTGTAACCGGATTAGTCCATCCTAGTTTGAATGAACAAGCTGGATGGTAACTGTAGGAGGGTGGGTAGAACTAGAGGAGGTAATCACGGGGAACAGGGGGGGCTTGCCCTGGAAGGGGTCTCCTTCCCTGCAGCCCCCCCTGCTTCCTTCCTGTCATGAGGGGAGCAGCTTGCTGCTACCACATTCTTCATTCATGATGTTCTCCCTCACTTTGGGCCAAAGGGATGGAATTAACTGGATATGGACTGAGACCTCTGATATTATGAGCAAAACTGAACTTTCCCTCCTCTAAGTTGTTTTGATTGGGTATTTTGGTCACAGAAGCACAAAATCTGACCAAAACAACAATCTTACCAACTCTTATCTCTTCTCCTTTTGATAATAACAAATCCAACAATTGTTGAAGTGATGTCTTTATGGTTTTAATTGTATTTCCCTAATGACTAGTGATTTTGAGCACCTTTTAATATACCTGTTGGCCACTAATAAGTCTTTTGTAGAAAATTATCTTTCAGGTCCTTTTTCCACTTTTTATTTGGATTTTTTCTTTTTTGGCTATTAGTCAGCTTTTCATTACTGTAACAAAATACCTGAGACAATAAACTTATAAGGAGGAAAGACTAATTTTGGCTCATGGTTTCATAGGTTTCAGTTCATGATTAGTTGGCTATCTTGTTTTTGAATCTGTGATGAGGCAAGGCATTATGTCAGGGAGTTGGGGGTGGGGAGAGTGAGAGGGAGGGAGCAAGGGACGGACAGGATCCTAATATCACCTTCATCTCTTCAGTGACCTAACTTTTGTTAGTTTCTGAAGGTTCTCTGACTTCCCAATAGTGCCACAGGTTTGAGGCTAAGTTTTTAATATATGGCCTTTGAGACACTTATCAAAACCATATGCTTACTATTGAGTCGTTTGAGTTGCCTATATATTTTGGATATTGGCCTTTTATCAAATGTATGGTTTTTCAAATTCTGTAGGTTGTCTCTCAACTGTTTTCTTGTTTCCTTTTCTGTGTAGAAGCTGATGAGTTTCATGCAATTCCACTTATCCATTTTGCTTTTATTGCATTTATTATTGGTTTTTTGGAGTTCTATAAAATAATTATTGCTCACACCTATGCCAGGAAACTTTTCTAATATGTCTTCTTCCAGTAGTTTTACAGAATCAGGTCCTACATTTAAGAAATCAATCCACTTTGAGTTGATATTTGTATATGAGGTAATAAGAGTCTAGTTGCAATCTTATGCATATAAATATCCATTTTTCCCAGCACTACTTATCAGATAGTATTTTCCCCATTCTGTATTCTTGGCACCCTTGTCAGAGATCACTTGACATTAAATGTACGAATTTATTTCTTATTTCTCTGTCCCATTTCAATGATCTGTATGTCTGTATTCATGCCAATATCATGTTGCTTTGATTCCTGTAGTTTTGAATCAAGATTCTGAACTTCACTATGTTCATTTGACACAGACTATACATCTGAAAATCACAAGATTTCTTACGTTAGAAATTAATTGGGTTATAAGGAAAAACCAGTATAATAACTGTTTCAGCAAAATCATTTCATTTTTAAAAATAAACCAGATGTTGGACACAGTGTTGCACACCTGCTATCCCAGCAGATCAGGAAGCTGAGATAGGAGAATCACAAACTGAAGACCAGCCTAAGCAACTTAGTGATACCTGTTGCAAAAAAAAAAAAAAAAAAAAAAACCAAAAAACAAAACAAAACAAAAAAACAACAAAAAGGGGACTGGAGATGTGGCTCAATGGTAAAGCACCTCTAGGTTAAAAAAAAAAAGAGAGAGAAAAGAAAGAGCATGCATTCCTTATATGTAGTCTGTAGTTACTTCACATAGGAAGAAGTATGTATTTTATATTTTTACATTCAACTCCTTGAATATCTGTTTTAGAATTTCCAATTAAAGGATAAAAAATTACAGTTTTAAAACTTCCTCATGATATCTGAATACTATATACAATAATAAGACTGCTGTGGGTTCAAATTCAGCAATTAGAATAAAATCATTAAAAGATTATACTGGATTAAGATGTACTTGCAAGTTACTGGAGCCAGAGAAATTTTATACGAAAAGGACTATTTCAAAGTCTTCTGGTTCTTTGAAACTTATTTTAGAGTATCTATCAACTTCCAATTCAGAGTGTTCAGTAGATTCTGTCTGGAATATTGCTTATCTTCTTTTCTCAAATTATGCTTTCTGATTCAGTTCTGGAACCTGTTCAATCATAAATATTCTAAAATCAAAGATTTTCTTTTAAATTTAAAAATACCTTAGAAGCTGCCTACTCAAATTAACTGACTCATGTGTAAAGTACATTTGACAAATGTTGATTCAGCCTATTCTTAAACCTGCAGAGACTGATAATTCCCTATCTTTTAACACATCCTATTATAAAGATCTTATCTAACATAAATCTTTTAAAGCTTAGTCTTAACACATTAGTTTCTTGTCCCAAGTTATTTCTTCCTCATATTCATTTCAGTTTGAGTACCTGGTAAGATCCATTTGTATAGGCTGAACTTGTCCATTTAATAACACATAAGGACATGACAATGTTGTAAGTCCAGGCTTTAGAACCTATAGTCTTACTTAACTTCTATAACTTTTAGTTTTCTCATCAGTAAACTGGTTCTAGCAACAAATATCTTATAGAGGTTGCTACAAAAAAAATAAGTAAAAAGGCACCTGAAAAAATACAATAGTTTAACACATTATTATTCTTTTCTCTGACTTTGGTGTGGTCAAAGTCAGACCACTGGCAGACTTACTGGCAGACTGACATGGTATCATCAAGTATTCTGCATGTTACTAAGTAATACAAAGATTTCATTCACTTTTTGGAAATCTTTTTGTGTTATTTACTTACAAGAAGCATTCAAGAAAAGTTAAAATCATTTTATACAAAAAATGCTAACCTTCATACATACACATTTTGAAATATTCTCTCTATATATATTTAATGATTCATGTCAGAATCTGTCTGTGGTCACCAGCTTGTTAAGCCATCTTTTGGAATTTTACCCAACTATCCATGTGTTCCAGGTTCCTAAATTTGTCTTCTGCCTATTTAATAATCACCCCACCTAGAATAGGTGCTAAAAACCAAAACAAAGTTGCTGGGCATTGTAGTTTAAATATAAGATAAACCCCAAAAGCTTACGTTTAAAGAAATGGAAGAAAGTTTAGAGGTGAAATGATTGGGTTCTGAGGGTTTAATCTAATCAGTGTATTAATTCACTCAGAGAGATTAACTGTGTGGTTAACCATAGGCAGGTAGGATGTGGCTTGAGGAAATGGGTTACTGGGGGCATGCCTTTGGAGTTTATGTTTTCTTCCTGGTGGGCAGAGCTCTCTCTCTGCTTCCTTTCTGCCATATCCTGAGCTGCTTTTATCCTCCTCACCTTTCTGCTATGATGTTCTGCCTCACCTGAGTCCCATAGCAATGAAGTTAGCCATCTGTGGACCAAGACTTCTGAAACTGTGAGCACCAAACAAACTTTTCCTCCTCTACATGGAAGCGAATGTGTTGAGCATATAACTCAGTAGTAGGGTACTTACCTAGCATGCACCATGCCTGGGTTCAGTCCCTAACCGCACACACACACACACACACACACACACACACACACATACACATACACATACACATACGCACACACAGTAGGAGAGGGCAGACTTAAGCCAGCTTCCTAGGAAAGTATACACCGACCTGGAGCCAGTACTCAATACTCTACACCCTTCATTCATATACCCATTTTTAATCCATTTTGCCTTCTCAGGATCTAACAGACATTTCTCTAGCTGACTACTACCTACAAAGTTAGCTGACATAAAACTATCAAATGCAATCCTCAGATACAGGGAACAGTTTTATTTGTTGATGAATCCAGGCATAGGTCAGTTAGGGCCATCAACTAGTTTGCTACTGACAGGTTGCAGGTTCTCATGGAAACCTGGAGTGATTAAAAAGCTGAACCCAGAACAAAGTCCTAATGAAGTGGCAGGAGTCAAAGCCATAGAAAATTAAGATATTAATTTTAAGAGCAGGTCTAAAATCTGAGGAGAAATCCAGCAGCTGCAAGGAAATGAAATGGAATTGGAGAGAAAAACAGAAGGATTCTGAGTGTCCATTATGAATGGAAAAGGGGGAGTATTTTTGCATTGCATATGTAAATGCAGTTATTCAAACTCATGGAAAGGGCCAAACAGAATGAACATGTAAATTTGCCCACATTTTTGTATTACTTTCCTTTTGTACTTTCATGTTGAGTTGGGGAAAGGAATTGTTTAATGTCACGCAATTTATGGCAAGCCCATTGGGTGATTTTTTGTCTTCCCCTTTCCTTTAGAGCATTTCTGAAAATTAACTTATAGAATATAGTTTCATTTAGATCAACATAAAAAGCAGTTTGTTGTTTAAAGGACCTCTCTGTCTATGTCTCTGTCTCAGTCTCCCTATGTGTCTGTCTCTCTCTCTCTCTCTCTCTCTCTCTCTGTTTTGAATGCTGAGATTCCTTCTCTAAATTCCAGGGTTGCAGCCTCATTTCCTGTCTCATTGTTTCCTAAAAGTTCAGTGATAAAATCATTGACTCACATGCAATTCTCCTTGTAGCACTGGAATGTAATTAGTCTTTAAAAAAAAAACAAAAAAAAAACTTGAACTAAATTACAAGATGTCTCCTTATCATCTCTTTCCCAACTGGAGCTCAAATTCATTTCTGTCAATGTCTTTGATCTGTCTCTTTGGTTCAACAATTATTGTTTCTGTTGACAAGCAACTTAACTTTTTTCACTACATATGTATTAGCCCTTTGTTGAAATGTTTTATTTTTAGTTTATGATTTGTATTTTTTTCTTTCTTTTTTTGTTTGTTTTAATTAGTTACACATGACAGTACAATGACTTGACATATCATACATTTGAATCACATGGGATACAATATCTCATTTTTCTGAGTATACAGGTTGCAGAATCACATTATTCATGCATTCATATATATACACACAGTAATAATAATGTTTGTTTCAGGAGAGATAGGAAGGATAATTTGTATATTTTTTTAAAAAAATCATCATAAATCATGTTTTCCTAGAAATAGTGTTTCATTTTAAAAACTGAATACAAATGAATCTTATAAAATTTGGTGTGGAAATTTCATATGTTTTTATAAAAATATATAAAATTGTGTATATTTTGCTACTATGGTTGTCCACATGTACGATTAGGAAAATGAAGAAATTGAAAGTTAATTTCTGGCATTTTAGAAATACAAAATGATAATGAACAAACTCAAATATGCTACATAGTTGTAAATATAAGGAAAAGGTTTTAAAAACTGAAATGTCTGGGTTAAAATTCAAGGTTGATTATATAAAAGTATTATTTATTTCCATGTATAGTTTAAAAAAAGTCGTTAGATTTTAATTTTTTTCATAATTCATCCTTAGCTGACCTAAAAAATTTTAAGGTGTTTAAGAAAATGCTATTTTATATATTAAACAACCTGACTCTGTGGTCTGGTAGAATATGTGAATATAATTATTGTCACATACACATTATGATTTTCTTTTATGAACCACACAAATAGGGCTTTCAATATTCATGGCATGTTAAAAAGTGTAAACATATTTTATTTTGTTACCTGTTAAAAGTATTATAGCATTAACAAAAATATCCTACAATATGTGAAAGAATTAATCTAATATTGAGATGAGGAATACCTTATCTTAAGTGTTTATTATTTTGAGATTTTATAAGTGACCAAACAGATTCACATATATTACTTACTGCAAACATTACATATCTGTTGGGAGAAAAGTGATTTAAACCAAATTCCAAATTCTTTTCAATATAATAACCTGCTTCAAATGAAGATATATCCCTTTCTATCTTACTCCTGCCCCCAAAGTGTGAATGTCATACCCTAAGGGAGAAGTTTATGATTACTAAGATTTTAACCCTTCAGCGAATCTGATAACCAGCATGTACTTTTCTCTAGAAAAACTCACAAATGCACATTCAGGAGCCAGACTCAAGTAGTGGCCATTGTCCGAAAGTTGAGATAGAGAAAATTTAATTACAGGAATTCTTAGGGATAATTTTTTATGTAGTTTTATTTTCATCAAGCTCATCAAAAGTTACCATTTTGTAACTCACTCAGCACTTTGGTATATGTTTCTGCTTCTATGTGGATTCAGTTGGACAACATGATGGACAGCTTCCAAATCCAAGCGCAAACTATTTTTTACATTCCTATGTGTTCCCTTGGTTGGGTGCCATTGTTTCTGTATCATAGAAACCTTGCTCAAAGACAGATGCTAAAGAAGCAACATGGGCTATATAACCACTCTCTTAAGAGGTGTTAGATCCAGTTTAATAGTGAAGTTCAATTTTTTGTCTGAAACAATTATGCTATTTAGGGTTGCAATTCAGGACAGAAGATAAAAAATAACTATTGCTGCCAGTACTCCATTTCTTTACTTTGCCTAAAGCAAAAATGATCTGATCTAGCTCAAAATAGTGCTGGTTAGAGATACTAAGATGATACTGAGGAGCCAGCCAGAGTTGGGGCTCAGTGGTAGAGCACTTGCCTAGCATGTGTGAGGCACTGGGTTCAATCCTCAGCACCACATAAAAATAAATAAACAAAATAAAGTTATTATATTGAAAGACCCCAGCCCAGAAACCCCAGGCCCCATTGTGAAACCATCAGGGCGTGTTGCTAACCCACATAAAGAGAGGTCTATTTGTTATTCAGTTAAGGGTAGTCTATTGTGAGGGGACAGGATGGTTGAGGAAGAACAGAAAAGCAGATCCCAAGGCATGCCTGAACAAACAGGAACTGATAATGATAAGCAGGAACAGAAAAACCAGAGTGTTAATATGTAACTGTCATGAGGTTTATCCAGGAACATAAAGTGAAAAACAACTTTGCCCTTTAGGTAATCTATATGTTGGGTTCAAAATAACCAATAAGAAACCTGTCACTTCCCGCGCGCGCGAAACCTGCCCCATTATCCTATAAAAGACCTGTACCCCAAAGCCCGGTGTGCCAGTTCACCAAAGCTCTGGCTGAGGTTTTGCTGAGCACCCGCAGGCGTCTGTGTCTGAATAAACCTCTTGCGTTTGCAGCCAGTGCCTCGTGCGTCTTTCTTGGACAGGGAATCGGTGGGTCTTTCAATATCCATGTACAACTTAAAAAATATTTTAAAAAAAACTATACTGAAGGACAACAAATCTTCATGTGTTCTGCTTTCAAACTGGGATGCTTAGGTGTTTTTTTCTGACCCTGCATTTACAATAACTATTTTTAGGGAATTTATAATCACTACTGTTTATAAATATTGCTATATATGTCTTTTTATCTATTTATTCAATGAAACCATACCATGCCAGAAATAAACCTGTTTACAGATATGCCCTCAATATCAAGTAGAATAATTATCATATTTGATAATATTTATCTAGGTTATAATCTAGAAATTATTTTAAAATTCACACAAAATTGTATTTGGGGAGGAAAAACGAAAATTCACTTTGGTTCTCTCTCTTTGAACTATTCTCAGTTTCTTCTCTGATGTCACCAGGCTTTGTCTTGATAGAGAAATCATCTTAAATTTTATATCTGTGTACTTAACAATATCTCCCTGACATATAGTCATAAAGCAAAATGCCTATAGACTTCAATTGAATTTACACATATATTTTAGAAACCAGATTGTTTTAATGGATTTCAGAATCACCTGCTGCTATACATCATGTTGATTTGGTAAGCATGGAAATATATTGATTTTATGTGTTCCATTTTCTACTGAGTGGTTAATCCTTTTATGAAACAAATGTATTTTAGTGGGAAGAAAGAAAATACTACAAATATATTTACCTGGATAAAAGTATCCTGGCATCAGAGAAATTGAGTGATTCATTATTAGCTTGCATCCATGGCATTGATGTATACTTAGCAATGAGAAAAAGCTGAAAATTTGTATCATCCACACAAAATGTGTGTTTTTGTCACTGAGAGCCTTAAAACCCACATATGAAGGCTGTTAATTGTATGAAAATCTTTACATATCAGCCTGTGAAAGTGGAAAACCCATAATATGATTATATATTTAATGATATCAGCCTGAGCCCATTTAGGTTTGGAATGCAGTGGAATGCAGCCTCCAGGCCTTCCCATTCTTGCATTTGTCTGTATTGTCTTCATATTTGTTTAAATTAGAAAGTAATACATTTTTAACAGCATTGTTGAGGTATAATTTGTATATCATAACATTTCCCTTCTGTAAGAATAAAATTCATTGATTTTTGACACTTCTATAGAGTTTTGCATCTGTCATCAGTATACAAGTTCAGAACATTCCCATCACCTCCCAAAATTTCCTCAAGCCACATTTGCCATCAATCAAATGTGTATTTTCAAATATAGTGTGTTAATTGCTTCATGTATTTCAAATAACTCATCATTAAAAGTAGCATAACACATTGATGAATAGAAACTTGAAAAACATCAACCAAAATCTTTTGTTAAATGTATTTTGAGGTTCTGTATACATACTTGATTAAAATCAGCTTATTTGCATCTGTTCTCTACTGGTAGTTTCAAAAAAGGGAACATACTGAACAGTTGATTTCTTCCTTCATATGTTCTTGGTGGGTGAATGTTGTCATGTTGTTCTGGGTGGGTTTTTAGTTTTAAAAATTTTAGTTGGTTTTGGGGAAAATGTTCAGTTATACAAATGGCACTTTTATATGGCAGTCTGTATAGTACTAATTTCTGAGAATAAATCATACAAAATAGAATGAAGAATAGAAGTTAGACTATATAGTTAAATTAAAACATAAATATCAAATTGTAAATTATTCTTTATTAGGAGTAACCTAAAGGAAAGAATGTATTGATCAACTCTGATATTAAATGTCTCAGACTTTAGAACAGAATAACAAGTATTTTAAAAGCTTTTCTTGTCTTTGTTCTACCACTTCATATTAAGATGCTGAGTATAATATAGAAGTACATATGGAATATAAATATTATGTGAGCATATTATACTCTTATGTATAATTGGGCTTCATCAAGTGATGTTTTTAACAAACTTTTATTATACATACTATACACTATTATTATAGAAATTATTATTTCTGCTTAAAGGTGATTGTATGGTTGGGAAATGCAGATATATTATGTGTAAAATTAAATATTTTTCTAAAAAAGTATAAATCAGATGTTCATGAATTTTGGAAATTAAAAATACATAATGCCTAGCTAGTTCTTAAGAGGTAGGCTATATCTTCTGTTTGTCAAAGTATTTACTCTGAATTATTGGTGGAGCTAACTTTTAATGAGGTTTCTCTGTTGCCAGGTACTTTATTACCAAGGTTGCCATCAGAACCGGGAATGACATTACTCACTATCAGGATTGAGAAAATTGATCTAAAAGACACTGGACAGTGCATCGATCCCTATATTACAGTTAGTGTAAAGGGTAAATAACTGGCAAATTGCATTATGTTTTTTCTTATATGGTGCTGGGAGCCATCAGCCAAGTAGGTATGACAAATTCCTTGCCAGCTTACTCCCATGCTGTCTAGTGGAAGGACTTCTGAAAGGTGACCTTGCTCAAGGACCAGGGCAGTTTAGCATAATAGGAGATTAGGGTGTTCCCCCTTTAGAATAGGGCAGTTTAGCATAAAAGGAGATTAGGGTGTTCACCCTTTAGAATAGGGCTTATCCTGCTGCTGAGTTCCTCTTGAGTTCTTAGGGACAGACAGTATATTTGGGAGACAGAAATCCATGCGGAGTGGATTTGGGCAGAGTGTTGGATTTGGGCAGAGAAGTGGATTTTGGGAGAAGTGGATTTGGGCAGAGAACGTGGATTTCCCCAGAACGTGTTTGTAGACAGCCGGTGTGAGTTCGGGAATAAAGAATTGCTGTTTGAATCTACAAGCTGTGTGGAGACTCGTGATTTGTGCCCAGCCAGAGACTGCGGCAATATGGGACAAAGTTTTTGACAGGGGATGGTCTTGTATATGTGACAACTTACTTTAATGCATTCTATAATGAGGCAAAATCCTAGAAGAGATCATAACAGAACATAGTTCTGAAAGACTTACAAAATATATTTCCTACTTGCTTTTGAGTTTGTATAGATTTTTGCTCTTCAGATTCCAGCTAACGTGCGGACTAAACATACACATTGTCCTTAACAGCAGCTACAGCCTTCAGGATGTAGATTAACAACAGCACTCCTCACCTTCCATGGGTGTGTAGTTTTCTACACAAAGCCCCATGTCCTGTTTTCCCATCTCTCCTGCTTCAGCCCCTCTTCTTTCTGTGCTACTGAGGTATCTACATAGGTGAGTCCTACAGAGGCAGATGAAAATCAGGGGACAGGGAAGTAGGGTGCGTCCATAACATCCATGCCCTGAAAGCAATCCCTTGGGATGATGATGTGATTAAGGAATAAATTATACCATTTTACAGAAATAACTATAGTTAGTACAAATGGCTTATTTTAATCTGTAGTTTTGCACCAAAGGAACAGATCGGTGCTGAAATTAAATGGAGGAACTTTTATCAATTGCAGAAATAAAGTCAGATCCATGGGTTCATTAGTACTAATTAAAAGAAAAATATGACCACAAAGAAAAAGATTTATTTAAAGAACATAATCCACAGCATTAATACTGGTACACTTTTAAATTCCGATGTTACCAGTTATCAAATATATAGTGTACTGGAAAATATTTACTTTGTTTGATAGACCATTTGTAAAACTGCATACTCATTCAGAAAGTATACTTAAAACACAAAAATATTTAATGATGTTGTAAATATTAAGTTACCTTTGCATATGTTAAACTGAAATATTTTTATGTAAATATTTTTTAATAATTAAATGTACTAAATTGTTTTTGAGCTTTTTGAGACTCATAAATGAATAACACATAAACACTGAGGAGTTATTAAATGAGTCCATGTTGAATTTGATTAAACTGAGATTTTAAAACCCAGAAAATTAAAACTACATATAACGTACCATCTGGTTGCTGTAAATTCAGGGTATGTTGTAAACAGTATAACCAGAATTTAGAAAATATATATGAAAAATTATTCATTAACAAAAGGGTTTTTGTTGGCTGTTCTCATCCATTTTGGGTTCTTAACAGGGAAATTATGATAAGGTTAGGTTTAAAGACTTTTCTAAATAAGCCATATACTTGATCAAAGTTAGAAATTGGTGGCAGAGCTCCATTGTGGCAAATTATATACTCCAGATTTTTTTTTTTTTTTTTTTTTTGCATAGAAAAATATAGTGGGCTATTCCCTAAGGAAAACATGTTTGTTCTTTTTACCACTTCACTATGAAGATCAAATTTTGTCCACTTGGCCATGTAAAGGCTTCCTTGTCCCCTTCATGAGGTCTCCTATCCAGTCAATATTCATTTCTCTCCACATACCCCATGAACTTAAACAACTCTCACATACTTGCTCACACCAAATAGGAATCTCTTAGCCTGAGAATCTCCTCTCAGCTCTTTCCATGCCTCTTTATGAACTGTAACCTTTGCAGTTTCTAGATTTTCCATCTGTATATGTGAATGCTCATAAGCAGAAACTTATTTTGTTTCTCCAGATCTGAATGGCATAGATTTAACTCTTGTCCCAGATACTCCTGTGGCTTCAAGAAAAGAAGATACATTTGTTCATTTTAATGTGGACATTGAGCTCCAGAAGCATATTGAAAAATTAACCAAAGGTTTGTAATTATCAGTTACTGACTTCTTAAGGACTTCTTAAGGACAGTACTTATCTGGGTTTGTGTTGATAGTGTACTTAACACAAGATCTTATGTCACATAGTTATGAATATTGACTTAAAGAAAGTGAAATCAACAATTTTTTTTAAAATATGAGAATTAGCAGTTGCATTATCTAGTTGTGTAATAATGTGGTTAAATATTATTTGACAGGGAAGCTTTTCTCATAATACAGAGTTAAGGAAGCAGGTTCTCTAATAATTACCTTAAGTCCTTTTAGGAACCTAATGATTACTTTCTAACAGTTAAAGAATTATTATTATTTCTTTCAATAAGATGCATTGGGTAAAAAGATACTATAACTGGCAGTTAGTTTGTAAGAATATGGAAAGGACAATCTGGGCATGGTGGTTTCAGGAGGGAGAGAAATAAAATATCAAAGGAACTCTTAAATTTCTATTCTATCTAATAGAGGTGCTTATTGAAACCATTGCTATAGGTACTGCTGATACTTAAGTAACTTCTGTTTTTCTTGTGGTATTTAATATTTTATATTCTTTGGTAGTTTATGATTCTACCTGTGTACATAACTTACATTCTTGCTATACAATTTTGTTGTACTTTGTAGAATTAAAATGATATGGAGAAATGTCACTCAGACAAGGTAGAAGAGCTTTGAGTGACAGCCACAGTGAGTTATCAACAGTTGTGTCATCAGACTGTTTGACATGTTACTTTGTAAAATCATAGGCTTCTGGTGACACATAAGAAATGTGTGGTCTCTGGTTTATGTGGTTTGTTTTAATTCCTTAGGTGCAGCTATCTTCTTTGAATTCAAACACTACAAGCCTAAAAAAAGGGTTACCTACACCAAGTGTTTTGCTTTCATGGAGATGGATGAGATTAAACCTTGGCCAATTGTAATAGAACTGTAAGTGATATACATATAGGATTCATACTGTTCTAATGGTTACTGGTTCATGTTTCTTCTTAGTCCCTCTTATCTAGAATGTAACATTGGAGTAAATCAATCATCAAAGTATTTTAAACAATCATCTTTCTATTGTGGTTACAGATACAAGAAACCCACTGACTTTAAAAGAAAGAAATTGCAGTTATTGACCAAGAAACCACTTTATCTTCATCTACATCAAACTTTGCACAAGGAATGATTCTGACATGAGTAATGTGGAATTTCTGTGAATTTTACCACTCAGTAGAAACCATCATAGCTCTGGGTAGCATATTCATCCTTCAGGAGGCAGGAAGTGAGCCGTACCTATAGGCCAGTGAGTCATTTGCAAAGCTGTACCACAGAACTAAAGTCCAGCACCTCATTGTTATGACTCCTTTGGATACAAGGTTTATTGTAGATTTCGAAACATGTGTTTACTTTTCTATTAATTGTGCAATTAATAGTCTTTTTCCTAATTTACCACTGTTCCTACCCTGCTTCCTTGAACAATACTGCTGTGGTAGGTATGCTCATCTTCAAACTTTAAAATACAGCAATAAGAATGTGCTAGAGTTTACACATTTGCTCAATTTTGCTCCAATATGGTCTTTTGATTTGAATTAACTTCAAACTTTTGAATTGAAGTGGGTAGGATAGTACCAGATTGCTTTGAAAGGAAATTGGATCAGTTATGGTCTGTCTTATAGGCTGTTCCTTAGAGCTGGCCTAAATTCACCCTCATCTGATAGTTCTACTTAGAAATAGTGTGCCTTTACCAGATCAATATCTTATATGGGAGTGCCCCCCAGATTGTAGCTATGATTTTTTTCCAGATGACCAGATTGTTTTTCTGAAAGTGAGCATATTTTTAGTCATGTTGATTAGTTGTTCTACATCACATTGCTATTGTTTCTAGGGTTAACATTAATGATTCTAGGGTTAACATTAAAACCATGTCTCTCAGAATAATTACAAATTTTTGGGTGGGTTTAAATCATGTCATCTAAAAATATATGAGTCAGATGCTAATGAGATACTGCAGGAACAACTGCTGTTTTTCTGACAACTGATTGTGAAACCTTAAAACCTGCATACCTTGTCTTTATAAAGTGATGAGTATGCAAAATCTGGAAAGATATTCTATTTTTTTAATATAGGTAGATACAACTGCCATTTATATCCTATTTAGATATATTGACATTCATATGAAAATATGCAGGTCATTAGCCTATTATAATTTCACCATTTACATTACTTTTAACTTAATGATGAGACATAAATAAAACTTTCATAGTACACAAGGTGGATATTTGATACACAGAACATAAAAATTTGTGAGGAGCTTTTTTGTGGGTTACATGTAGAACCCATGTATTTTAATATTCACTATTTTAAAAGAACAATGCATGAAGGGAATGCAATACTTGGCCTATTTTTAAACTAGTGTAAACCCTAATCATACTATCTGTTGCTTTTTAAACCGAATAACAGTTATTTTAGCCCTTGCACTTCAAGAGATCTAGTCTTTAATTTTTCAGTTGTCTGTTAGGTCAATTTTGTTTACTAGATGAATGTTAATAAAACTATATGAGCCTGAAAGAATTCTCAACCAAATTTAGTCTTTTCTTTCATCTGGATTGGGTTAATTTCACAAGTGCAAAAATAGTTCAGTCTACAGTAGTTCTAGGAAATGAAGAATTTGCCTTAATAAAATGTTCACTCAACTGAAACTCTGAGTAGTCAAAATTTCCAGACTGTAAACTTCTCAAGAGAAGGGCCTCATCTTCTCCATGTCATGTAAACTTTACAAGGTGCTTGGCAGCACTCTGTACCCTGTGGAGTACTCAGTACCTTTTTGTTTGATGTTACTGATGTTTGAAGTTGTTCCCTTAAAATCTACTATTAAAATGTAGCAAAACTGATACATTGTTCTTTCTGTTTTTTCATAGACTATAAAACACGTATATCAAAGTGATAATTAAAAAAAAAAACCTTTTTTTTGGTTGTAGATGGACACAGTACCTTTATATTTATATGTGGTGCTGAGGATCAAACCCAGTGCCTCACATGCAACCCCAGCCCCTCAAAGTGATAATTTATATAAAGAAACATTTAGCATCCTTCACATAAGAATGCTTTTTTTAAACCTCTATTTATCTATGTGATGCTGAGGATTAAACCCAGGGCCTTGCCTGCACTAGGCAAGTACTCTACCTCTGAGCCACAACCCCAGCTGCCACCAAAGAACAGGGTTATGTGAAAAAAAAAGAGGATGCTTTGTATGAATGTCTTTCATCAGCATTAAACAAACTTAAATTGAACATTGTCATCAGCTTAGCTTTAATTCAGACCTGAATGACCAAACCTCCCCTGCCAAAAAAGGTGGTTTTATCTTGAAGCAATTAACACAAAACAATCTGTATCTCACAAATTAGTTGTTTAAATTTACTTTCTAATGTGGGAGGGGATGAGTCACTGGACAATAATTACAACTATAGCAGTAATACTTTCAGGTTGAAACACTACTGCTTCACAAATGAAATGATTTTAGTAACTAAACTCAAACACAATTTGCTGGAGAGGACTTCTAAAACTTTTGAGATACAAAAGTATAATTGAATCAAGAGACAGTATTCTCTCACAACTGGTATATGGGCAGCTACCTTGGGCTTTGCTACAGAAGTGGTACAATCAGATGGATGTAAGGAGAGGCAACTATGGGTGGGTTCAGAACTGCTCAGATATACTACATAGAACGCATTATAGCTTACCAATAGAATAAATACAAAAAAGGCTTTAGAGGGAAAACTACTGTTGCTTTGAATAAAAAAATAAATCTGCCTTTCCTTGAAAATCTATCTTCCTAGCTGACATCACCTTTATTTAAATGCTATTTTAAAATTAGAAGTTTTAGTAACTTCAGCATTGCCTTGTGTCCTATAGAGGTTGAAAGATACATTCAAAATTGGTGTTTGTGACTTAAATTTTATTTTACAAGGTTAAAAATGGCATAAGCTATTATATGGTTTTCCTCTTACACACAGCTGCTGCTTCTGATATTAAATGGAGGCTATGTAGATTGAATTCTTCCTAACGGACTCAAATTCTTTTTGATTCTGAGTCATCTTCAGTAGTTTAGAGATGTTGTTTCACAGAGATTTTGTTTCACACTGAAGCTTTTGCCCCTATTTTGAGAATACTTAGGGGACATAAAAAGAACAATGATATGTTCTAGGTTTCAACAATCCTATTACTTTCTAGAACTTTAAAGAATGGAAGAATATGGTCTAGCAGTAAACAAAAGTACCAGGCTTTTATAATTTTATTTAAATCTTAAACCTCTTAAAATGTACTGTTAAAATTGCTGTAATTAAAATTACAGCTCTGGAGAGCTAGTTCTTAGAAACATTGTTTTAAAGACAGTAGTTACAGATTCAGGACTTGCTTTAATTGATTTTTAAATAAAATATATTTGAGTATCTGTAAAAAAAAAAGAATTTAATTCAGCCCATAGTTGCTGATTAAAGACATTATAAGCCTTAGAGTTTCATTCATTCTTTCTCAGAGGATTATACTTTTCTAATTTTTTTAATCATATTTCTTGAAAATCAGTGGCAAGGTACATTTTTTAAAAGAAATTTCCTTATTTTTTATAGACACAACATACCACCCTATATTTTACTGTTATAATGCAATAATGGCAAAAGCAGTAGAACTTCAGGTCAAACAACTCTTGCTACTAATGTAAACTCATTCTCAGAAAACTATTCTCACATGGACAGTGGTTAGAAAAAAGTACATGAATGTGCTACAAAAATAGAGCCACAAGACTTCTCACAAGTAAAATAAATTCCTCTGTATAAGTCCACAGTTGACCAAGGTCCAGCCTCCTTAACAGTGAGCAACAGGAAATATGCTGCCAAGTCACCATCTTCAGTTCTGAGAGTGAGTTTACATGCTTCCCCAATGGCACAAAGTCTCATGACAATCCAATGAATCAAAAGACACTTGGGAAATATTAATAAACAATTTTTATGAACTATTACAACAAAGAACTTCATCAAGAAGGAAAATGAAGTTTATGATCTTTGAGTAAACATTTTTAGCATAACAGTCTCTGCGACCAGATATTTAAAGAGAAAATCAAGCTTATAAAACACCATTTCTCTGTTATCAACTGGAATACACTAAAAAGAGGATAATGGAAATACATGTTCTTAAAGCATTTCCACAGGAAATGTCCATAATTATGACATTCTAAATCATTTAGCAATTGTATATGCTACATTAACTAAAACAAAGGTATTCTTTATTGCACATTTTAAAGTTGGAAGGATACTCTAGTTTAAGTGGGGGATATTTAGGGGGAAAATATTTTGGCTCCAAATGTATACTGTGCCAAGGCAGCTTCATTCTAAAAACATAAACCAATTAAAAAAACTTTTATATTTTGAAGCCAATAATCCTTCAACACAATGAATAGTTCATAGTCCACTTTCTGACTAAGTGTCAGAGGTTAATTTTATGGGCCCTGTTTTAAGGCCTGTGAACAGCCCTCACTACTCTGAGAATCGGGTGTAGTTGGAGGCTCATCTTTAAAGCCTGAAGACATTAAGTCTTTTGCAGCAGGTGGTGGCCCATAGTCTTGGGGACCATGAGTTGGAGGTGGTAATGGGGCACCAGGAATGAAGTACTCTCTTGGGTCAAATGAACCTAAAGGTCTAAATGGTGCAGGTCCTGGAAAAAAATCACGAGGGTCAAAAGGCAAATCCCATTGTCCAGGTGGAACACCTGGTGCATATTCTCTGAAGCCTATTGGTGGATGCATATCAGGACCTGGAAAATAATAAGGAAGTTATGTAAATACCCAGAAATTTCTGAACTTGGGTGATTTCAAGTATGTTAATATAGTCTTTAATTTCTCCCAAGCCTAGAACATCAACTGGTGAACACCCTGACTTGCCAGATGAGGCAAACTGAAATGGAACAAGTTTAGGTTATAGCCTGGCCAACCAGCCATGAAGCAACATATTAAGGATTTAAACATGGCTCTACCTAGCTCCAGGCTTATCTTTTTTCTTTCCCTACTATATAATTGCAGAATTATTTCTATCTCACAAGAGCTCCATTTATATTTGGAAGTACTAAATTACCATGACAAGATAATAGATTATGAAATAAGAACTTTGCTACATCAAAGAAATTTTGATAAAAGGAAATCCCACTATTTATTACTGTATCCATTAAAAATTCATGAAGTATTTCAGCATGGACTTTACACATGCCATCAAAATCAAGGTGCATGCCCTCCTGGAAAAGGCCTTCCACAGCCACCTAATTAAATCAGCAACATTTATTAGGTCACTGTTAAATCCTCCTCTTTAACACTTCCCTCTGACTTTTCTCAAGGTAAGGAGGATTTGACTTTTCCTTTTCTATATTCTATAACCTACTGCTTATGCTTCCATTATGGGTGATTACAAACTTTATGCTATAGGATTTTCATATCTGTGACAAAATTTTAAGTTATGGCATATGTCTCATCCACCTTTCCATCTATTGCAGTGCATATCAACATATTTTCAACAAACATCTGCAGAAGTAATATTTCTGGCTTTTCTCTATATAGCCCCTTATCCTTGTCAATGAGATAGCTATTGCCTATCTCAGTATAAGATTATGTAGTGTCCCATATGTCCCAGAAAACTGGAGGAAAATTTAAAATGTACTCAGCTGTATCCTTTCATTGTTAAGACCTGAGATAGCAACCAACTGTTTTAGCAAGCAATAGAAATGAAAGATGAATGTGATTTATAAGTCAATCACTACTGTTCAGATCATCATACCAAATGGTGGAGGAATTGGCCGAGGCCCAAAAGGCCCACCGAGCTGAAATGGCGGTCCATACCAAAAGGGAGGTGGTGGAGGCCGTCCCATCGGGGGTCCCATAGGGGGGCCCATGAAGGGTACCCCTGAGAAAGGAGGGGGCTCTTTCATAGCCATATTAACCTGCAATTTAAGATTTGAAAGCAGTTAAAAGTTTTAAAATTCCTATGTATTAAGACAAAGTACCAACACCGATAAAACTAAAACCCCAAACAGGCACCTGTCCAGAGAACACCATCAGTGCAACAAAACTCTACCCACCCCTCCTGTGTATTCCCACTGACAGCTTACAGAAGTTATAAGGATTCCACAAGAGGGAGCAGTTTGTTACTGATTATATCTGCACAGGAAAGGGAAAGGCAAGAGGACTGGCAGAGGTTATTAACAGAGGTGATTTCTGACCAGTATGTCTTGCTGTATTCACTACAACCTATTTCAAAGGGAGTCCCCCCCTCCCCATCACTTCCCTTTCATCACAGTAGCTCATTACTTCCATATTAAGAATGAACAGAATACAATGAAAAATCCATTCTCTACCCATGTAATAATAGCTACAATTCAGAGTATCTTCAGTACGTCTTTCATATATTATTCAACCTCTGAGATCTTTAAGTAGACTGTCTTGTTTTAAATAAGAGGGAACAAAAGCAAATGGATTATCATAATTTGTTGACGGCCACACTGCATATTAAAGGATCTCAATCCCAGGTTTGCCTCCAAGCCATGCTTTCCCACCTATACTCCTCTCTAACAACAGGTCTTTGCTCTCTTTTAAATCTTCTACTACAAAGGGGTTTGGGGGTCTTATCTAAGCTGCCCTTAGATTGCTCCAGAGATGTATGTTCCTGGAATATGTATACACTGGAACTTGAGAAGTATTTTCCAACACAATGCTATATACACAAATTAGGAAGACAAGGCTTTAATATTTACTTTCATTTACTGTACACCATTTGAGATATTGATTTATCATTTCCTATGAGTAGTGGGTTTGAAACTAAACAATTAAAAATTTATTTTATTATAGAGCTGCAGAAGACCTACCAGATATAATAGCAACACAGTTACAAGAGAAAGCACTTATGTGAACAAATGAGACCATTGCTTGGGACTGGCTCAAGAGGTCATTTCAGATTATCATTGTTGCACTGAAACAGTATTTCACTTTCAGAAAATCTGATACCAATCTAATTCAAATCACTCAAAATAGGGTTTGCTCAAATGGAGGAATTCTTAAATAGCATTCTTCCAAACAAAAATAAAAATGATGAATTATATAATTTATAATGAATTTACTTTGCCTTAGAACATTCAACACAAAACACCATATAAAGTTAGAGTGATAACTTTTCACATTCTGTAGTTCATTATAGTTGTACACACTTAAGCCACATTTCCAAGTTAAGGAGAAAAGTAAGCTCAAAATTGCATGCAGTTTAAAGCAAACAAGATCAGTGTCATGCTCTGAATATCCTTCCCAGAAATGCACAGAATAAAACCCAATTCAGTTCTCAACCTCTAAGTACTTACTCCAACTGGATGCTCAGTCAAAGAAGTAATGGTAGAAACTGAGTGGGTCTCAGGTTCTTGGGGAACAGTTTGCTTTTTAAAAAACAAATGGGATAGTACAAATAGAACACAAAGAAGGATAAAGCAAAGAGCAAGTACTGTAAGAAAGCTACATGTTCCTGCACGACCACGTGATTCACAGTAACTACAGAACTTACCTTGCCCTCATCTGTCACCTTAGCTGGAGAAGAACTTCTGGAGCTGCTGTTCATGTGAGCTGGACCACATCCTGGGTCTGTTAGAGATCAAAGAATGGATTCAGACTTATGCTAACATGAAAAGAATAAAAATCCTGCATCCACAATTACAGATTCTTTGAAATTACTTGGTCTCTTTACCAGAGGCAACGGGTTTCCCAGATGCCTCAGAAGACCATTGAGTACGAGGTAAAGGTCCATCCATTGACCCTTGGGAAAGAAAGATCAGAGCCCTTGTATGTATTTTTCAGAAGAAATAAACCACTGGTGGACAGGTCAGGGTTCAACAATAACTAGAAAGCAACATTAAAAATGGGTTGCCCAGGGGTTAGGGTCGTAGCTCAGTTGTAGAGTGTTTGCCTAGCATGTGTGAGGCACTGGGTTTGATTCTCAGCACCACACCATCTACAATTAAAAATATTTTTTATAAAAAATGGGTTGCCCAATACGAAAATCACAATTTATGAAGAGACTTAAGTAAAATAAAGAACTGCCTTGGCTTGATAGAACAGCAAATTAATACGTACTGGTCCTAAACTTTAAGCTATAGACTTGAAGTATGTGTAGGTTGGCTTTTCTTTAGTCTATATAACCTGACTTCCAATCTTACCAAGACTACAGTCCTATTTAGAATTGGAAATAAGACTCAGTATTTCATATTGGAAATATGTATGCTACATAAAGTTTAAGGCTACTTTTATAATATTTGGGAAAGGAACACCATAGAGATTTAATTTAAAGATAAAGGTTTACACTTCACAGTGTAAAATTTAAAAGAAAAAAACAATACAAGGACCTCCAGGAAAAAAAAAAAATGTTTTCTATTCTAGAACAGATTTTACAGAAAACATTCACTAAGATAAAGTAAGAAATTATCTTCTATATATTGTGCAGGCCCAAATTCTATGTTTTCATTAGAATATTCAAAAGGGAAAAAAAAAACAAAACCTTGAAGCAGTTTACTATAAAGCAACATGCGAATGCTCACCAAATCCATTTCTAGGCATATCTCTTTGATTAAGAGTAGCAGAAGGAGGTCTCCCAGCTGGCTCTGCTGTCAATGGAGGGGAACATTCTCCACTACTCACGGGGGATACACCAAAAGAGCCATTATGGCTCAGTGGACCTAAAGACAACAATGCCGTGTTACTACTTTAAGGCAGCCTTCTCCCTGACACCAACTCCCACACCTCCCGCTTTAGCAAATCATTCAGATTATTTCATAACCATTACACACAGAAATAAAAAGTAATTTACATACATTCTGCACCAAGAAATAAAATAGCTCCTTTTACAAAGTGCCCCCTACCTCTCCGAGGAGGATTTTGTAAATTTGGTCTCCCCGGCATTGGTTTTACAATCACAGGTTCATCTTGCCACATTGCCATCTTTTGGGTCATTTCCAGTAGTCTTGAATATTGAGAAAGAATGGGCTGAATTATGAGACAGCAATCCTAAATAATATCTAGCATAACCTTAAAACACTATAAAACATACAGTAAGACACAAAAATCACATACTTCTGTCTCAAATTAGCAACTTCCCTTTTCTCTTCAGCTATAGCTCTTTCTGCAGAACGAGCTTTGAGCTATTAAAGAGAAAATATTCAAATTCAGTTACGGTAGGCTATGCAAAAAATAAAGAAAAGGGGGAAAAAATCTTACCCAATTATCATGAGCTTTCTTCTCATGCGTAGCAATCTGAAAAAGACAACACATTAAAAAAATGTTTTTAGGGACTCATTATAATAGCCTATAATTGTCTGTATTAGATATCAAAGAATTCTGCAACTACAGGACAGTATTAATTACTACCTGGTTTTTAAATGAGCGCTCGGTTTTCTGTAATTCTTCTTCCATCTCTTCAATTCTCCGCCTAAGAATTACAACAATTGAATAAAATTTGAAACATTCTGACCATTTTCTCTTTATTCCATCAGCTATACTTTTAAAGACTTTTATCATACATAAGAAAAACATTTCTATAGTTATATGAATCCAGTGTGATCAAAACTAATACTACAGACCAGGTGCAATGCCACATGCCAGTAATCCCATGCCAGATTGGGAAGCTGAGGCTGGAGGATCACAAGTTCGAGGTCAGTCTCAGCAATTAAGTGGGAACCTATGCAACTGAGACCCTGTCTCAAAGTAAAAAAAAAGGTCTAAGGATGTAGCTTAGTAGTAAAGCATCAAAAATAAATAAATAAATAAATAAAATAAAAACCTAATACTAATAACTTCTTTATCATTTAATTGCTAGAGATTCTGAATTGATAAATTATAATTTCCTTAACTGCTCATCAGTGTGTTCTCAAGTAATTCTGCTAGAAATATCTTCCTCCTTAAAACTTTTTTTTCTCTTTTTCAAATTATATCCATAGAAGATTTCCAAGGTCTATCAAATGCCACACTTTTGTCGGTCATGATATAACACACAGCAAACTGATTTCTTAAGAATTACTACAACATACAAAACCCCCAGAACTGTTTGCATTTACCAAGTTCCCTATGGTCTTGCCCATTGGGTACAAGTAAATTTTTGTTAACATTTTTTATTTGTTAAGTTGAAATTTATTTTTTCTCCTGTGTGAATTGAATGTGTTCATATCCTCTCGTTATTATACTTCCATGCTATTTTCTTCTATCTACATTATGTAAAAAAAGATTAAAAAGAAAGCTAACACTAATTCATTAGACATTGACACCCTCCTTTAGAAACTGAACTCACTTGTAATTTTTAACTTCCTGTACAGCGGAAACCACCTTTTCATCTGCAGCTGACAGCTGCTGCTCTTTTTCTAGTCTCTCACATTCTTCTTGACTCAGTTTCCTAAAATAAAGCCAGTTATCAATTCAAAAGTTTCTCTTTGTGAATATCACTTCCAACAATTCTATAAAATGCTTAGGCACATAAAATGGGAATTCAAACCTGCAATTTCATAAATCAAACTCTGCAAATCACTTACATTTTCTAACTTCTCCTCTTAATTCTCTACTTACCAGTAAATAAAATAAATGTGAAAACAACATGTGCCCCAAGGGCAAGTCTCCTGTGTGTAAGATAATAAAAACTCACTTTACTTCAATGTGGAAGATCAGGACTGATCAACCTAACATAATTAAACATATTAGGATAAAGCAGGGGATAATTCTTTTCTCGTTTCTGCCATGGGTAGGACACTAAGTATATCTTTGTCATGGAGGAACTCTTTTCTCAATCCAAGACTGGTACCATAATAAACATATAGTCAGTCAAAGAAAAAATCTTCTAGAATATGTCTTTTAGCTATGCAATTAACCACAGAACATTTTTCACACTTTAGAATTGTAAATTAAGCAAAAAGACAAATCTGAGTTTTGATAATGTCTATCAACCAGAAAAAGAAGCCAAACTGACCCACTATCAGAGTATTATCTACTGACAAGTTTTAACTCTGATCATGAAACTCAAGATGTTCATCTACTGACACAAAGGTAGCTACATTTAATGATTTAAAAAATACTATTTTCTGCTATCCTTGTACTACTTTAGCCATAGTTCCAATTCGAAAGATAATTAACTTGAAAGTTAATTTCCATAAATCAGAAGAACTACAGTAAAAAAGGATTACTGATACCAAATAGAAAAAGGGGATTATATATTCTTATATAGCTTCTCATTTAATTCTTCAGCAAGTATTTTATGAGTGGCTATAATATACTAGTTACCTTGTAAGATGCTAAAGAATAAAAGAGCTCACTGTTTCAGGTATAAATGATGCCTAAAGGAATATAATAATTTTCCCCACTGGCGTAAGAAGGAATATGGAGAAAACTGAATCTTGAAGAAAAGAGAGAATTTTGTTTCCAATTATCAAAGAGTTAGTCTGAGAGCACTAAGAACAATCAAAACATCTTTATAAGAATATAAAATTGTGTTTGAAGGGATCCAAGCTAAAAAGTCAGTGAAGATATATGTATGTGGCCAAGATCCATTAGAAAAAGGAATCTCAGAATTACAAGTAAGGCTGGCACTTTAAGGTACTTTTCTCCTATTAAAGATATCACAAAGATATGAGTCTGAACCAAGCCTTCATTAAATTCCTGGGCTTAGAGGAAAAAAGAGGCTACCAATAAAGGGACCCTTAATAAAAGCCCTAGTCTTTGAGTTTAGATTAGAAAGTACTGCACACTTAAGTGATGAATAGGCAAAAAATCCAAAAGGAACAATACTGAAACATTGAAAAGACAAGTCATTTTTGAATTATCTTAATTGTTGACTAAGTTTAAAGTGACAATCTTACTCAAGTAACCTCAACACTTTTCTATAAGAAGATAACTTCGTCTTAGTCCTCAAATTTCATCTATAATTATCACAACAATGTTGGCCAATCAAAACTGACCAGGCACTCCATAAGACAAAATTCTGTGAGAAAAAATCCCACAGAAAAGGAAATCAGCTAATGGGGTTATCTGCACATGTTTTAAAATCACTGTGCTTTATATAGTCAAAAAAGTAAAGTCAAGATTATGAATTTCAGGGCTGGGAATATAGTTTAGTTGGTAGAGTGCTGCCTTGCATGCACAAGGCTCTTGGTTCAAACCCCAGCACCACTAAAGAGGAAAAAATAGATTATGAATTTTGTCAAAGGATTAGAAACTATAAAACCAAGAAATAGTTGGGTGTGGTGACCTTCCTACAGTGGAAGATACTCAGGAGGCAGAGGCAGAATTATGAGATTAAAGATAGCTTGGAAAGCAGTAAGACCCTAGTCCCTTATGAGAAAGAGCAAGGAGTCTGGAGAGGTAGCTCAATAGTAGAGCACATGGCTCAAGGTCCTGGGTTTGAGCTGTAGTACTGAAATAGGACTGGGGTTGTGGCTCAGTGGTGAAGCATGGGCCCCACACGTGTGGGGCACTGGGATCAGTCCTCAACACCACATAAAATAAATAAAATATTGTGTTGGGCTGGGGATGTGGCTCAAGCGGTAGCGTTGTCGCCTGGCATGCGTGCGGCCCGGGTTCAATCCTCAGCACCCCATGCAAACAAAGATGTTGTGTCTGCCAAAAACTAAAAAATAAATATTAAAATTTTCTTTCTCTCTCTCTTAAAAAATCCTATAAAAAATAAAATATTGTGTCCATCTACAACTAAAATAATATTTTAAACCCTGAATTTTTTAAAATCCTAAACTCAATGAATGATTTTAGCAGCAGATTTGGGAAGTAAAATAAATCCTAGCGCTTTTAAGACAGGTCAGAAGAAAATATCCAGAAGAAGTAAATCCAGAATGTAGGAGGCAGGGGAAATCAAATTCTAATATGCATTATTATAATCAGAAGAGAGAATGAGGTAAAATCAACATTTAGAAAAAGACTCGAAAATTCAAGAAGTGTTTAATGGTCCCAAGCAACATAACTGCAAGAGGAAAAGTGGGTGGGGTGGGGAAAACTACACCTAGGCACTTCCCAATACAACTGTTAAAAAAACAAGAGAAAGGACTACAGAAACTAGGGGAGGGATAAGACCAAACAACAATGATAATGGACTCCTTAAAGAAAAAAATTAAAACAGATGGTAATTAATTGGATATTTTTAAATTGCTAAAACTAAGTAACAGTCAAAATTCAGTAGCCAAAAGAAAGATCCTTTAAAAATGGAAACTGGTTTTAACTCTAATCATGAAGTTCATGTCAGCCTAATACGGATTATAAAGGTAGCAATATTTAGTGGATAAAATACTATTCTCTGTTTATCCTTGTACTACCTCTGATACACTAATCAAATCTATCATTAAAGGACAATGTTCAAATAGAATGAAAATAATTTCAAATAAGAAACCAACAGTGTAGAATGCAGAACTACAGAAACTTTAAATATGTGTATAAATTGAATGAATGTCTTGTGGAGTTCACAGTATATGAAGTACTAACATATAATGCCACAACAGCTATCTGATTCAGGAGCTACTTAAAGCCCATAAAAAATAATAATAAACCTATTAATCTATGTCAGGTTTTTATTAAATCCAGAATATATACCATGGCCTTTAAATTATGAGAAGATGAATAAAATTATAATTATATAATTATAATTCCATTATAATTTATGATTACATCAAGCTTATACAGGGGATGAGGAAAATAATTAAAAATATATAAACTATTAAAAAGATACAAGGAAGAAAAAAAGAACAGGTCATCAAATAGAAAGCAAATTCTTCATAAACCACAGGCACATATTGACATGGACAGACTTATATTTTAGAAAGTCCACTCAAGCGGCTATAGAGAAAACTACTAAGAATTTGAAATAAGTTATATACAAATATAAAAAAATGGAGAATGAAGACAGATGATCTAGGTTAGAAACAGAAAAGATGACAGAGGCATGAACTGACATAGTACCTGGGGATGAGTAAAAAGAGTACAAACCACAGATGATGACTGAATGAATTTTGGAGGAGTTGAGAAAAATAGTGCTACAATTTAATTGCATTACAAAGAAAATTAATTGCCTTTTAGGTCATTCAGATTACTAGTAGGGACAGAGAAAACAAGTGTTCTTTTAAAAAAAAAGTGATAAAATGAGAAATGTTTCTTTGAAACAGGCCAGGAATTTAGAACTGGCCTGAACAAAAATTTGAGATTCTAAAAAGGTCACTTGGAGATCACAGAATTTTAGAAAAGTTAATGGAAAGGTTTCAATATGTAATGCATTAATTAGGCAACAGAAGTCAAAATACCTAAAAATAGTTAGGTCTGTAAGAAGGTCTGTCTTTGCTTTACAAGATATATATATGCCGAAGAGTAAAATCAGGTGCAAACAAATAAAATCTGACACAACCTATTTTTAGAGAATTCAAGTATTTTTGTGGATTAAAAACTTCAAATGAACTTTCAAAAAATAACTAGCTCCACACTAAGAAGATTAATATATAAATATATACTCCAAACAAGTACTTCTGTAATCATAACTCCTAAGGTCCTTGCCACAGTTCAATTTTGTGTGAACATCTGAGATATTCAAGTCCAAAACTTGTACCATCAATAAGTAAATATTATTCCTTTTTGAAGTTTTTATTCTACTAAAACATGTCATTCCAAATCACTCAGTATTTTTAAAGGTCCAGAGTTAGAGATACAAGTTCAAAACATTAGAATTACATAACTGATCACAATGAAAGGTAATTAAAATAAATAGGGGGATCATAGAAAGGGTCTTGAACTTTGAGAGGTATTTCCACAGTGACTGTTAATACCTTTTTACCACTTCCTGCCTTCATATGAATTTGACAATTGATTATGATGTCCTCACAGCCTTAGTTTATGGTTCCAACTACCTCAGGACTCTTAAGACTGACGATGGAAAGAAAAATGCAACTTATAGGAAAAAAAACACAAAGGAAAAAAGACAAATCTCTACTTATTACAACTAGAAGAAATTGTAAATAATCTTAAGAAAAGATAAAATTATCTGTTAGTTCACACAGTGATAACAATAACAAACAATGAAAATCTTACTTTTGTAGTGCCATCTCATTTTTCTGGTAGAGTTCATTTAAAATCTCCATTTTCTGCGTTAGAGTTTTGCATTCCTCTTCTAGTCCAACTTTAGAAGACTGTAGTGAATTGCAGTCACCTTCTAATTTATTTATTTGGTCTGTAAAGGATAAAACAGCTTATCTCTATATGTGTACAAGGACTTAAGAACTTGTTTGAGGGAGTAGTGCCAAGAAAAGTAAGAAGCATGAAAGCAAGAAGCCATTCTTTATCTTTGCAATAAAATTTTAAGTCTTTCCAACATGGCAATTTCTTCTCAAGAAGAACCCACCTTCTAGATTACATTTTGTGGACATCGAGGCTCTTAGCTTAAGTTGTAAAAGTTTTAGATCCTCTTCAACTACTGATATTGTAGTTTGTGTCTAAAAATTGCAGAAAAGAGAGGTATTCTTAAAAGTGAGGCACAGGAAGAATTCACAGGCACTATGGGACTCTAACAAAGAACTATACCCGAGAGACATCCATCATCTGCTTAATTTGATCTTTGATCTTCTCATTCCGATCACCTAAAAAACAAAAGACTTTAGCTTTTTCTTTCCTTACTTTTAACTCTATATTCTCCTAACTTCCCCAAACTAAATAATGATTGTGTTCAAACACCAGAAGAAAAAAAATCAATTAAATAACTAAACTGATTAGACTAATGACTTTTAAGAGAATTGCAAGCTTAGATTTAAAAAAAAAAAAGAGAGAGAGAGATGAATTTCAGGCTGGGGTTGTGGCTCAGTGGTAGAGTGCTCACCTAGCATGTGTGAGGCACTGAGTTTGATCCTCAGCATAAAAATAAATAAAAGTACTGTGTCTGTCTTAAAAACAAAACAAAAAAAAAAGGTGAATTTCTAGTTTGCACAACTAAAATGTTATCTATGCTATTCTTGTAAGATAAAATCTTTTCTTCTCTCTCAGATCTATCTTCACCTGGGCAAGTAAGTGTCTTATTTAGAAAGATTCAATCCTCTATTTTCTCCCTGAATCTACTACCAGGTGTGGTTTGAAATACTTGCTATGTAAGCAATATCCAACTTGGGAGAAAACATGTGGAAATATTTTCCTCATCAGTAAACACTGTTACACTCCCTCTCTCTAGATTTCTGATAGTCTCTAGCCTCTGTTCTCACAGCCTTAGTTTATGGTTCCAACTACCTCCGGACTCTTAAGACTGACTGTGGACCTTAAAACCACAGAGCCATAGAGATGATGAGTATCAAAATCAACTATCATCTGCATAAGTTAAGAAATAAATTTCTCTTACTGTACAATGTTCAATACTCTAAGTATTGTATAGGATGTGACTATTGTAGCTGCAGTGTACTTACTAGTTTTCAATGGAATAGAAAAAGTCAGTGTTCTTCACATGCCTATTGCTACATTATACCCCAGCAACCCACCTCTGCCAATGCAAAAGACATATCTATAGATCCAGTGATATGTGTCTACAACCCTGAAGCTTAAGAAGAAAATCAGCCAGCTGAAAAGTGGCATCTGTATAAATACTTAATTAAAGACAAGAAAGCAAAAAAAGGATTCAACCTCCCTGAGACTGATCTTACCTGCTACCTCTCCGTTGGTTAATTCATCTGACTCATCTTCTCTATTTTGATCCTCAGATTCAGATTCACATTGTAACCGATTCAACTGTGTGATATAATTAGTCAAAGCCTAGAAAAGAAGCAAAAGGTTGGAAGACTCTCGATTTTAATTCAGAAGATTTCAGGAGAATTCATGAGATGAAACATGTATTTGGAGTATAAACTTACATTAATAGTATCATCTTTGTGATTAAGAGCTACAAGTAAATCTTTCTGGAACTTCTCAAATGATTTGATTTGTTCACTGAGCTCAGTGTGTGATGCACTCCAGTCTTTGACTTCCTGCTGCAACTGAAAAGTCAAAACACATGAATTCCTATGGGTTAGGGAGGGGTTTCTGCACTGGATACATCAGGACTACAAGACTTAGACAAAGAAATAGAAAACCATACTCCTCGGTGGCCTGCCTCAATCGAGGGGGTTGAGACCTTGGTTACGGAAGAGGGCGGAGTGGCCCCAACTTTGACAGCTGCAGTAAGAACATCAGAGCTCTCAGGAAGTTGACCCTGTTTATTGCATTCCCCAGAAAATTGCTGCCAATTCAAATAATTTACCTCCAGCAAGAATGGCTGGGCACATATGACTGTCTCCTAAATTTAGACTCCTTATCATGTAATCTTCCCTTGGCCGGTGAATCAGTAACTACTCAAAAGAGGATCATAAAATACTTAATTTTCTGGTTTAAAAAGTTTCTTTGAGGCAATGCAAGTTTGTAACTGATTGACATTTTAAGAAAATACACATATACTAGATAAAAATCAGGATGAATAAAGTTTATTACATTTGAACAACCATTTTAATTGACTTTGCACTGAAAAAATACACATTTTGTATAGCTTTCACTGGACAGACTATCAGGAGGTACATCTTCAGGTTTTATGTCCATTTCCTTTTCTTTCAATGTCTGTTCCTCAATTTCCCTTTGGTTTTCATTTTCATTCTGTTTAAGTTTGTGCAACGGCAGAGAGGACAAGACAGAAAGAAAACCTGTCATCTTAAAAACAGCATATCATTCTTCTGTACTGGTATGATGTGAACCAGAAAGTGCTTGAAATAATATTTAACTACAATTTATCAAAAGATCAGCAGTATCAAGAAAAGGATAAAACATTCAAGTGTAGAGATGAAAAATGTTTTAATGGCTTCAAACTAATATACTCTATATAGTGTGGCAATAAGGGTTGTCAATAAAGGTTGCTCCTTGGTAGAACAGTTTCTCCTACAGCAATGCCAGATTCAAATTATCTTAAACAGAAAGCAAGGCATTTTGACTCCACCTACCTTACATCTAAGTGATCACCAATATGTTAAGCTCAGTAACTATAAAAATACGTCACCTATCAACAATAAAGACAAACAAATCCTACTGCATTGTTGATCTACTGTTCCTAAATGCACCAAAGTCAATACTACCTGTGTTTGCGTACTGCTGCTGCGCAGCTCACAACACAGCTTCTCTCTTCCAGCAAAAGACAGCTGCTTTAGTGCTTCCAACTCTTCTAAAAGCACCCTTTCTCTTTCTGAAACCAGGTTTTTGTTATTTAATGAGGATCTCTAAATAAGAAAAGAGGTCATGGAAGAATATTGATTGCGATAGAGGTAAAAAGCAGATTTCTTTTAACCCCTTGGGACCAAGAGACCTTGGTTCTACCTTATGATTCATATTTCATTATTAGGGATTAAAAGGCACATATGAAGTTCAATGCAAAATTCGCAACTTTAGAAAAAAAGTTATTTAAACTTAAATATTCGGGAATTTGTATAGTTCGAGTAATATTTTCTCTGTCAATTTTTGCATTGAAATTTTAGAAGAATAAATTCACAAAATGCAATGAAGAAAAGCAAAACTGATTTTTCTTAAAGGAGAGAGAGAGAGAGAGAGAGAGAGAGAGAGAGAGAGAGAGAGAGAGAGAAAGAGAGAGAATTTTTTTTTAATATTTATTTTTTAGTTCTCGGCGGACCCAACATCTTTGTATGTGGTGCTGAGGATCGAACCCGGGCCCCACGCATGCCAGGCGAGCGCGCTACCGCCTGAGCCACATCCCCAGCCCCACAAAACTGATTTTTCAAATGATATATTTTATTCTCAAATATCAATTTCCCTATTATTTTATATTTTAAAAATACACGTTTTAGTTTTCAAAATTAAATTCAATAAATTTGTTTTCATAAGAACTTTCATGCAAATATTTCTTGCTTTTCTGAAATAATTTTGTGAGTATATTTTATATAGCAGTTGATAAGAATATAGCTCCCAAATACCATGAGATATTTAAATTTAGAAAAGAATGTTATATAAATTTGAATTTCTCTAATCAACAAGAGATGTGTCCTCTGAGAGAGTTCTAGAAACAGATTACTTCAGAAGATTTCCATTCATGATTAAAAAGATGGATTAAAGATAGCTAAAGATAAACCTTGGAGATGGTAATTGGTAGACTCACAGAACTACAAATGAACATTGAAAAAGTGAATGACAGCAACTGTATACTCAAGTACCTCAGTATAATATTTCCAAAACTCTCAAAGTGCTTTAGCTATGTATGGTCAATAGAATTTTAAAATTTATATTGTAGTCACATTTCCAGTGCCTGAAAGGCAGTTAAATAAAATGATAATGCACATTATATCAGTTGAGTTAGGTGTGCCTAACAAGGTCTAAAGTTGATCCCAGGAACTTCCTGATGTTAAGTATTTGTAATTTATTTGTATCTAGGAAAAATAATTTTGACTTAAAAAAAAAGCCACATAAAAAATACCATTATTTCAATTGAGGAGAAAAGAGACTCTAAAGTTCCATACCTGGGCTAACTGTCTATTAAGTCTCTTAATCTCTTCTTGTAGCTGCTCCATGTGCCACATGTGTGCCTGCCTCAACAGTTCTGTGGCCTGTTGATGTTCTTCATACTGTCGTACAAGTTCTTGCCTCATATCTTCCAACTGTTCTTCGTTTGACATCATTTGTTTAGAAGCATCCATGCTTGATGTCAACATCTTACCATGAATCTTTGATAGGAAAAAACACAAGCAAAAAACTCAATCATAACATATTTTGTGGTAATTAGTCAGCACTGATACTTTAACTGAATATGAAAACAATTCTATTAACAACATAAAGCATCTGAGTTTTAGTTTTATTATTAAACAAAAGCATAAATCACTTTTTTTAAAAAAATTATTTTTTAGTTGTAGATGAACATAATACCTTTTTTCATTTATTTTATGTGGTGCTGAGGATCAAACCTAGTGTCTCACCCATGCAAGGCAAGCACTCTACCACTGAGCCACAACCCCAGCCCATAAATCACTTGTTTTAAAAAAGTATTTTTCTTATTTATAATTCCAAAACAACATGAAGTTAATTTATTACCACCATACATGTTATTTTCCAAAAGGAAACAGCTACTTACAAGATAGTTTAGCTAAAATCTAATTCTAACAGAGAAAAACAAAATACTCAAGATTCTTTATCCACCCCCTCCAACCCCCACCCCATCCACTTTTTTTTCCGCCCATACTAGAGATTGATCCCAGGGCCTCACACATGCTGGGCAAGTGCTCTACCACCAAGCTACATCTCTAGCCCCTTCTCTTAATAAAGTTATAACTCCTTTATATCTCTTGATATTTTATAATGGGGAAATAATATAAACAACAACAACAAATATACACACACACACACGCAAAGTTTATAGGGCCAGGGTTGTGCCTCAGTAGTAGAGCGCTTGCCTAGCATGCATGAGGCACTGGGTTCAATCCTGGGAACCACATAAAAATAAACAAATAAAATAAAGGTATTTTGTCCATATACAACTAGAAAAATATTTTTAAAAATTAAGTTCACAAAATATAAGGAATTTTGCCTATTTAATTTTTATTCATTGGTCATCACCGTATTATAGAAAACTGCTTATTCAAAGAAAAATTATAATAAATTTTATTTGGAAATAAATGCTTTACATTTATGAGTTTCTCACACTCATGACAAGTCAATAGGTTCTATGAATACTTCAATCCCTTAAGATACTAATTAAAATCATTCTGCCTTGAACAGCTATAGCTAAATTAGTTTTCATAAACATTTCACAAGTTTTGCATTACATAAAAAGCTGACAGTTTTATTTGAATACTCCTCTGAACAAGATATATCTATCGTGAACACATAAAATAAATTTGAAATTCAGATAATTTTAAAAGAAATAGAATTTATTGTTTTCTAATAAAGGCTGCAATTCGTTGGGGTAACAGATCCTCAACTAACAAGAAAAAAGAATTAGTATAGAGATAATAAGATACTTTGAATTGTCTTCTTGAATTCGTAGCAATTTCCTTTTATGTTCTTACATTTAATTGAGCAAATCATTTGGCCACAGGTATTACCTAGTTACAATATAATTAATCTTCAATTAGTTTAAATAAAACTAACACAGGTATAATTTACAATGAGAACTTAACATGTACTATGTCCATAAGACAACCAAGAATACTATGACCTGATTTATTTTATACTTCACACCAATATTGTTTCACTTAATCAAATACCTTATAATTAATAAAATACATTAAAGTCAAGACTGGACTTCATACTTTCATTCTCTATTAATCAGCATTATTGCTACTGTTTTAAACTGAAGATATTATTATAAGTTTTTCTTTTTTATATTCAAAGAAGCATACTTACAGATTCGCTAACTATAAATGTTTTGTCTTTGGAGAACATTTCTTCTGAAATAGTTAGTTGGTGGACCTCTGATTCTGTTATATCATCAAGATGATCACTGTTTGGTAATAGAACTTCTCCATCTTCTCCTAACTCTTTACTAAGTGGCTTAAATTCTTCTTTAAATTTCATGTCCAATGCATCAGAGGTCTGAAGATTAATTTGATCCTGAGATAATTTCATTTCATTAAAATAATGTTTTTCATTTTGCTGACAGAAAGTAAGTGCTTGTTTTGATGACATAGTATTTTCTTTTCCCTTTGATAGTCTAGATAGTTCAGTTTGTTGAGCAAATGCAATGCTCATTGACACAATGACCTAAAGAAATCAATCAAACAAACAAAAAAGGATTAGATTTATAAATACCAGCTGGATTTAAAAAGTGGGTCATTACTCAAAATTATATGAATTAGAAAAAAGCCTGGCCTCATAGTTTTAAAAACAAAAATAAATCCTCTGATAAAATGATACAGAGATAGGCTATTTTTCAATAAATTTAACATCAAAGTGTTTTACTGCCTGCCTTTTAAAATAAAACAAGCAAAACTTTTCTAACTATAACATCAATAAATGCTCAGTACAAAAATAAAAAAAAATAAATAAAAGTCTTTATATTTCTTCCTTCCAAGAAAATTCACTTGGCCATGAGTGATAATGTTCTGTGACAATCCTCCATCAGTATCTGTAGTTATTATCTAACATTACAATAATTTATCAGGGTAATACAACTACTTTTTCTCTTCATAACTTTTCCCTCATTTTTAGAATGCCAAACTCCTTCACAAGGTAACTATTTACAATGTAACACATATATAAAAACTTGTGGCATTCTGAAAAATTGTAATTACTATTCTATATCAAGAAAAAACGTTCTTTTCAATGAAAAGCACCGCAAAACATTCTATGAAGCAGCAATTATAGTTGATGCTGTTACACAACTGTTTGATGGACTATATATGAAACTTACAAATAAAAACAAAGTACATACCATCAATAAAATCCATGCTTTTTTTGACAGTTCAAAGATCAAGAAAATCTATAAACCAAGAAAACCTTGCAGATAAACTATAAACTTACCTTAGCTATTTCTTCTTCTAATCTTTCTTGGTATTGTTTTTCCAAAAATTTAACCATGTTTGTTTCTTGTTTCATTCCACATTCCTTAGAAAACTAAATTTAAGGGTGAAATATGACAATTTACACTGATTTTATACCATTAATTTTAAGGATGTAGTCAATATTCCAAAAATATCACTATTTTTGGACACTTTCAAATAAAAATAAATTTCAGTTATCTTTTAACTAAAAACATTTAATCTAATAATCCTACAAAATAATTACACTTAGTATAAACTTAAAGATGCAAAGAGAGAAATATATTTACATATCTGTAATTATTAGCATAAATTCTAGGGTGGGTTAAAGATACTTAAATATAATTAATAAGACATAGGTAAAATGTTAACAAGTGGCTATGTTTGATAATGAAATCATGAGCAAATTTTCTTCTTGGTATTTATTAAAAGAACACAATTTTCCACATACAAATTATTTTTATCAATTAAAAAAATAAATCTTCTTTTAGAAATGTAGATATACAGTCAACATGAAAGTATTTGTTTATTTACCAATTATTTGAATTTCATCCAACAGACATTTAATAAGGGATGAGTGTGGCTCATATCTCTTCTTAATATCCAGAATGAGAATGGGCAATAGTCAGTGATTTTAATTTTTACTAGAATTTAGAATTATTTAGTGAAGATGATGATGCAGCTGGGGGTTGAAAAAAGTTTTGAATAATACAATGTCGAGGACAGGCAGAGAGTGGTTCAGTGGCAAGCACGGTAAAAAAAGCGTTTTTCTATCATTATTTCTGTTGGAAGGTGGCCTGATCCATTATTCCAGCCCTAGCACCTTGGATTTTAGGGAATCCTATACACCATTCTGAAGATACCCTCCGCTTCCATAATGGGAAGAAAAGACTATGTTGGCCATGGTACTGAAGCTGATTTGTTACACAGTTCATAAAGAAATGTTACAAAGAAAAAATTTAAACTCTAACAGGGGAGGAAAATTCTCAAATTTAACTTTCTCTGTGTTTTTCCTATGCTATGAAAAATATTTCTATAGACATTCTGGATCTTTTACATAAGGTATTATCCTCATGATTTATGCTTAATCTTAGCCAAATATTTACTACATAATTACAAAACTGAAGACATAAAATTGATAGTAAGAAAAAGTATCAGTGTACATAACTGTTTAAAAATGAAGATTAAAAATAACATACCTCTATTGCATGATCAATATTCTTTTTTAGACAACTTCCAGGATGTACTACTGATTTCTGTACATCAGATTCTTTAATTACCACTGAATCAACAGAGAAGCTAAATATAAATAAAAAAGTATAAAAAAAAATTAGTGTTGTGTGTTTTATCCAAAGTTTCTACCATGTATAACGTGTACTGAGGCAGTGGGGATACAAAAATGATAGTTCCCCCAGGGTTACAAGTATTGTAACTTAAAACATTTTTGACTAAGTTTTCCAATTCAAAGTAACAATGAATATTATGTCATTTAATGAATTTCAGTATAAATGTATGATAAAAAATTTATTATGTAAAAAAAATTTTTAATAATTCTTTTAAAAATAACATCTTAGATATGCTTATATAGCAACAGTGTACATAACATACTATATACACTGATACTACACACTACTTATATACCTAAGATATATGATACATATTATTCATATTACATGGATATCTAAATTACACAGACACAAAACATATAATAATATAGAATAGATTATATTGGATTAAATATATTAAAAGAGCCAGGTACAGTGGTGTGTGCTTGCAACTCCAGAAATTTGGGAGGTTGAGGCAGGAGGATCAAAAATTCAGGATGAGCCTTAGCAATTTAGTGAGACTCTCTTTCAAAAAAAAAAAAATGGTTGGAAATGCAGGAAGATGGCTGAATAAAGTATTTGCTTCCCTGACAGATCTGTGGAGTGAACCAAGAAAAGCAAAAAGGTCACTTTTTTCAACAAGATGGGTGAATGGTCCAGAACTAGGAAGGACTTAACTGGAATTTAATACTGGATACTCAAAACAGATCATGGACTCAAGAGATCTTGTATAATAAAATAAGGGGGAAAGATCCCCAGCTCCAGAGCTGTAAAATAGCTGGAAGTACAAACCAGAATAATCCCTATGTGAATGTAGTAAAGCAATAAAGGAACCCCCATTCCTAGGAAAACAGAGGTGTTTTGCGGTATGGAGAGCTTAAGAGCTCAGAGATACTGCTCAAAAAACAACAACAACAACAAAAAAAAAAATCAGTAAGCTGTGCTGCACAGCATGTGTGTACAGGAGGGAAGCCACCAGCTTTCTTGGCGGCATGCATGGAGGACAGCAGAAAGAACCCTTGTGAAGCAGTGGCTGGGGGGCCTGCAGTTAGGTGAGTCAATTATTGGCAGATCGAAGTCTGGCCCCAAAAATGTGCAAGGCAAACCCATACTGTGTGATAGAGAGTGTTCCAAAGTGACTGGAGAAAATCAAGCATGGAGGGACATTTACACAGGAGAATACTGATCAAGGAAACCCACCTGGCTTTCCCCTCCCCATCCAATCAGCTGCTTGCAGTACTGGCTGGAAGAAAAGTGCCTGACTGTGAATTTGAAAGGACAGGCAAAGAAAGAGATCAAGTTTGGAGACCAAATGATGACCAGGGTTCATGGGGTCTGCAGGCAAAGTTGTGGGCTAAGAACAGATTCCTACATCACATGTGTAGAACCTAAAGGAGATTCCCGAGGTACAGTCTTCCAATGTGGACAGACAATTGCTGAGCCTTGGAGGTGTGATGACTTAAAATCTTCAGACCAATAGGCACGCAGTGAAGAGATTGGAACGTACCTAAGCCTACACCTTGGCTCTAGTAGTTCCGCTTCCAGGACTAACACTCTCACCCTAGCAACCCTAACTACCCTGAGGGTAGAGCTAGCATCAAATTCCAGACAACATACCTAACTGCTCAGAAGAGAAGCTGAGAAACTTGAACTGCAATGGAAAAAAGTGTTCAATTTTTCATCCAGATTCCTTTTTTTTCTTCTCTCACATGTCTACCATTTTTGAAACCAAGTATTTTTCATGGATCATTTTATTGAGGACTGGGATATCTGAATAGTACATTACAGTTTTGTTATTATTTTCTTTTAAAAAATTATATATATATATATATATATATATATATATATATATATATATATATATATATATTCCCCTCTCATTTATCTGTTTCCTTGTATTCTCTTTCTCACTTTTCTCTTGCTAACACCCAACCTCTATTAAGTCCTCCCTTCATTCTTCCTATAATTTTTTAACTTCTATCTTTTCTGATCCTTCCTCATAAACATCACACCCTACATGACTTTTGTTCTCTCTTTGTCCACCAATGGAAACTGTAAACTTTTTTGCAAACTTAATGTTTATATTGTAGACAATAATTGAACACATCATTTCAGTTTAATGGAATAAAACTGTGGATGCCTTAATAGGAGCTATTTGGTTTAAGGCTGTATATTATTTGTATTGGGTGCAGTTATTATTTGTCTCTTCCTTAAAGGCGAGGTACTAGAAATCTTCAGGGACACTATTAATCTACAGGGTAGACACTGTACTGCTTGAAATCCACACTGCTAGAAGGACAGACATAAGAACAACATGAGAAAACAATGGAACAAAGTGGCCCAAACAAACCAAGATGATCCAATAATTAAACCCATAGACAACACAGTAAAAGAAATGTAGAAAAGGAATTTAGAAAGTACATATTAGACTGACCTGGTACATAAAGAATGATATAGGGAATAAAATCAGAGATAAATTTGAGGAGGTAAAAGATCATTGCAGAGGCAGAGATTCTCAGAAAATTACAACAACAACAACAACAACCCCAGAAATCCTCAAAATGAAACAATCAATAAACCAATTAAAAATTCAATGAAAATTACTATCAATAGACTAGACCATTTGGAAGATAGAACCTCAGGCAATGAAGACAAAATATATAATTTTGAAAATAAAGTTGACTACACAGGGAAGATGGTAAGAAACCATGAACAGAACTTCCAAGAATGATGAAATAACAAGAAAAGACCAAAATAAGATTTATCGGGATAGGTGAAGGCATAGAGATACAAACCAAAGGAATGCCCAGTTTTTCAATGAAATAATATGAAAAAATTTCCAAAATCTGAAGAATGAAATGGAAAATCAAATACAAGAGGACCTCAAATGTACAAGATCACAACAGACCCACATCAAGACACATCATTAAAAAAAGGTCAAATATATAAAATAAGGGTTGAATTTTAAAGGCTATGAGAGAAAAAATATCAGATTATATATAGAGGGAAACTAATTAGGATCTCAGGTGATTTTTCAACCCAGACCCTCAAAGCCAGGAGGTCCTGGAATAATATATACCTAGTTCTGAAGAAGATGGATGCCAACCAAGAATTTTATATCTAACAAAAATAAAACTTCAGATTTAAAGATGAAATAAAAACCTTCCGTAATAAAAAAAGGTTAAAGAATTCATAACTAGAAAATCTGTGCTAAAAAACATTATCAACAAAATATTCCATGAAGATGGAAAAAAAAAGTCAAAAAAAATCAACAAAGGGAGGAGCCATACAAAAGGAATAATCAATCAAAGGAGAAATTAATTCAAAGTAAAAAGTAGAAATAACCTAAAATGACTGGGAACACAAATCATATCTCAAAAATAATGTTAATGGTCTAAACTAATAAACCCAAAAGACATAGATTGGCAGATTGGATTAAAAAAACAAAACCCAAAAATCTGTTGTCTCCAAGAGACTCACCTCATAAGCAAAGACATCCACACAGTGAAAATGAAAGGACGGGAAAAAACATACCACTCACATGGACTGAGTAAACAAACAGGGGTTTCTATCCCCATGTCAGATAAAGTGTACTTCAAAGCCAAAAGTTAATCAGAAGGGACAAAGAAGACATTTCATACTGCTTAAGGGAATTATACATCAACAAGACATAATACGTTAAATATTTATGCCCCAAACATTGGAGCATCTACATATATCAAACAAACCCTGCCTCAATTTCAAGAATTACATAGACCATAATACAATAATACTGAGTGACTTTAACAAACCTTTCTCACTACTGGATAGATCGTCAAACAAAAACTAAACAAAAAAACTATAGAACTTAATAATATAGTCAATAATTTATACTTAACAGACATATAAAGAGTATTATATCCATCAACGAATACATGCTCTTCTCAGCAGCATACAGACTCTTCTCTAAAATATGCCACAAAGCAACAATTATGAAATAAAAAAGAGATTATACCCTGCATTCTATCAGATCATAATGGAATGAAATTAGAAATAATTGATACAATAAAAAATAAAAAACTCCAACACCTAGAGACTAACCAATGGACATAAGAAGAAATCAGGGATGAAATTTTTAAAATACTTACCAGAGATAAATGAGAACTAATAAAACTTGTCAAAATCTCTGGGACACTATTAAGCTAAATTCATGAAAGAATGGAAAGTCAATGAGTAAATGACCTAACATAAGACCTCAAAGCCCTAGAAAAAGAAAAACAAATCAACACCAAAAGCAGTAGAAGACAGGAAATAATTAAAATCAGAGCTGAAATAAATGAAATTGAAATAATCGGAACAATTAAAAAATTAACAAAACAAAAATTTGTGTCTTTGAAAAAATAAATAAAATTGATAAACTCAATCGTGCTAATGAAGACAGAAAACTCAAATCACTAAAATTCATAATCACAAAAAATATTACAACAGATACTGTTGAAATACAGTAGAGAATCAGAAGTTATTTTGAAAATTTATACTCCAATAAAAATGAAAAATTTAAAGACATCAACAAATTTCTAGAGACAAATGAGCTACCCAAAAGGAATTAGGAGGACATACACAATTTAAACAGATCAATTTCAAGCAATAAAATAGAAGAAGGCATCAAAAGCCAACCATTTAAGTAACACCCAGGATGAAAAAGATTCTTACCCAGTACTACAAGACCTTTGATGAATTAATACCAATAAGCCTCAAACTATTTCATGAAACAGAAAAGGAGGGAACTCTTCCAAACTCATTCTATGAAGCTAGTATCACCTGATATCAAAATCAAAGACACATCAAGGAAAGATAACTTCAGACCAATATCCCTAATGAACATAGATGCAAAACTTCTGTATACAATTCTGGCAACTCACATATAAAAACATTAAATATATAGTTGTTATGGTTTGGTTGTGAAGAATCCCCCAAAAGTTCACATAAGACAATGCAAGAAGATTCAGAAGAGAAATGACTAACCTAATCAGTGAATTAATCCCCGATATGAATTAAAAGAAGTGGCAGGGTATGGCTGGAGGAGATGGGAATTGGGGGGATGGCTATGGAGTATACATTTTTTATATGGAGAGTGGAGTCTCTATATGGGGTATATATTTTGTATCTGGAGAGTGAAGTCTCTGACTCTGTTTCCTGATCACTATGTGAACTCCTTCCCTCTGTCACACTCTTCTTCCAGATGTTCTGCCTTACCTCAAAGCCCAAGGGATGGAGCTGGCCTTCTATGGACTAAGACATCTAAACACGATGAGCCCTCAAATAACACCATGAGTCCTTTTCCTCTCTTAAAATTGTTCTGGTCAGATCTTTTAGTAACAGAAATAAAAAAGCTGACTAAAACAATAGTGCATCATATTCAAGTGGGATTCAAGGTTGGTTCAACATACAGAAATAAATAAATGTAATTCATCACATCAATAGACTTCAAGGAGAATCATATGATCATTTCAATTGGAGCACAAAAAGCATTTGACAAAATAAAGCACCCTTTAATGTTTAAAACACTAGAAAAACTAGGGATAGTAGAAACAAATCTCAACACTGTAAAAGCTATACATGCTAAACCCAAGACCAAAATCATTCTAAATGGAGAAAAACTGAAGGCATTCCATCTACGAACTGTAGTAAGACAAGAATACCCTTTTTTTTTTACCACTTTTATTTGATATAATCCTGGAAACTAGCCAGGGCAAGTAGACAGAAGAAAGAAATTAAAGGGATACGAATAGAAAAAGAACTCAAATTATTACTATTTGCCGACAATATGATTCTATATTTAGAAGACCTAAAAAATCCACCAGAAAACTTCTAGAATTAATGAATGAAATTCAGCAAAGTAGTAGGATATAAAATTAACAACTATACATCAAATTCATTCCTATATATCAGTGATAAAGCCACTGAAAAAGAAATTAGGAAAACTACCCCATTCACAATAGTGTAAAAAAATAAAATAGAATATTTGGAATCAATATAACAAAAGAGGTGAAAGACCTCTACAGTGAAAACTACAGAAAACTAAAGAAAAAAATTGAAGACCTTAGAAGATGGAAATATCTCCCATATTCTTGGATAGGTAGAATTAACATTGTCAAAATGGCCATACTACCAAAAGCATTATATAGATTTAATGCAATCCCTATTAAAATTCCAATGACATTCTTTGTAAAACTAGAAAAAGCAATCATGAAATTCGTTTGGAAAAAAGAGACCCAGAATAGCCAAAGCAATCCTTAGGAAGAAAAGTGAAGCAAGAGGCATCATAATACCAGAACTTAAATTATACTACAGAGCCATAACAGCAACAACAAAAAACAATGGGATGACACTGGCACCAAAACAGACATATAGACCAATGATACAGAATAGAAGACATAGAGACAAACCCATATAAATACAGTTATCTCATACTAGACAAAGGTGACAAAAATACTCACTGGAGAAAAGATAGCCTATTCAACAAATGGTGCTGGGAAAACTGAAAATCCACATGAAGCAAAATGAAATTAAACCTCTATCTCTAATCTTGCACAAAACTCAACTCAAAGTGGATCAAGGATTTAGGCACTAGAACAGTGACCATGCATTTAACAGAAGAAAAAGTAGGTCCAAACTCTACCACCTCAGCTTAGGAACTGACCTCCTTAACAAGATTTCTAGAGCACAAGAACTATAAGCAAGAATCAATAAAAAGAGTCAAACTAAAATGGTTCTTCACATCAAACAATCAATAACATGAAGAGTGCCTACCGAATGGGAGAAAACCTTTACCACACATACACCTCAGAGCATTAATCCCCAGGATATATAAAAAACTCAAGAAACTTAACAACAGGGGCTGGGGTTGTGGCTCAGTGGTAGAGTGCTTGCCTGGCATGTGTGAGGGACCTAGGGTTTGATTCTCAGCACCACATATAAATAAATTTAAAAAATAAAGTTTCATCAACAACTAAAAAAAAATTAAAAAACAATAAAAACACCAGAAAAACAAACCAATCAATAAATGGGCTAAGGAACTGAACAGACACTTCACAGAAGACATACAATTGATCAACAAATATGTGAAAATACATTCAACATCTCTAGCAATTAGAGAAATGCAAATCAAAACTCCAATGAGATTCTATCTCACTCCAGTTAGAATGGCAACTATCAAGAATACGAGCAACAGGCCTAGGGACATAGCTCACTTGGTAGACTGCTTGCCTCACATGACCAAGGCCCTAGTTCATTACTAAGCACCACAAAAAAAGAAAAAGAAAAAATATGCAACAATAAATGTTGGCAAGCATGTGGGGGTAAAGGTACACTCATACATTGCTGGTGGGACTGCAAATTGATGCAACTACTATAGAAAGCAGCATGGAGATTCATAAGAAAATCTGGAATGGAACCACCATTTGACCCAGTTATCCCACTCCTAGGTTTATACTCAAAGGGCTTTAAATCAGCATAATACAGTGATGCAGCCACATCATGTTTATAGCACCTAAATTCACAATAGCTAAACTACGGAACCAACCCAGGTGTCCTTCAACAGATGAATGGATAAAGAAAGTGTGATATATATCTTCCCAATGAAGTATTACTCAGCCTTAAAGAAGAATGAAATTATGGCATTTGGTGGCAAATGGATGGACCTGGAGAATATCATGCTAAGCTAAATAAGCCAATCCCAAAGAACCAAAGACTGAATATTTTGTCTGATATGCAGATACTAATTCAAAATGGGTTGGCGGGGGTAGGGAAGAATAAACATATTTTCGATTAGACAAAGGGCAATGAGGGGAGGGGAGGGTTATGAGGGAAGAAAGGATAGTAGAATGAATCAGAAATTATTACCCCAGGTACATATATGATTACATCACATATTCTACATCATGCACAACCAAAGAATGAGAAGTTATACTTCATTTATGTATGATATGTCAAAATGCATCCTACTGTCTTAGATAACTAGTTAGAAGAAAAAAAAATTGTTAGAACTAAAAAATAATAATTAGTTATTGAAACTACATATATAGAAATAATAGTTCATTAAAATTGATTTGTCTAACATTACCCAACTGGTATGTGGTAGATCTGAACATGAGTTATTTAAAATAAAAACAGTAGTTCTGAAAAAAAAGAAGAGGGATGAGGATGTGGCTTGATGGTAAAGAGCCCCTGAATTCAATCCCTGATACAAAAAAAAATTATATATATATATATGTGTGTGTGTGTGTGTGTGTGTGTGTGTGCATGTATGTATGTATATATATAAAGATATACCTAAGATATATTACTGAGTTAAAAAAGCTTGTAAATTCTCACTTGCATTAAAAGCCTGTTTTAACATATATGTCTATATAAATAGGAAAATGTCTGAAAGAATACATATCAAAAGTAACAATGATTGCTTATATTGGAAATGAAGAGTGGCAACAGGAAAGAGAAGGTTCTTAACTTACAGTTAGTTTAATTTTAACTTACAATCAGTTTAATTTTATCTACCCACATATCTTTTGGTATGTATGTCCGAATTCTGTATTGTTATATAAGCATTCACTACTTTGTAACAATGTTTTCTTAAAATGTCTAATCTTATAACAATAAGGCAAGATTAGTATTTAGAAATCATGTGGATTTAGAATACATCAGTGACTTAAATAGACAACGATAAGCTTAAATTCCTAGGCTGGGGTTGTGGCTCAGTGGTAAAGTACTTGCCTAGTGTGTATGAGGCACTGGGTTCAATTCTTAGCACTGCATGTAAATAAATAAATAAATAAAATAACAACTAATAAAAATGTTTTTTAAAAAGGCTTAAATTCCTTAATTGAAAACAAACAAAATGAAACAATATTTCCTCTAAATTTATATATATTTGGATACATAAATTACACACATACATTATTTATATACACATATACATGCACACAATGATTATAATGTATTCGTACATATAAAACAAATAATTTTAAGAAAAAATGAAGTAGAAAAGTAAGACACAGACTCTTTGGGGACGATTTTAATTTATGTAAGAACATGACATCTAAGTAAAGAACCAAAGGAGATGAGGGTATGGGCATAAAAATACCTGCAGAATAATCATTCTAGGTAGAAGAAAAAGCCAATCAATCCCTAAAGCAGAAGCGTACTGATATGTGATATAATTGAGGATCACAGTGGGGATGTATGAGGTTTTTTTTTTAATCTTTTAAAATTGTTTTTAGTTGTCAATGGACCTTTACTTTATTTATTTATATGTGGTGCTGAGAATTAAACCCAGGACCTCACACAAGCCAGGCAAGCGCTTTACCGCTGAGCTCCAACCCCAACTCCATGGGATTATATGGTTTGAGAACAGTAAGTGATAAGAAAGTCAGTAGGAAATGAAAGTCAAAGATGTCATGGTCCTCAGGACTAGTGAGACTGTAAAGAGCAGAAGAGGATTAGAGTAACATGATGTAACTGAAATTATAAAAGCAAAGGTTCTGGCACTTGTGTTGACTATATAGAGAATAGACTATAAACAGAAGTTGAGTAATCCAGGTGAAACACAAAACAATGGCAGGGACCAGTGGAGCAGTAAGGAGTGGCACAGTTGTGATGTACTTTGAAGGTTAAAAAAAAAACCAAGATTTTTTCATAGAATGGCAGAGAGTTATGACAGAAAGGAGTCACGATGGATGAAGATGGCTACAGAAGGAGCAAATTTTAGAAGATCCTGATCCAAGAAAACATACATAGTGGTAATTGAAGATCATTTCTTCTCTCCTCATAGATCAGGGTTCTATTTGGGACATGATGAATTTGAGCATTAGACAATCAAATGGAGTATATTCAAGTCATAGTGGAATGATCATACTTAGACTATTTAAGTACTCACCACATCAACATATCAAAGCCTAGGCATAGAATAAACAAGTAAATGTCTACTACCTGACATATTTTAATTCAGAAAATAGATTAATAATAACATCTTTATAAAAGTATAAGTAAAATTCCTATAATAAAATGTCTTTGGTTTATACCAACATTTATTTCACACATTTCAAATACAGAATTATCTCCTGCTCTTATTTCTTAAAAAATGTTACATCCTATCTCTTTGTTAAAGTTATATTTTATTCTTAAAATAACCATTCCAGATGATACTATCATTGTTACTAAGCTACAAATACTGCTGAATGAAGTTTTAAGTAAATAGATACCTTGGGTCCACCGTGGTCTCACTAATGGCTTGAAGCTTCTCCTGCAGAGAATAAATTTCTGCCCTATGATTTTCTTCAGTTTCTTTCAATTGTTTGCGCAAAAAGCATATGAAGTTTTCTAATTCTTGAATTTGTTCTTCAAGTTGTTTAATTTTTTTGGTATCTTTCAGAGAAGATAACAGGAAGAGAAGACAATACACATTTCAATACAAACTTCTCAGTGAAATAACAATCATTTTATTTCAATGTATAAAAATATTTATTCTTTGAATAATGTTTTGAGTGAAACTCAGGTTTTAATTTGACTCATTCTGACTGATGAAAACAAGAAAACAGTGTGATTCAAGATCATTTCTCCTATCCTTATGGTATAGTATCTCTAAATTCAACAATTTTATATCTTTAAAACAATTCAGAAACATGAAACAAAAGAAGTGTTGAAAAGGGACCACAGGAGAGTAGTTAACACCTTTCACTTTCCTCTTTTATTTTTATTTCTTAAAAATGCTGATAATTAATCACTAAACTAACTTTTTTGCCAATTAAATGAGCCATTAGTTAACATGCAATTTGGGAAATAGTGGACAGACTACCTCAAGAAGATATCAATTTAAAAAAATATAAACTTAAAATATTACTATATTCAAAGAACCCCTGAAGTGAAAAGGCATGGTATTATCTGATATGCTTGAAATTCTATTCTGTTCACCAAAGCAATTACAATAATAAAACTCATTCCTAAAAGCAAAAGTGAAGGCCTAGAGATACCTTGAACACAAGAAGTCTAGTTAACTGGCCAAATAATCATGAAAGAAAAACATTAACTGTGACTAATTGTTTATGGTTCATTGTATGGTCCCTTAACATTGTTACTTCCCATTATGCCATCTTGGTCTTTTAACTCACTCTCTAGTTTCCCCTGATAACTCATTCTTGTCCTTGACCTCTTGTCCTTGACATTCATGCTGATTATAAATCTTTACCTCATAATTAAATTTTTCTCCCAGGTTTCAGACTTCTATTTTCAACTAACTCCTATATATTTTTTCAAAGTCAATAAGTATTCTATTCTTAACTCAATATATTTAAAACTGAATTATTATTTTTTTCACAAATTGGTTCCTTTCTATGACTAGAACCATCCTCTAGTTTCTTAAGCTAGAAACTTGGGTATCATTCTTAATTTCTGCTAACATTAACGACAAACTAGAACCAAACTCTAAGTGTTGAACTTAACTTTCTATCATACTCAATTCAATCTGGCTGGTCGTCCCATCAATAATTTCATCCCTTCCAACTGATCCTAATGGTATCAACTTAAAATAAAAATCTTATTGTTACTCCCACTATTTAAAATCCTGCTGTAGGTCTTATCACCAATAGCATAAAACATAAACATGTTTCATCAGAGTACATAAAACATTTCCTGATCAAGCTCCTTCCAATCTCTCAGTTTTATCTAGCTAACACAACCTGAACTCCCAGTTCTCCCAAAAGGATGCAATCTTAGATAGAGCTCAATGCTTAAGACTCCATAGCCTTCCCCAAATTTCCAACCCAGTTACTCCTACCCATACCCTCATCCTACTCATCTCCACAGGAAAGACAAAACTCTTTTTTCTCCCTCCATTCTTTACATTTCAGAAATTTTCAGTGTATTTTATATATGCTTTCCCAATGGATTATAATTTCCTATGGGAAAATGACTCAGTAATTTTAGTTTTCTCTAGCACTTGAATGAATATCCAATGTTTATATGAACAAATAAGACTAGGGCTTAGATACACAAGTCACCTTCCCCTGTGAGTTCTAAGAACAGAATTATGAAATGGTGGACTCTAAGTGATGCTTCATGGTAATTATAAGTCAGAAACTATTTACCTGTTTGTGTTTTTACATTCTGTAGTTCTAACTGGTATATTTTCTGAAGCTCCTTGATCTTTTCCTCTTGAGTAGAAATAAGCTCCACTTTAAGATTGCAAAGAGCTTTATCTTTTTCATTTTCCATATATTCATGAACCTGATCCACGTCAGCTGAATAAACCACTGAAAGGCATATGCACTGAGCTATCATCTGTAGCCTTAAATCATTCTGAAAGTGAATATATATTAGAAAAATTTAAAATAATTTACTATAAAATAATTTGCTTTTTGCATATACTAAAACAAGAGGAGAAATAATTTATAGTTTAAAACTTCATAAGAGAACCAATGACATTTTTTCTTCATTCTTCATTCAATTATACTTAGCTACTTCTTTTTTCAAGGAGAGTAGTATCATTACCTCAATTTTAGAGCAAATTCTGATATTTGGTATAGCTTATGATTTCTCCATATTGGAGAGTCTTTATTCTGACTGTCTGGGAATGCTCCCTACAGGAACAAGTTGTCTCTGCAGGAAACAGCCTAGAGCCTCAACATTTTAGGATATTTAAAGGCGAAAACCACATCCAGATTGACTTGGCAACCAGCAAGCAAGCAAGCAAGAAGTAGTACAGAAGCTGAATAAAGCCATTAGCGAAACAATGCAATGTCTTCATCAAATTTTCATTTCATTCATTTCTCCTGGGATTTTTTCATAATCATAATCAAAAGAGAAATGGATCAAAGTGACCCTAGTTGAATACACATTAAAGAATGGCTACTAACATCTAATCAATTATTCCCCACAAAGGTACACTGCCCAAGGAAAGTGGGAACCAAAGAGAACAATTTTACATTGTGCAAGAATTGCTATTCTGTATTGCAAGTAGGCTATGCTAGGCAATTAGTAATGTGGTACAGTGATGGGACTTTCCTATGGGAGAAGCTCTTCTTACGTAATATGGAGTCTCAGGGTAAAATGAAGTCTGTTTGGTCATTGCTTATATAGCCTGGCCTATAACATTCCCCACTGGTTTTATGGAACTAATCAAATCATTAATTAATCATCATTGGTTTACAGCTACTGTAGTGAGTATGGAGGACCATCAGTTTTACAGAATGTATTTTTTGTTTTATATATCTTATTAAATAAACAGTTAAAGATGCAGGGTCCAATTAAAAACCCTAAGAGGACTAACAGCAATGGATAGGCTACAGCTGTGTAAGAGTAGTTAGCCAAGGAGACCAGGAGAACAAATTTTCATACCAATTTCTCTCATGTTGTCTTGGCTCTTCCTTATCTTTCTTTTTATTTTCAAATAATATTTTATTTTCATGGCACTGGGAATTGAACCCAGGGGTGCTCTCTACCTGTGAGCTACATTTCCAGCCCCTTTTTTTCAATATTTTCATTTTTATGTGGTACTGAGGATTGAACCCAGTGCTTCACATATGTGAGACAAACGCTCTGCCACTGACCCACAATCCCAACCCCAGCCCTTTTTAAGGCAAGGTCTCAACAAGTTGCCAAGGTTGGTCTTGAACTTAGAACCCTCCTCTGCCTTAGCCTCCCAAACAGCTGGAATTACAGGCATGCACCACCATGCCTGGATTTAAAATATTATTTTAAATATGGAAAAATGCAAGCAATAAACTCGAAACCCAAATTAACAAGTACTATAACATTTTCTCTATATTTTTCATTCCCTGTACTCCCCATAAACTTCTATGTTCTCATCACTCCTTTCTCACAGGCAACCATAATCATAGATTGGTACGAATCCAGTCCAATTCTTACATTATCACTTCTCATTACAATACATTTTGCATTCTCAATGCACTGTATATTTTGTATTTTTATGGACTTACACAAATGATATTAATTTTACAAATTTATTTTCTCATTCAATATGTCTGTGGTATTATTCCATGTAGGTAATGGGGGGTTTAAAATCCAGTACCACAAACAAAAAAAAAAAATAAACAGCATGAAGGCAACAGGTTAATTCATTTTAACTGTGGTATTATGACTATACCAAAATTTGTCCATTTCCTTTCAGGAGATAAATTGGTTTATTCCTAATTTTTGGATAAATGTGCTAATTTCTTTCTAATTAGTGGTTCTCAAATGTAATATGCATCAGAATCACTTGGAATGCTTATTAAAACAGGTTACTTTAGGAACCTAACCCAATCCCCACAGTTTCTGATTCAGGAGAGGTCAAAGAGCTTTGAATTCTAACCCGTTACCAAGTAATGCTGGGCTTCTGGTCAGGAACCCCACTTTGAGAACTACTTAGAAATATAACTGCTAGGTCACAGATAGTGCATTTTTAACTGTGCTAGATTTGATCAAATTATTTTTATATAACAGTACTAATTTACAATGCTACCAGAAGGTTGAGTACTTATATACTCACATCCTCACCATTCTTTATATCAGACTAACTTCACCAACCTAAATGGGTATAAAATGTTATTTTATTTTTACACTGAATAGTAAGGTTGAAAGAATATTTTCATGTTTATTAGATACTTTGATTTGCTATTCAGGCACATGTCTTTCACATCTTTTGCCCATTATTATTTTGTTTTTGGACCTCTTGTTACATTAATTGTTCTTTCTATATTCTTGATAGCTTTTGTTTGCAACTTACATTCATGGCAAATATCTAGTCCCAGTCCTCAAATCTGTTTTACATCATTGTTTTTAAAAGATACAATAAAAATTTTAAATGTTTTCCCATGCTTTGTCTTTATTAAAAGTTTTCCCTATCTTAAGATTCTATTTTCTTCTTATGTGTACATTTTTAACCAACCTGATTTTTTTCCCTAAAGTGACAATGATCTAATTCCCTAACTTCTAACCTCTAGTATCAAAAGTCAATTGTGCTCAAAACAATTTTATTTTTTTCCTCCCAAACAATTTTGAATACTCTAAGCTTCTGCTAATTTGGTTTATTTTTTGATTTCCTCTGTCTCTGCTCAAATATCATCTCACCAAAGTAGTCTTCCTTGACCTACCCTATGCAAAAAAAGCCCTACACTTAGGGAGATCTTCTTATCATACTGTAATTTTATTCATAGCACTTAAGACCACCAGAAATATTTGTCTGTATTTTCTAATGTTCATTTAAACCCTAAAAAGTAAACTTTATTCTTCCTTGACCATTTTCATTCACTGTTAAATTATGAATGACTTGAACAGTGCCTGGAATGTAGTAGAGATTCACTAAGTGATTCATTGACTTGTAGGGCCTTCTTGCTAAATTTTTACAAGATACAGATCTGTTCTGGGCTTTTCATTATATTCTACTGATCTACTTAACCATCCTGGCATTAAACCATATTGTTTATAATGATTTTGTAATAAGTTTTGATAACAAATACATACTTTTTAAGATTGTCTTGAGTATTCTTGGCTATTTACTCTTCTATATCAATTTTAGAATCAGTATTCCACATTCATTAAGAAACCTTATTGTAATTTTGACTAGAACTATTAATTAGGAGAGAACTGATATTTTTCTTTGTATCTTTCCATTATGGATATGATATGTATTAGCACACAGTCAGGTCTTTGTGTCTTCAATATTTTATAACTTTCTTAACAAAAACTCAAAACATCTTATTATCTTGGATTTAAAGTTTTGCCTGATCTGCTCATATTTTTTCTCATTTCCTATTCTTGTCATATTGCAAGAACTGGAGAAGCATTCACTAAGAACTACAAAACCATGTTGCAATAGTAATGTTGACAATTGGTATGTATCCTAGTCCTATACTTGATTCTAATGGAAATGCTTCTAAATTTCACCATCAGAAATATAATCTGTCAACATTTTGATGAAAATCAGCATCATGACTAGAAAATTTCCGTGCTATTCCTGATTTCCTAAAGCTTTTTTTTTAACTTATAAATGGGTTGTCAATTTTTTTATGTATTTTTTTCTGAGATGCACTAAAATAATCATGGATTTTGTCTTGCTACATAAAAATGTAGAGATTACAGTCACAGATTTTTTTTTCAAATGTTTAACTATTTGTCCACTCTTGGTATAACTTGCTAATATTTTATTTGGAATTTCTGCAACTACACTTACAAGTTAGATTACTCTACAATTTTATTTTCTTTACAATTCCTATCAGGACTTCATATTAATATTGGCCTTCTAAGGTGAACTGGGTGGTTTTTCTTTCTTCAGTTTTTCTTCTTTCCTTTGTTTTTCCATTCTCTCTTTAATCCTACTTTAGTGGACAATTACACTTTTGTTCTTGGAGAGTTAATAACAATTACTTGTAAAATGGTCTTAAGTCTAGCATTTTGGTTTGAGATGAGGCAAAAGGGAAAACTTCTGACCACTACTTCAACTCTTTAATGATTACTGACTTATTCATTTCTATTTAATGGTTATTTGAACTTATTCATTTCTATTTGCATTAGTTCTGGTAGTTTATATTCTTCCAGAACACCATCTAGAGTTTGCTTATATTTTCAAATCTATTGGCAGAGATTATTTGTAGCATTTTTTATGACTTTTAAAATTTCTTGTGGTATCTGTACTTATGTCCTTATTTCATTCTTGATTTTGCTTATGTGTTTTTCCCCCCTTGGTCATATTTTCGGAGATCTAATACCTGTAAATAATCTTTTCAAATAATAAACCTCCAAAGTTCTTGAAAAATTTTCCCACTTGTTTATTACAAGTTCTCTTATTTTTGCTCTTTATTTCCTTCCTTCTACTTCCTTTGAATGTAGATATTCTTGACACTTTTCTATGCTGTTTAATACTTAACTCATTTCAATATCTCATTTATTAAATTGATAGTATTCTAATTTTATTTATATTGGTCTTACACATTTTTGGCTAATTTTGACATTTATTTTACATTAGGTTTTTTGGTTTCTTTGCTTAGATTATTTTTCTCAATTTCTTAATTACACCTGTGAATTATCTACTTCTATTTATGCCATGTATCTTTTTATCTTTGGAATGGTTAGGGCTTATAGAACAATGCTAAATAGCAAGCGACAAAAGCTATTCTGATTTTCATTCTAACATGAAGGCCTATCCTGATTCACAGCTGATTCTTGATAAAGCGGCTTTGTTTATTTCCCCTATTCACCCCTCATTCATCCATTTGTAAAACATTATTAACTGCTGATCATGTGCAAAACATTATTCTAGGTACTAGGGATATAGTAGCTGTCTATATAGCCTATATAGTAGTGTCTCTTCACTCACAGAACTGATATTATGGTTTCTCTTGAGGTTTCTAAGTTCCAGTAGATGTTTCTAAGCTCAGTATCTCTTCCAATACCAATAATTACCTCCAATTTTAAACACACACAATTGAATTTATGGCTTCTCTCAGCATCAATAACTAGCCAATATCTATAATGTTCCTGCCACTCCTTATTTCTTGCACCCCAATGTTGAAAAGACTCTTTGATAATATGGAATTATACTCCAAAACTATTCATTTCTTTCTTTTCAGTTAAAAAATTATTTTTTTCTTTTTCTTTTTTGGTACTGGGGATTGAACTCAGGGCACTCGACCACTGAACCACATCTCATCCTTATTTTGTATTTTATTTAGAGAGAGGGTCTCACTGAGTTGCTTACTGCCGCACTGTTGCTGAGGATGGCTTTGAACTCACTAGCCTCCTGCCTCAGCCTCCCTCAGCTGGGATTATAGGCGTTTGCCACTGCAGCTGGCCAGTTAAAAATTTTTAACAGCCACATTTATTTTGGTTTCAGTGAGATATATCTGCTCTAATTACTAAGTTTAATACTGAGAGTAGGAGTATTTTGTTGCCTCTGCAGTATTTCAGACAAGTAAACAGTATCACTATGTAAGTCACCGCTCAATTTCTTCTGTGAGCTTCCCTCCACCTGCATAAATACCTTACTCCCCCCTCTGTATCAATGATGGGGTTTATTTTAATAATGATAAATGGGAGCAATTTACAGACTTGCTTTTCTTCACTTTGTTTAGTTAATTTCAAGGAGAGAGTATCTAAATACCATTGCAAGTATCTTCAATACAGAAACAAAATTCCTATTAAGAAAATTTCACCAATTTGACAAATGTGCTTCAAATTCAGGTCTTCTTCGAATAATGCTTTTTAATAAAATTTAAATTATGTCTGATATTTTTTAGGAGTAATTACCACCATTTATAGTTTTAAAAACAATTTGCAATATTTAACATAGCAATAGTAGTTAAGCAATTTGAATTTCTTGGGTCTATTCAAGTTATTAAAAACGTAAAGTATGACCACATTTTATAAGATCATCAACATGAACATGTCATTAGAAATAAAAACAGAAAACTTTCCGATGACTTCCTATTGTACTTAGGGATAAAAATCTAAACTTACAAAGTCTGTAAGGCTCCCTATGATTGAGTTTCTTCCTTCTTCAAACTCTTTCCAAACTCAACTACATAGGCCTTCAATTCAGTTCCTCAAATTTACTCATGGTACAACTGCTCTAATTTCCATAATGCAGCCTCTTCCCTCTCATTTGAATCTCAGTTCAAGTGTTAATTCCTCCAATCTCCAGACCCCCACCCACCCCCACCCATCATTCTCAATTTTTTTTGTGAGCTTTCCTGTTTTATTTTATCACGATACCGTGTTTTATTTCTTCATAGACTGTTAACAATATTTCTGTCTTATTTTCTCATTTATTACCTGTCTTCCTCACTGAAATATATACTCCTTAACTTCTTCTCTCTTTCAACACTAAACTCTTATATCTGCAAAAGATATTTATTACCTAAGTTTTAGAAACACATAAGTTTATTTAGCAGGCTACAGTTGTGGCTCAGTGGTAGAGAGCTTGACTAGCATGTGTGAAGCACTGGGTTAAATCCTCAGCACCATATTATAAAAAAATAAAATAAAGGTAAAATGTCCATCTACAGCTAAAAGATGTTTTTAATTATAAAAAGTTTATTTAGCATTATCATACTGAAGATACACATCAGACTTTTCTGTTATTTCTAATATGAATAGCTGACATAAAAGGAAATAACCTATTATTTTATGTGTTTTATTTCTTTAGTTGTACAGAGAATTAATACTATTTTTTTCCTCCTCAGGTATAAGACTCAAAAAACTCTAGGGCTTAAGTGTTTTTCTTGCACAAAGGAAAAAGAATTTATAACTATTGAACAACTGCATAAGGTTCTAAAACACTCAAAAGAGTTTGTTTACAATTGTGGAACCTTGAAAAAGACCAGTATGAAATAAAAACTCTAAAAGTCTTTGAAATTGCTACAAAATACTAAGTTATAAAATCAATTACTTTTGTAAAGTTGAGATTCTAAACAATATTATTTAAACTATTGTCTTTACAAAGAAAATATTGCTTTAATTTCTGAGCAGAATACATAATAGATTAGCTAAAAGAAAAATAGTTTAAGAAAAAAATAGGAAAATTAAATGATAAATGATAGATCCAAATGAGAATTACATAATTCACTTTCATTTTCTTTTACAAATTTGTTTTAAGAAGGTGAAAACTCTTTTTAGCATGAAATGTACATTTTCACTGTGCTATACCATATGTAAATAAGTAAACATACCTGTTCTGATTTAAGTACATAAAGTTCCTGATGGAGTTTATCGTTTTCACTTGATTGATCTGTCCCAGGTGAGGACTCATTTGTTACTGATGGTGAAAATAACTGTTCTTGCTTGCTTTCTCTTCCAATAGCCACATTTTCAAAAGAAATTTTCTCTTCCACTACTGTTTTTGATTCTTCTCCAAAATCTTCACCTACATTAGATAATGATCCTTGAGAATCCTTGTTTATAATAGTTACTATTCCATCTTGTAAAGGACTTAAATGAACATCACACATGTTTATATTTTCTGCTCTATGATGGTTAATTAGGAGTTCTAGCTCTTGACATCTCAATAGAATTTTCTCTTTTTCTTGCTTTAAAGATTTGACTTCTTCACTGAGAAAATTAACCTCACCATGTTTCTGTTTTAATTGTTCAAAGAGATCAGACAGTTTCTCTGACAATTCTAGCTTTTCTCGCTTGGTTACCTCAAGTTTTTCCATAAGTTCTGTTGTATCTTTCTCAACAACTTCACAGATTTCTAATGCCTCTGCGACAAAAGCTTTGTCAGTATCAAGCATGGCACTTTTCACTTTGATTGTAGCTGGATTTATTCTTTGTAAATGAAGCTCTTCATTAAGTGCTTTAAGTTTACTTTTATACTCTAATTCTTGTTTGTTTTTACTGTCTTCTAAATCATCTTTTACCTTGAGAAGGCAAGTATACTCCTCCTGTAACTCTTGATAGTTAGCTTCAAAATTTTTTTCAGCAAATGAAAATGTACTTCTTTGATTTTCAATTTCTTCATTTAGCTGAATACACTGTTGCTTGAGGGCCTCATTCTCTTTTGTAAGCATTTCCATTTCTTTTTGCCAGCTGCAATCTTTGGATATGGACTTGCTGGAGTCAATGAAAATCAATTTTTCTTCTTGTTCAGCAGGAACATAAATTTTCAACCTGTCCTCAAAAGCTTTTTTCTCATTTATAAGAATGTTATTTTCTGCTTCAAGTTGTGAAAACTTTTCTTTAAGGTCATCCTCTTTTTCCTTTATTTGTTTCTCCAATAATTCAATTTTAAGTTGTAATTCCTGAACTTCTTGTTCAAGCGTACCTTTTTCTTTTTTTTCTTGTCTTAATATTTCGATTTCCTCTTGGAGTTCATGCATCTGAAGGGTCATTTCTTCTGATTTTGAATCCATGATGGACTTCTGTAAATCTTTTAGTTTTGAAATTTCCAAAACCAACTGATTCTGCTTAGTTATCAAATTATCTTTTTCAAATTGCATTGTTTCCATCTTTTGACTCATTAAATTTTGTAAGCCATCTATCTGCTGTTTATAGTGAATGCCTAAGCTATCTTCAAGTTTTTCAATATTTATTCGATGTTCAAATTCTAAATCATCTTTTAGTTTCAAAAGTTCTTCTTCATGACTAAATAGGAGCTGTGTTCTCAGCCTCTCTAATTCAGCTTCTTGTGATTCAGCCATTCTGTCTAATACAGCATTTTTTTCTTTTTCCAACATTTCAAGTTTTATCTTGTAATTTGTAACTTTTGCTTCATGTTTTAACTCTAGTTCTTTCCTAGATTCAGATGCCAGAACAATCTCAGCTTTTAAAGTTTCCACTGTACTAAGGGACTTACGTGCTTCATTCAGTTGACTTTCTTGTTCAGCTATTATCATTCTAGCTCTCTGAATTTGGTCCCTTAAAAAGTTCAATTCTTCAAAAAGGTCATCAAGTTGTCTCTGCAGAGTAGATTTTTCTCCTGAAACTATTCCTAGTTCTTCTTGGAGTTTTTCCTTTTGCGCATTAGTATCTTGTAATTTCATATTCAGTTCATTTATTGCCACGTTCATTAACTTTATTTGATCTTCATTAATTGTAATATTTAAATGTGATTTTAAAACACTCTCAATTTCTTCCTTATGTTGTGCTTTAAGTTCCTCTATCTGTGACATGTGTTGCTTTATTAACTCTTGTTTCATCTGTACTATCTGTTGCCCATACATTTCATCCATCTCTGCTCGGAGTTGTTCTAATCTTTTCTGCATTTCTTGTTCCACCATTTTCTGTACCACATCAGATTCAAACTGGCTATCTGTGTAATGATGTGTTTTCTGAAGGTCTTCAACTGTACCCATTAATTGTTTTATTTCTTCAGAACATTGTCTTTCTTTTTGCTTAGAATTAGCCAGCTCTAATTTCATACTTGCAATTTGTTCTTGTAATTCTCTCATTAATTTTTCAGTGGCTGTAACTTGATCCTTTAGCTCAAGATTCTTTTTTTCTTCTTCTGTTATTCTTATATTTAATGCCTGGATGATCGCCTCCTTTTCTTGTAATTCTTTTTTATTTGACTTTTCTACTTCATCTTGTTCCTTTAGAAAGAAAAGAAAATGAAAATATAAGAATGACATTTTTAGCTTCTGGCAACTTCTTATGGGTGTCTCCTTTTTATAAAATTCTATAAAAAGCAACTGTTGGGCCTGCCCCCCCCCCCATTTTTCCCAGTACAAGGAGACCTAGGACTCAGTACATATGAGCAAACAATATAACAGTTTTACCCTTCTTGGGAAGAAATTTCTCTTACACTGTGCTGTGATTAAATATTTAAATTTAAAAATGCAATCTAATTTGCCTAGCATGTGTGAGGCCTTGGGTTTGATTTCTAGCACCACCAAAAAAGCAAAACAAAACAAAAACCAGTCTGACTAAAATATCTATATAAACTATCACATTTTCATTTTTCTTATTAACTGGTCAATATTCTAAATGTAAGTATTTCTGATGGCTAGTTATAGTACTACATACTATCTAGACACTCTCAGAAGACACAAAAATATAAAAACCGGTCCTCCCCTGGATTCCCATAAGAAACAAAATAAATAAATAAATACCGGTCCTCCCCTGGATTCTAGTGATTTGAAGGTATTTCATGGACAAGTGCTATAAAATGAGAACAACAACAAGAACTAAAGTGGATTCCTTAAAGTCTTCCTTAACTTTATTCCTGGGGTTTTAAGTGAGTCAGAAATTTAGGGATATGCAATGCTTAAGTGACTGAACAATAAGTGACACCTAAGACCACTACTGTATATTTACAGCATACCAACTTGGGCTTAGACCCACAGTTCACACAGAAAGATAAAAGACCATCAGATAATTTTCCCCAGTTCCTATCTTTGGAACTGGAGATTAGGCTAAGACAAGACATATTAACGCATATTCATTAAACAGTTAAGAGCTATAGTCCCAAAGCCAAGGAAATAAGTGAAATCCATATAACTGATGAAAATATAGGTAAGGAAGTAAAGTTATCTTAAGGAGACACGAGTCTTTGCCAAACAGGACTTTTAGGCGCCTTGAATAAATGTACTAAGAAAATGTAGGCATTGATCAATTGAGTATAGTTCTTGGAAGAAGACCAACGCACCATCAACCTTTTAGAAGTCTGATCCCTCTCGAAAAACCATACTGAATGCAGAAAACAATGTTGGGAGTTACAGCAAGGAGCATTTAAGAAGTTTAGTCTACAGACATGAACATTACTACTCTGAGATGGATGTAACAGGTTATCTCAACCTCATGCCACTGAACATCTGATTCCTCCAACACCCTTTCATCTAATACTTAATAAACAACTTTTTAAATTATTACCTGGCTTTTAAAATTCATCTGTCCATAGAAAGAATATAAAATCCAATGAGCTTAAAATCTGAAGTTTGTGATAATTATTTCTCATTGTAAATTCACAGTCTTATATTTAGACTTAAACATTAACCTCTTGAACTAATTCACCTCTGATATAGCTCAAGAAAAAAAAATATGACTTCTGAGCCTAACAAATAAAGGCCAAATTTTGCACTACATAAACCAAGGTTATCTTGTGCAGCCTCTTGAGTGAGACTATGAGCTGTTGTCTGAGTGTCACATATTCCTTTTCCAATTACATCATATGTTATTACCAAGTGCTGAGCCTTCTTAATTTCTACACTAGAATGCAACATTAGTAAATTAGTGTAATCTATTAATCCTGGTATTTCTATCTGTACAATAAAGATAAATTTCCTCTATCTCCCAGAACGTGTTTGAGGTTAAAATAAAATAATTAAGGTATTTTATTTTTACTGAGCTTTATACAAATATATTCATATACTAGAAAGAAATTTATAAATCATTTGGAACCTATATAAAATGTAAAATCAGGACTGGGGCTGGGTCTCAGAGGTAGAGTGTTTGCCTCACACACATGAGGCACTGGGTTAAATTCTCAGCACCACATAAAAATAAATGAATACATAAAGATATCCTGTTCATCTACAACTAAAAAAATTTTTAAAAAAGTAAAATCAGTTCATGATGGTCAATTTTAGCTAAACTGTTAATAACTAGTTTTGAAAAATGTTAAATTGATATAAAAATCTGTTATAATTTTGTTTCCTGATTTTCTATAAGATGAAAGGAACACTCCTCATAAAAGAAAATAACTTAATTCAACACTGTCCAACACCTAATATGATAACCATAATTCTTCATTCAACTATTAAACACCACAAATTCACAGTTTTCTTTGTTTAGCTTTTTTCAAATTACATGGTTTTAAATCACTTGTTCTATGTTACAAAACTGAGAGCCCTTCAGTCAAGGAAACCTCTATTTTTAGAACTACACCTGAAAGAGTGGGGAATAATATACTTCCTGTTTGTGACTACTATAACACAGGAGGTTTGGAGGATTAGGATAATGAGCCTTTGACTATCAATATAGTTACTTCAGGTGCTCTGACAGAACTACTTCTCAAAGGGATTAAATTTTTTGAAAACTGAGAAATTAAAATATAATAATAAGAACAATAAAAGTATTATTGCTAACATTCAAATAAACAGTTTATTTTCATTACTAAAATGAATTACATAAATTTTAGATTATCTGAAATTATACTGCCTAGTGACAATAAGAAATAATAAAATCCTAGATCCAGGCACTTTCAACTTAGGCCTCGATTGTCTTTCTACTCTTACCCTCCAGAAAGACAATTCCAAAGCCTATTGCTTTCTAAGTAAATTACTTTTTGCTCCCTATACATTTTCAACATTTCAGCCTGGGTCTTTATGCCCACTCCATACCCCACAAAGAATATCCTGCCTATCTCTATTTGTCATGAATTCATAAACAATTCTCTTGATTACCAAATAGGTATTGAATAGCTGTTCCATATATTATACCAATTTATGGGTAAACAAAATATAAATAACACATTATTCCAATTTATAGATCTATCTCAAATATTACTTCCCTGCTGATGTCTACCCTGAATCTTTTCCTCATAATTCAGACCTCGTCAAAACATTCATAACACTTGTTACCTGCACTTACTTTTTATTTTGTGGTAACTTGTGTACATGCCGCACCTCTCCATGGGTTCAGTGAAGAAAGGGGACATCTTAAGGTCCGTCATATATCTTTTGCAAGGGTTACTACAGAATAGGTATTCTGTAAACACTTGCATAATCTTTAAATTACCTTAATTGAAAAGCATGCCCTTCTCATAATTTTAATTTGTACATTTCCTATTTTTCAAAGAGGAGTCTCTGGAGTCAGATAACTGAGCTTTGAAATCTGGCTCTATCAATACATCACTTCTGCACCTGGATTATTTCCTTCATCTTGCATTGTCTTGGTACCATCATTTGTAAATGATAAAGGTACCCTTATCTCATGGGGTTGTAGTAATGATTCAATGCATTAATATGTGTAAGAGGCTTTGAATACTGCCTGTTATAGAGTAAGTACTTAATAAGTGCTAGTTAAGGCTTTTGTTATCCAAACAATATTCTTGTCTTGGTAATTTCTCAACTTCCTGTAGAATCTTCTGGTTTATAAAATATGCTGTATTATATGTATTCTCCATCTTCATTGTTCCCAGATTCTGTATTTGCCTACTTGCTCAAATTTATTTGAAACCCACAAATCCATACCAATGGTGCTTTCATAGACATTTGAAGACACACACAGAGTGATGGAAAGAAATTTGAGTTACTGTAAAATGATGTTCAGCTACATTCAAACACGGTGATCACACTGCCTTGTTTCAGCTCTCACAGAGCAAAAAAGAGGACAGAGATGGCAAGGATCAGAGTGTAGTGTAGTGCAAGGAGCTCAGAATTTCAACTCTGGCACCTGTTAATGGGGAAGCTTCAGGCAAATCACATCTGAACTTCAACTTCTCAAAAAAACAAACAAAAAAATGGAATCTACTAGCATGAATTGCTTTTAAGATTAAAGATTACAATCCATGTGATACATTTCCTACCAGGAGCACTTATTGACTAAATAATTCCCCCAAACTGGAATATAACTCAAGTGAATAAAAAGAATCAACCACAATTTTTTCTAGTTTAAATTTACAAATTTTCTTTTTCAGAATTTTATAATCATGGCTAAAATAAGAAGAAATACATTTAGTTGGAGGAAAAAGGATAAAAATCCTAGTCATAAAAATAGATTCTCCTGAGACTTTAGTTTAACATAGGCAGATCACTTTTAAGGAGCAGAGTAATGAGTAGTATCATCTTTAAAACTATTACTACAAAATTCTCAATGTTTTTGAAATATATTATTTTATATACTCAAAGAGTTTGTCTCAATTATGAAATTTTGGGTGCATATGCATAAAAAAAGATAAACACCTCCATTAAAAACTTTAACGTTAATTACAAAGCTGCTACAAGTAGGTTGACTTCCTTAAGACACACATACCATTTCATATACTTTAATTTTCTCCTGTAAGAAATTAATTTGCATTTTGAAATCTTCTTTCTTTTTTTGATAATCTTCTAATAGATGGTCTTGTTCTTCAAGCTGTTGTTGATGAGTGAGAATCTGTTGTTTGGCTTGCAGTAAATCTGCAGCTGTGTTACTGCGAGTGCTGTTTCGTAGAGTTTCACTAGCCTGTAACTTGAAAATAGAAAGAAATCTCAAAATATTAAATTTTGAAGTGACACTTTATTGTACCCTCAGCCCACAGGGGTTCTCTGGAAACTATGCTCACTTCATCGGCTTACTATCTCAGTCAACAAGTTTCCATGCTGTCAACATGCTGATTGGCTCATTACCCAAAGTGCACATGACCTAAGAATTTACCTTTCACATTATAAAGCTGAGAAGGTAGGAGAAATAAGACAGGCAGACAGGCAGAGAAAAATGCGGACTGAAAGTTCTTCCTGGATTCTTGATGACTTTTCAAACTCTAGTTCCAATTTCTCTCAGAGTTCTGATTGTATTTCTGCCCTTAAGTTCTATAAACAAGCCTGTATTCTTACCTTAAATTCCTCCCTTTTGTTTAACGCAATTAGATTATAGTTCCAACTAAAGATAAATGGAATATATCCAGTTGTCAGTCTAGTTATAATTGAGAACCTAATTAACATAAAACCATACCAGGGTTGGAAAAAGTAGGGTGTAACTGCAGGTTAAATTTCTGCAAAAATACACCTGATAAGACTTTGTAGAATTTTTAAATAGAGACAGGGAAGAAGTACAAAGAAAACAACAGCAAGAAACTACCCAAGAAGTATAAATTAAATTCTTGATTAACATAACACTTATTCACTAGTTTTTCCAGTACGAATAAACAAATGGCTTTATAACATATTTGTTCTAGAAAGTGAAAAAATTTAAAAATTCATTATAAAAATCGAGTAAGTCTTGTTCTACTTGTAATACTTACTTGTTGGAATTGAATCTGCAATTTTTGACTTTGCTCCGTCAACTCTAAAAATTTTGTCACCGTTTCGTCCCTTTCCCTTCTTGCCTGTTGTAAATTGGCGGTGAGCTGTGTGATAATACTATCTCTTTGTTTAACTGCTGCTTCAAATTCTTGTAACTAAAGGAAATCAGTGAAAATAATTACATTCTAGGCTTATATTTTACATAAAACTGGTTATCATTGTTACAAGCAACTTTTTAAAAAATATGAGATTCAAAACACATCAGTGGAATTCTTACAATTTGTATGCTATCTCCCACATTTGAAAGCTATAAGCTTTAAGAAATTTGTTTTACTTCCAAATCAATCTGAAAGAAATTAATGTGCACATGCAAAAAATTTTCACTTGTTCTGGCTTTTCTATATATCTAATTCTAGAAGCAAATGCCTTTATATTGGGGAGCTCCCCCAATCTGTTACCGGGCAACACCACCAACTTGTTTTTGGAGAGGATGAAACTGAAATCTATTCTGTCATCCTCATTAATATCCCATTTTCATCTTGATTCATAACTGATTACTTAATACAAGAGATCTTACTCTAACTGCAGATTTACAGGGACTTGCTGACATTCTTAATGGGTTTAAGTCATCATTTAAAAAAAAATATGATTTATACCACAATTTTCTTTCAGGCTCATTAGAAAAACATCTGTCCTGAAATCACTGAAGTTATTTTACTCTATCTTATTAAGGTAAATAAACAAAGTAACATACATGTTACCCCTATTAGTTGAATTCTAGGTGTAAAATGGGATTCTTAATACTATGTGCAAGAACCCCATTTTTCTCATGAATGAGATAATCTTAAGTTAACACCTGTAATTCTCATTGAATAAAAAAACTATCACTAAAATTTGCTGGAGGGCTGGGGATGTGGATCAAGTGGTAGTGCACTCGCCTAGCATGCATGAGGCACTGGGTTTGATTCTCAGCACCACATAAATGTAAAATAAAGATATTGTGTCCACCTAAAAAAAAAAATAAATATTAAAAAAAAATTCCTGTTTTTGTTTTTGTGAGTAGCAAACAAAGGCCACAGAAGGTAAATGAACCTGATGCAATCCGTCAGTCACATAGGTGGCCCTCATTTCTTCCAGTTCTCTGTTCAGTTCTTCGGGCTCATGTTCAGGTTTTCCAACTAAATCGTTTTCTATCAACTCTAGGTGAGTCTCACTATAGTGTGCGCCTTGTTCAGAATAAGAATCAATGACACCAAATTCTTCTTCCTAAATTAATCCAATATTTTTAATAATTCAGTACTAGCAACATTCCTGAGAGAGGAATTCGAATATTGAATTCCATAGCAAAATCCACTTTAAAACATCACTCTTCACTTTGAAGTTCACTTCTATGGTAATCTGGTTTGCTATTAATGTGATATTACCCCTAAACAGCATATCTGCAAATTTTGTTCCAATTCCATGTTATAATAAAAATGAGGTAACTTTGTTTTGTTAAGCAGTAAAGAAGATCTAGTAACTTTTAGAAATCACATACAGAAAGAATTACATACAGGAGAAAGCTTGGTTAGTAAGTCAAATGGTTTTAAATAATAAAAAATATTAGTATCATGAGTAGTTTTATATACTGTACCATTAATAAATTGGTAGGCTTTCCTGTTTTCACCACATTACAGCAATCATTTACCTGTATAAAAACAATTTCCTGATATATTATGATAGACCAAATTTTATTTACCTAACAATAATATTTCTACTAACTGTGTATCTTTTACATCTAGGGAAAATGCCTTAATAGCAAATCAAATATGGTAATTATATTTAACTGAAGTATCTAAGAGGCATATCAAATGCCAATCATTCCTCAAACATCTAAGTTCTTACAATGCAAAAGACACTTTCATTTAAGTTAACTGAAGTTCTAAGTGCAGTTCCTATTTAGTCTTCAGAAAGAAAACTAAAAGCTTCAAGTTACTAGATCTTCTTTTACAAAATGCTTCCTTAAAATTAGCTAAATATATTTTTAAAATTAAGCCTTATTTATTTTCAAATAAAACCATTTACTGGTATAAATTTTATTAAAGGCTAGTAAGCAAGCCACGGGAAATAAAGAGGTAAAGAACACTCCCCTAAAAACTTTCCTCTGGGGATAGTACTATTGCTAGTCATGCATATCCAGACAGATGTGGGGGCTTTCTTTAACATATCACCACTTGTCTGTAGAACAGATATTTTGTAGTAAGAGAAAGGAGGATGATAGAATATGTATATAGGGTTTAAGGAGTGGGAAATTAATTTCTTATCAATTAATCATTTAATTGCCTTTTTACCACTAAGAATACAAAAACCAACTTCATTCCTGCCCACATTCCTGCCCATATCTTAAGCCTTCACAATTCTATGTTAATAGAACCCAGGAGAATGAAATTGTTAACATTGAAATATGTAGGACAGACTAGTCAGAATGTCTAGAGTTAGGATTAAGTCTGTATGAGCCATGACACATTAAAAAGTAAAAATCCTAGGACTGAAGATGTAGCCCAGTTGTAGAGCATCTGTCTAGCATGTGCAAGGCCCAATACCCACAACTGCCAAATAAAAGGGGGAGAGGGTCCTAACTAAGAGACTTTTAAAAAATCAGTTTGATTCCTCTACTTTTATTCTAAGAATAATCTCTGAGAAATAAAGCTAAAGGGAAGGCAAAAAACAAGTTTTGTTAACACATTATTGTAATTGGTGAAAAACCACAAGAATGTAGAATACTACTTCTAGATATAAAGTCACTTGTGATAATTTTCAAATTATAATACTTCTAAATTTCAATTAGTTTTTCATGACTCAGAAATGACACATTCTAATTTTAGTACACACTAAAATTTCTATTTTGAAGTAACAGTGTAATAAAATGAATATTTGTAAATATCATCAAAGATCATGTCAAATACCATGTTATCAGTATTACATAAATTATTTATCCAGTATAATAGTTATATCTAATACCTCTATAGCAAATATTCAGTTAGTTCTCCTCTAATTCAGTTTAAACATATTTATAATGCCCCACAATGAGTTGGTTAGGATCTATCTCCAAGTACTTTCTGGCCATCATGTTGCCCATTGTTAGTTCTCCTCTAATTCAGTTTAAACATATTTATATTGCCCCACAATGAGTTGGTTAGGATCTATCTCCAAGTACTTTCTGGCCATCATGTTGCCCATTGTAGAGTTGTCTTGAAGTGCCTGGACTGTTATGATCTGCTCTGAGTTCGCTGTTTAGCCCTGAGTGCTAGTCACAATGCAGCAGGTTGAAGACAGCCTACTGGAGGACTGTCACAACCTTCATAACTAAGATTCTCAACTTCTTATCTAAGATTTTTTTCATAAGTTTGCAGAAGAGTTCTCAAACTTCACCTCACTCTCCTCCATTTCATTCTTCTCATCCTCATCTTTAGTTAGTTGCAGGCCTTCCCACCAAATTCCCCAAGCTACAGCATATAATACTCATCAATATACAAACTGAAAGCCCTGTTTCTCCACTCCACAAAAGCAGAGTTGCTATCTGATCTTTGCTCTCATCAGTGATGAGACCTGAGTCTCCTTCAGGCAACAGACATTTTTGACAGAAAAGTGATCTCACCTCCAGACTGGGAGGTATGATAGTCAAGCAGCTCAGAAAGGCATCAGTAGTTATTGGGAGTCCTCAGAGCTTCTAGGTTTTAGAGAGTTTAAGAGAATGCCTCTGAAATTTTTTTCCCTGTAGTTTTCTTTATTTTGTGCCAGCTCAGAAAAAAGCTCAAGGCAAATTTTAACAATGTCTTTGTGAATGACTTTCAAGATTTTTCTCTGCTGAAGCATTTTCTTGGGAGATGTTCAGAGGCAGGTCCTCAGAGAACCACACCATGGAAAAAGTTGAGATAATTCTGGTTTGCAAGTACAAGGCTAGCCTGAGCAACTTAGCAAGTAAGTTTCAAATAAAAACAGCTGGGAATGTAGCTCAGTGGTAGAGCGACCCTGGGTTCAATCCCCAGTAACAAACACACACCCACACTCAAACAACAAAAATAAAAACTAATATGTTAATTTAAGAACATAGTTTTTTGAGCTGGGATTGTGGCTCAGTGGTAGAGTGCTTGCCTAGCATGGGCAGGACCTGGGTTTGATTCTCAGCACCACATTAAAAAATAATAATAAAATAAAGGCATCGCGTTGTGTCCATCTACAAAAAAGATTCATATTCATTCTCATTCTCTCTCTCTCTCTCTCTCTCTCTTTCTCTCTCTCTCTTAAAAAAGGACATAGTTTTTCTATTAGAAGCCTACAATAAATTCAGACTTATGAAATATACTAAGTTGCTTAAACATTCAGAGTAAAGAATAATTTTCCATGTACTCTAAACTTGGGAGCAAAGAAATGACAATCATATCTAAAAAGAATAAGATAACAAAGTGATACTTATTGCAAACATATAAAGAAGGCAGGTATTTCTTAAGAGACCAATGCCTATTGTATAGTTTATCACCTAAAATAAAAATCATCATTGTCAGGCATGGTGATGCACACCGTTAATCCCATCTTCTCAGGAAGCTGAGACAGGAGGATCACAAGTTCAAAGATAGCCTGGGCAACTTAGTGAGAATCTATCTTAAAATAAAACTGAAAAAGGGCTGGGAATGTAGCTTGGTGACAAAGTGCTTTCCTAGCATGTACAAGGCCCTGAGTTCAATGCCCATGCACACGCACAACACTACAGCAACATTAATTCCAATAAACATTTATATATATAAATGTGTATATATGTATGTGTGTGTATATATATATATATATATATATATATATATATATATATATATACACACATACATATATATACACACATACATATATATACACACACTAGTATTCAAACATTTGTAAAAAGCATTACTATAAAAATCATACTAATTATAAAATTTTTACTGTGTTAAATGGCTATCTTAAAATGGTCATGGATCCTAGAAATGCAGACTCACTTTCCTAAAAACCAAGATAGGGCTGCTATATAATTAAGAATTAAGCAATTCAAACAGTTAAGACTTTAGCTAACCACTGGAAAAAGATACAGCAGTAAAATATTATTTTCAGTTTTTCAATCCATTTATATTATATTATGTTACCTTAAATTATATTAAATATATACAGAAGCATATAAATTTATAAGAAATAAAGTACAAAAAATCAATAATTTAAAAAAAAATATCAATTTTATCTATGACATTTTTAATTGGGATATGTTAGTCTTACCTCCGAAGTATAATCTTCTGCTGTGGTTGAAATCTCACTTTCCGGCTACAACAAAAGTAAAACATGATTACAATTATGACATTTTTCCCCTGCTAAATATCATACTTTACAAAAAAAAAAAAAAATCCTGCTTTACTAAGACGTTGCTGTTAGTAACGATAGAAAATTCAAAAAAATACTATTAAAAAACTAGTAAAAATTATCCAAATCTTTAAAAATTTCATTTCATTATGAATTATAATGACTTATAATAATGCATGTAAAGTTTATAACAAGGCATTGTTATAAATACAAAAGTACCAAGAACTTTTACATATATAGTAGATGTCATCTGTAAGCCAAAAGCATCAAAGACACCATTCCTCTAATTCATGTAACTCTTTTAAATAAAAGTAAATCCTTAACATGCCATCAGAAAAGTTCAAGTTCTTTATAAGAATCATCAGTTCTTGATGCTAAAAAGTCAATGACTTTGTCAAGCTTCCCTCAGGTGGATGTTAATGACTTTTCACTGCCACTACTTTCTAGTTAGAGGTAGAATGTTTTAAAATCTGGATGAATACTTACATCAATAGAAAAGACCTCCTCATGCTTAAGCATTTCTTCATTATTTAGAGTTCTCATTATTGTGGATTCAGGCATCACGGCTGATCCAACACCCTGAGAACTATTTGTGAACATCTCCTCACTCTTTGATTGATCAATATTCAAGCCATGAACATCATTTTTACTGCTTGAGGTTTTCTTCTTTTTTGGCTTCTTATGAGGGTTTTGTCCATCCAATCGAGCTCTTCTTTGTCGAAACTGGGCAAGCTACAGGAAAAAAGTATCATTAATATCAATGATAATTTTTCTTTGGGATCACTTTATTTAAAAGATCAAACTATCACCAAATTAAAACGATGATAATAATATAGATGACTTCACAGTTTCAGAATAACTATTGGATTGAATATTCGGGTTGTAAAGGTTGTAAAACTAGGTACTTGTGAATGAACTTATTAAATATTGAGGGGTAAGAAATGAACATGTCAAGTCTAAAGAAGAGGAAATTAGCTGAGTTAGGGGAAAAACTATTCTATAACTAGAATAGGGGAATAGAGGGACTCTCATTCACAGTATAATCTCTGGATTTAAGATTATATGAAAATACACACAAAAACAAGGAGCTCCAAACACACTTGTTCTGGTCTACTACTTTATACAAAAGAAATTGTTTATAATTATCTTTTATACAAAAAAGATAATTAGCCTATTAGCTATACAAATGCTCAATGCAACCATATTTACAGTGGGAAAAACCTTACAAGTAACTTAAAATTTTAAACAGCAGTGTTTTCTACCCTTTATCATTTGTCTGTCATCATCAGAATTTGTACCAAATCCTAGTTGCCGACATGTTATCATTTACTTAACATATTTTAAACAGTGTATTTTCTTTAAATTTATTTTAAAAGGAGATGTAATCTCTGGCATAAATTGAAAGTTAATATCACTTGTTATTTCTTTTAAGAGATAAATTGAAAATAAAAGAAATGATAAATCTATTATTGAAATTTTAGTAAGAGGTTGCTGAAGGCTATGAAAAAAATGGACAAAATAAAAGACTGTTAAAGAGAGACAAGCATCAAACAGATTTTCGTTATCATAAGCAGAAAGAAAACTGAAAAAGGTAAAAACTTTCTTACTATACTATTCAAAGTTTTTTAAGACCTAAAATATTTTCTTACCACCTAAAATCAGAAGTACACATTATATACCAGGTAACACTAGAACTAATTATGGTGAACTTATATTAAAAATGCCAATGCAAGCAATTGCTATTAAAGACTTTGTGATATAATAGCAGGTATAAAGTAGTATTGTAGCATATCTATTTCTTTTGATGAAAGGAAAATTACACTTCATTTTTTAAAAGATAAGGCAAGTCTCAGGCTCATAGCTTTCAATGATTATATCCAGTATGAATTTAAACATCATTATATTCATAGGCATAGGTAAATTCTGGAAAACTACAACCTTAACAACTTTTGTTTACATTTGGAGTTCAGATTACAGGTATTTTTCCTATTGCTCACTTACATTTTATTTATTTATTCTTTCGAATTTTTTTTGATGGACACAATCCCTTTATTTTATTTATTTTTATGTAGTACTGAGGATCAAACCCACAGCTTTGTATGTGCTAGGCAAAGGATATATTGCTAAGCTATTACTGTATTTTTTTAAATACAGTAAGTATTCTGATTTTTATATAAAGCAACTACTGACAAAGACTTAAATTTAATTTGAGCTCCTGAACACTCTTAAGAGGAGAAAACAGAAGACCTCATGTAAGTTCCTTTCTGCTTTAGAAAGAGGAAATATATGCCTAGAATTACCATAACTCTTAACCAGACCAATTACAAAGACAGCAAATAAATTTCTTATTATCTAAAGTATTAAAGCAATCTTGCTAATGTTACTATCAAAATATGTGGCAAATACATTATTTATAAATAACATTTTATACTTAAATTATCTGCTGTAGATGAAGAAAAGCATATAAACAAGTTCTATTCCCTTAATAAAGATATATAATTCATAAGTCAGAAATAGCTCATGATTATACTTACAGAGAATAAAAATATATGACATTTAACATTTTTCCCAGTTATTTAGTAACTACCCAGTGTGTTGAGGAACAGGTGCAAGACCAGTTGCCTCTATTTTCACATTATTAAGCTGCTGAAATGTACTTGAACTACTTGGAGCATAGCAGATCATTCTTAAAAATAAACTAACTAGAATATTGGCAAATACTTTATCTATAAATAGAATCAGAAATCCAGGAGCATTATTTAAAAACATCCCTTTGAGAGAATGCAATGCCAAAAAATAAATACTAATAATAACATTTATAATATTTATACTCAATTTCAGAAACTTCTTGAAATATCATGTTTCTGCATCAGAATATATTTAGTCAGCAAAATTTATCAAGGCAAAGATGAAGATTTTGCTTAAAATTCCAAGTGTTAGATTATATCAATAATTTATATCTAATATTTATTCAAATATCAAATATATAACAAAGGAAAAAATTATTAACTTTGCATTATAGAAAGAATGACTTAGATCTGGGGATGTGGCTCAGTGGTAGAGTGCTTGCCTAGCAAGCACAGAGGGCCCAGGTTCAACCATCAGTACAAAATGAAAGATAGATAAATAAAGAATGGAAAGTTTGATTTAAACAACAACAACAAAATAACAAAAAAAAACCCTCCAAAATACTAATATCTGTTACTAAATGCAAAAAATAAGCACACAGATATGGAATAAAAAGTAGAAATAGTTCCATTATAGTATTTAGAATGAATCACTTCTACAACATAATTAAAGATACTGTTCTAGGCCTATACTACTCATTATATGAGTCATATTATTTTTTCAGAAAAACTAACCAGAAGGTAAACCCCATGAGGGCAAGGATTTTTTTTCCTCCCTACTTCTATATATTAAAAGCCTAGAGCAATATTAAATAAATATATGTTGAACTTTTTATCTATTTTTTTAAAAAGATGTTAGAGTCTGTAAACGAGTCTGGATGGGTGCCTGGCATTTTGCCAGAGGGAGTGGTTTGTGAAATAATGCCAGTGAGCCATTAAATGTGGAGATTCCTGATTGGTTGACTGCTGTATCTAGTTTATGTTAATTAGATAAGCTGTGTGGAATGTATAAATACTGCTCCTGTCCTACAATAAACGGCTCCCATTCCTGCTGTATCAACGTACACAAGTTGTTCGTCATCCCCCGGCTAGTTTGCTGCAGCCAGACTGTGGCAAAAAGAGAGAGAGAGAGAGAGAGAGAGAGAGAGAGAGAGAGAGAGAGAGATAGATATGGAGAGAGAGAATTTTAATATTTATTTTTTAGTTATCAGCAGACACAACATCTTTGTTTGTATGTGGTGTTGAGGATTGAACCCGGGCCGCATACATGCCAGGCGAGCACGCTACCACTTGAGCCACATCCCCAGCCCCTATGTTGAATTTTTTAAAAGGATAATTTATCTTTTATTGAAAAGTCACCACACTAAGCAAGATCATATAAAAGGCATACCTAATTCTACTTTATTAAAATGTTCGATGGTTTCAAAATTAAAATGAACAATTTTCAAATTACTTGAATCACTCTTTAAGAGGTGAAAGATAAAAGAATGAGACTAAGTGAATTTCTTTGTTCCTTAAAAAGAGGAAATATATGATTGGAATTACTGTAACTATTAAATAGACCAACTACAAAAATGGCTAATAAATGAATAAGAACATAAAAAAAAATCCTTCTCACTATAACCTCCCTCCTCCACCAAGAAAACCAAAACAGAACAAAAAGTTTCTCATAAAAAATAATATCCATAATAGCTTTCTGGTAAGACTACTGTTTTATAAAAATGTGAGAGGAATAAGATTGTATCATGTATTCAATTATTTATAACTATTTAGTTTTATTTTAAATTTGAAAAATGGCAAGCTAGCAGATAAGCAAAAAAATCTGAATCAATTAGATAACCATCTGATACTGAAATGATGCACTTTAAATTACTGAGAAAACATTTATTCTAAAACATGCTGAAAATTCAGACTACAGCCATCTGTGTTTGTCATTTGGAAGCCAATTATAAAAGTGTTAACATATGTAGTCACAGAAATAGTTGCAAGATTTACTGGAAAGATATTATGTTCACATATTTGTCTTTCAAAAGTAGACCAGATCACAAGTAAATGTCTTATCTTGACCAGAACATGAATAAACAACTGAATATAAATATATTGAGTTCCTTAAACTCAATATTTATAATTTTATAAATGATCATTCTCAATAAAACAATACATTTTCAAAATGTTATATATAAAAACATGCCAAGTTTTTATAATGTTCCTTCAAAAATAAGTGACTAATTGAAGTCTGTTTAGGTTTTTGTGTGTACATTGACTATTTACTACATGCCAGGCACTGTGCTAGACATAAATGAAACACATGGCCCCAAAGGTAGAACTTCAGAGTATAATGCCAAACTCTATTATTAAATGGAGTGAGAAATAAGGGTTAGAGCACAATTTCTTAAGCCTGGAAATCTTTCATATATACATATATGGACAGCGAGAAGAGAGAGAAGAGGTGTATTGTGTTATAGGAAACTGTACTGTCCTGATTTTCTTTAAAAAGGACTTCCGAAAGAGATGTGTTGTAGTTTTATGCCTGGAAAGCATAAAAAATTGGATTTATGTCAGGTTGTAAGTATATAGTTCAGTTATTTAACAAATACTTATTAACTGCCTATCATGAGCTATGACAGGGCATGTAGTGATAAATAACACATATGAACTCTCATGAATTGTACTCCAGTAAGAAAAATAATATTAAACAAATAAAGAAATATGTACATCCAAGTTATAAAAAGTGCTTTGAAGAGAAAGTATATGCATTAAAGACAGCATACAATGGAAATTCAATTTGTGGGACTGTAGGGAGAGGTCAGAAAATATCTTACTGAGACAAAAATGTAGAAGCTGATATATAAAAATCAATTTGTTAGGGGCTGGGGTTGTGGTTCAGCGGTAGAGCACTCACCTAGCACATGCGAGGCCCTCAGCACCACATAAAAGTAAATAAACAAAATAAATGTATTATGTAGAAATAAAAAATATTTTAAAAAATCAATGTTACCTGATCAATATTATAATCAGTGGCAAAACAAAACAGAACTAGAGTATCTGACTCCAAATCCAACCTTTCATTATACTAATTTGCTTTCTATGTATTCTTAGGTCCTTTTTCATTGTATTTCACAATCCTAGAACATTAATTTTAAAGCATGAACAAATGAAATTGCCAAACTGACAAGTGTTTTTTGATGACAGGAAAAACAAATGTGAGAATGCACATACCACAAAGAGAATGTTACAAAAATATGTAATCTGGTAATCTCTATAGTATTTAAAAATAACTATAAAAAGTGATTTTTATGTTTTTCCTGTAGAAAATAGAAGAAATCCCAAATAATTATAATTATGGTGACTATTTGTTCTTTGCAGGGATGTCATTAAGCCTTTTTAATATTTCTTTATGGATGATAAACAAGAAGCTATATAAACTATCACAGAAAAACTTTGGTGGCCTAACCATGGAAACAAAAAGATTATAACGACTAACCTAAAAACCAGCTGAAGAAGGGGAAATGAGAGCAAAGTTAAAAGCAACATTTTAGGATGCTCTGAATCATATTTTCCAAAATAACAAAAAGGTACAAACCAGGCCTAGTAGAATGCCTGTAGTCCCAGCTATTTGAGAGGATGAGGCAGAAGGACCTCCTGAATGTAGGAGTTTGGGGTCAGCCTCAGAATCAGCAAGACACACCCCCCGTTCAAAAAAAAAAAAAAAAAACCTGTAAGAAAAAAATAGTGCTAAATAAAACTAAGGAAATCAAGAATGGAAAAGACCATAAGACTTTAAATCATTGAGCAACCAAACCTATTTATAGCCTATAATCTCATTCAATTTGATCACCTTCATGTTTAAAAAGAAAACAGATTCTGTAGCTTACGGAATCATCTTAATTTTGTGTACTTCATGGCCTGGGTATACAGACAACCCAAATATTTCTTGAATTTCAAAACAATATGGACTACATATAATATAGTGCTGAGCTGTCATATAGTACTAGCTATGTGACAGTGGACAAGCCACTTAACATCAGGAGAATTCAGTTTCTTCAACTGTATAATGAAGAGATACATTAGAAGGATCATTTAAAATTTCCTCCAGGTCTTGGGGTTTTTTGAGAAAATTTTTCAATTATTTCCTTTCCTTTCTCCTTTCTTTACCTGCAATTCTAAGGAAACCAGCATTTTACTTATGAAAATTTGTAAACTGTTGCTTGAAAATACAAGCCAACAAAAAGTATATAGCTATTACTAAATAATCCCAACTGAAAAATGGTATAGGATACAGAAAAAGTGGAATAATTCAGTGTTCAGAACAAATCACATCTAAGTACATAAAATTACCAAAACATTATTTTATTCTCATGTTATTAAGTATCATTCAGAACAAATTACTAGAAAGTTCCATAAAGGAGGGGATTTTTAATAAAAATCAATCATTATACACTCCAAGTCTAGAACAATGACTGCATATTAGCTCTGAATAATTGCTGAATTTTTAAAAAACTGATTTTTTGTGAAAGAGGCACCTCTAGGCATTAATAATAGGCATTATTTCTCAGAACTTCAGAACTCCTACATAGTTTCTTTAACCAAAAACAAACAAACAAACAACAACAACAAAAAAAACCCTAAAATGATACATTCAGGTCCATGGCTACACATGGCTATAATTACTTAATGCAATGTAATGTTATGCAGCTGTCAAAAAATATTTTCAAAAAATTCTAATGTGGGAAAATGTTCTCAGTATAAAGCTGGGTAAAATAAGAGCACAAAACTGCATAAAATGAATCAAGTGGAGTTTTTAAATATATTTGTGCATATAAACAAACTATTAAAAATTAAAACAAATTATTAAAAATAATTACTTGTAGATTATGAGACTACAGGTAATTTTTTCTTCTTTGAAAGATCTTTACTGCCTTCTACCCCTACATATCTTTAAAGAATATTCACTGATAATATTATCATGGCTCCATGTGTTACTATAACTATTTTTTATGGTGCCTATGTTTTCCATTTACATCTTCTTATTTTATACATATAGATGCATGTAAGTATATGTGCATACACAGAGAGATCTCTGTATCTAATATGCACATATAAACATATACAACAAAAAATTTAGGTCATTAAACAATCTTTTTAGTTTCTTCCATGAATCAATACAATGATATTAGCACTAGAATACCAAGACAGAGTGAGGAACAAAGTGATAAATGCTAAAGCAGTGGCTACAGTTTCATATTGGAGTCTCATTTCATTTTACTATCACATTGGTTCCTATGTTTATGATGAAAACCAAGAGTGTTTTCTTTTTAGCCTGAAGTCAACTGAATCCAGTACTCCTGGCTCTAGGGCAATCCAAATCAATGTGAGAGTTTCATTTCAGATGCTTGATAGAAAATGTCTAGCAAGAATATCATTTACAATTGCTGCTTGGGATAGTATGCTCAGTCTTTGTATGCTTATGTCTCAGGCTGTCTTCTCCCGCCACTGTCATTCCACCACCATTCCACCACCATTCCACCTTCAATAATAACTATTTTCTTAAAGAATAATAAAACTATATACCTACTAGAAATCACATCCAAAAGAGTATTATTCAGATACCACCTACCTCTGCTTCATTTCACTGTCATGCAGGCTATTTTATTATTTATTAATTTTTAAGTCTAGGTTATAAATGACTCCTTCTGGTAAGCATATAGTTTTGGCAGGCAATATCAACTCAAAAATACAAGAACTGGGCTGGGGTTGGCTCACTGGTAGAGCACTTGCCTTGCACATGTGAGGCACTGGGTTTAATCCTCAGCACCACAGGAAATAAATAAAGATATTATGTTCATCTACAACTAAAAAAAATAGAAAAGAAAATAAAAGAACTGCTACCTCTGTTCAGGTCAGTGATCCATATTAATGGTCAATGGGTATCAAGTGTTCATCAATAGTTCCCAGGGATGTCTGTTTGATGATTTATATAATGAAACCATGTAGATAATATTAACAAATACAAGTTTTGCTTTTTTCATTTTTTTTATATTTTAGTGGTAGATAAACTCAATTCCCATTTTATTATTTTTATATGGTGCTGAGGACTAAACCCAGTGCCTCATATCTGCTAGCCAAGTGCTGTACTACTGAGCTACAACCCCAGCCTCACCAGGTTGCTTTTGATTTCACTCCCTCTTTCTACCTCATTTTCAAAGACACTCTCTAGTACTCAAGGACTAAGGGAACACAGGATTCATGATTTCTATCCAACTCTAAACCCTTGGCACTTGCAGACAAAACCTAACACAATAGAAATATTTGTAACAGTAACAAAACTGGAAATGACCTAAATGCTCACTGATGAGAATGGACTCTGAGATAAATTTCTATAATGGAATACTATTGCAGGAGTGAAAATGCTCTAATGATATTGAACAAAAGGAAAATCACTGAAGACGTCACATAATGACACCGCTTAGTTCAAAAACAGAAAACTAAGTATAGTTTATGTACACATATGTGGTATAAAAAGCAAGGTGATGATAAATTCAGAACTATAGTTAGCTCAGGTGCTAGGGGTGGAATTAGATAAAGATTTTATTGCATTGGTAGATGAATGTTTTTAATCTAAGTGACAGATGTAGAGGTCTTTTTTTCACTTGTTTTAATATTATATATTTACCATGCATTCTTCTGTAGGTGAAACACTGAAGTACTTTTAAAGTATGTAGAACTTCATTCTGAGGGAACTGGCCAGTACTTACAACTTCTACCATCCATGACATCTGTTTTCACCCTCTTTTGATAAGAGGAGTGAATCAATTAGATTCTTCTCTTGAAAGTAGGGAACAAGGAAGTAGCAGAGCTGTCCAGAAAGGTTATAGAGAAGAGATATCTTGTATGAAGGATTCTAAAATTAGTGCATAATTTGATCCTCATGTAATTACAGCCACATCACTAAAATGACCTCTAAATAACAGTACACATGATCATCCTACAAGATAAATTGCAGCCCAAGACACTTTTCTCTATATCCAATACAGCCAGTTTTCCTTCTGGCATTAAATAATCCTTACAGAAGCATACCAAGTAAAGTACCTGGCTTATAAGAAGTCATAATATATAATCACTCAAGTATTGCAAAATCTTGCAAAGTGGCTCTATCAATGGTTTTAAACTTTTCTGCTCTTTGAAAATCTTTTTAAAATAGTGAGACTTTCTGATTTTGGCATGGTGTGTGTTCTAAACAGTAAAAAGAATTTTTTAAAAGCTTACCAGAAGCTTCGAGTGTACAACAAAATTTGGGAACCACCGGATAGTGGTTTATTTTATGAGATTTGCTTCCACTGTTTATATATATATTTTTTTTGCCTTTTAAAAAAAATTTAAAATGTATTTAATGGGAAACCATTCCACTATATAGCATAGGTTTGGAAATTCATCCTATAATTTTTGTTCATACACAAACTGATGTGTAAATAAAGGAAGTTAATATACAAAAATATGGAAATGAGATAAGAAATGGTGGCAAGAATGGCATCAATTTCCCATGGCTTTTCAGATTCTCTGAGGCCCTACTACACTTCTCCATCCTTCCTCTGAAATCTCTGCATTTTTACAACAACCCTCTCTTACCTCATCTTAACTAATCTTAGTTTTTGTTTTGAAACAAGGAAGTCCTACCAGAATTAGACTGTTTATATTCAGCGATCTTAATCAAATCAATACTTCATTAAAAAAAAATGATAGTTTTATTGCTTCATTTGTACAACAGTAACACATACCTAGCACCTGGTGGCAGCATACCTACCTAAAAATAATAAATTATTTGGAAAGAACCCTTTCAGAGGTTAAGATACAACACACTTTAAAAAAAAAGTTTTCTGCTATATTTAGGTTAAAATTCATACTACTTTTAAGTGATACATACAGTCCCTCATTATCTGATCCAAGCATATTTCTCTACTCTAGTTTTCTGCTATATAGCATTAATCTTCTAAATCCCAACATGACAATGATTTTAAGAATGGCTAATAATTCTTTAAGACTTTTTACAGCCTGACAAAATTCTAAAGTATTTTATACTAAAAGGCTAAATCTTCACATCAACCCCAGTATCAACATTTACAGATGAGTTACAGAGAGGTTAAGTATAACTTCATAAAGACATATAGCCATAACTGACAAATTCACACTTGATCCCAGACAATCTGGGTTAGCCACCATAGGTTATACTTTTCTCAACAAAATTTTTGAAAAATTCCACTCAGATGTCTCATAAGAAACTTCTAATACAAAATATTCCAAACTGATTTCCCAATCTTGCCTGAAGTCAACAACTGAAACTGTTCTTCTTTTTCTCTTAGTGATAACACCAACCTCTATCCATGTTCTCTCCTTTACCAACCAATCACATTCTGATTTTATCCTCTCTATATTTATTGATTATCCCTACACTTTCACTCCTATTTCACTGTCTCAATTGTAGTTCAACAGCCTCTAAATAGTTTTACCCTCAAGTCTATCCTCCATACAGCTGCAAAATGGATCAATCTGAAACTCAATCTTTTTAAGTATCAGTTAAAAATAATTTTTTAATTGCAAGAATTTAAATGAATGAATGTATATGTAACCATATTAGTCCTTGTCTTAAAACCCATCAACATATCCCACAACCTTCAGGATAAAAATCTCCTTAACATGAAATTCAAGACCCTCAGGATAGAGCCCAGACCTACCTTCTTTAGCTTCATCTCTTGCCCTATCTTGCTTATACCTTTATACTCCAATAATACCAATGCTCTTGTACACCTTCCCCCAAAGAAGTCAAACTGTTCCACACCTCGGTGCTTTACTCTTCCTGTCTCATTTTCCTGAAGTTTCTACCCATACCTCTCTCTTTTTCACCAAGTTTTTCTCAAAACTTCAAGGCTTCATTCAGAGTTTATCCATGCAAGAAACCTTCTCTATCTGCCAAATGGAATCAGATATTCCTCCCTTGTGTTTTTCATAGAGCCAGAATTATATTACATTCCTAAATTTATAAATATCTGTTTATATTTCTGCCTACTACTAACTAAATGAATCTTGTATTTAGCAGATTTCATGTCTTTCACATTCTACAGTCTAGCACAGGAAATAACAAGCAATAAGTGCACAAATGTATTTATCAAATGAGTAAATAAATGATTATCTGCACTTCACTTACTGTACTGTGGTTGATTTTCTACTCTATTAGAATGTGAAAATATTAGGGGCAGGCCTGTGGGTATTTTTAATCTCTGAATCTACACCAACTTGCATGGAGGTCAAATAAATATTAAATAGATTATTAAGACTGAAAATACCTGAGTAACAAAATGAAAGGGACATTTTAAGATCAAGACAGTGACAATGTACAGAATCAACTTGAGAAAATTAACAGAGTCAAAAAAAAAGCACATAAAAGGTGAGTTAGGCCTGATTTTTTTAGGGTGTGAGATAGGAATAGAATGAGGCAGATTTTGAATTAAAAAAAATCAGGTTTGGGATTTGGCTATGAGTATAAAAAAATAATCCCATAATGTTCAAAGGATTTTTCAACCAAGATGCGTCTTGAAATAAATACTACTGTGCATAGAAAATATGATTGTGTGTGAGACAGAGAAAACTTAGAACATTAAAACAATTTAAGTTCATATCCTAGGAAAAAAATAAGTATAGATTCTTCTTTCAAAAAATTAAAATCTTGAGGCCTATATAAAATATTATTTCATCTTTTTAATTTACAAAAAATAAATATCATATACAAAAATAAATCTCAAATTAAACTCTTTCTGTCAAACTTTATTTTAAAAATTGGTATTGGTTGTTTGAAGCAGAAAAATGAAAGTCATTAGAAATACTCAGACATGTAGTTCACTAAAAAGGAATTTATGCAAGTCAAAAGTAAACATTAGTTTGACAAATATAAAAGATTTCACACCAAAAATATTTATCTATTAGTAGAATATAGAATTTCTGTGACTTTTAGCTAAAACCCATTATTTAATTTAAAAAACGTCCTCCTAGTGCACATTTGTTAATGCAGTTTTTATACCTTTTCTAATACCTTGATCTTTAGAGCATCTACTAATTTATTCAACTTTCAAGGAATCAACATATACACATGCACTCAATAAAATATTAATGATGCGGGAAGTTAACTGAGATCATTTACCACACCTATGGCAACAACAACCCCCCACATCTCCCTCACACACTTTTCACACATTAAATTTGATTCTTGAACTAGTATTTCATTTATAATTGGTTCCTTTTTCTATCTTCCCTGGGGAAAACAACTAGTAAAGAAACACCAACTTGAATAAAAGTGAGACTTCTGAGGAATAAATAAAACCTAATTACTGAACCCCCACAATGAACAATCCTTAGAAAACAACAAGGAATTTTATAGTATATGCAATATCAAGAAATAGAAGGCCTAGCATGCATGAGCCTCTGGGCTCAATCCCAGGGTTGCTGAGGGGCTAGGGAGTGGCTAGAGAAAGAAACTGTAGATCTTGTTAGTTTTTCAGAAATCTGTAAGTCAGAAAATCTAATCAATCAATACAATTTATAAAGTCAAATTTTTAAATAGGACTTTGTATAATATATAGAGTAGTTCTGAATCATCAAAATAACTTGAGGCTCTAAAAAATGATCTCTAAAAGGGGAAACACATCAACACACACACACAAATCTTAGAATTACACAAAAAAATTTAGATTACATAAAAATCAGAGCAAACAGTAACCCAGAAGAGGACAGCAACTGCAAACAAGAATTACATTGTTCATGTAAGATAAAGGAATTTTACATAGAACAAAAGAATATAGATTTAAATAAATAACCTAGGCAAAACTACTCCTGGAACAATGCTAAATTTATGAAAAGTCTTAACATTTAGCACTTTTGAACAGTGTAAAATCCATGAACAAATTAACCAAGCTTTAGGAGGTGTACCAAAATGGGCATTAAATATCCTAAGTTCTATTTTGGTGAAAACTACCACAAAAAGTAAAAGGAGAGTCGATATGACAATAAAAATCCTTTGTACTAGGTAGTCTAGTACATGTCTATCATGTTCACACAGAAAAATGACAGGGCTTTTTGTTATGGAAGACTAAGTCATTTTTCCCCCCAAACTGATATGTATTGGTAATGATCAAGCCAAAAGGCCAACAGGTGCCCATTTGACCAGCTGGTCAAGGAATGGAATGACTCACTGCACCACAAAAAAACTCAAACTTCACCATCACGCTGTAATCAACTCACCAACAGCTTATTCAAAGGAAGTACCAGTTTAAATTTTGGTGAGCCAAACAAGCTTTTAAAAAAAAAAAGAGATGGAAGATAATCCCACTGGAAATGTGTATTTCTGTCTGTTCCTCTCTTGTACATGATCATACATGCTCTCTCCCTTGATATGTAAATAATATGTAAAACAAATTCCTAATAACCAAATTACAAGATAGGTAAAGGACTTGAATGGTCTGAAGATCTACAAATGGCCAAAAAGCATACAAAAATGACACTCAGTGTCATTAGTCATCAAGAAAACAAGAATTAAAACCACAGTGAGAAATCCCTTTATGCCCACTAGAATGGCTATGATTTTAAAAAAAGAAACCAAATTTGTTGAGATACAGAGAAACTAGAATTATCATGCATTATCAGTGGGTATGTAAAATGAAATGGTACAGTAAAATGGTAAAGCCACTATGGTAAGCAATTTGGAGATTCTTCAAAATGTTAAATGGAATTACTATAAGACCCAGAATTCTTAATCCTAAATATACGCCCAAGAAAAATGAAAACAGGTATTCAAATGCTTGTATACAAATGTTCAAAGCAGCACTATTCACAATAGACAATACAGAGAAACAATCTAAATGCCGATCAATGGATTAAAGTGTGAACACATTGCTGTATATACACACACTGGAATATTATTCAGTCATAAAAGGGAATGAGGCATGGACACATGCTACACCATGGCTGAACCTCAAAACATTATACTAAGTGAAAACAGCCAAACATGTAAACACCATTGCACGTGGCCCTTCTTATTTATTATTTTGAGACAGGGTCTCACTACGTGGCCTAGGGTCTCACTAAATCGATGAGACTGGCCTAGAACTTGTGATCTTCCTTCCTCAGTCTCCTGAATCACTGGATTACAGGCATGCATCACCATGCCTGGCTCCCAATTAAACGGATGCTAACCAATTAAATAGAATGCCTAATTTTAATTTTATAAAAATCTTACTAAGAAATAAAAATAATGTCCCTTATCACTAATGTTTCACAATTTACCAGAACTTTTTTCTATTTGTCATATTAGAAGAAATTAATTCACATTTCAATCATCAGCAGCCTAAATTAAATGTTTAATAGTCATAGTTTTGCTCTTTCTACAAACCTTTTTATTTAACAAAAATAAGAAATGTTTTTGTTTGAAAAATTTTTGTCCCACTCTTGTCATAGTCCAATCCTTTGGATGAATTCTATCTTTTTTGTTTCCTCGTTGCTGTGGGTTATCATTCAGTAAGGATGTCTGTGGTGTTCTGTCAATAAAACTGAAAAGTGAAAAGAGAAAGTAAAATAAAAGACACATCCAAGGGACTAGATGAGAACAGGAGTGGGATAAAAATTGTTCTCAAACAAAATTATCTCTTCATTGGATTTTACTGATGCTCTGTTTTCCTGCCTTAGAGAAATTTCTTTAACATACATTTCAAGAAGCCTGTCATGTCTATTCTTTCCTCTCAACACCATGATTTCTTTTATTTCAGCAAAGCCCAAAAGTCATGAATTAGTTTTAAATCACAGGAATGCACCAGTCTCTGATGGAGGCATCAAATTGCTATATCCAGAAAAAGCTTAAAAAATTGTACGTTGTAAAACTGTTATCAAATGTAACTTTGAAAATTAAGTAAGACCTGTCACAAGTATAAAAAACTAGAAAGTTTAAAAGAAATCAGAGAGGGAGAATAGCTTTCTTCACTGTGGAGCAGAATATCTGAAAATGCAAGGAACAATTTTATACCATAACTAGCTTGCCTATCAGAGCAGCACAGTAATTGAAAAATCCTATCAATAACCTAATAAGAGAGCTTACACAGAACATTGTACACAACACTGGCATTACTCTACAAACTAAAAATGCTTGTTAAACAACAACAACAACAACAAAAACCTCATATAATTCCAAGTTACTGAATGTAGTAAAAATTTTAATTATTCAATAAATAATGACAATTATATAAAATGCTATAGAAGTATAATACTTTGGTTTTGCTGAATTCTAATACATTTGAAGAACTTTTTAAAAATATAGCAAAAGTGATTTATAGGACTAATTTCATTCTAAATACACAACTGTCCTTTAATTTTGTCCACTAATAATTAACTACTTTATTTATATAATCATAAATAATTTTACTTGGAAAAAATGAAGTCATTTAAAATGGAGTTGAAATAGTTTGGTTGATTCACTATAAGGATAGCCTATGTGGGACCATCTCTGTCAGGAACTTGTAAATGAGGTCAAGCCCAGCTCTGAAAATATTTAATAATGTAGTTAACATCTCCAAGTATTGGGCTTCTTGCAACATCAATACTGAGGAGATAGTTGAGGACCCAACAGCAAACCAAAGAACTACCTAGCATCAGAAAAACTGAATTGCTGCAAAATCCTTTCTACTAAGTTCCATTAGCCCTTCATTCTTACAAATCATTCCATTAACCTCAGTTTCTGGGTTCTTTTGTTACAACAAATCTAAAGCAGCAAGTTAGGGAAAAAGGCAAATGAGAAAATACAAAGCTGGACAAGCAAGTTCATAGGAAAAACCAAAAAAACTGACAGCAAGGAAAATGGATAAGAATGACAAAAACAAAAAGGCGATCCATAAATGTCCAATAATATAGAATTCTGACTACATAATACAAGTGGTACTGGAGTAAGAATTAGAGTTCCAGGACTACACTAATGTAGGAGACCAAGTTATTTTGCATTTCATATTCTTGTTCTGGATGAGAGTCATACAACATTAACCTGTTTATCATACTGCATGTAATATCTTTTTCTTAAAAATGATACCTGGGGCTGGGATGTAGCTCAGTGGCAAAGCGTCTGCCTTGCATTTGCAAAGCCCTGGGTTCGACCCCCAGTTCCAAAAAAGACAAAAAAAAAAAAAGAACCCCACCAAATAAAAAAAGAAAAAAGAAAAAAAAATGATACCTGAACATTGTGCCTGATCATAAAAGAATAATGTTGTAGAGAATTTGTAAAATAAAGTATAAAAAAATTAAAATACCTATAACCCACTACCCAGAGATAACCACAACTGACATCTTGGTGCATGTTTTTTCAGATGTCTTCATATATAAATACTTACACGTACCTTTTTTTTTTTAACCTGACATTTTCTGTGGGCATTTTCCCAACTTGAAAAGTGTTTGTAGAACTATTTTAATGGCTACATAAAATAATTCATTCTCCTATTACTGCAGATTTGGGTTAATATAAAATACTTTACAAAGTACACTTCTATACTGTAGGGGTTGGGGTTGTGGCTCAATGGTGGAGCACTTGTCTAGCAACATGTGCGGCTCTGGTTTCAATCCTCAGCACCACATAAAAGTAAATAAATAAAATAAAGGTACTGTGTCCATTTACAACTAAAAAAAATTTTAAAATTATACTATACTGTATACTTGAGAATTTTAAAATGATCATTTATTAAAAGGTCTTGAAAAAGGAAATTTAGAGAAATCGAGAGAGAAAGAAACAGAAGACCAATTACCAAGAAAAAGATTAAAAAGTTGTATGTTGTAAAACTGTTATCAAATGTTAACACTTAAGTCTTATGAATAAATGAGATACTTGGAGAACCAAGTCTCTGAATAAATTTTGGGAAATGATCATTTTAGGTGGTTTCTGATACCAGCAATAAGAGACTTCTAATTAAGAAAATTCTGGATTACTCTTATTAAATTCCAACCTAGCTGGTAACACTATACTCATTAAGAACTTATTCTGTCATTCTGCTCATTCATTCAAGAAGCAAATGTCAGGGACAGCCCTGTGCATGAGCTAAGCCCCTCCAAAAGCCTTGAGTAAAGGGGATATTGGACTGGCAACATACACCACACCATGTGTTATACCAAGCAAGTGGCCTTTACCCCCACTCATCAAGGAAGAGCCTCAGCTCTGGGCTTGAGCAGTACCCAACAGGATTGGGCAACCCCTGCTGAAACACTATCCCCTGCCTTATTGGGGTGGAACATTCTATCAAATGTCTTTTCCCTAATAAACAGATGGGTTCCAAGTGCACTCGCTGTCTTGCCCTCTTGCCTTCCAGCATGGAAGAGGACACTTGAGGTGGCAGAGCAGGCCCACCCTCCACCTGAGAAACTGGTGTCCATGGGTTGCATGATTCTTAGCTGTTTCCTTACTTTAACGTTGCAGCCAGCTCTTTTGACCAGCTCATCTTGCCAGCATGCACAGCTGGAGAGAAGCAAACACTTATTGAATACCTGCTATTTGAAAAGCACTATGCTAGGTTGCATTTAATTGATATTGAGAGTTTTCCTTATAAAATATTCTAGAAAATGAGTCAGTAGCATTTTAAATATTTTAACAAAATGTTGTGGGGGGGTAAGATCCAAAATCCAACCTCTCACTGTACTTATTACCCAGGAGCATCTGTCTCTCCTACTTTGGAAAGCAGAGACTGTTGCCATTTCTCTATTTCCACCTCTTGATCTAAGTTTGCTGATTATGTGTCTGTTCAAAGTTAACTATGTTTAGTAGAACTGCTTTATAAATTTTGTTTGGTGTTGGGGACTAAACCTAGGAACTTGTGCTCTACCATTGAGCTATATCCTAGCCCAAGAATAACTATATTTATAATAGTTTTTCAATCCCATTCTAAAAGCACATGTTTATACAAATGAAATAATGTACATACTTTGTTTAGTTTTGTTCTTGCAGTAGTTGAGATAAAGGGCAGTAGTGCTCTACCTTTGAGCTATAATGTAAGCTCCCCCTTTTTTTTTTTCCCCTCAGACAGGATCTTGCCTCAGCCTCCTGAGTAGCTGGGATTACAGGTGTATACCACTGCAACATCTAAACTATTTCTGATAATGTTGTTTTCACTCTATTTACCATGTCCCTCTCAGCCTTAATTCTTTTAATGATTGTATAATATTCCATTGCACTTACATGGCTGAGGAATCATGACCTCAGTAAAGTATTTTATACCAGATAGCTAATGTTACAGCAAACATATGTTGCCTTAAAGGCCTCAAGGATCTCTTACTGGAAACTGGGTTCATTTATAGGGGAAAATAAACTACAATAAAAATTAACTTAAAAAGATTTTTACCCCATAGGTAGACTTTTGAAAGATAAAGAAATATATACATAAAGAAATCAAAATTCTACTTTGCCAAATCTACTTAGAGCAAGAAATTTAATTATTATGAAATGTGACTGTTCAAAATTAACAATGTTTAGTAGAACTGCTTTACATACATTTAAGAAAGATACATTTGGCAGAAGGCAGTAAACATTCTTAGGTAACAAATAAGATATCTAACCAGAACTTCCATGCTTTTGAAAAGGTACACAAAATTACTTTCAATTCCTTAGATGCAGAGTGTTTGCTTAGTCCCTTGCTTAGTCCCTTGGGTTGCACAACTGTAAGCAATTTTGGGCTTCTGAAAATGCCAATGTTCCTTCATTTATATATCCTAGAGTAAAAAACAAAATCTACCTGTTTACATGCAAGCATTTAAGTCTTAACATTAAAAGGGGGAGATTATAAAAACATCAATTATATTTTAGAAATGCAAAGCTGGTTAACCTACACATTCCTTTAACACAATTCTCTTGAACATCTACTACTGCATCTCTGCAGTAAGGCCTTTCTTTCATTGATTACTGAAATTATTGACCTGGTTTCCTTTGTTTATGTGGAAGAATGAAGAAAGAAAGGAAGAGAGGAAAAATAGTTAATTGTGTTTCAAGTATGATTGTTATCCATTAGCTCTAAAAAGAGTATCACCTATAAAAAGTAACTCATTGTAGGGAGGAAGGGGGCCTTTCAGGCAAGCCTAAAGAGCTGCTCAAATATGTAATTTAAAAAAAATGCTATTCAATTTATAGTTTGTCTACGTTAAATTTTTCATGATGCCCCAAGAAGGATATCTATGCATAATACAATTTTCAAATGTTTGCGTTACAATTTCCATACATATACACACGCACACACACATAAAATCAGAACTTCACTACACACACACACACACACACACAGAACAAATTATTTAAAGCAGGAATTCTAAAGCTTTGTTCTGTGGAATCTTTCCGTCTTCAGAACGTCCAATCCACAGGATACAAAACCAAATGCCATGACAAAGACCTCCAAACAGGAACGTACAAAGACACGCTTTTAAAAACGTCCCTAAAGCCAAGTTCACAGCTGGCACTTGTGGCACACTCAGGCCATTGCTGAGGCAGCTGTCACAGGCCAATCTCACACACGTCCTTGAGTGCCAGCGTGCCACCTAAAGAAGACAAGCTGATGATCAGCGCACAAATTCCCCACTGAATAAAAGGAAAGCTCTAAATCCCTGCCCTGGAAAACACAATGCCTGCACCACCCATAAAACTCCCTTTAAAAGTGAAGGGCTGAAAGTTTAAAGGCTATTAATTACCACCTAATTATCAATACGGTTTAAAGAAAAGAGAGAGAGAGAGGTGTTTTATTGGGGCAGTCGTGAGAAAAGAGCCACACCATTCAGTCACCATCGAAGTCTCCTCAGCTAGGTAGCAGCACCGGGCTTTACATGTCCTAGGAAAAGGGACAGGAGGGAAGGGAGGAAACCCAGACCCTGCAGTACCTCCCTCCGAGGGCAGCCCACATGGCTGCCACAAACTCGTTCCCCAGGCCTCCTCCCACCCTTTCCCGGCCACCGCCTCCCACCTCTGGCCCGGCGGTCCCCGGCTCTCCTACCTTCGCTTTACCAGCTTCTATCTTTCTCCTTCTTTCTTCGTCCTCCATGGCTTCTGCGGGGTAGGCAGGGAAAGAACACGGAGGCGGTCGGGGGTAGAAAGGAAAAATCGGTTCAGACCGAGGTGGGACGGCTAGCTCCACGACCCAGGCCGCAGGGCCCAGCCGGGAGCTGCCTCCCCACCCGAACAAAACCAGTCAGACGCTGCAATCACTGGCGAATTGTCCTCGTCCACACGAGTACAGCGGTCGCCACCGCCATCTTCGTCTCCATGTAAACACAGAGTGAGGCGGGAGTCAAGACACGTCACAGAGCGCAGGCGCCTCGAACTCCGCGTTGCCTGGCAGGTGCGCCCGCAGCCCCGCCCCGCCGGCACCGCTGTGGGGGTGGGGATGGCCCTAGCCTGGCGCCAAGTGTAGCCCGCCCGGCGCCGCCCCTCGGAGCCGGGTCCCACCGCGCCGCCCCCAGCCGCCTGCGGAGGAGGGGGCCGAGACCCCCGCGCAAGCACTCCCGGGTGCGCCCTCGGAGCTCGGGAAGCCGGGAAGCCGGCCGCGCGCCGCCCCGGCCACGGGAGGGCGCGGGAGGGCCCGGCGCGAGCCGGCCGGGGAGTGGGCGGGGCGCGAGCTCCGGGCTCGCGGGAGGAGCGGGGCGCGGCGCGGAGCTGCAGAGTCGGCCGCATGCCCGCTCCCAAGCTGGTCGCGCCGCCGGGCCGCCGGGGGCCCTCCTTCCCGTGCTGGGAGCTCAGGCCGACAGCAGCCGCGGACCCCACCTGACGCGACTCGGGCCGGCAGGATTTGTGGCCTAGCGCCTTCCCGACGGCAGCGGGGTCTCGGGGCCTGCCGCCCCCCGCCTGCGCCGCCCCCTCGGATCCCGCGGGAGCCGGCCGGGCGGGGCTGAGGCAGCTGCGTGGGCCAGGATTCCAGCCGGAGGGGCCTCCGAGGGACGCCCACCCCGCGCCCGGGGTCCCCACTCACTTGGTCCTGCACTCCATGGTTACATGTCGCTGCGGGGCTGTCCATCCCGACCCGCGGCCGGCCTGGAAGCCAGCTGCCCTCCACTCGAGGGTGGCGCCGCTCCCGCCTCCGCCCGCCGCCCCACCGCCAAGGAGGCTACTCACAGCGGCGGTCGCGGCGGGCCCATGTCGGGGCGCCACCGGAGCTACCCCTCCTCCCACCCCACCCCTATAGCCTTTCTGTGACAGCAGCAGCGGCGTGGCCGCTGCCCCCGTCTCCGCAGGCCGCAGCCCCCACCGCCACTAAAGCAGGGGCCTCTTAGTTCCTGCGACCGAGGCCGCCCACAGCAACTCCTGCACCTTCTACAAACCAGGAAGTCGCCGGGAGTGGGGGAAGGGGCGCACGGGGATGCGCCAGGCAGCTTCACCTGGGCCGCAGGGCCCAGGGCGGGAACCTGCAGAGGACGCCTGAGCCGGGATCCGGGCGCCCCAGCCTCCCAGCAAACATAGGACACGTGGCTACACTGATTGTCATCCAAATGTGTGTTACTTCAGTCTATTTTCACGCAGGAGGTAATCCAATGTGGTATGAATATAGTGTATCATGAGATATAAAAGTCAAACAAGGTCTTGGAAATTAGGGAACTTAGAATCAAAAAAGCTAAGGTTAAATTCAAAGATCTGAAACTTTCTTGCCAAGGTTATTATTACTTGGTCAACAAAACAAGACATCACACAGCTATGGCCTCGTAATCAAAAATGAAGCTAAAACATAACTGAATTTTTTTTTGAAGTTTCATTTTGGCATAATGTGTTGTCATAACTTGACTTGGGGTAAGACATTTAACTTCAGTTTCTCAGTTCCTACATTTATAAAGTGGGAATTATAGTAATACCACATGAACAGAGTAATGTTCAAGTTTTAAAGTTCTATAAATTTGTGTGATCTTTTAAAATATTATTCTGTGAATTTCAGTTGTATAATTAAGCCAACTACACCACATAAATTTGTTTTTCCCAAATTAAGTTTTTTCTACCTAAGACATTAGCATACTCCAAGACTTGAAATAAATTCTGTAAACTTAAAACCACTTCTGCTCCATGTGTTATGAATTTTTTGAACTTCTCCTTTCACTATAATTAATTCTTCTCCAAAGCAAAAAAAGAAAAAAAAAAAACCCTACCTGGGATGCCTACATCATGAGAAAGTACAATTGTTTTCTCCAACCATTTTTGGTATTTTAAGTGACAGTTATGGCCCTGCATAATATGCAGTGTTGTTTATTCTATTTACCTTGTATGTATATGTTTTGAATATTTTTAAACCACCAAAGTGAATGTTTTTAAACCACCTTTTAGGTATCTGTAATGAAGAGTTCTATTTATTCTGAGATTACCAAGGTAAAAGAGAATCAGATGGACATGATTTACATACATAATTTACTAAAAACTACTGGAGAAGAATTTAATACTCACTTATCTTGGTAATATGATTATTGAAACTGGTGGTATAATCTTAGTGACACTTCATGTAGAACTTCCCCTATGACTGATAGAGAAGTGTACAAAGGGCAGACTTTCAAATTGATATTAGACCTTCCAAAAATCATATTTCAGCAGAATTTCCTTATTGACATTTGATGTTAACATTTTCAAAGACCACAGTCTGCACAATATTAATGTTTTTTTTGTTGTTGTTTTTGTTTTTTTTTTTAGGGGTTACCGTCTTCCTGAGGATTCACTTGGAGGGCTTCTGCTGTCACCACCACCTCCCTAATAAGAGTTTGCATCATAACTTTGTTTCAACCACTCTGGTACTGTGATTAGGGTTCAATTTTTGGAAATTCATTGGTACCTGACCTTTAACTGGGTGAGGCTAAAATTAAGATCACAGTTTACAACTACTCCAAAAGGGTTCATTGCAGAATATACTTCAAAACTGATTTCAACAATCTATTGGAAAGGAATGGTGTGCTTTTGAGAATTTGTGTTACCTTAGATGATCACAAAGTACTGGGCATAGCACTGTTGCTCCAGAATCTAAGATTGGTAAGCACTTCTCTATATTAGTACTAAGTATAGAACAACAAAAGGTTTTAGTGGCATGTTTTTAGCAAAAAGAGAAACCCAAAAACTGTTCTAAAGCTAAAAGAAAACTTCAATATTTGAATGCTACATCTATGTCTTAGAATGAAAATATGACAAACCTGGCAGAGACATTTAAAAAATGTTAAATGCAGAAAAAAATAATTTAAAGATGCACAAAAAAAACCAAAATGCTTGACTACTGGTACTTGGAAATGTCTAATTTCCTGTTTCCTGGCTGGTAAAAGCACCTGACCTCTTTGTAGCTCAACCAACTTTTTCTTACAGCCTAAACAAATTTTGTGACAGTGTTGAAAATAAAATTCTAGGTAAAATGTAGTCTGCAATTATTTTTTCCTACCAGCTGAATCCTAACCACCCTTGTTTTGCCTGTCCCTGTGCTAGCCCTTTGTTGTAAAATGTGTGTGTAATTTACTATGTAGAACCTCCCCTACATCTATGCCTTTTCCCATTATTTGAATCTGACAGTGGTGTCTTTGGCAGAGTATTATTTGCATAATGGTACTAAAATATTTGTTGAATTTTCTGGTGTATTTACAGACTTAGAAGGTTTATGTCTATTTAATCACATCTATTAACTTTCTGCTAAGTAAACCTTGTATATCTATGAAATGAGCCCTGTGAAAATAAGGGATGATATTCACTTAACTAAAAAAAGGGAGTTCATAACCCACTTGAATCTACTGTATGAAATATGATATGTCAAGAGCTTTGTAATGTTTTGAACAACCAATAAAAAAAAAAACATAGAGAGAGAAACACAGACAGGTGGTATGATTAAGTGATTTATAGTAGTAATCAATTGAAGTCCTTCCAAAAGATGTATTTATAAGAAGAGCTTTCAAAATGTCACCTATATTGCTAAACTATAAATTCTTTTTTTTTCTAACAAAATGGGAAAGACAAAAAAAACTAAATATAAATGAAAATTTTATAGTACCAATTATTTCTGTAGAATTAGTTGCACCAACACATTTGATAAAGATTTTACTCACTAAGTTTAATGTTGGGCTAAGATGGTTGAAGTTGAGAAGGCAGTACTGACCTATTGCAAATATTTTGCTTTGAGATTAAGATTTTATCTAGCTATTGTTCTGTATATATTTTTTTTTAAGTTGAAGTGGAAAAGTGAGTATGTAACTAGGAAATATTAATGTTTTTAAATGTTTTTAGAGTTATTTTAAATGTTTTGTGTAGGTTTATAAAGTATATTCTGGGATTGGAATTGTAGCTCAATGGTAGAATGCTTGCTTAGCATATGAAAGGTCCTAAGTGCCATCCTTGGCCCCTCAAGAAAAATTAAAAAATATAAAGAATATATATTCTGCAGCCCTTGGGTACAGTATTCTAACAATATGTATCAAGGATAGTGAGTGTGTTTTGACATTTTCTATTACTGAATTTCCATGTGCTTGACTGGTTCAATTAATGGGAATGGTGAGTTAAGATATCCTAATACATTGGTGTATTCATCTATTTCACCTTATAGACCTGGCAAATATTTCTATTTTTTTGTTTCATATAGTTTGCAGTTATACATGCCAGTTTATAATTATTATATCTACCAGGTAAATGAAACCTTTCATCATTATGTGGTAAATTTCTTGAGCCTTAAATGCTAAGCAGTTTTCTTCTGAGTAGTATTTGTCTGGTATAAGTATATCTCTTTTCTTTCTTTTACATTTGAACTTTTTAATCATTGTGTTTTAAATTTGCCTAATAAATTTTACTTTCTAACTAGTCTAATTAGATCCAGCTTTTAAATCATTTGCACCTATTATAATTTCTGATAAATAACAACACAAGAATCTTTAAAAGCCCATCCAAAACTACAGTATGTAATTAAGTATTTATAACGTCTTTAATTTTGAGACAGGACCTTGAACTTGCAATCTTCCTGCCTCAGCCTCCCAAATAACTGGGATCACAGACATGTGCCACTAGGCCCAGTGAATGTTGTTTTATACAGTCAATGTTTGTTCAGATTAATCCAGAATTTTACCACTCATTTTGTTCTTTTTTCCTATTTTCCCTTAGATCTCCCATCTAGAATCACTTTACATTTACCTAAATTATATGATGTAAGTGCTGGTATATCTCCTCATTTTTTGTTTGGGAACGTATTTTATCCTTATTCTTTAAAAAAAAAAAAAAGTCACACTATCTTCTAGCTTCTTTAGTTACAATTTGAATTTTGAAAAATAATCTTGAAATGTAATCCATCTTTTCTCTCTAGCTACATTTAGAATTTTCTCCTTGTCGTTAGTTTACAATAGTTTTACTCAATAAGAGTAAATCTAGGTACAGATTTTTTTGAATCCATCTTTCTTGCTATCCTTGGATTTTTTGACTCTAGAGTTGGTGACTTCATCAGTTCTCAAACATTCTGAACCCCACTTTTTCTCTTCTTTCTTTCTAGGCTGCTGATAGCACATATATTCTCATTCTACACTCCATATCTCTTTCATAGTATCTTTCTCTTTATCTCTCTGGGCTGCATTCTGGATAATTTCACAAATGTCTTCCTATTCATTGATTCTTCAGTTTTGTCTCATCTTCTGCTAACATCATCTTTTTAGTTTCTAATGTATATTACTTTTATTTCTAAAGTTATGTTAGTTTATTTTTTAAATTTTCTTTCTCTGAACACATATCTTAAAGCCTCTTCTAAATTTCTTAAATTACATTTCATATATACACTTAAATTCTGTTTCCGAATACTCTAATATCTGAATCATGGATCTGATTCTTCGATTTTTGTTCATGCTGGTTCTTACTTATGGTCCATTATTTTCTTATGTATGTGGTGATTTTTTAAGTTATCTGATCCTTAGAGCTTTATGCATGGAAATTTAGTGAGTTTTGAAATGATAAGTTCTCGGAGAAAACTGCTGATAGATGCCTGGAGGCACCAGCAGTTCAGGACCATTTCATACTAAATTCTCAGCTTGAAAATTTTTAGACCACCCATATGAGATCTGGATTGTAGCTATGCATCCTCCAGGAAGCTTTTTTCTCCTTTACTCTGTTTTGGTGTTTGAAATAATTGATTTTACTTAAATCCCTCTGGGGTGTCTGCTTTATGAGGAGTATCCTATTGGATTCCCATATTAGGAAAAGCCTCAAGCCTCATGTGGCCATGACAACAGATGCTAAAATTCATCCAGTTCTGACTTTCACTCCCCCACCCCCAACTCTTTCCTTACCTGACTGCCTGCTCTTGAATACATCTAAAATATTTTTTAGGGCTGGTAGTCTAGCTCACTGGAAGAGCATGTGCTTAACATGTATAAAGCCCTGTGTTCAATTCCAGAAAGAAAGCAAGGAAGAAAGAAAGCAAGAAAGCAAGAAAGAAAGAAAGCAAGAAAGCAAGAAAGCAAGAAAGAAAGAAAGAGAGAAAGAAAGAAAGGTAAATAAAAAACTTTTAAATAATTTTTTTAAAAAAATTAAATTCTTGATTTTTAGTTGATATTAATGGAAGTCTTGACTAAATTATTGTAATTGCATAGTTTTGTCTATAGTGTCATATAAAATAAATTAATACCAACTTTTTAGTGACCTAATATTTCCACCTTCCTTAAGCCATACCCAAATGGTCCTTTACTTTTACATCCTTATATATTAATGGTGTGGAAAAATCCAGTTCAGGGACTTCAGTGAGCCAACTGCCCTGTTTCCTGATGTGCTGTGATAACCACATGGGTAAGCCCTGGCCCCCCAACCTCCTGTTACTTATCCATATATAAATGTGCCTTAAATTAAAATGATGAGTTACTGATACCCAGAAGTACCAGGAGAGGACATTCTTTCCCATTGGAGTGTGAAAAGAAAAACACAGTTGTAAACTCTAGAATTACGATTTTAAAAATAATTTCATTAATAATGCTTTAGATTCAATATAACTTAACTGGACTCAAGTGGGCTGTGAACCTCACCAATTTATATTAAACTTTTGAGTTTCAAATAATTAATTTAAAAATAAGATTTTAGGTATATCCCTCCCATTAACTGTAGTCAGTATGTACGCAAGTCAGGCATTTGTAGAATCTAACTCTGCACAGCTTCTTATTATTGTTCTTTGGTTTAACTTATTAATACTATCATCATCTTTATTAATTAATAAAGAAAAATCTTTATATAGGGTTTTAACAAGCCAAATTTCTTGAAGAAAATTATCTTTAAAACATTTTATCAACACCTGACTTTTTTAATATCAACTGAGACAATGTTGTTAAGGAAAACACTCTTCTATTGTTTTGTTTCTTACCCTCAGCAGCAATACTGTGAATTTAAATCTGAAGTTAAAATCTCCTTCAGCAGCACATAAGAGAGAAGGTAAAAGAAAGGATTTAGGGCTGGGGATGTGGCTCAAGTGGTAGCGCGCTCGCCCGGCATGCATGCGGCCCGGGTTCAATCCTCAACACCACATACAAACAAAGATATTGTGTCCACCGAAAACTAAAAAAATAAATATTGAAAATTCTCTCTCTCTCTCTCTCTCTCTCTCTCTCTCTCTCTCTCTCTCTCTCTTTCTCTGATCCTTAGAGCTTTATGCATGGAAATTTAGTGAGTTTTGAAATGATAAGTTCTCTGGAGAAAACTGCTGATAGATGCCTGGAGGCACCAGCAGTTCAGGACCATTTCATACTAAATTCTCAGCTTGAAAATTTTTAGACCACCCATATGAGATCTGGCTTGTAGCTATGCATCCTCCAGGAAGCTTTTTTAATTCAGATTTAAATTCCTCTCTCCCTCTCTTTAAAAAAAAAAAAAAGAAAGGACTTAGGCCTGAAAGTACACCTTTCTGACTTGCTTTCATACCTCACAGCTTATAAAGTTAGCATCCTGTGTTGATTTAAAAGTCATCTTCATTAAAATATTGTATTACATTTTGGAGCCAAAGGGCTTATATAAATTTTGATATCTTTATTACCAAATCTGAATATACCCAAATAATTTTAAAATTCAAGTGGAAATTTTGATATGTATTTATTTATAAACGTAAGTAGAAAGATAGTAAAATTCTCAAAAATAATACAGCAAAACATATTTCCCTTCCCCCTTGTTCAGGTAATTTTCCCAGAGTTGTAGAGTAAATTCTCCTACCTCTGACCAGCTTCTGCTAGTTCACCCTTATCTTCTTTCCTTAGTCTGTCAGACATTGGAAAACTTAAAAGTTCTTGGAGTTAACAGCAAAGAATATATGAAGCAGAATATGTCCAATAGATTGTAATAAGAGGAGTCAAATTTTCTTCAGGGACTCCAAGAAATCTTACTTGGGCTTCAAGAAACAGAGCAGTGTTTGTGTGACCTGGTGGCACTGTGTAGGAGTTTCCTACTCCAGCCACCAGATATTTTACATAAATAAAAACATCATCATTGTGTGACAGCTTTGCTCACACCCTTTTAATACTCTCAAAAGAATGAGTAATCACATCCAAAGAGCAGTGTCATTAGAATTTACTGGAAGGAAACATAGAAGAGCATCTAATGTGATATAGATAGTCCAACAAAATCAGCAACCCGTATAAGCAACCCTAAACTTAATGTGAATAGAGACATAATCAAAACAAATCCCTTTGTGCCAAACTCTACTTTTCTAACATATAAATAAAACTAGGAAAACATTAGGTATGCTTAAATGTGATTAATTCTGGGGTAGAGGAATATAACATGCTGGCAAATATAGAACTTACTAAAATGCCAGAGGAAAGATATAATTCCACAGCAGAACTTCCTTTGAATAATAAATAGAGATCACATCTCTAAAATATTTACAGTTATAAGACAAGATCAAAGTAAAAAAATACATATATATAGTATTCCTGGGATTCGTAAGTATGGACATCAACTTATCTCTCTGCTGATATTATAAATCCAAGACATAGGACTTACCTGGTAAGACAATTTCTACTATCATCTTCTCTGGGAAGAAAGGAGAAACTGATTGTTTTCTTAGTTTGGTGGGAACTTACTTGCTTCCACTGTGGGGGGGGACTGTCTCACCCACCTTTCTTCATTCTCTGTGCACAATTACAACAATGTCTTGTCATCTTCTTGAGACACCAGGGAAGCTGGGCTTGGCTGGAATGAGAAGCTTTTAGACCCATGAATCCGCCCAATAGTATGCATGTGACTGAGCAGAATTCCTGCATCAATGTGGACGGACTGCCTTTTCTGCCTGCTACACAGCTGCATCTTATGTCTTCCCTTCCCTTTCCTCTTGGATGGAGTTGTAAATCAGGAACATACAGCATAATATGTATACTGTGCCCGGTAATTATCCTGTTCTCACTGTGGTAACTCAAGAAAACTACCAAATAGGTGCTGCTAATTCCTATTTTGTGATGTAAATAAAGCCTTCAATTGCTACATGACCCATTTATTTACCCCTATGATTTTTAATACAAATGTGTTGCACTTCTTTAAATAAGCAGGTATAAATTCTTAAGCAATATATTCATGAGTTTATGGAGAGGCCTAATATCAGCATTAGAAGGAAGGTTTTAAACCTAGTACCCTATTATTGAGTTAGAAACAATTCAGTCTAGCAAACCAGCTGGTAAAACTACTCCCAGTTTGTGAAAGAGAAAAAAGAAAAAAAATATTTTCCTTGACATTTGAGTCACTGTATCATTTCATGCACAAAGGCTTTATGTACATACCAGAAAGACAAGCCTTACCACATTTGCATTTATCCTTTTTTATAGTTGTGATTTTGCCAAGTGCTTTATGATCATTTTTTATTAGCTGAGTCTCTCAATAGTCCTGTGAGGTACAGATTAGTGGGTTAAAATGATAAAGCAGGAAGCTCACTCTCTAGAGACATTTTATTTCCAAGAATGTCTGTATGGAAGAACTACTTTCCCATGTTTGCCAGAGGCACCAGGAAATAGAAGTCAGCCCACATAATACTGCTGAGCCATTTTTAAAAGCCGTTTTCTTTATAAAGCACATGTATATCTGCCTTCTCTCTGTCTCTCGCTTTCTCTTTCACAACAAAAGTAAGCAAAGTTCAAGTGAGTATATTCCAAATCAGTAGCATTTATTATCATATGACATCTCCCTCACTGATATTTTAAGTACAGATAACAAGCAGCACTGAATACTCGTGTAGTCATGCCTCCTTTAAGTGTTCTCTGCAAATTGTAGTAAAACAAGCTCTTATAAAAGAAACAAAAAGAAATATTAGTTGGTTAGTACTTGTTATTACTTCATCATATTACAGGTAATGAAAGCTAAAGCTGAAGGAAACTGTCTTACTGTAATTAGTCAATAAAAAAAAACTGCCTTTTAGGGAAAAGTTTTGTCTATAAACTGGATTTACTGGTTCTTAAAGATGAAAAGGCAAAACTAAGGTATAATTCTCTATGAACATTCTTGAAAACTGAAAATAAGCCTTATGATTCTTTGTTAGTTATATTCATTTTATTATATAGTTGTGGTATGATTCCATGTATAGTTTTTAGCACACTAACATTACATATGCATTAGAGGGCTTTCTTTGATTATAGAGAGTGGGACCTAGAGTTGGGGCAAAGGCCAATGAAAATAAGCTGTCTCCACAGTCGAGGTCTTTTTACTCATAATGGAGGTTGGGAATAATGCCTGGGCACAGACCTGTGATCCCAGTGATTCAGAAAGCTAAGGCCGGAGGACTGTAAATTTGAGGCCAGACTCAGCAACTCAAAACAAAGAATAAAAATGGCTAAAAAAGCCCATAAAAGTTAGAGCACAGCCTTAGCTGACTCACTATGCCTTAGGCCCTAGACTGTCCAGTCAGACTCAGGCATGTGCTAATTAACGCAGTGGGACAGAAGCTTCCTGGGCTGAGAGCTTCTGTTCAGTTTGATGATTACAGAATCAAGTTCAAGTTGTTAAGTTTATAAACACAATATTAATGTTACCAAATACTAAAGCACACATAGATGAATCTGAACTTCCAAACAAGGGCAATATTTCAATGGCAACTTCACTGTATCTCTGTTTCTTCCTTTTAGTGAAGAAACTCAAAACACACACACAAAAAAATCAAGTACTTAAAAGTATGTCAAAAAATCTCTGATGACAAGTTAAACTCTTCCCAGCCATTACCCCACCTCACTATGCTAGAGTACCCCTTGAAACCCCTCTCAGCCAAGGCTTCTCATGAGTTAACTTCAGTTATAGCCCTCAGACTTAATAACTCTGGAATCTAAATACAGATGCTTCTTGATTTACAATAGGGTTATGTTCTGATCAACTCATTGTAAACAGAAAATATTATAAATTGGAAATGCATTTAATATATCTTACTTAGTTATTTACTTACATCCTAGCTTGGATACATGGTACACTCTAGGGTATTCGTTGCTTAGCCTGATGACCCTATGGTTGAATGGGAGCTGTGACTCACTGCCACTCACTGCCACTCACTGTAAATTCTCTACCCAGCACTGGGAGAGAATCACATATTGTTAACCCAGGAAAATATCAAAATTCAAAACCTGGCAAATAGTTTCTACTGAATGTATATTGTCTTCACACAATCATAAAGTCAAAAAAATCATAAGTTAAACTATCATAAGGCAGGGACCATCCATATACAGAAACTTGGTCCCCGTTACTGATCTCTCTAAATCTCCCAGAGCAGCTGGACTGCATCAGTCAGAAAATTTGTGAAGAATGTAATAGCACAGTGTCAGCAAAATGGCAGAATAGGAATTTCCACTCTGAAGGGATGAAGTCTCATCCCTTCAGAGTAATATTAACTTGAACAACAATCCATGAGTGCATATTCAAGGGTTCGTGCATGCACACACATGCACACACAATACCTTCACAGGACTAAAGTGGGAGATGATGGCATGTGGGTGAAACACAGAAATAAGAAAAGACCCATTCAAGAGAGAAGAAAGGACAATTTCAACATTACTCATGTTACCTCCTCCCCTGAATCTGCAGAGAACATTGTGGAGAGAAATACCTTTAGTGTGGGGATAGGAGAGTGAACTGAGCACCCACCTTTTCTGCATACTCCAGGACCAGAACTGTCCCAGTGAACCTGGTGCCAGACCAGCACAGAGGACCCAGTCACTAGTCTGGCACCTGTGAACCCAGGCTCCATACCTACCCCAGCACCAAGCAAGCCCCTCCTATCTTAGATTCCAGGATAGCCGCAAAAACAGGCCAGCCCCCATGCCCTAAGATCCAGCTCCAGGCTAACACCTGTGCCAAGCCAGCTCCCATGCACTGAATCTCCATCTGGCCAGCTCTCATTGCCATAGGTTCTGTACCATCCCCATACTATGTCCAGCCTATGTGGATACAAGCTCCAGGTCTCTGCCCCAGATTCCAGACCAGCCCAGAGCTAGGACATATAGCCCTGGGCATCAGTTCTACTCTAGTGCAGGTCAGCAGCCCTGGCCTCAAGTACCAGGCCAACAACCACAAACACAGGCTTTAGGCCTACCTGGTCTGCTCCCATGGCCCCAGGCTTTCGACCAGAGCTGTGGCTATATGATATAAGGCTAGTATACATGACTCCAAACTCCAGACCAGCCCCTACAGACCCATGTACCATGACTGCTCCAGCATCAGGTTGACTCCATATTCCGGATTGCTAGAGATGTTTAACATTTTTTTCACATATTTGTTGATCATTTGTGTTTCTTCTTTTGAGAAATGTCTATTTAGTTCTTTTGCATACTTAATTGGATTATGTATTTTTGTGGTGTTAAGTTCGTATTGACTCCATGTCATAGAATATGTTAATAATGCTGCCCTGAACATGGGAATATAGATACCTCTTCAAAATATTGATTTAATTTCCTTTGGATATACCTTGTGGTTGGATTATTGGATGACATAAGTTTTTTTTTTTTTTTAAGTTTTGAGGAAGTTATGCTGTTTTCCAAAATGCCCGCCACTGTAAATTCCTATCAACAGTGCACAAGGATTCCCATTTCTCCCTTTTCTCTGTATCCTCACCAACTTTTTGCCTTCTTTTTGACAACAGGTGTGAGGGGATATCCCATTGTGGTTTAAATTGTATTTCCACAGTGATTACTGATGTTGAGTCTTTTTTCAGGTATTTATTGGCTATTTTTAGAAGTGTAGTTTTTGTGTGTGCAATAGAAGTTGTTACTATCAGCTTCAAACATATTTTCATGACTATAAGAATTTTTATGGGGCTGGGGATGTGGCTTAAGGGGCAATGCACTCGCCTGGCACACACGGGGTGCTGGGTTGGATCCTCAGCACCACACAAAATAAAATAAAGATGTTGTGTCCACCAAAAACTGAAAAATAAATATTAAAAAATTCTCTCTCTCTCTAAAAAAAAGAATTTTTATGTAAGCTTCATGGTAACCACAAAGAAAATACTGCAATTGACACTCAAAAGAGAAAAAGAAAAGCATACCACTTAGAAAAATACCAAATTACAAAGGAAAGCAGCAAAAGGAATCAGGAAACAATGAGCAGCTCAAAACATTTACTTTAATTATACATGGATTAAATTCTCCAATCAAAAGACATAGAATGACTGAATGAATAAAAAATAACTGGATCTAACCATGTTCTACTTATAGAAGACTTACATTACCTTTAAGGATGTAGACTGAAAGTTATGGGATAAAAGAGATATTCCATAATAACATCAATCAAAAGAGTACATCAGTGACTATACTAACAAAGTAATATTGACTTCAAGTAAAAACAAACTATAATGGGGAAAATAAGATTGTTATATAATAATAATAATATATTTATAATTATTCTATCAAGAAGATAGAATAATTATAAATATATATGCACAACTTCAAAGCACCTATGTATACAAAGTAAATATTAGCATAAGTGAAGGGAGAAATAGAGTTCAATACAATGGTACTTGGGGACTTCAAAGCCCCACTTTCAACTGTAGATCTTTTAGACAGAAATTCAGCAGACTTGAAGCAAGGATGTGGAGGAAAAGGCACTGCACATTGGTGCAAACAATCTGGAAAGCAGTGTGGAGATTTCTTAGAAAACTTGAGATGGAATCACCATTTTACCTAGCTATCCCACTCCTCGGTCTTTACCCAAAAGACCTAAAATCAGCGTACTATAGTAATGCAGCTACATCAATGTTTATAGCAGCTCAATTTACAATATGTAAACTATGGAACCAACCTAGATGTCCTTCAATAGATGAATGGAAAAAGAAACTGTGGTATATAAACTTCAAGGTATATAAACACCATTAAAAGATAAAATTATGGCATTTGCAGGTAAATGGATGGAGGTGGAGATCATGTTAAGCAAAGTAGGCCAATCCCAAAAAACCAAAGGGCAAATGTTTTCTCTGATAAGTGGATGCTAATCCATGTTTGCGGGAGTGGTGGGGATGGGGAAAACTGTGATTGGGAAAAGGGAGAAAGGGAGGGGAAGGATCATGGGGGCAAGAAATATGGTGGAATGAGATGGATGTCATTACCCTAGGTACACGTATGACTGCACATATGGTAGCAATGCTACATCATGTACAACCAGAGAAAAGAAAAGTTGGACTGCAATTGTGTACAATGAATCAAAATGCATTCTGTTGTCATATATACCTAATTAGAATAAATAAATATTTTTTTAAAAGACATTCAGCAGACTTGAAAAACACTATAGACTAAGTGGACCTACTAGATAAATGGAGAACATTGTCTCCAACAGCAGCGGAAGATGTTCTTCCCCACATATTCTCTAGGATAGATTATATGTTATATTATAAATTAAGTCTTAGCAAATTTAAGATTTGGTTAAAATCATATCAAGTATCTTTTCCAGCCATAATGGTATAAAACTAGAAATCAGTAACTGTAAGAAAATTGGAAAATTTACAAATGTGTAAAAGTTAAACAGCACACTCATGAAACATCAGATATCAAAAAGAAATAAAAAGGTATCTTGCAATACAAAATAGAAAGAAATTTTAATAGAGCTTAAGAAATTCAGCAAAAGCAATTGTTTGGGGAAATTTTATAGTTATAAGGGCCTACATTATGAAAAAAGAAAGATCTAAAATAAACAACCTAACATTATACTTCAGGGAACAAGAAACAGAAAAAAACTAAGCCCAAAGTTAGCAGAAGGAAGGAAATAATAAAAACCAGAGCATAAATAAATAGAGAACAGAAAACATTTATGAAACAAGAGTTGGATTTCTGAAACAAAAAAAAAAATTAACAAACTTTAACTAGACTATCTTTAAAAAGAGGGAAAAGATATGTAAGTGAAAGAAGAGATATTACAAGTGACATCACAGAATTTCAAAGGACCATCCCTACCAAGAATGAATCATAAAGTCCATCGGTGAATAAATGCTAATACAGAAAATATCAGAGAGAGAGAGGGAAAAAAAATTTCTGTCTTAAAAAGAAGTATATCTCACCATTTGGGACAAAATTTTAGGACATTATGCTAAGTGAAAAAAGTCAGGCACAAAAAGACAAATACTACATAATTTCATGCATTTGTGGAAGCAGAGATTAAGTGGTTGTCAGGGTTTCTAGGAGAACAGGGTCATGCTGATCAAAAGGTATCTATGTATGAGGTGCTAGATATGTTATTTAGCTTGATTGTGGTAATCATCTTATGTTTATCAGTATATCACATTGCACAACCTAAATACATACAATTCTTATCAATATTTAAAAAGGAGAAAAAAATGAAAGAAGCTTATTGAGAAAGATATATAGGAGTGGCAGTTTGCATTTACTATTGTATTCATTGCTATTTTAAGTGGTAGCTATACATCATGTTGCAATGAGATTTTTTACGTCAAAATATGTGTGATGAAATTCACAGAATACCTTTTGTGATGGCAACTTTTTATTCAATGGTATATAGATTTATGAAAAAAATCTTTTTTGGTTTCTTTTTCTTTCTCTTTTCATAAGAAACATAGTAAGGGTCAGTCTCAATTTTCTTCTGTGCCCCACTGTAATTTTTAGTACTATTCCCTTTTACTCCAAAAAGTGTCACAAGTTGGTTTAATATATTATGTAGTCTTTGGGGGTATCATTGTCCATTACTTGAACAGAGAAAGGGAAAGCAGGAAAGAGGAAAAGTATTTAAGACAACCACGTGCCAAAAAATTAACTAGATGTTCTGCTTATGTTTTTATTTCATGGATTAATGATGCAGCTCCTTAGTGGTAGAGTACTTGTCTAGCATGGTAAGACCCTTTTTGATCCTCAGCAAAGCAAAAGTAAATAAATAAACTAAATAGCTTCATTTCATTCTCACAATCATTGAAGGAGACCATGCTTTCCTTTCCTTCTTACATATTGGGCTTAGATGATTTTTCCAAGTTACACAAATGAGGAGCATACCCAAATCTTTCTGAATTACTATTTTACTATGAGTAGCATGGACTAAATATGCAAGTTAATTTGTAGCAAAAATTAACATGGTAAAGAAAAAGAAAACAAATTCCGCAAACTCCGGAAACGTAATCAGCATTCAGCGTTTCTTGGCATTTTCTAAACAGAGCATCAGCAGCTCGGTTGTTCTCCATCATCTTATTTAATCACTCAATTAAAGTATCTTCAGGACACCTGTTGCAGGTATAAAACACCAAGACTCAAATTAATTCCCAAACAATAATGCCACCTGTTAATGTCCCAAGGCAACATTTCTCCTCAGGTAATAATAACCCGTTCTTACAGTCTATTACTTGCTCTGAAAGTCATGCCTTTCTTTGGCTTCTAAATGGGATGTAAAAAAGTGTAAGCATCATTTTTCTTCCAGTTTCCATGCCTGTGTTCCTGCTGATCCTCCCCATTTGAGTGGCTTGTCTTCTTCCTCCTACTTGTCTTTCAAGTTCCAGCCACGCCTTGCTGATTCTACAAAACACTCCTGGCAACTGGATTTGGTACATAGTAATCTATCTCTCCTTTGTGTTCCCATAATTTTTTAGTCAATTTCTAGCTGTTTGTTATTTTACTGTTCTTTGCTTTATGTGTAAACATATGATATTTTAAGTACTTCTAATATAAACACTTAAAGGGCAAGAACTATGATTTCTACTGTGTGTGTGTGTGTGTGTGTATATATATATATACATGTGTGTGTGTGTGTGTGTGTCCTTTTTGTAATACCTAATGTAAATTGGCAACCATTTGGCATTCAGTATATACTGCTTGATTAATATAGTAATTAATATAATAATACGATGACTACCAGGCAAAGAAAGAAGATCAACTGTTATTGTTATTCTGCAACTCTTAAGATTCTGGATTTTAGTATTTTCAGGATGGGTTCATCTGTAAAACTTAGTTAATGTAAGACTTTGAAAAGAAATCCAACTCAATACATAAGCTATGCTTAAAGGGATGGAAAAACTGAGATGAAATGGAAAATATAAGTAACATGATAATAACTGATAAGAATTTTTCTGTAAAAAAAGGCTGAAATCCATAAAATCAAAAAGGCTTGGAATTTGAGGCTTAATATATTTTAATAATTTGAAAAAGGGAAGAAGAGCTCCTCTCAATAAGTAATATGGACTAATCAATAAAGTGTAGAAATTTTCCCTGAAATAATCAGATTAAAAACTTATCTAGAGGAATTCATATCTTCCAGGCTCTTCTTACCAAAATCTTACCAAATTTATTTACCATTTCATTCATTCATTTATTCAACCAATATTTTTAAATCTTGTTTTTCCCTAGTCTCCAGGTATTAAGGATCATGCTGACTATATTGCACAAGTGTGTTATTTGCTGATATATTTTGGAAAATAAGTTTTCTATATTTCCGTAGAGCTATATGCCTCTCACAATTATAGCTCATCTTGGTGCCACCCCTCAGTCACACCTACGGTTTTGCAGCCTGATTAATTATTTTGCAGCAGATGTGGCAAATGCAGAGGTGGAGCTGCTCTGAGTATTTTCTGTGTTAAGTGGTGGGGATTCCCCCTGCTGTTCCCTTTGGCTGACTAGCTCCTCTCAGGGTGTTGTTAATGAAATTTAGTCTCCTGTCACATGGTCTTCTGAACTTTGCAGCAGCTCCTCCCTCATGGTTCTCATGCATGATTGTGAGTTGATGGATAGACCAGCTAGGCTCTGATGTTTAAGATTTTAGTGAACAGACACATTCCACTGCAGAACTTGGACCAACATGACCAGCATCAATTGGTTTTTGTCTTGTCATAGTTCGTGCTTTGTTCCTTAGGCACAAAAAGCCTACCATTCTCTTACTAATAATGTATTTCTTAGTTACTTTTTCTGCAGTATTTCACGGTGCTGGATCTTTCCTTCCCGTTGCAGTTGTATTTAAGCCTACATTCCCCCTGCAGCACAAAACAAAGGGTCCAGTAATCATGATCTTTCACCATGCATTTGCACTAGCAGGCCCATCAATTCATACATTTCAAGCACACCTGTTACCTGCAGTACTTGGTATCTACATTTGAAACCCTTGTTGAATGTATTCTTCTACTGAACAGCCTTAATTTAACTAGTCCTTGGAGTTTCATATACACAAATTGACAGTCTCCTACTTCATCAGTGTGAAAGCTAACTGTGCAAAAAAACAAATATATGAGATATTTGGTATATTCCTAGAAGTGTTTCTTTAAAATACTATCCATAAAAAACAATTCAGTGTCTAAACTCACCATTTTCAGATTGAAAGTCAGCAATTTTAATGCTAACTTTTTTCTCCTAAATGATTTATTATTAGTGTTTAATAATTACCAAATGTTTTCATGGAATTTTTTGTCAATTTAATTCTTTGGAAATTTAGCTATGGTACTGAATAATTTAGAAAAGAAATATGAAATTATTGTAGATGTCCAAGCTAAATTTGGAAATGGATTTAAGTAATTTGTGAGTTCATAAAAATTGAGGCATTTGAACCATTGATTTCACTTAAGCTGCCTTGGATCTTAGCATTCTGTTAATCTGTATTATAGTCTTACATCCCTACCAAGCCTTTGCCTAGAGACTAATTCACAGATACATTTATTTCATTTTCATCATGATAGAGTCTCATAGTACACAATGTAATGTATATGAAGCAATGAAGATTCGACTCCTCTTCTAAACCCCTACAAGGTGATGTATATAGAAATAATTTGATGAACTTCTTCATCATAATCCTACACATTCTCAAGAAAAAAGTTTTCTCATTCTTCTTTGAGTACTGTCACATTAATCAGTATAAGACAGTGCAAAATAATTAGTACTTGCCAAAACCAGCAAATTAGAAGCATATCTATTCAGTTTAGTTGATAGATATGGGGTATGAAATAAGAATTATTAAAACATACTCATTAAAGTCATATGTTGGCAACTTGGATCCCTCAGTCAAGTGCCCAGAGGCAACAGAAAGCTCAAGAAACATAACCAGTCAGTCCCCTCACCAACCTGTAGCACATCTATCCCAAAGACTGTTGGGTTGTTTACAGACTCCTCAGAGTTTCAGCACATGTCCTGCTTGAAAATTCAAATATGGTCATGGCTACTTTTCTCATCAAAATTACAGAGCAAGAGGGGATCCTAGTAGCAGATCTGAAGGGATTAAGGGAGCAGGCAGAAGAGAGCCAGTGGACAGTCACCTTTGGTGAGGGAGGAAACTGGAAGAGAAATGCAAGGAAGGAATCAAAGAAAAAACCCTGCATTCATTCCCTTTCCTCAGACCTGTTGTTGCAGACGTCCTTGGGCTAGATCCTGGAAAACAGCAACAGATGGTACAAAAGCCTGTCTAGGTCTGATTCCAGACAGCAGAATGAAACAGGGTGGAGAAGTGATCTGTAGGGTTGAAAGGAAGATATTCAACCCATTGTCCACTTAGTATAATTTAATATATCTAACTACCTCATATTGTTTGAAGTAAGCAGGTTTATAAGTCATAAATTCAAAACAAAAATGTACTAAAAAATAGAAGCAAGATGACATTTGCTTATTTAACTTCATTCTCTGTTTCAGCCAGCATAAAGGTAGGCTTTGAGGAAAAACAATGAAAAGAGAGAAAGTCTTCTGTTGCCATGCTTTTCCATGTCCTGTTTCTTCATGCCCACACATCAGGTGACGTCCAAGACATGCCCTTCTTATTTTTGTATCTTTATTCCCCATATATTTAATTTGATATTCTTTGGGAGAATATCAAATATCATACACTTCTCCAATCTGTCCTATATTTACTCACCTTTGGGTCTTCACTAGAACTGAATCATACGACATCACCAGGTTGGTCACTAACTCTCAATGTTTGTAGTTTTTAAATGAAATGTAGTCTTTATTAAGTCCTTGTTGCATGTAGCTGAAAGAATGAGATACCAACTCATATTTTTCTTCAAATTGTCATTTACAATGGAAGAAATGAAGACTGTCATTTAAATATTACCCAAAAAACGCATATCTCCACTCCCTCCCCAACCCCTGCTAAAATGATTGCAAAAGGAAAAATGGATACACAACAGGATTAAGAAAATTTATGCCAGCATCCAAAAGAAGACATCTTGGAAACAGAAAAAGGAAATGACTGAGTAGTCCAAAGAAAGTTGAATTTAAGGCATTTATATCTCCATCCAAAATGCAAACCAATTTCCGCCATTTATTTGTGGAAATTGTAAAGAATTACAGACACTGTATATTATGAAGAGAGTGTTATGGGTGAAACTAAAAAGAAAAGAAAAATCTTTTAAAGTAATTGAGATTTTAACTCTTACCTTCCCCACTCCATGAAAGAAGACAAACACGACTTGTTGCTGAAGATAAATTGACTTTCTGGAGCAGTCAAACCATCGGGGCTCAGGTACATCAGACATAACTGATAGGGTAGGAAGGAGAGTGGATAAGGAGAGACACCCTATACTGAAAAGGAGACTAAAAGTTGACAATCTGAATGCTGCAACCTCTGGATCACTTTCCCTAAAACATTAGCAGCCAGGGTATCTAATCTCTAAGTAGAAATAAATAAATAAATAAAGATTCTTCTCCAGGAAAACATGGCAAGCCCAAGGAAAAGAACTACTCTTACGAGTCCCTCAGAATGGCCTGATGATAAAGTGCTCAAACTCAGGAAGACAAACTCCATCTGAGCATACTGATCAGATTGTTAATGTTAATGACTCATTATATATATATATATATATATATATATATATACACACACACACACACACACACACACACACACACACACATATGCCTTTTTTTAGATTTAGTTTTATGTAGTGCAGGGGATGAACCCAGGGTCTCACACATGCTAGGTAAGTTCTCCACCACTGAGCTACAACCCCAGCCCTAATATCTCACTCTTAACAACAACAAACAAACAAAGGATCACCCAAATATCTGAAAACTTCTCTAACAGAAGTCAAAAACAGAGGAAAAGAAGAAATAAGAATACAAAGGGAAAAATCTCCAATTACTTATGATATATTATCAAGTTATCAAATCTCTGAAATAAAAATACAAAAAGATACTTTTAAAAATTCAGAAAATAAGAAAGAGCTCTTGGAAACAAATAATAGGAAAAAAAAGTAAAAGTAATCAGCACAATAAAAAGGGTATGAGAAAAATATCCCTAACTGGCATCAATAAGTCAAAAGACAAAGAGAAAGAGAACAGACAAGAAAATGAAACTATCAAGCCAAAAGGTGCAACATTTGAAACAAAATGAAAACATGGAGAAAAGATATTGTCACAGCAATAATCAGGAAGTTTCCTAGAATGAATGGGCATGAGGTTCCAGGCGGAAAAGACCCATCGCCTGATCAATGAATAGAGATTCAAGTCACATTATCAAGACAAACAAACAAAACAAAACAAAACAAAAAACCACCAGGGGTAATTTGAAGCTTAAAAGGATTAGCAAACAGAGCTGGGGTTGTGGCTCAGTGGTAGAGTGCTTGCCTAGCACATGTGAGGCCCTGGGTTCAATTCTTAGCATTGCATATAAATAAATAAAATAAAGGTCTGTTAACAACTTTAAAAAATATTTAAAGAAAAAAAGATAAGCAAACAAACAATACCACATAAAAGAGACAAAATCTTCCTAACATCTTACCTGAAAATGGAAAGCAAATAGAAAGATGCCTTCAAAATTTGAAGGAAATTATTATTTTTAATTTAAAATTCTATACTCAACCAAGCAGCAGCCAAGAATCAGCCAAGTATTAAAAAAAAAGAAATTTTCAGAAATGCAAGGTCTTAAAAGTTTACCTCCCATGCTCCCCTTTTCAGAAAGCTACTAGAACATGTGCCCAATGAAACCAGAAAAGGAGATATGGAATCCAGGAAAAAATGGGTACAATATAGAGAAAAAGTAAAAAGTATTCAGAATGATGGAGAACAGAAATACCAAGAACAGAAATACCAGACACTGGAAACAATTAAATTAGAGCAGGACAGAGCCTTCTAAGAACAATGGCGCTAAGAATAATATACAACTGATGAAAGAATAATATTTGTGACCATGTTCAGAGACAAATTAATGTCATGGTTAGAATGAAGAGAAAATTGGTACATGCACCAAGAAGTGAAAAAATGAGGCAACTTTAATATCAGGAAAAAGGAAAAGTACATGAAACAAGATATAGTCATATTAAACTATGTGACTCAGCTGTGAATAATGATTACATTATCATATTGCATGTTGATTTATCTAAAAATGATATTACCACTGCTTAAGAAAGGTGAAATGAGGGGGATGAGTTGTGGTAGGAACAGAGAAAGAGGAGTGCTGTACAAGAGAAAAATTCTGATACACAATAGCAGGAAGTCAGCAGGTAATGCCCCAGATTGATTTCTCCAGATGACACGTCTTGAGAAGAAGATCAGCATGCTGGAAATTTACTAGGGAATTCTCTTTGTAAGGAAAGGGAAGGAAACAGGATTAAGCAGAAAGAGAAGTTGGACTGCTCAAAGAAGATGCTAAGGTTTAAACATGGTTGAACCCCGGTGTGTGGAGGGGGTTCTCATCTGGCAGATTGGGCTCCAATGGAACAGTTTTGAGAAATGGTGGAGTGTTAAGAGGTGGAGCCTCCTGGGAGGTTATTAAATCACAGGGCCCCATCCTTGAAAGAGATTAATTCCTGTCTCACAAAGGTGGGTTAGGTATTGAGAGACTGGTTTAGTTCTCAGGAATGCCTGTTATAAAGTGAGGCCACCCCACATTTCTGGTCTCTTATGTACGTTCTGCTGGCCCATTGCCCCGTCTAATGTACTTCACTGTGTGGTGGCATCCACCTCATTCGCATGAGGCCCTCATCACTGGTAGTCATCTGAACTTTTTCAGCCTCTGTGTTCTTCCCCAAACACTTATTTTTCCTTACAAAGTACTCAGTCTTAGGTATTTTGTTATAGAAGTCCATAAAATGAATTTGAATGGAAGGCTTCAGCCAACCCTATAAGGTGCTCTGATACAAGCTAATTCTTCAAAGTAGTGGGTCACAAGTTGGGACAAGGACATTGGTCATTTATACTCCTGTGTATATAATTTATTGAGTGTAGGCCTCCCTGGGCAGAGGCAGTTCTCTTCAGCAGATGCAGTTCCCGAGGACATCTGGCGATTGAAGATTTCCTGACAGCAGCACTCAGAGTGGTTAATGGGATGAGTCCTTCACTCCTCAAAGTGCAGCTCCCCACAGTGCCCACAGTCAGTGATATATAAAAAAGACACAGAATCCATAGATTTTAGACTAAGTATAATTTTTTTTTTTTAGTATTAGGGAAATATGTATGTTAAAACAGCTGAAAAAAAAGAAAAGAGACACTTCATGGAATGGAAATAAGAAATGACAAGGAATGGGGCAGGTACTGCGGTGTTTCATTATAAGGCTAGAAGTACTGTAGGTCTTTAAAATTCCATGCTTTGAAGTTCAAGCTTTGGCTGATTTTGAATTTTAAGTGTAGCTAAGGAAGTAGCCATTAAAATGTGTATCACTGTAAGGATCAGGGTCCTTAATGCTGTTAGGACAAGAGATCATCTCTAGATAGAAAGGGATAGGGGTGAGTGTGGGAAAGGAAGAAAATAAGTGATTTAAACCATTTTTCATAATAATGAGAAAGGCTAATTCCAGTGAACAGAGTAATTTAAACATTTTGCATAATAAAGTGAAAGGCTAATTCCATGAAAGACTGGGGTAGACAGTCTTGAAAAGGAAGAGGCAGTTAAGAAAGTAATTCTCTTTAGGGTTAAGAGACCTCCTTGTCAGAGCTAATGTTTGCCTTGATCCTGTGTTCATCCTCTTTGATCAGCACTGCACCCAGATCCATGCTGCTGGTGCTGAGAGGACAATATTTCAAATGTTCTTCTCCAGTCTGGCTTTTTGGTAGGTTTTGAAGAGCCTGAGTTTATCCGGGAAGTCATTCTGAAACTGAACACCCAAGTTTAGGAATACTAAGGATAAGACAAAAGAGGCTATGTAATAACAAACTCTTGTAAGCATGAGGTTAGCAATTCTGAAGTGAAATTTTACACAGAATTTAAAAGAAACAATCTCTCTGGTGGGGAATGAAGGCTTAAAACACAAGTTAGAAACCGAGAGCATCCTCAAGGTGACTTTAGATAGAGATGAATGGATCAACTTTGACATTAGAAATGTTTGAATATTGGGGTCACTTGAACATGGAAAAAAGTGTATATCTAAGGAATATCTTTAAATAGTCTTCAGTGAAGTTCAGTGCTTCTATCCTATTGTTATAAGGCTGTTGCTCATTCTGGTGTAACAGGAAGCAATGTGAAAAGAGGCCATTAGACTGACTTTGTGTCTCTGCAACTCAGCCCTCAAAATTTTCCATCCATACCCATTTTAAGCCACTTGGCTCCAAAACATGTTTGGAGCTATTCTCCTGAGGGAACCTGGGAGTAGTCAGTAATGTCTAAAGTATCTGTTAGGGTCTCCCACGAACAGGAAGCAGATGGCATGCTCAAATTAGGACAAAATTCAAGAAGAGCTAATTTCCAATGGGACAGATTGCAAAGGTGTAGGAGGGTTGGGAAGCCACAGAGAATAATGCAGGGACCAGCAGGAGAACAACCCCTTCTGCCTAAAAGTGCTCAGAGGTTCATTGTTACCAAGCTATTACACCTTTTTGGTAAGATCATTTGCTGCTTTGGGCAACTGTGCTGATGTGGGTAAGGTGACATTTTAGATACTGCTATGACCAATTTACTTGATAATGTTTCTTGCTGATACAGTATCACCAATTCCAAGGGATGCAAAAAAAAGGGGGGGGGGAATGAATGGCTCAGCACAAAACTAGCAATAGTGTTGTAAAATATTCAAAGAGTATGTTGGTCACTTTGTTGCCACATATGGTAGGCACAGATCATGCTCTCACAGGGCAAATGGGACAGTCTCTACAACTGGTTTGTTGGTATGAAGATATATGTCAGGATTTTGATAATCCAGCATTTATGTAAGTAATACTAAAGTATTATGATTTTCCAGCTTTTCAAATGTAAATTCCCAACTAATGGCATATTCTATAAGAATAGCCAAAAAGAATTGCTTTCATTTTAAAAATAAGAAAAGGTAAAACCATAAAACAATCTGCTACCACTCCTACCACCTATTTTCTCTCTCTCTCTCTCTCTCTCTCTCTCTCTTTCTCTCTCTCTCCTTCCTGGCTTTATGAACTGAGCATCTTTCCTCTACCATGCCCTCTTCCATGATGTTCTGCCTTACCTCAGGCCCTGAACTATGGAATCAGCAGCCAAACATGGACTGAACCTCTGAAGCAGTAAGTCAAAGTACCATGTGACTCAGACTGAATATCTCAACATGTTTTAAAGAAGTATAAGAAAAATATAACCAACATTACTGACCAGTACTTACTCTCTGATACTACCTCATCACTTTTTCACATTTACTCCTTTATATGCTTACATTTTTTAACATGTACAATGTATTTCAATTCAGGGAAAAGTGAGTTCATCAATATTAAATATTTAAAATCTCAAAATTTTACTTTTTCAATTGTAAAGCAAAAGAAATAAGCCAAGACAGAATTAGGAAACCTACTTTCTCATTAATTATTTCTAGTTTTTTGGCCTTGGGATGACCATTTAATGTCTCTGAAAATACCTTGCTCATTATTAAATACTAAACAGATATCCCAAAGAAATAAAGAAATCCTAACCCTCATTCTACTTTTAGGTGCTAAAATATTATAAATTTTTTATTTCTACTCTAGGAAAATAAAATATTAAAATTATAGTTTTATTTATTATCAAGTAAACAAATATGTGGAGAAGCAAACTCATGCAGTATTGAATAATGGTTTTTAATATCTTACAGATTACTCAAAACTTTAAGTTTGCATTAACTAAAAAGTTGAAAAAAACATTTTTATGCTTAATGCAGAATAAATTATGAAAACTAGTAAAATACATTTAAAATTTTTTCTGTAACCCAAGAAAATCCTGCTATTCTCACAGCCTTTACCACAGTAATGAAGACCTTCCAAAAGAACATTTTAGTGAGTGTAAGTACAATGGCCTATCTTCTTGGGAAGTGAGGCTAACATTTCTATAAAGATTAGCTAAACCACCCTTAACAACTGCAAGTATTACAAATTTCTGATTGCTATGTCTACATATCTTTGATTTATATAAGTTGGCTCCAATACTACATCTAACCTGACCTCTCTTTCCACTGCACAAAGAGTGGGAGTAGATTTGAAAAAATAGTGCTTTAGGTGGCTCCATTTTTTAAAAAAAGTATACTTCTATTAGGTTCATCAAAAATTATTAAAATGCTTATACATAAAATAAAAGTTGTACTCTGGAACACTAAATTGGATTAGACATCACTTTTCTTAATATGTTAGACATTAAGGTATTTAAGTGTACTTACCTTTTGTGCATTTTCCCCATCTTCAATTGTAAAATCTAATCTGGCCTGCCTGGGATTGATCAGGTCTTTTAGTGTTAAACAATTCACCTCCATCCGAAATGCATAATTACTTTAGAAAACCATTTTATCATTAGATATTTTCCCCTCCAAAAAATATTTATTACTCATTCCTGAACATGAACTTCCCCTTCCCTAAACAACTCCTGGGTATTTCCAGGAATGCAGCCACCCTCCAACCACCCTCTCTAAAACTCACATGGACACTTACAATGATTAGTAATTATGAAATTCTGGGAAGGAAAAAAGTATAATATGAATTCTTTATGAAAAGCAAGAGGGCAAAATAAAGTTTCCAAGTCTGAAGGGTGTTGGGTAAATCTGTCAGAAAGTACAGGGTCTCTGCAGGTCAGTTAATTTTGGCGCAAAGAACTGGGAGGAATTAGGCTTTGAGGGGGTTTGAATCAGGGTGAAAGAAACCTGATCGCTAGAACAAACCCACTCAACTACCTCCGCAGCTCTTTCCCAGGCCTCCAAGCGAACCCCAAAGATAAACCCCAAATCATGGGGAAGGGCCAGTCCATTTCACGGAGAGAGCTGGAGGCGACAGAGCCCCACGCGCCGGGTCCCGAGGTAGAGCACCTCAATCCTCCGCCAGCCTGGGAAGGAGAAGGGTGGCAGCCTGGCAGCCGGGCGGGAGGGTCCACTTCTCCCCAATTCCCGCCTCCCCACCAGCTCTGGGGCCGCAGGCGTACTTACTCCCGCTTTGCGAAGGAGGCTTTCTGCCTCTACAGGGACCTGCGTGGCCCCACACCAGTGCGGGACGAGGGTGCAGACATCAGCAGCCGGGCGGCGACATCGGCAGGGCAAGGCGAGGCATGCAGAGCCCCGCTCCGAGTGCCCGGTGCTGGCGGGGACCCCGCGGCATCCGGGAAGCTCCAGCGTTCCTACGCGGGGAGCGCGACTCCAGTCTGTACCGCGGTCCCCACTAAAACACCTCCACTGGCGCCTTGAGACTGAATTTGAGCATCCGCCAATCAGAGGCGGCTGGCGGGGCGACCTCGGCCAATCGCGCGGCGGCAGGGCCCGGGCTGGCCGCCCCTCTCAGTCTTGGCGCTCCAAGCCGCGCATTTCGGCCTCACCCGCCCAATTGTGTCCCCTTCACCCCCCTCCTTCCCTGGAAACCTCGTCCCCGGAGCCAATGCGGGCAGTGGACGCGGGGGCCGCAGGAAGCAGCGAGGGCGGTGGCGCGGGGCGGCGGGAGGAGGACAAGGAAGGCGCTTTTGTTATGCATAAAAGACCCGCTCACGTCCCCGCGGCTGGCGGCGCCCGGCACCAGGGGTGAGGAAAGCAGATGGAGTTTGGAAAAATGATACACACACACCCTGGATGCTACCGCCGCCGCCCCTTCCCCCAGCAACCTGCGAGGTCTCGAAGTTGTCCAGACTTGCTGGGGCAAACTTCCTGACACCCAAAGGCTGGAGTGACACGTGAACCATGGTTACCACTGTAGGGTTCGAGCAGATGGCACGCTGGTTAGCCCTGGAAACTGGCCTGGAAGCCCAACCAAATGTTTCTTAACACCCCCCCCCATCCCGCCACCCCGCCCCAAGTCTAGTGATGTTTCTTGGTGTCGCCTTTTCTGAAGAGTGCAGGAAATTTCCTCAACATTGCTAATTTGTATTAAATGTTTCACTTCCTCCTTTGAATGTTAAGATTGAATACTAAAATAAGAATGTTAGTAGAAACAGTCTCCCCTTACCCCTAGAGATCTCTTTGTTCAGAACAGTTTTATTGAAAAAAGTTATTTCGTAGAGTTCCCACAGATCCAGTGCCCAGTTTCAATCACTGTTAACACTATAAGACATTTGTTAAAATTAATGAACCAATAATATACCAGCCAATTTGTATATTATTCTTAAAAGTCACTATTTTAGTCATATTTCCTTAATTTTTACCTAATGACTTTTTTTTTTCCTGTTCCTGGATACAACATTACTTTTAGTTTTCATGTCTCCTTAGGTTTCTTGGCTGTCAGTTTCTTCATTTTTGATGACTTCCACAGTTTCCAAGAGTACTGGTTAGATATTCTATAGGGAATTCTTCAGCTAGATTTTGAAGTGTTTTTTTTTTTTTTTTTTTTTAAAGCCTGACTATGGACCTTCCCCTACAAACTATATACTTCGTTACAAGGCCAGCATTTTCATTATCCCTTCAGGGCTCCACTCTTCATCCCTCTGTCCTCAAATGTATGTGAGGGACCCACAGCAGAATTCACAACACTAGTCAAGTCCTTTACTTTTTATGCTATTTAGATTGCTAGTAAAAATCACCACCAGGCCATATGTTAAAAAAAAAAAAAAAACATAAAAGCATGCAAAACATGAAACATAAAGATACTTTTTATAATAGAAATAACATTTTGAACTGAAATATTTCTTATAGGAAGCATAGAGAAGAGTAAAAAGTAAATTGCAATTTATTCAGTTACATCCTTATGAAGTAGAGAATTTAGATGAAGAAACCTTTCCTTCCTAACTATGAATTTCCTGTTGTGTGCCATGATATTCTAATAAATGACCACAAACTGGTTGGCTAAAAAGAATAGAAATTTATTCTTTCATTTTTGGAGGCCAGAGGTCTGAAAGAAATCAAGGTGTTGTCAGGACCTCACTTCCTCTGGATCCAGAGGAAAATCTAGATTCTCTTCCACTTTCTGGTGGCTGTTACCAGTCATTGACTTGTAGCTGCCTGCTCCAATCTGCCTCCATAGTTACATTGCCTCCTCTTTTGTTCATTAAATCTACCCTTGGTCTCACATAAAGACACTTGTCATTGGGTATTCCAGGATGTTCTCATCTCACGATTCCTAATTGTTATAGTTTGGATATGAAGTGTCCCCCAAACCCTCATGTGCTGAAGGCTGGTCCTCAATTTAGGAATATTCAGAGGTAGAGCTTTTGGAAAGTATTTGGGTCATGAGGACTCTGACCTCATCAGCAGATTACTCCATTAAAAGCTGAATGGACTACTGGGAACTGGTGGAAACTATAAGCAGGTGGGGCACGGTAGGAGGAAGTAAATGGGGGGTATAACCAGGTATGCCCTTGGAGTCTATATCTTGTCCCTGGCTCTTTCCTCACACTTTTTCTCTGCTTTCTGGCTGCCATGAACTAAGTAACTTTTCTCCACCATGCTGGGTACCATGATATTCTACCTTACCTTAGGCCAGAGCAAAGGAATTTGCTGAACATAAATTGAAATCTCTGAAACCATGAGCCAAACTAAATCTTTATTCCTCTGTTGTTTGTGTCAGGTATTTTGGTCACAGTGATGAAAAGCTAACACATTAATTTAATTATATCTGCAAAAATCCTTTTGTAAAATAAGGAAAATAATCATGGGTTCTAGAGTACATGATGTGGATATGCTTTTTGGTGGGCTACCATTCATCCCTTCACATTATTAAAGTCCATTCATTTCTCAGATATTTCATATTACTGTGTTTGTTTCTTTGAAGTTAGGCAGTTTTATGTTACCTTTTCCTGGCATTTTCAGAATAAAAGTACCTTTTCTATTTCAATTCAAACATCTAATCAAATCAAGAACGCAGTTAGTATGTATCTTCAGGCTTTCACTGATTTGGAGGATGCTGGGAGCCATCAGCCAAGTAGGTATGACAAATTCCTTGCCAGCTTACTCCCATGCTGTCTAGTGGAAGGACTTCTGAAAGGTGACCTTGCTCAAGGACCAGGGCAGGATCCGTGTTTAGGGTGTTCCCCCTTTAGAATAGGGCAGTTTAGCATAATAGGAGAGTAGGGTGTTTCCCCTTTAGAATAGGGCGGTTTAGTAATAGGAGATTAGGGTGTTCCTCTTTTGGAATAGGGCGTATCCTGCTGCTGAGTTCCTCTTGAGTGCTTAGGGTCAGACAGTATATTTTGGGAGACAGAAGCCCATGCGGAGTGGATTTAGGCAGGAGTGGATTTGAGAAAGTGGATTTGGGCAGAGAACGTGGATTCCCCCAGAGCGTGTTTGTAGACGGCCGGTGTGAGTTCGGGAATAAAGAATTGCTGTTTGAATCTACAAGCTGTGTGGAGACTCGTGATTTGTGCCCAGCCAGAGACTGCGGCAGGAGGAAAACTGGAAAACTGGTTGATGGACAAATTCAGAGACATTATTTCAATACATTTATTAAATTGATGATTTTAAGTCTCAGATTTCATAGGTAATCTGTCAATCTCTCAATTATTCAGCTAATGGCTATGTTGACTAAAAATTAGGCTAAGATTGTCCCTACATGTGGCTTCTCCACCTAGCCCAATTTTTCCAATATCATGGTAGTTCAGGGTAGCTGTATCTCTTACATGGTGGCTTCAAGGATTCAAAACAAGTGTCCCTTCCTGGAAAAGTGGATAGCCTTTTATGACATAGCCTAAAACCTGAGATAGAATCAACCTATAATATTTTTTTGGATGAAGTCATCAGAAGGCCACCATATTCAAGGGAAGAAAATGCATACTCCACCTCTCAATGGGAGAAGTGTCAAAGAATTTGGGGCCGTATTGAAAAACTGCCATACCAAGTCACATGCCAATGAAAGTATTTTCCAGTTCTATCTTATTAATGTCTACTTTCAAAGTCGTTGACTTTGGAATAGCAGAGTATTACCTGTGTGGCAGCAATCCAGCACAATACAGCATTGTGTATTGTGCTAAGCTTGTGGTTCTCAACTGTCTATACTTTAGATTCACCTGGGAAGATTTTTTAAAAATTCTAATATTTTGAGTTTCACACCCAGACATTCTTAATTTGCTTGATCTGGAATTGGACTTCAGTAATTCTTTGAATTTTTAATGTCCAGTTCCTCAGCATTAAGCTAATTGTATGCTTCTTCATTGATTCCTTGAATGTTTCTGATCCAGTGGTTTTGGAAATGGATCTTCATGTCCCAGCAATGAGGACAGGAAGTGTTGTACAGATGTGCTATACTCTGGAATAGGTGCAGAGGTTTCCAGGGGATGGGTCTTGCTAGTTCATAGCTGTGTCACTAGTTTTTGGAAGGAGTCAGGGTTGTAAATGAGAATTTTGATGGGTGAAGTGGACATATAACTGAAGACTAAGTAATAAGGGATGTGACCAGGAGAATATGATGGTGTCTGACATTCCTCTGGGCAAGCAACAAACTCCTACTCAACACTACTTCTCAAACCTAAAATAGTCTTTTACCCTTTGGGAGTTCCAGCTTCCAAGATTTATAGAAACAAGATTTTGCACAATTTACAGAAAGAAGACACTATCATGAAGTAGAATTCTTTTTTTTTTTTTAATATTTACTTTTTAGTTATCGGCAGATACAACATTTTTGTTTTTTGTATGTGGTGCTGAGAATCGAACCCGGGCCGTACGCATGCCAGTCGAGCGCGCTACCGCTTGAGCCACATCCCCAGCCCGATGAAGTAGAATTCTTGACAGCTCTAGAGCTAGACAATCTGGGTTGTCTAGTTAGTGTATCAGCTCCCTCAAATATTTTGCTTTTCTTTTGTTACTGCAAGCAATAGAAATGAAGTGATCTTGTTGTGGAATCTTTATTCAAAAGTGTAGTCACAGAAGATAACTAGAAGCTTTTTTCACTACATAGATAATGGAGGATCTTGGCTTCATATCCTGACAATTCTCAAGCCTTGCTGAGTGGATCTGTGTAACATCTTCTTCTTCTTTTAATATTTATTTTTTAGTTGTAGTTGGACACAATACCTTTATTTTATTTATTTATTTTTATGTTGTGCTAAGGATCGAACCCAGGGCTTCCCATGTGCTAGGCGAGCGCTCTACTGTGCTGAGTCACACCCCTAGCATATCTTCTTAAATTGGGGGTCGCTGTTTAAAATGGGCTTTGTCTTCAGCCCTTCCTGGATTTGAGAATGTGATGAATTTGCTTCTCTAACTGCTAGAAAGTTAGAGAAGGCAGAACATTTAATTTTGTCTGACCACAAGCAATGTGAAGAGAACAAGTCCAGTTGGCTCCTGCTCATGACCTTAGCAACAATAAAAGGAAGATAATACTATAGTTTTAACTCCCATTCTTAAATGATATCCAGATGTTCAGCTATTCAAAGAGAGGGCCCTCAGTGGTGATTATATGTCCCATAGGTGTCAGAGGGAATTCATTCTTTATCTGCTGCAGATCCCTGGTAATCCTTAGCACTAAGGAGCAAGGCTAGTTTTCTTAATAGTTATGTGATTTTCATTCTCATCAAATGAGAAGGTAGAGCATGTAGTTTAGTATGTGTGTATGTGTGTTTGTGTGTTCATGCTGAAGGCAGGGATAGGGGAGGGAACTGTGTCAAAATAAACATGGACAACAACAAGTCAGGTGAATTTTGAGTTGGGTGTTTTGGGAATGGAGAGTACATAATGGGGTGTCCTTTACCTGCTGTAGCACTTTGCTGCAGGCTTTAACATGGCCATTTGGGGATACTACAGTGCATGGGACAATAAAAATGAGACTGTTCTATGACACTGGAACTGACATTCTGTAGAAAATGGGCACGATAAGCTTCCCCTGAATCTCTAGTCTTATCCATAAGGAAAGGAATTCACTTTGAAGAGTGAATAAATTCTAGACCAAGGTTGGCCAGGAATTTTGCGGGGGATCTGGAACTAAAGATATTGCCTACCTAGGCCTCAGTTTTCTGTGATGGTGGGCCTAATCTGGTGGACCTCTGAAAAACCTGCTTATTTTGTTATTTTAAATACTTATTGAATGCTTAGTATCTTCTTAAAACTCTTTGTGACTGACTTCTAATTAGTGTGAATGTGAAAGAATATTTGAAAGCACATTTTAACTTCTATATTTGGTGAAACTGAATAATTCCCTACTCAATAAAATCACAGTATGTACATCCCTAGATGTATACATATATTTTAATGATGAGAATGTAAAAAAAAAAAATCAGGCCAAAGACTAACCTTTGTGACTTTCATTGTTCTCACCTTAGAATTAAATGCCTCTGAATGTAACTTTTTGTACCTACCAAATAGCACTATTTTAATAGCATTTATTTATTGTAATACTTTGTAAGACCAAATGAAAATATTCTCATTGTATAGTGGAGGAAGGAGTTTGGGGTTAGTGGCTTACAGATTCAGAACTTAAGTTCAAATATCATAAACATTGTTCTTGTTTTTTTAACCCAGGCCCACTTTATCACCTTCTACCTTGGAAAAAAACCCAGAGAAATGGGATATTGAGCCAAAATGGAGTGTTTTAGTCAACTCTTGCTGCTGTGATCAAAAGACCTAACAAGAACAATTTTAGAGGAGGAAAAGTTTACTTGGTGCTCATGGTTTCAGAGGTCTCAGTCCAAAACAGCTGGCTCCATTGTTCTGGGCCCAAGGTGAGGGGGAACGTCATGGTGGAAGAGTATGGCAGAGGAAAGTAGCTCAAGACATAACAATTAGGGAACAGAGCTAGTTTTTCACCAGGGACAAAATATATACCTCAAAATCATGCTCTCAGTGACCCACCTCCTCCAGCCACACCCTACCTCCTTAGTTACCACTCAGCTAATCCTTATCAGCAGATTAATGAATCAATTAGATTAAGGCTGTCATAACTCAGTTTTTTCACCTCTGAATGTTCTAGTATTGTCTCAACATGAACTTTTATGGGGCACCTTATATCTAAACCATAACATGTACATACATTAGTCCAGGGCTTCACCAGTCAGGTGGGAATGAAATGTACAAAGATGAAAAGCATTGTCTACATGAAATCTCTGAAGCCAGCTATTCCTGGAAGGAGTAACCATTTAACCAACATCATCCATGTAATATATTAATGTGTCTTTCCTTGGACCACACTTGGGGATTATCATAGCATTAAACTTAAATTACAAAACAGTTGTTTTCTCTGGAAAACATTATATAGACTAAAGATGCTCCTTGATTTACAATGGGGGTTACATCCTGATAAACGCCTCCTAAGTTGAAAATATCATGTCAAAAATGCACTTAATACACCTAACCTGTCAAGTTTCATAGCTTAAGTCTAAGTTACTTTAAACATGCTTAGAAATTGTACACTGGCCTATCGCTGGGCAAAATCATCTAACACTTATTGTTTGATAGTGTTCCCATGTGATCACTTCTACTATTTTCTTAAGCTTACTGAAATTTGCTCTAGAAATCTGTTATACCATTTTACTATTCTCTTTACTTTTCTGGTTGTTATTAAATATTTTATTGGTGTTTGCAATTGCAATGACATAATGCTAAAAACCCTTTTGGGTAGTTTGTTTTTTTTTTCTCATTTCTCCAAACTTTCTGTGATTTGGGGTTTTTAAAAAATAATTAAAAATTCCAAAAAGATTCCACCTTAGGAATTGTCAATATAAATCCAGCAAAATTGTTAGCTGAAAAATAATATGGTTATATTAACAATTTCTAGTGACACTTTAAAAGGAGTAAAATATTATAAACTGAGCTGAGGCATATCTGAGAACACATTATGCAGACAAGAAAGCAGATACTTTCACCAGAATAGGATAATGTATGTTATAACCATAAGGCTTAAATTAAACAAATAGAAGAAAGAGACAAAATTTGCAGAGTCATAAGAAAATAACTGGACTCTCATCATTGTATAATGATTCTTTAGTTAAATATGTAATTAGACAGTAAAATGAAGGAAACCCATGTACAATCTGTGAGGCTGAAGAGAGGCAAGTGTTACTGAATTACAAGGCAATAAAAGAAGCATCTTGAAGTTTTCCTAATTGTGGTGTGTCTGATGGTTAATTTTATGTATCAACTTCTCTATGACAGAGTGCCAAGATATTTAAGCAAACATTATTTAGAATGTTGCTGTGAAGTTGCTTTGGATGAGATTTCTGTTTAAATTGGATTTGAGTAAAGCAGATTGCCTTTCATAACATGGGTGGGTCTCATATAATCAGTTGAAGGTAGAATAGAACAATTGATGACCTCTCCCAAGAAAGAGGGAACACTGCCATCAGACAGCCTTCAAATTTCATCTTCAATATTACTTCTCTCTGGTTCTATAGCAGACTACCTGTGGACTCCAACTGCAACTGTTTCCTAAGTTTTCAATTTGCCAAATGCCCCCAGCAGATTTTGGACTTGCCAAGCCTCTACAATTACAGGAGGCAATTAGTTGAAATCAGTGTCTTTCTATATACACATCCAGTGGGTTAGACTCCTAATACAAGTAGCCTAATTTTTTTATTTGTTTGTTTGGAAATCATCACAGTTGGCTGTTTGAAAGACCTCAAAACAATCTTGTCTGTTGGATCAAAGGCAATCTCATTGCCACTGAAGAGGAATCCATATTAATAGCATTAAATCTCAAGGCAAATTATTTATGGGCTGGGCCACTCAGAAAGCATTCATAAAACCTTTGGCTAGTTCTTTTTAGACATTAGTTATTAATACTTGCATTGAAACAATAATACTATTATGTATTGGCAGTCCTTTTTACTATAGAGAATATCAAGTACTTTATGAGCTACTGGGAGCCAGTTTCTGCTCACAGTGCATAGATAGCTCTCAGACCTGAGTCAGCCAGAAGCATAAATATCATTCGTGCTTGGATTTTTGACAAGAAGCCTTTGGCACTACCATAAAGGTATGTCCAGGATCCAAGTCCTATTTACCACCTTCACTGCGACCATCTGATTCCAAGCCAGCTTCATATCTCTCCCTGGATTGTTTTAATAGTCTCAAAACTGATCTTCCTTCTTGTTGTCCCTCTGTGACTTCATCCTAAACAACAGCTGTAAGGCATCCAATTAAAATGTTAGCTTGTGTCTTCCTTCTGCTCCAAATACTCCACTGACACTCCAGCTCATTCAAGGTAAAAGCTATGTAATGGCCTACAAGGTCTGATTTATTGATTGATTGATTGATGCTGGGGATTGAACCCAGGGCCTTTTGCCTGCGAGGCAAGCTCTCTACCAACTCAGCTATATCCCCAGCCCTGGCTTCCCTCTGCTTCTCTAATCTTATCACCTTCGGCCATTCTCCTTGTTTGCTTCACTTTAGCCACACTTGGCTCCTTGCTAATCCTTGGTCACCCTGCTAGTCTTCTGTGAACTCTCGTCTTCCTCAGAACCTCGTACATAGCTCTCTGCTTCACTTCTTTCGGGAGCATACGAATTTCTATACCAAGGAAACTTTGAAAACGAAGTGACTTAACAAAGCAGAAGTTCATCTCTCATTCACGTCGTACTCTGAGAACATTTTCTTGGATGGCAGGTGGCTTTCCTGTATGTGGTCACTCTGGGTGGCTTTCCTGTATGTGGTGACCAGGACCCAGGCTCCTTCCGTCTTGGTGCTCTTCTGCATGTCCCCAGGCAGATCTTCAAGTCCTCTGTTTCCAGCTCCTGTGCAGGGGAAAAAGACAGTGAACAAAGCAAGTATCACTTTCCTCACACTCTTGAGAGAACAACCAGTCTCACGGCCACACTGGATTCAAGGGGAATGGTGATCATGGTGACTGGCTCTGCTCTGCCACAAGAAACTAACACTGTGGATGGAGGGCAAAGACTCTGCGCAGCTAGCCATTTCTGCCACAGACTGCCCTCTGTTCATTGAACACCTCTGTGATGTCTTGCCTAAAGAAGACAACCCCAAAGTTCAACCCAGGTGCCCCACTTATGACAAAGTCTGGGAACTCTGGCTAATGGTCCACAGATTTCTGAATTAAAAGACAAGTTTGCTTACCTCTTTAGCCCTCTACACCTCATATAAGAAATATGGACCAAGAACATAACTATAATAAAAACTCTCATTTGGAAAGGGGAGGGTTGGGAGATCCATAGCACTAACTGATCTGTAGTAATGAGAAAATCCAATGGGGCAGGCTCTCCAGGCGGAGGACATTCCTCATTAGACTTTAGGGGAGGAAGTTCCTTGTCCCTTGCCCTCCCAGGTCCTGGATTCTCTTTTCTGAGATTTTCTTTTTTGTCCATTATTCTTCCCAGACAATATCTGAGATTAGCATCCATGACTATGACCTCAGTACTGTGTGGTTTTCACAGCCTGCTTCCTGCTACTGCATATTTGCAGTCCTGAGAGGATGTTTTACAATTATAGGATTTTTAAGGCCCAGCTCACTACTTTTATGATTTCTTTGGAAACATTATTTCATTAATTCCTGGTCAGTCCTATATGCTGGCAACCATATTCAAAGTTCTTTCCTAGAAATAATTCTTAAGTCTGCTCTATTTCTTTCTTATACTTTCTTATCCCTGTACTTCTTTCTTAATTTAATGTGGCCAACTTGGAGCCCCTTGAGACAATAGGATTGAACCTCTGCTTAATCAAAACAACCTCATGTGTGTTTTTGCTCAAAACATTTTATTTTTAGTGTTTTAAATTTTACATCTTTTAAAAAATATTTATTTTTTAATTGTACACAATACCTTTATTTTGTTTACTTACTCTTTATACGGTGCTGAGGATAGAACCCAGGGCCTCGCACGTGCTAGGGCAAGAGCTCTATTGCTGAGACACAACCCAGTCCTAATTTTACATCTTTTTTTAATATTTATTTTTTATTTTTAAATGGACACAATATCTTTATTTTACATATATGTGATGATGAGGGTAGAACTCAGTTCCTCAATCATTTTAACCATTGAACCATAACCCCAACCCCTCAAAACATTTTAGATAGTTTTATCTCCTATTTCTGTGTCTACAATCCGTCAGCTTTCCAATCTTGAAAATTCCCCTTGATTTTTAGATTCATTTTATCTTTCATTTCTGCTAATAAGCCAGCCAATTATTTTCCTGAACACCTGCCTTCCTTGTAATCCTTGTTCAATTTAGAGGATCATTCATTTAATATCTCTTATGACCTAAATTATATTCCCCCATATTCTTATGCTGAAGTCCTAGCCCCTAATGAAATTGTATTTGGAGACAGGACCTTACGGAAATAGTAAAGATTAAATGAGATCCCAACTAGGCACAGTGATGCACACCTGTTAATTCCAGCGACTCAGGAGGCTGAGGCAGGAGGATCATAAATTCAAGGCCAGCCTAGGCAACTTAGTGAGACCCTGTCTCAAAATAAGTGAGGTCACAAGGGTGAGGCTTTTATCCAAAAAGACTGGTGACCTTCAGAGAAAGAAAGAGTCACCATTAGTGCAATTGCACAGAGAGAACGCCATGTGAAGACACAGAAGGTGACCATTTGCAAACCAAGGACAGAGATCTCTTATTGGAACCCATCATGCTGACACCTTGATCTTGGACTTTTAGCATATACAACTGTGAGAAGACACCACGTTTCTGCTGTTTGAACCACCCAGTCTATGGCATTTTGATGTGATCGCCCTTGGGGACCACTGTAGCATCCCTGGTGTTTTGAATCTTTCATGTCACGTGCTCTAATGTTACAAGGCTCGCTTGTTCAGTCTTGCAAGTGTTCACAGGTATAGTTTCCTATTTCTTTTTCTTTTTTTTAAAGAAAGAGCGAGAGAGAGTGAGAAAGAGGGAGGGAGAGAGAGAATTTTAATATTTATTTTTTTAGTATTTAGCGGACACAACATCTTTGTCTGTATGTGGTGCTGAGAATCGAACTCAGGCGGCACGCACGCCAGGCGGGCGCGCTACCACTTGAGCCACAACCCCAGCCCAGTTTCCTATTTCTTAATGTGAGTCTCTGCTTTAATTTTTATAGTTTAGAATTAACTAAAATTTTAAATTTAATTTAAAAATTAATAGATATTTTAATTTTATACTTTAATAATTTTAATAACAAAACTACAGGAACAACACAGAAGACAGACAACTTCAAAAACAGGTACTTGCATGTAGGACAACTCAGAAAACTATAGTGAATGGAGGGAATCTAGTGTAGAATAAAAATCCACAAGCATCATTTAGTTTTCATCAAACAGGAAGTGGAAATGTTTTAAATGGAGTTTTTTTAAAACCATCCCAATGCTGATATTTTACAAAGAATTTTAACAGGTGTATTTATAAATGTTGTAAAGTCAAACTGCTGAAACTTGTTCCCTGAAATGTTTTGACTTGCATTAGTGTTTTTAAATGTCTGCATTTAAATTACAAATTCACATACAAGTGAAAATGGAAAAAGTGTCAATACCTGATTTCTGTCCTCTGTTTTTTTATTTTTAATCATACACTTTGGTATCTTTTGACCGCATGGGGGAAAAGAATCCACTGTACATATTAAAATATTCAGAACTGCTGTAACAGGAAGAAGAGATTTTTTTTTTAAAAATGAAATGTTTCCCATCATGGCAGATCTTGAGTTGTCACATATGTGGTATGCTAGCTGGATGTCTTTTGGCATAATTGTTAGGTATTTGGCATGGATAGCAAACAGGTTGGTATCTTCAAAAAAAAATAACCAACCAGGTTTCACTTGCTTCCTGAAAAGTACCAACAGCTGCGTTCAGAAGCACAGATTTTTTTTTTTTCAAATTACTTGTTCTTTTTAGTTATACATTGCAGTAGAATGTAATTTGACATATCATATATACATGGAGTAAAACTTCCCATTCTTGTGGTTGTATATAATGTGGAGTTATACTGGTCTTGTATTCATATATGAACTAGGAAAGTTATATCTGATTCATTCTACTGTCTTTCCCATTCCCATCCCTCCCAGCCCTCTACCTATTGTGAGTCAGCATCCCATATCAGAGAGAAAATTTGTTTTGGTTTTTTGGGACTGGCATATTTCACTTAGCACGACAGTCTCCAGTTCCATTCATTTACTGGCAAATGCCATAATTTCATTCGTCTTTACGGATGAGTAATATTCCATTGTGTATATTTGTATTACATTTTCTTTATCCATTCATCTGTTGAAGGGCATCTAGTTTGGTTCTATAGTTTAGCTACTATGAATTGAGCTGCTATGAATATTGATGTGGACTTGTTACTATAGTATACTGATTTTAAGTCCTTTGGGCATATGCCAAGGAGTGAGATGACTAGGTCAAATGGTGGTTCCATTCCAAGTTTTCTGAGGAATCTCCATACTGCTTTCCAGAGTGGTTGCACCAATTTTAATCCCATCAGTAATATATGAGTGTAATTGTTTTCCCACATCCTCACCAACATTTATTGTTACTTGTTTTCTTGATAATTTCCATTCTGACTGGATCGAGGTGAAATCTCAGTGTAGTTTTAATTTGTAGTCTAATTGCTAGAGATGTTGAACATTGTTTCATATATTTTTTGATCAAATGTATTTCTTCCTCTGGGAAGTGTCTGTTCAGTTTCTTAGCCCATTTATTGATTGGGTTATTTATTTTTTTTGTGTTAAGTTTTTTGAGTTCTTTGTATATCCTGGAGATTAATGCTGTATCTGAGGTGCAGGTGGCAAAGATTTTCTCTTGTTCTGTAAGCTCTCTCTTCACATTCTTGATTGTTTCCTTTACTATGAAGAAGCTTTTTAGTTTGATACAATCCCATTTGTTGCTTCCTGATTTTATTTCTTGCACTTTAGGAGTCTCGTTGAGAAATTTGGTTCCTAAGCCAGCATGATGGAGATTTGGGCCTACTTTTTCTTCCAGAAGGCAGAGTCTCTGGTATAATGTCTAGGCTCTTGATCCACTTTGAGTTGAGTTTTGTACAAGGAGAGAGAGAGAGAGAGAGAGAGAGAGAGGAGTCCAATTTCATTTTATTACATATGGATTTCCTGTTTTCCCAGCACCATTTGTTGAAGAAGCTATCTTTTCTCTGATGTATGTTTATTGTGCCTTTGTCTAGTATGAGATAACTATATTTAAGTGGGTTTTTCTGTGTGTTTTCTATTCTGTACCTTTGGTCTTCATGTCTATTTCAGTGCCAATACCATGCCATTTTTGTTTTTATGTCTCTGTAGTATAATTTAGAATATGGTATTGCTTCACTTTTCTTGCTAAGATTGCTTTGGCTAGTCTGGGTCTTTTATTTTTCCAAATGAATTTCATGACTTCTTTTTCTATTTCTATGAAGATGTAATCAGAACCTTAATAGGAATTGCATGAAATCTGTATAGCACTTTTGGTAGTATGGCCATTTGACAATATTTCTATCCAAGAACATGGGAGGTCTTTCCATCTCCTAAGGTTTTCATTGTAGAGATCTTTCACCTCTTTTGTTAAATTGATTCCAAAATATTTTATTTTCTTTGAGGCTATTGTGATTGGGATAGTTTTCCTCATTTCTCATTCAGTTGACTCATCACTGATGTATATAGGAGCACAATTGAGTTATGGTTGTTAATTTTATATCTTGCTACTTTGCTGAATGAATTTATGAGTTCTAGAAATTTCTGGTGGAATTTTTGGGGTCTTCTAAATAAAGACGCATGTCGTCAACAAATAGGGATAGTTTGAATTATTTTTCTGTTTGTATCCCTTTAATTTCTTTCATCTGTCTAATTGCTCTGGCTAGAATTTCCAGGACTATGTTGAATAGATGTAGTGAAAGAGGGCATCTCTGTCTGGTTCCAGTGTTTAGAGGAAATGCTTTCAATTTTTCTGGAATGATGTTGGCCTTGGGCTTAGCATACATGGCTTTTACAATGTTGAGGTATGTTCCTATTATCCATAGTTTTTCTAGTGTTTTGAACATGAATGGATGCTGTATTTTGTCAGATGTTTTTTATGCATCTATTGAGCTGATTATATGATTGTTATCTTTAAGTCTATTGATGTGATGAATCACGTTTATTGATTTCAGTATATTGAACCAACCTTTCATCCCTGGGATGAACCCCCACTTGATTGTGGTACACTATATTTTTCTATGTTTGTGTATGTGATTCACCAGTATTTTATATAAGGATTTTTGCATCTATGTTCATCAGGACTATTGGTCTGAAGTTTTCTTTCCTTTGTCTGGTTTTGGTATCAGGGTGATACTAGCTTCATAGAATGAGTTTGGAAGGGTTCCCTCCTTTTGTATTTCATGGAATAACTTGAGGAGTTTTGGTGTTAATTCTTCTTTGAAGGTCTGGTAGAAGTCAGTTGAGAATCCTTCAGGTCCTGGGCTTTTGTTCCTTGGAAGACTTTTTTTTTTTTTTTTAAGAATGTTTTTTCTAGTTGTAGATGGACACATACCTTTATTTTATTTATTTATCTTTATGTGGTGCTGAGGATCAAACCCAGCGCCTTACACACGCAAGATGAGAGATCTACCACTGAGTCACAACCCCAGCCTCCTTGGTAGACTTTTGATGGCATCTTCAATTTCACTTTTGAAATTTATTTGCTTAAATCATGTATGTCCTCCTGATTCGGTTTGGGTAGGTCATATGTCTCTAGAAATTTTTCATTGTCTTCATTATTTTCTATTTTATTGGATTATAAGCTTTCAAAATGGGTTCTGATGATCTTCTGTATATCAGTAATGTTCATCACAATAGTTTCTTTTTCATCATAAATGTTACCAATTTGAGTTTTCTCTCTCTTTCTCTTTGTTAGGTTGGCTAAGGGTTTATCAATTTCATTAATTTTCTTTAAAGAACCAACTTCTTGTTTTCTCAGTTTTTTTTTTGGATTGTTTCTTTTGTTTCAATTTAATTGACTTCAGCTCTAATTTTAATTATTTCCTGGCTTCTATTGCTTTTGATGTTGATTTGTTCCTTTTCTAGGGCTTTGAGATGTAATGTTAGGTCATTTATTCATTGGCTTTCTGTTCTTCTAGTGAATGAGTTAAATGCAATGAACTTTCCTCTTAAGTTCTAAGAGTGTTCTGCAGTGTTCCAGAGATTTTGATATGTTGTATTGCTATTCTCATTTACCTCTAAGTATTTTTTTAATTTAATCCCTTATTTCTTCTGCTATCCATTTGTCACTTAATAGCATATTATTTATATCACCATCTATTCTAGCTGGTGACCTAATGCTGGGTTCACAAAATATGACTATTCCAATAACTTAAGAAAATGACAAATAAAGCACACAAACACACAATAGTACCTTTTCAAAATCCTTGAAAGCTCTCTGATCTTAAGGGTTCGTGGAAAGAGTGTTAGCCACTGGAATTCTTTATTCTTATGTAGGGGACACACAGGGAAGGTTCCATGGAACATTGTATCCCAAAAGGGCAAAGGGGTAGGGTTCCAAAGGAAGAGGTGAGTGTAACTTAACCCCAGGGTGATGCCTACACCTGGAACCACACTTTGTTATCTGAGCTGGGGTAATGCCCAAGTTACTGCGGAAGGCAATAATTGTTCAGTATCCCAGGGCATCAGGACTTAAAGGCATGTTTATCTAGGGCAGCTCTTCCAACATATTTAGTCTCCAGGTGTTATAGTAGTTTCTATTTTTTTATTCGATCATTGATTTCTAATTTCATTCCAATCTTATCTCTATTTTTTTAAATTTGTTAAGAGTTGCTTTGTGGCCTAAGATATGGTCTATTGTAGAGAAGTATCCATGTGCTGCTGAGAACAAAGTGTATTCAGTCATTGATGGATGAAATGTTCTATATATCTTTGTTAAATCTATATTATTAGTTATATTTTTTAGTTTTATATATTTTTTAGTTCTATAGCTTCTTTGTTTAGTTTTTGTTTGGAGGATCTATTCAGTAGTGAGAGAGTTATGTTAAAGTCACCTAGTATTATTGTGTTGTGGTCTGTTTGGTTCTTGAAATTGAGAAGGGTTTGTTTGATGTACATAGATGCTCCATTGTGTGGGGCATAAATGTTTATGATTATTAGGTCTTGTTGACATACAATTCCCTTAATCAGTATGAAATGTCCTTCTTTGTGCCTTCTGATTAACTTTGGCTTGAAGTCCACTTTATCTGTTATGAGGATGGGAACCCCTGCTTGTTTACAAGATTGATGTGAATGATATACTTTTCCCCCATCCTTTTACCTTCAGTTTGTGGATATCTTTGCCTATGAAGTGAGTCTCTTGGAGAGAGCATATTGTTGGGTATTGTTTTTTAATCCAATTTATCAGTCTGTCTTTTGTTTGATGAGTTTAGGCCATTTACATTCAATGTTATTATTGAGATATGATTTTTATTTCTTGTTATTTTGATTTTTTTTGCTCTTTAATTTGAATTAGTTTATCCATTGATCCTTTAGTGTAGTTCTTCCCTTTGCTGGAGGAACTACACTGAAGTAGTTCCTTTTATTTTATTTTTATTTTTCATTATATTTTTCATTTCTTCTTCATAAAATATTTTATTTAGTATATTTTGTAGTGAAGTCTTTCTATTTGTGAATTCTTTTAACTTTTGTTTACCATGGAAGGTTTTTATTTCATCATCAATTTTGAAGCTTAATTTTGCTGGGTATAGTATTCTTGCCTGGCATCCATTTTCTTTCAGAGCTTGGTATGTATTATTCCAAGACCTCTTAGCTTTGAGGGTCTGGGTTTGTAGACCAGCTGTGATCTAGGTTGGTTTTCCTCTAAATGTTACCTGTTGTTTTTTCTGGCAATCTTTAAAATTTTTCCCTTTATGTTAGACATTTTCATGATAATGTGCCTTGGTGTGATTTTGTGTATTTGGGTCCTATAAGCCCCCTGTGTTTGATTTTCCATTTCATTCTTTAGGTTTGGGAAATTTTCTGATATTATTTCATTGAAAAGATTGTGCATTCCTTTGGTTTGTATCTCTGTGCCTTCATGTATCTCAATATGTCTTAAATTTGTTCTTTTCAGTTTATTCCATATTTCTTGTAAGTTCTGTTCATAGTCTCTTAACATCTTTTCTCCATGGCCAACTTTGTTTTCAAGATTATATATTTTGTCTTCATTGCCTGAAACTCTGTCTTCCTAGTGATCTAGTCTGTTGGTGATGCTTTCCATTGAATTTTTGGTTTACTGATTAGAAATATGGTTTACTGATTCCTTCATTTTGAGGATTTCTGCTTGGGTTTTTTTCCCCTCAGAATCTCTTTTTATTGAAGTGATCTTTTTCTCCCTGTATTTTCTCTGATTTCATTCCATATATCATCCTTTCCTTTGCAGATCAGTTTAATTATGTACATTCTAAATTCTTTCTCTGACATTTTTTTTCCACTGTAGTGCTGATGGATTATTATTGGAGTTTCTTGGTTTGTTTGGGGCAATTTGTTACCTTTCTTTCTTTCTTTCTTTTTTTGGTACCAGGGACTGAACTTGGAGCACTCGTCAGCTGAGCCAATCCTCAGCCTTATTTTATATTTTATTTAGAGACAGGTTCTCATTGGAGTTCCTTAGTGACTTGCTTTTGCTGAGGCTAATATCGAACTCACGATCCTCCTGCCTTAGCCTCCCCAGCTGCTGGGACTATAGGTGTGTGCCACCGCACCTAGCTCCCTTGCTTTTTCATCTTGTTTGTGTGTCTATAACAGTATGTTTCTGAGGCAGTAAAGTTTCTATGACAAATTCCTTGCCAGCTTACTCCCATGCTGTCTAGTGGAAGGACTTCTGAAAGGTGACCTTGCTCAAGGACCAGGGCAGGATCCGTGTTTAGGGTGTTCCCCCTTTAGAATAGGGCGGTTTAGCATAATAGGAGATTAGGGTGTTCCCCCTTTAGAATAGGGCAGTTTAGCATAATAGGAGATTAGGGTGTTCCCCCTTTAGAATAGGGCGTATCCTGCTGCTGAGTTCCTCTTGAGTGCTTAGGGTCAGACAGTATATTTTGGGAGACAGAAGCCCATGCGGAGTGGATTTGGGTAGAGAGTGGATTAAGTGACTTGCTCATCTGAGTCCAGCTTGTCCACTTAGCACTGGACTCCATCCCCATGCAGCTGCTGCAGCTCTTTACCTGCTGCCCACTCCACTGGGATCGGTCCCCAAGCACATTCTTACTCGGTGCTGCTTCCCATCCTACAAATCCCTTCCCTGACGCCACAACCTCCTCTGAATTCTGCCACATTCCTCTGCTCCCCTTGATAGCACACCCCCATGTGTATATGTAGTTTCCACTTTGCCCTCTTGAAATCACACCAGCCAGCAAAAACACTCTTTCTAGGTCAGTGATGACCTGCCTGATCCGTTCCTACACTGTAGGTCCTTGAACCATAATTGTTTTTAGTATGGTTGATCACATCCTCCTTCTTTAAATTTTTTTTTTAGTTGTAGATGGACATAATACTTTTATTTACTTATTTATTTATTTTTACATGGTGCTGAGGATCAAACCCGGTGCCTCACACATGCCGGATGAGTGTGCCACCACCGAGCCACAATGCCAGCCCCACCCATGCTCTTTCTTGAAACATTTTTTTCTTCTTCTTCTTTTTTTAACTTGGCCTCTCACCTTCCATTGCTTTCCTAATTTTCTTTCTATTTCATTGGCCCCTCCTTCTCAACTTTCTTTCCTGACTATCCCTGTTCTTCCTGACCTCAATTTTTGAGGTACTCCAAGATTCAGTGTCTGGCCCTACTCTATTTTCCTCATGTATTTTTTCCCCCCAGTCATTTCATTTCAGTCTCTTTGTAAGTGATTTCATCCAAGTTTGTAGCTTTAAGCCTGTCAGATGTGACTGACTCCAAGGGCATATATCCACCCTATCTCTTCCTCAGAATCCACACATAGATACCCTAAAGCCTATGTGCCCACAAAATAGGCATCTCAACGAGCCCAGCAGCCATGGGGACTAGACACATTGCCCACTGCAGTTTTGACCTGATCTCCCAAAATTCATGTAATATTGATGAAGGAATCAGTGAACGAAAAATAACTAATATTTTATTCAGTGTTTATGTCCTGGGCACCTTTCACATAAAATCATTTAATTTTCACAGCAGATCTGCTAGGTAACACATTACTTCAATCCCTGCTTTATAGAAGAGGAACTGAGGCTGAGAGACTTTGTGCTCCCTAAACAGAAATTTAAGTCCAATGGCAGAGTCAGTGTTTTGAACTGATGAATCAGGGGTTAGCAAAACTGATTCTGTAAATGGCCAATTAATATTTTCATCTTTGTGGCCCGTACTGTTACCACAGCTCATCTCTGCTCTCAACATGTGCAAACAAGCATGTATAATCTATATATGAACACACAGAGTTGTACCAATAAAACCTATTTACAAAAGGAGCTGGTGAGCTGGTGAGTCATACTTGGCCCACACATGGTAGATTGCCAACTCTGGCTAGAGACTATTTTTATCTATTGACTGGTTTAAGTGAATGATTGAAAAAATGAATCAACCTACAAAAGAATAAACAATCCCCCTTTTGTCCCCTCAGTTCTCTCATGAGCATCCACAAGACTGCTAGAGACTCGGGTCACCACCACGGGCAATAGCATCACAATCCCTCTTCAGTGCTGAATGATGAGCACATGGGATGAACATTATAAGGTAAGCATTTCAGGGTCTGAGATGGGGCAGGTGAGCAGTGTTATGGCTGCCTGGCACTCTACTCACATGGTTAAGAGATCTAACTCTTAAATTTCTGTTTAGGGAGCACAAAGTCTCCAGCATGGAATCCTAACCTTTCTCACCAGTGACATTATATTCTTGCTCCCTCCAGCAACACAGAAATGCTTTCTGGTTTGGGAACATGCAAGTCCTCTCTAAACTCCAGTTCTGTGTTTGTTTTGTTCCTCCTGTCTGGAAGATTTGTAACTGCTTTCCTTCAATGAACCGGCTCACTGTAAAATACTCTTCAGGAGTCTGTCCAGAGGTTGTTTTTTTCTTGGAAGTTGTTCTTAACACTCCACAACCAGGGACTGTCCCTGCTCTGCATCCAATAACCTCATGTTATTTCAGTAGTAGTTTTATCACTGAGTAGAAATTGTCTTTTGCTAGTCTGTCTTCCAAAGACAGTTTTTCTTTGTGAGCTCTTTGAAGGCATGCTTCTCTCTTACGCATTATTTTAAGTACAGCATTTAATGCTTTATATTTTAAGTACAGCATTTTAATGTCTGGCATGGAGGATTTCCTTAGAAAAACTTTGTTGAATGAATGAATGACATGCATCAGATTTTTCTTAGAAGTAGCTGAATAAACTTCATTTCTATTGTGTTCCATAAACCTTGTTCTTATCCTCCTGGTATCTCATATGAAGACAATCATGCTCCCTGGTGCTAGCCAAGGAGAGTAGGTAAATCATTGTCTTCCAGCTGGGAATCTGTAAGTAGTCATTCTATAAATATATTAAAATCAGTGACTGTATAGTGAAAAAAAAACCTGACTTTGGGGTCAAACCTATTGAGGTTCACAGATCATTTTTTCCCACTTTTTAACTTTTCTGGTGTTCAGTTTTCTGGTCTATAAAATGGGGATAAGAATACATGTCCTCCAAGACTGCAGCAGTATCGAAGGGGATTAGAGGTGATAGACCAGCACGATGTCTTTATCTGTAGGAGCTAATCTCCAGTGGTAGCCACAGTCATTAAGTCCTATAATGATCCTTTGATAACCACATTTGGGGAGCCACTCACAAAACAAAGAGGCTGTCTTGAATCAATTTAATTACAACACCAACTTGCACCGTAATAGCAGTAACTTCAAATCGGGCATCATTTGCACTACTGGATTTCTGATCTCTAGTTGATTTGAGGTAAATGTACAAGGCTCTAAAGTTCTCATAAGCACAAGCACACATTTTTCCACATAGGCCTTGGCCGCTTAAAAGCTTTGAGAGATTGATTACTAAGTCAGATAATATTTTTCTTTGACAAAATAGCACTGGAATTAGTGCTGTTGTTACTTCCATCTTTTCCTTCTTAATATTGAAATTCACCCAAAAGGTAATTGGTTGACAGATGAGCTGACTACTTTAGAGGAGCCGGAGCAAAGACAGCCCTCTTCTGGTGGTTAGCTGTGAGGCTGGGGACAAGAGCATTGCAGGTGTTTTCCATGGCTGCCAATTTCCCTAATGTCTTGGGTGCCACAAACTGATTTTCCTCTGCCAGCACATTTAGTTTACAAGATGATTCTCACATAAAACACTGCTGGTTACGTTTATGAGAACATATGCAAAATTAAACCACTGACCCAGTAGTCAAATAAAACTTCCCATAAATTGCTGAGCTTGTTCTTTGCTTTTCTTAAAGCAAATGAACCTTTTGTCCATTAATTTTCCAAATAAATGCTCTTGCAACAAATAAGAGTTTTATGGGTCCAGAAGGGGTGCCAGTAGTAGAACTGTGGCCTCCCAATGAGATCAAAGACTTCCCATTGCTTATTGGACATGGGATATGGCCTCTGGGGTTGGTTTTATTAACATAGGCCTGGCATCTGTGGTTGCCTTGGGACATTACTTAGTAAGTCAGGACCCTGGATAAATTGGACATAAGGTCTTACAATGATTTGGACTTCACCCAGGCAGGCCTCAGGTAGAATCTGCTCCATATGGTGACTTACGCTAAATAGATAAGATGCCTTATTTGACACCAACAGGAGCCTCTGTATTTCTTTCTGGGCAGCATATATGAGGAGTACACTTGTCATTCAGCACTCTAGTAGGCTACTGGGGGGAAGAGAGAGCAGGAATGTAAAATGCATAGAACATGTTTTAAAAAGTTAATACTTTCCTGTTCACTAAGCAGATTTTTCACAGGGCTTCTAACACTTGGTAAAATCTTAAGATTTCCATTCTGATCACCATTGAATAATATTTGCATTTATCATCACCATTGTTAATCATTTAACGAGCTACTTGTGAGGTACTATGGTAGGAGTTTTGGGGGATACAAAGAAAGAAGTAGAAGACATGATCCTTGCTGGGGAATGAGAAGCCCTTCTGATCTCTGCTGACTGCGGGTAGCTTGCAGAGAGGTAATGGTGAGAAAGCTGGTTGGCTCCTTGAACTCAGATAATTTGGGATTTTGGAACTATCTCTAGGAATTCTATTTACACAGAACACACAAATCTCTTTGGATAACTCAGTGGAGAAGTTTTCTTTGAAACTTTGGCCATGGTAAGTCTGGGCTCCCAGTCCTTAATTATTCGTAAGTCTAGTATATAAAGTCAAAGTGAGAAAATATCCACAGCTTAGGCATACATATGTGTTTGTAGGTGCACCCATGTGTGGCCCCAGTAGGAAGTTGCATTCTGACATTTGCTATCTGGCATCAGAGCCTGCACCTGGTGGTTAAGGAAAAGCCCACTGTGAACAGTGCTGCTTATAAGTCTCAAGTTGTCCAGGCCTTCTTTCCTACATGAAATCATCCTTGACATATCCTACATCTTTTGCAGTAAGATGGAAGCACTTAGGTATCTTTTACAGCAGAGAACTGATGTGCTCAGGTGCAATGGGCAAAAATTTTCCAGCTTTTCTAACTTAGCTCTAACCTGACAAGATCCTCATTTGTATGTTTATTCTTTCTATCTCAGCATTATAATATTTTGTTGCACTTAATGAATTTAACCTTTGTCTACTAGATTATACGGTTCTTTTGACCTCTGTATATACTCAATGCCTCATAAATGCTTAGTGCAACAGAGTCCCTAGTCCTGATTCAATATCTGTGAATCAAAATTTAGGAAGCTTTCCCAGACTATGTAAAAGAAGGCACCTGAGCCTTTCTTCTTTCTTTAGTGATTCTTCTTGATAAGTGACTGTTTCTACACTATGATATGCAATTACCTATCAGCATGAACTGAAGGAATAAGGAATGCAATGACTCTAAAATCATTATTGTAAGGTCTCAGAGTACATCAGTGATAGCACTGCTTTACTTTCATAGCTTAATTAATGTCAATTAATTTCTCTCTCCAGAATGCATTTCAGTTAAAAGAAGGAACTCTCAGGTGTGTTGGATGAGGGACAAATTGGATTATTGTTAATATTTCAATTAAAAAGTTTACCTGCAGCTGAAAATCTGTATACTACATAGACCGTGATAACATACATGTTTATTATTTTCAGTATTTAGTGGATGCCTACTGTGTGCCAAATACTCTCTTGGCAGGATATCTCTTGAATGGGCTTGTAATTTACTGAAGGGATTTGACTATGAATGTAATTGAACTTGATAGGACAGAAAAATGATTCCATTAATCAAATTGATGTATTTTTAAATTTAACTGTATGAGTCAGGATTTACACTCCTGTAGTACATTTATTATAGATAAATATTAGGAGTCTACATCTAGACTACATTGAAATAATGAATATTTTAATAAAGAAATGGTCACTTAAAAATTCACTTTAAAGTTATTTAGCTTACATGGTTTGCCCTAAATCTACCCATAATTGGAATATATTTAGTGTGTAGTATGTGTTTTCTTTGAAACTTGAATATTGTGTTAAATGATTACCTAATAATTCAAACAGAGCAGAACTTCCTTTAATTTGAATTTTGGATATTTTTGCTGTGGTTGTTCAGCATAATTTTTTCTTTGCTCTTTTTTGTATTAATACTACAGAGACCTTTTCAATAAAAGAAGCAGTTTTTTTTTTCAGCTGCAAAATAGGTAAAGAAGAACTTTTAGTGAATAACAAATTTCCTTGCTATGTAATTGACCAGAAGGAGGCTCCCTACCACCTCACTGTGTAGTTAGAACAGAAACCTCCAAACTTAGGTCTTCCCCAGCGGCAAAGACTCTTCAGGCTGTCTCCATCCTTGATGGTGGCAGGGATGGTGCTTTGGGATTTACTCTGCAGGAACAGAAGTTATATTTGCATTACCAGTAAGAAGCTTTCAGTAAGTGTAAAGTACCCTTCTTTCTAGCACCCATTCATATAATAGTTCATGGAACAGCAATTAATAGAAATAATGGTATAAAATTTCCTTATTACTTTTGGATATTGTATCATTCTTTGATTTCTCTTCTCTATCTCTCTCTTTTTTTTTTGTTTTTTTTTTTTTAATTGAACCAAGGGACACTTAATGACTGAGCCACATTCACATCCCTTTTTGATTTTTATTTTGAGAAAGGGTCTCACTAAGTTGTTTAGGGCCTCGCTAAATTGCTGAAGCTGGCTTTGAACTTGTGATCCTCCTGCCTCAGCCTCCTGAGCTGCTGGGGACTATAGGTATGTGCCACCATGACTGGCTCATTCTTTAATTTTTATAGCTTTGTTTTCTGAAGATTACCTTTGAATCTCCAAAACAATATTTTTAAATTAATATTTTGAAGTAAATCAATAAGGAATTTAATTTAAAATTAGATGTTCTCTCTACCTACCAATCCATATTATTTCCATGGATCTTTAAGTAAAAGACACTTCCCAAGTTTGTCACATAGAAAATCATAATTCCCTCAAATGCTTTAATGGCCTTGTATTTGAGAATGAAGCCACTAGTCCTTTCAGAATATTGAACAAAAACTCCCAAATCGTTGGAGAGTAAAGACGGGTATGAGGATGTAGATATGTAGCTCAATGTATGATATCATGGAGATCATTTTGACTCAGTGAATCTTTGAGTTGTTGTTCTTTTGTTGTTCTTTGTTGTCAGGGAAGGTGGTTTATGTGGTTATTGCCAAAATAGCATTGTTGCTCTTTTGAAAAGCCTGGCCTTTTATTGATGAAGCAGAACTTATTATGAAATACCCAACTGTGACTAATTTTGGAGGAGTAGCATCTCAGATAAATTGTCTCCTGGTGTTGGAGCCGGTGAACAGCAGACCCATGATGATGAGTTCATCTGTGCTAACAGTGCCTCTGAGGGTTTACTCATAAACAGGTCACAGAGTGGTCTAGTGCTGCCCTTTAAAATTCTCCTTCACATAAGGATTCTGGTTTGGGAGAATGGTGGTACTCAGAATAATGGCTCCCTGAAGATGTCTGCCCTAATCTCTGTACCCTGTGACTATGCTACATTAGATAGAAAAGGAGCATTGCAGAGGTAATTAAGATTACAGATATTAAACTAGGGAGATTATCATGAATGCACCCAATTTAACCACATGCCTCTTAAAAGCAGAGAACTTTGTCCATCTAGAGGAAGATGCAGCAGAAGGATAAGTCAGGAAATTAGAGTGAGAAGACTTCAATATATTACTGCTGGTGAGATCTAAGGGATCATATGAAAGGACTGGAGGGAAGCTTCCAGAGCTAATGATGACCCCTGGTTGACAGTCTGCAATAGGGACCTCAGTCCTAACCTCAAGGAACTGAATTCAGCTGATATGTGAATGAGCTTGGAACTGTTTTGCTCCCCAGAGCCTCTGTCAGAAGGTAGCCCTGCCAACACTCTGAGTTTAGCCCAGAGAGACCCCTGACAGACTTATGTCCCACAGAAACTACGCTAATAAGTGTGTACTGTTTTAAGTCACTAAGTTTGAAGTTATTTGGCAAATTACTGATAACCCTTGGGCATCAGAAAACTAAATCCCAGGAAATGTTTTGAGGGAAATGGTACTTGCATGGGATTGTTACTTCAGTCGTAGACTGTTTTGGTGGACCAAGTCTCCATGCTCAGTTTTTAACTCAGGCTTTAGTCCTGGAATAGTAACAAACAGGGTAAAAACAGAACCTTGACAAATGTATTAGTTTCCTATTGTTGTTTTAACAAATTACACACATTTCCTGCCTTAAAACAAAACAATTTTATTAGCTAACACATGCAGGGCAAAAGTTTCACTGGGTAAAATCAAGGTGTGTACAGGAATGCATTTCTGGAAACTGCAGGGAAGAATCTATTTCCTTCCTTATCTAGCTTCTAGAGACATCTGCTTTTCTTAAGTTGTGGCCCTTCTTTATTTTCATTTTCAAAACCAGCCCCACAATATTTTCAAACGTCTCTCATTCCTGCCTCCAAGATTCTGTGATTACATTGTGCTTATCTGGAAAATTCTAGATAATCTTCCCATCTTGCCTTAATGTAATTATACCTGCCAAGTTCCTTTTACCATTTAAGGTGACATATTCACAGGTTTCAAGGATTAAAGCATGGACATCTTTGGGAGGCTATTATTTTACCATTTACAGTGACATATTCACAGGTTTCAAGGATTGAAGCATGGACATCTTTGGGAGGCTATTATTCTCCACTATATAGTAAGTATTTGCATGTGGAATACTCACTGATTTCAAGCATGCTCCTTGGAATGAAATTGCTTACTCTAAGATAGTCCATGCAAACAGGTAGAGAGGACTCCTTGAAACAGAACCCAACTAAACACTCCACCACCAATCTACAACAAATGCCTATCATGTAAGTAAGGCCACTGTCAACCTTCCAGCTAACCCAGGGCCCCTGCTACCACTGCAAAAGCAGAACTACCTGCCCAACCACAGAATCGTGAGCAGTGATAAGTGATGCTTTTTATTTTAAGCTTCTTAAATTTGGCATGGTGGGTTATGTAACAAGGGATACTTGAAATAACACTGTAGTCCTATTTATAAATGAGGTAACTACCCCAAATGAATGATTTCTAATTAGAAGAATTTTTTTATCTGGTATTCAGAATTAAATCAATGACATCAGTCAAAATATGTAAAGCTCTTAGCACAAGGCATGGCACATAGTAGAAACTCTAAGATATTGATTACCTTTTTCCAGGCATTTTTTTTTTGCTAAAGAGATTCCCATCTGCCACTCCATTAAAGAGAGAGGATTCATCTGTGTCAGAGATGTATTTAATGTGGCACATAACACATAATGTATTATCTGATCATTTTGCTCAGTGGTCCATAATTTAAAGTCATAAAGCTGCGACCTGAACAATGTCTATATTTGTTCCAAAATTATCATATCTTCAGTAACATAACATCATAACTAAATTTTAGAGTAGGAAGTAGAGTCATACAATTCATATAGTTTAATTGCACTGTCACACAAGAATCTTAGACTTTTTTCTTAGTTTGTTCGATTGCTGTAAATGACTTCTGAAAGTAATATAATTATAACTCGTAATGGTAAATGCATTCATAGAATTCATGGAGCAAGCTGAATATATAACTGTTCATTTGGAGCTGAGTTGATTATCATTTGAAAACAGTTAATGGAGTAGCTGATTAGAATACATTGCAAAAGAATCATGATTTAATTTCACATCACCTAGAAAAACTGGATGCCATGCTTGTTAATGGCAGTTTCAAGGGGCATTGAGATTGACATGTTTTCCTGAACTAAGTGATATGACTGTGCTGACTCAGTGAAAAACTTGTATTTCAAAATACATGAAGTATTTTACAATGTAACCTTACATGATTAAATTCTCCAACCGAGTATTAAAAATGTGAGTGAAGTTTCTAAGAAGGTTTAAGCTCATTTAATTAATGCAGTGAGAAATTTGGGCAGAAATCTCTTTGGGTGGTAGCTTTCAAGTTTTCATAGAAAGCTTCTTAGATGGATTATGTTCACGTTGTGTTCAGCCTCTTTTGCTTCCTCCTTGCTCTGGAATCTCCACATGGAATCCCTAGAGCTTTTTAAAAAACTCACAATTCTGTCATGTCATTTCCTCTACTAAAATAGTTTTTCATTACCTTCAAATAAAGTGCAAATCTTGCAGTCCTAGCTCATGGATCCAGCCATGGAGAGAATGTGATCCCTGAACAGTTCTTCTCTAGGCCACTTTCAGACATGCAGCCTGGGTCTTTCCAGCATTGCTGAAAAGCCTCGTTGAAGTGTTACTTCATTCTTTCTTGACTCCTTTCCCCATGTAACAACTTTGCTTACATTGTGGTGTCCAAGTTTTACTCATTTGATGGTGTTGATTAAGCTATTATCACATGACTTGTTTTATTGTGTATTTCCAGTAATTGAGTGTAAGTGACCTCCTGGGAGTGCAGAGTTAGGTTCGTGTTTGAGTTTAATGCCAAGTACAGTGCCTGTGAGCTCAGTCCAGATTTGCAGAAGGAACAAGGGGCATATTTGTTCAAAGTGAGAAGAATATAAAAGAACCATTATCAGTGCCTGGCATTTAATAGGCACTGGATGTATGCTTATTCATCCAACATTGTGGGTCAACACCACAATATTCATCATTGGTCATATGCTATTTCCTGCTGGCTTATCATGTGCTATTTCTAAAGGAGTGGGCTGTTTAACTGTATAGTAACATTGCATTCCAGTAATTTTCCTGGACTAAAATAGGCTGGATCTTATGAATACTAGAACTATAGTTTTTCATCTTCAAAATTTAACCATATATCTCAGGACCTCTAACATACTCCCTTTGGGGTCTGGCTGGTGTCTTACTGTAATTTAGGTCCCAGTCCAACAGTTTCTCTTCAGAGAGCATTCTAAACCACTTAACCCAAAGTCCTCCTTTCTGCAGTCTTTGGTGGGTGAAGTTCAGTAACTATAACATTGAATAGTTTAGGGTCTTCCATTATAATCACTGCATAAATTGATCTCATTTATGTGTTTCTTTTACTGATTGACTATAGCTATCTTTCAGAAAAAAAGTGTGAGAGCAGGGCCTTGCCTGTTGTCCCATGCTTTGAATACTACCTGGCATGGAGCTGATCAATTCATGTACAAAGTGACCTTGTAGGAGAGCTTCTTGCCAACCTGACAACATGGGCCAGTATCCCTCAAGACCATCCCAGTTGTGAAACAAGCACAGGTTCTCACTAGATGCATATTCAGACGCACTTGTGAGGTGCTATACTTGATGAAATTGACACATCCTGTGAAGATTTCACATCAAGTCTGTAGAAGAGATGGCTGATTTTATCATCATAATTATCACTCACTGGGTAAGAGAGGAACTGGCCAAATGATGTTGTGTCATTTACCAATTTTGGAAAGTACTGTGGAAAAACAATAGTTTCTTTCTTTCTTTTTTTCTTAATGAACATAAGAGTAATATGAAAGCATTACATTTTCACAAAAAAAATTTTCAAGGGAAATAGTCATCTTTTCTTTGAGTTTCTTGAGAGGAATTATTTCCTAGACCCCAAAAGGAAGGCAGTATGTTGTATACCCTCTAATGGGCCATGCATGTGTTTGGATAAGAGACCTTTGTGGATCCAGACTTTCCCAAGATGAACCCAAGGTCTAGATTTGGGGAAACAGTGGTTGAGAGCATTAGGGAGCTCTAAACTGTTCAAGTACACCCAATACTCAATGCCAGAGAGTGCTAAATATATTTGACAGTTTGTTTTCATCCCATATAGCCTCTTTGTCTGGTTTTCAAATTCACTGAAACCTATGGGGGTCAAAACGAAAGGGTAGGCTTTTCAGAACCTTTAATGTCACTAATTCCACTTCATTTCATAAATGAGAAAGTTTCTTTGGTTTCTTAGATGCAGAAAAATTTAGCAAATATGAGAATTACATGTTATTATCATCAAAGAGCAACATTAGAATAATAAATTCCTTAAGTAAAGGAAGTGCAGTAGAATTTAGAAATGACTTGTGTTAAGGACATGAAGTTATGACATTTAAATGATTCATATAGCTCTATGGTATTTCTACCCTGTGAATCTGGAGCCAGGCTCAGTAACAGGCTGCATTGGACTAGAATCAGCAAACAAGTCTGGCTGTCAGTCACTAAGTAATATATGGTTTCTGTATTTTTACTAATTTTGCATTCTTCTGCAATGAAATGGTGAACAATGGTTGTGATCATTGCTGGGTTTTTATATTTGTTTAGAATATGTATTAGAATTCATTTCCTAGCCATCCAAAGGCTATGTTTTAGGTGCTATGTTCTCTATGTCTACAAATATAATCGCCAATATAACCATTTGTTATTCTTCAAAGGCAGATGGAGAGTAAAATAAAGCTGTTTATTTTCATTTTAATTTGACCCCATTCTAAGTTCCTAGGACTCTTACCATCACATTTGACTGAAATTCAATTTCAATGGGTCAATACACTTTGACATCTAAGAAGTTGCTATAAATTAACAATAAGCTGTTGTAAATAAATATGATCGAGGAAAAGTACCACTTAACCAATAAAGGGGCATTCCCAGCCCAAGGAGTAGAACATGGCCAATATTGTCCTGTCTTAGAATAAAAAGATAAGGTAGTATTTTTCTTGAACTCTTAAATTTCAAGAATGAAACTTACCAAAAGCCTAAAATTTTGGAGAGTCTAAGATTGTCACACAAATCATCATCTTATCTGACTTAAGCCTGTGGCCTTTCTTATGTATAACCTTTAATCTTTATCTTCTTCTAACTAGGATGGGTGGAGGACTGATAAATAATGTGCTGCTCTTTTTCATTTTCCTAGGCTTACGGAATCAGAAGTCAAACCTACCCATTTTGTGATCTAATCAATTTTCTTTGGTTTAACACCAAGACTAATGCATCCCCTTCTTAGAACCTTGCAGCTTATCTGAACTTAGAGTTTCAGTCATTCATGTAAAGCCCTTCATGCTGGTTTCATATTGAAAACAGGTCCCAGCTGCTCGGGCTTTCTTAATCCTGCCTAGAAAGGCCTGTGACAGCGTCTTCCCCAGGGAACAGCTCCAAAGCTCTCTCTTCTAGGTACGCCAGACTATTAACATGATTCTTCTTTAGTCACCTAAAGATCAATTATATGTTTTATATTTTGATGAGTAGACAGAGGAATATAAAAACAGTATTATATGCACAATACAGTGTATATTATGATTATGGAAAACGTTAAGTAGTATTTTTGGAACTTATTAGCATGCAGTAAGGATTCCATAAATATTTGATGGATAAAGGATTATGCAAAGAGATAAAAGTATTAAGTAGCCAACACAAGGAATTCTCTAAACAACTTTAATATTTCACCAAACACATTTTATTTTAAAAATAAGATTGAGGGCTGGAGTTGTAGCTCAGTGGTAGAGCACTTGCCACGAATGTGTGAGGAACTGGGTTCAATCCTCAGCACCACATAAAATAAATAAATAAAAATAAAGATATTGTGTCCATCTACAACTAAAACATTAAAAAAATATATGGTTGAAAGCCAAGTAGTTGACACATCATGTATTTGAAAAATCCAACCAAATGACTAAGCAGTTAGGGGGTTATTTTCTATCTTCTTAAAATTATATAATCTTAGTTTTGAACTGCTCCCTGAGAATTTTTAGTGCCTCTGATCTGTATTCACTGTTACAAAATCACTCAATTTCACATTTAGAAAATTTTTAAAGTAAAGAATTAACAGGACAATATTTTAATTTTATGCTTGTCATAGCATTTCCTTCCTGAATAAAGTTATAAGCATGGACTCCATTCCTGTATTCTAGATTACATCAGTGATATACAACAATATATACTTTATCCATACTCAGAGCAGATACTTATATTCTTAAATACTTATATTCTTACTTTGAATGATGGAATTAGAATTCTACTTTTGAAGCTTAAAGATAACATTGGAGCCGGCCATTACTAGGAGAGTGTGTGGTTGTGAGTGGAATTTATCATAGGCTCAGCATCCTGAAGCTTTAAATCTTCTGAAACAAGGACAAGCAGGCATTTTGCCAGTGCTAATTTGTTTTACTCTATTGATTCGAGCTTTATTGGGCATTCCATTGTCTCTTGTAGGAAGGATGTAAGAGAAATGTCGCAGTGAAGCTTCATTCCAGATGTTACGTGTCATTCATGTCACATAGTAGGTGCACTCCTTATGCAGTGTGGGACCTAAAAGCATCTTGTCAAAATTCTTCAGTAAAAGGTGCCTCTCCCTATGTACAGATGTGGACACTTGATTTGCATAATCACTCCCTGGTATAATTATATTTTAAAATTTTATAGTGTGCTTTACTACTTTAAATATATTCCTCTGTCGCTGAAAAAATATTCTCAAGTCAAGATAATCTTAAAACTTAGTCTTTTCTTTAACATCTTGAATGAATGGAGGCTCATTTTCCCTATTACTACTTATTGTCTGTCTCTAATTGCACACTCTCTTTAAGTACATCATTGAGGATTTAAAAAAAGAGAGAGAGAGCATTATATTTGTGCAGTAAAGGCATCAGAATATTTTATGTTTAAGGAAGAAAAAGAAAATTTTGAAGAGAAATGCAGTGGTGATCTCATTTTTCATCCTTATTATAGGCTGACCATATAGTCACAGCATTTCCATGATCGTCTGAGCAACTGATTTACATTTCTCCTTTACTACACTTCTTGCCTTGGTTGAATGACATAAAGGGTATTTGTCCAATTCATCGCTCTCAGGAGAGTCGGCTTTCTATTTTCTCTGCAGTTAGAAATACCAAATCTTGCTTTCTTACATTAATATCATTTGCCAGCTGTCAATGCGGAGCCTTTAAATATAGTGCTCTGTAGAACATTTTGGATATGTGGTTCATAGAGTTTAGAAGAGAGTAGCTCTGTGTACCCATGAACAAAAATTCACAATTATAATTTAATGCAGCTGCTGATAATAGCTTTGTTTTATTTTAGTAAACCTTAGATGAGAAGGGAAAATAAGCTGGTTCCCCAATGTCTAACCTCTTTGTGTTTTTTAAATGGATTAAATGAGCGAGTCTGTTGGCTGGTGCACTGAATGAACAGAACAGCAGGACAACTCATGCGCTGAAAAATGTGTTCTCATCATGTTGCGGGGGGACCTATGAGAATAGGTAATGCTTGTAAAAGAAAACAGGGTGTCATAAATAATGCTTATGATACACACTTTGAGAAATCTATTATTCCCTATAGCCTTCAAATGTAAATAATTCAATTCTTGTTTGAAGTGGATCACCAAGCAGGTGAAAACTTTTTAAAAGTCTTTTCCCTTTTACTTATGACAAAGATGAAGAGACGGGCTGCCTCTCCCTTTTGCTATTGGAGGCTAGGAGCTGCAGGGCAGGGTTGTCTTAGCTCCAGCTCCACTTTGGTTCTTACCCTGTATCTTCCTAATAGAAGGTTCTCTCTGGTAAACAGGGTAAAGTATACCAAAAAGTAGACCCCTCCCCCCCAAAAAGAGGAAAACTGTAGGTTTATCTCTAACTAAGCCATCAAACAAGGTTGACTCTTCCATTTTTAGCAGGTAATACATGTAGGTTAAAACCACAGACAGCCAATACTGTGACTAAGTACTACAGAGGGTGTGGGTAGGAAGGGAAGAACAATCTAGAAATTTACTGATTTATAATGTTATCATAAAAGGTAGGCTTCTGGATCATGCAGTGTTATAACCGGGTCACTTGTTGCAATGTAGTAATTGCATTGAAGTAACCCTGATCCCAGAGAAAGGAAGGGGCACTACTGAAATGTGAGTGAAGTAGCTGTTGGAGCCTAGGGGCCGCAGGGCAGGGTTGTCTTAGCTCCAGCTCTTTGCTGACAGGCAGGAAAATGGCAACAGTGCTACCAGCCTTCACATGAAGCCATAACCCCAAATTTTAATATGAACTCTCCCAATTTCCCAATATTGGCAATGACATAATTCAAAAAAATTTTAAATGTTGAGCCATGCAGTGCGTGTCTGTGGCTCTCTAGTTTGTCACTTTTGGGATAAGGCATGTGATATGGCCCACAAAACTGTTCTTTAACCACCAACTATAAGGATACAAGGTTTTAAAGATTATAATTCAGTGAATACCTGCAGAGTGTCTTGCATTTTATTTGATGTTATGGTGGCTATGGAATGAAGTATTCCGGTTATGTTTTCTGAGAGTCTATCATTTAATTGTGGAGAAGAAACAAAGCATCCATGAAACAACAAGAAGCCACAGCTCAGCATGTTCTTCATGACTTTTAGATGAGCAGACATCTTGCCTACACTTTAGCAAAAGGCCAGAATAATTTATCAAACGCTCAGTGATTTTATGTATGTCATCTTTAATGGTGTAACCTGTGAAGGCCTGGTTCATTGCACTTTTCTCCAGAAAATTTATTTGCGCGCGCGCGCGCGCGCGCACACACACACACACACACACACACACACTTCCCTTTATATAGATATTAAGGGGAGGTCCTTTCTTGCTTAAATGCTACAAACTCATGTATAGAGAAGTATAGATTCATATACAGCTTTCTCAGCAAATGGGACTCAAATTTGTTTTCTTTTTTATTATTTAGAATGTCTTCTTGCTCGGATAACAAAAGAACCCCATTGAAGTGGGTTAAACTATAAGGAAATTTGCTATCTGACATCCTGATTGGTGATGGTGTGGGGAAATCCAAGGTTGTTAGACTAGGCATCTCTGTGATGTTGTCAGGCCCCATTTCTTTTCACTCTATTTTATTTTATCCTCATGGGCTTTGCCCTCACGGTGGCATAAGATGTCTGCAGAAGCCCCAGCCATTGCATCTAGTGTTCAGAAGAAAAGGGAGCTGTTTCTTTCCGGGTCTTTGTCTATAGGTAAGAAACCCCTCATGGAAGCTCTCTCATAATTCCTGTCTCAGGTCTTACTGCTCAGGGTGGAATCACAGGTTGTGTTTTTACGCCAGTCACTGGAGAATGGGATGTGATTATCTGAATGGGGCTAGGCGAGTGGTTCTCAACAGGGATGTGTTGGTGCTTCAGGTGGAAGAATTCAAATATTGCTTTGTGAGACTGTTCCAGGCACCTCAGGATCTTTATCATTCTGGGCCCCTGAATGAAAAATACCAGTAACACCTCTCAGTTTTAGGAAAACCTAAAACTCCACCACCCTACATATCCTAAGAACCCCCCTTCCTGTGCCTGGGGTGGGGAAGGGAGGAGCATGTGCTGTTTGGCACTCTGGGCTTTAGTCATTTTAAGGGAATTAATTGGGGGAATTGACAGCAAAGGCTATGGCATTCTCCTCTTTGTTTCCCCACTTTTACACAATTTTCTTTGTTATTCAAACCAGAAACTCAAGTGGCATCCTGGATTCATGCTTCTTCCCCACCTGAAACATCTGAGAGTGACCAAGTCTGCTATAATATACCTTAACCTTCTCTCTCTCTCTGACCACCTTGGTCATTACCACAGTCCAGGCCACCATCATTTCTCACATAATTGTTATAGGTTACTAACTAGTGTCCCCGCTTCTAGCTTTCCCCCTTATTCTCCCAACAGCTGCAAAATATATGATGTTAAAATACATTCAGTATATATAACTACATTAAAAGTGATTTAGTGAATCTCTTTGAACTTAATGATTATTTATTTACTCCCCCTCCTCACTTAAACTCCCTAAGCACAGAGTTTGTGTCTTTATGATAGATTGGATTGTTTTTGAAACCAAATTCTTCCCTTGTTCTCTCTTTAAGAATCATATATCCATGTCTTTTGTCATGTGACCTTTTGGCTCCTTCCACTGAAGTAGGCAGATTTTATTTCTCGATTGTGCTGAAGTTGGTCTTGGCCATATGCCTTCCTTCGGCCACTGGAACATGGGTAGAGGTGATTGTTTCCAAATGGGCTCTTGTCAGAGTCCTCCCTGGGAAGATAGTGTTACAGAGAGCTTCTGGTCTCAGAAGGAAAGCATGTGGTATAAACCAGAGTCACTACAACCTGGATTGAAACCCAATTGTGCCCCAGATGAATCCCTAGTAATCTGAAGACCTGTAAGCAAGAAAAATATTTGTGGTTTTGAATTTGTGTTTTTTCCTTATGCAGAACTATTGCAGCAATAAATTGTCTAATTATAGTTAATGATGATTAGCAATAATTGACTAATCTTATTCAGGGCTTCAGGATAGTACTCTGGCACACAGCAGGTATTAAATAAATATTGATTGAATACATAAAGCTATATACAGTGAAATCAATTTTGTGATAAGCAATTATGTTGGAATTTATTTGAACTGTTTCTTCCTATTCGCTCTTGAACTAGACCATGTCACATTTCTCTAAAAATGTTATCCTCTTCATCATATTGATCCTTTTGTAAAATGGGGTTCTAAAATCTTTTAAACCAAAGTTGACATTTTCAGGTCTCCAATGTCAGCGTCCATCAAATAAGGGATGTAGCTTCACTAGGGGTGTGTGGAAGTCTGTGAATTGGATTGTTTTATGTTTAAACTTTTCCTTCTTGGAGCTCTTCCATTCAGCATGTCAGTGTCTTAGCACACACTGTACATACCAGGGCTGGATTTGGAAGACAGCTCTATCCTTTGGTTTTAAAAATGAGAGAAGAAAAACCAAGCATACAGTCCATCCACTCACACACCATCAAGGAAGTTCTAAGCATAAACTGTGTGCCCACATCTGGGCAGATATTCAGTGGGAAGGGATATGAAATGCTGGATGTGTCCTCAGAGAACTTATAAATCTCTTGGCTGGTGAGACCAATACCAATGAACAATGCCAGACAGCTTACTTGCAAAACAAAGCAATCTTTTTTTCACTTGGGTACAGCTTTTTAATTTGTGTAATTCTCATCACACCAATGCTGATGACTTTGTTTAGCAGGGCCCACTGTGTTGATGGCTGTCTTGTAGACAGTATCAAAGGGATTTCCCTATTTAATTTTTACACTGATGAATGCAGATGGGGTTCCTTGCTTCAATGAGGCTGCTGGGAATTTTGTTCAAATGACTCTATTCAGGCATACTTATTTTCTAATTGAAGGATCAAGGGAAACTTAGCCCAAAGGAAGGAAGACAGAGGGGGCATCATAGCTGCCATCAAATATTTTAAAACTTATCATGCATTGAGATAGGAATATCAAACTGACTGTGAGGTGTTTACAGTAGGATTTGCATTGTCCAGCATGGCTTGAAGGATGTTATGAAGGGCCAACAGGAAGAATACTGTACAGCTCCCACTCGTAAGAGGATAATCCTTGCTCTTATTCCTTTCTGCCCTTGATTTAGATTAGACCAATGTCCTGAGTCTGGCTCCAAAGGCCCAAACTTTCTCACACTCTGAAAGAAAGGTAGCACATCTGCTGGGATGTACACCTCCCTGCCTTCCTGTTAGGTGTCCAAGGAAGTTATTGGAGAGCAGTGTATTCTCTAGGACAGAAAGATGTTGAGTGGACCTGCTGGAGGAGGGCAACACAGAACCAGTGTGAAAGGTAGGGTAGATTGTTGGGGAGGTTGCCTTTCTAAAACCAGGGTGCAGGGATGGGTCCTCGGGCTGGCCTCAGCTCGGGTCACTGATGCTGCATCTTGTTCTTAGCAGTCCTTCCTGTTGTTCATGCTCTGGGCACCTCCTACACCCCAGGCAGATTCTAGAATCAGGCTCAGATTGCCTGCTGACTCTCAGACCCAAAGCACCAGTGTTTTAGTCAGATGTTTTGCTGCTGTGACTAAAGGATCTGACCAGAACAACTATAGAAGAGGAAAAGTTTATTTGAGTGCTCATGGCTTCAGAGGTCTTAGTCCATAGAAGGCTGGCTCCATTTCTTAGGGCTGGGGGCAAGGCTAAACATGGTAGGAGAGTGTGGCACAGGGAAGCAGCTTACATAATGAACAAGAAGCAGAGAGTTCATTCTCCACTTGCCAGATACAAATATATACTCAAAGCCAAGCCCCAATCAATTCCCATCACCTCCAGCCAAACCTATCACTTTAGTTAATCCCATCAGGGATTATTCACTGATTAGGCTAAGGATATAACCCAATCATTTCTCCTCTAAACCTTCTTGCATTATCTAAAACATGAGCTTTTGGTGGACACCACATCTAAACCATAACAATCTGCTTCTCTCCTTCTCATCTTCCTCCCTGGGCACCACCCTGCCACTTCTGATGCACCATAATCATAAGCAATGCTCATCCCAATGGATCTGTTTATCAGAAAAAGTACAGATGCAAGAAACTTCACAAAGACTTATATATTTGTCCCCCTTTTGGGGGATATACATATTTCTCATAGTTACAAGGAATTTCTGATACTTTATTACTAAGAAGGTAAAACAAAATACAAGTTAAGTATTTATCTGGAACTCTAGCTCTAACTATATGAGCCATTCAGGTGCCTTGGGGAAGAACTCACCCCCAGAGAAGATAATTGAGTTATTAACATTTTCTTAAGGATAGAAGGATAGGGCTAGGGAGAATTACCTGGGAGGCTTAACAAGATGATTTCTAAGGTCTATAATTTAATCTATCAGCTCAGATTCTGTCTCCTGGATTGTTTTGTGACTGGACCTCTACAGACTCATACTCAACCCCTTGGAGAGAGAACACAACCCACCCCCCACCCCTGCCTCCCCTGCCACCCACACCCACACACCACACACACACACACACACACACACACACACACACACAAATCATCAACAGAAAGTATAGGAGCTATCCCATCATCACCTCTGTAGTCCATGGAAAGCAAGAGGTATCAGCATCTTTCACACCAGAGGATTCAATACAAAGGGAGAAGGTTGCAGGAGCTTTGACAGATGTGAGCAGCCGACCCTCAGAGCAGACACCAAGCTGGTGGACACAGCTGTGGACAAGTCACAACACCAGGAGGTGTTTGCAGAAGTAGGCTTGGCTCTGTTACTTCCCAGCAACAAAGTCCCCTTTAGTGGGCACCCTAAACATGGCTGCTGCTTTGCAGCAGTAATCAGGAACCTAATTACATATAATCTCCTAAAGCATGAAAAGGAGAAATTGTCACATGCTACTTGGTAGCCAAGAGGACTGGTCCATGGAACCAGTGTTGTATTTGCCCAGGGATTCCTAGGACCACCTGGGAGGAATTTGAAGGTTTGGGGGTCCCTGCAAGATGCAGCAGGAGACTTGGAGACAAGGTAGTGTGGCTTAGGAAAGGTGTGTTGAAGGTTAATTCTGTTAAGCCAAACAGCAAAGTTAGTGTCTGTGGGTGGATGAAAGAGGTTCTGATGATTAGGTCTGTTCTGGTATGAAAAAGGGCAGCCTCAAACACAGTGAGTCCTTCTATTTTTTAATTTTGTTTTATTTTATACTAGAGAAGAAATGTAGAGACCTGTATAAATCCTAATTTTGGGTGTGTGATACCTGCATCAGTGTTCCAGAGCCCCGCTCTAATTAATCATTTAAACATAAACAAGATCTAAGCTTGTAATTACTCCATATTCCAGAAGTGGAAGTCTGACAAATTTCCTTTCCTTATCACAGAAGTGATTAAAAGGAAGGATGTCTGACTACCACAAGGAGTGCATAATAGTCAGTATAGAGAATGGGTTCTCCAATTAAGTAAGACACTAAATAAGATGATCTCTAAAGGTTTTTTTTTTTAATTTCAGATTATTTGGTACATATTCCAAGTGAAAGAAATAACTACTTTTCAAGACTAATAGATACATTTCTCAAGAGATGTCTTTAATGAATTAGCAAAAGCCGATTAGAAAATTTTGCTTGTAAATTTTGCTTATCATTGTAAATGTTAATTTTTCCCAGAAACATGGGTATGTGTCATATAAGAAAAAGATTACAAAATCATACTATTCAGGATTTTCACAATCTACAAAATTTTGTTGTTCATTAGAGTGTCTGGTCTAACTTTGAATTTTGGGTTAACTTACCTTCATGATTGTGAAGTGAATCTTTCTGTTCTGAAAGAAAATGACAACTTTTTTTTCCTGACATTTTCTTATCATAACTACCATCTGTGACCTTTATAATATTTATCTATAACTATTTCAAACACTACCCCAAAATGTATTCATAAAAGACAATAACCATTTACTCAGCTCGTGACTGGGGGGCTCTGCAGGTTAGGCCAGGCTCTGCTCTTCTCTTCATGGAATTGTGACAGTTGCCCAGCGACTGCTTGGTCCAGGATGTTCTTAACTGGGATGGCTTTGCCTTGTACCATGAACTTGTGGTTCCCAAGAGACAAACTGAAGCCTCAGTCAATACTCTTACAACATTACTTCTGACATATTCTATTGTTCAGAGCAACTCACATAATCATCCCTGATTCTAGAAGTAAAAAAATGAGTTCTTGACAGAAGCAGCTGTTAATTCCAATTAGAAAAAAAAATCATAGATACACAAAAGGAAAAAATTGAGGCCATTTTTTCTGTTTACAGTAGCACGTTACAGGCCATCAAATGCTCTCATATAGCCTCCTTACAATGCTCCCAAGTAACCAAAGGAGGGAAGTAACAAAGTTACAGTATTATCATTCTCTTTTTTACATTGGAGAAAATTAAGATGAGTGAGATTGGGCTGGGGATGTGGCTCAAGTTGTAGCGGCGCGCTCGCCTGGCATGCATGCGGCCCGTGTTCGATCCTCAGCACCACATACAAACAAAGATGTTGTGTCTTCTGAAAACTGAAAAATAAATATTAATACTCTCTCTCTCTCTTAAAAAAATGAGTGAGATTGTTTTTCAGTGGATCACACATTCTGCAAGAGGCATGAATTCCACTGGATTTTGAAAAGCATACAAGGGAGGGAAAATTTTTACTACAATCAAAGGCAAATGACTGGTTTGCAATGCTTTGCTCCCTGCAGACTCACTAAACCTTATTTAAATAGCCTTCAGGATTTTGGACATTGAACAAATGAACACAATCTTTTTCTAAATACAGTGTAACTTTCAATGCTAACCTGATGTTGTAAATCCAAAAAAAAAAGCAATAGAACTACCAAATAATCAGCCAATTTCACTTCTGGACAAATGTACAAAAGGAAGGAAATCAGTATGAGGTGATATCTGTGCTCTTGTGCTAATTACAGCATCATTTATAGTGGCCACAAATGGAAATCAACCTAAGTTCCATCAGAGCATAAATGGATAAAGAAAATGTAGTTTATATACATAGTGGAATACTGTTCAGCCTTTAAAAAGAATGGAGCCCTGTCATGTGGAACAACGGGGATGGACCTGGAGGATATTATACAAAGTGAAATAAGCCAGGCACAGAAATGCCAGTACTGTGTGATCATAATTGTATCCAGAATCTAACAAATTCAAACTCAAAAATAGAGAATGGTGTTTACCAGAGGCTGGCAGGGAAGGGGACTGGGAAGATGTTGGTTAAAGGACACAAGATTTCAGTTTACAGGAAGAAACTAAGATGTATGGTACAACTTGGCAACCATAGTTAATAAAATGTATACTTGAAAGCTGGCAAGAGAATAAATTTCAATGTTCTCATCTCAAAGATAAAATATGTGAGGCAATGGCTATGTTAATTAGCTTGATTTAGCCATTCCACAATGTGTACATACATTAAAATGTCATGTTGCATATGAGATATATAGTTTTGCCAGTTAAAAATACCTTAGAAAAAGAAGTTTACTGGACAGAGAAGGGTGAGTCTTTTCTGGACGGATCATTCTATCTCAGTGCATTATTTCTCTACCTTTATGCCAATACTATGCTATCTTGAATATTGTGGCTTTGTAGAAAGTCTTGTAATTGAATAGTGTTAACACCAAACTTTGTTCTTTTTAAACATTATTTTAGCTTTATTTAGGTCCCTAGAATTTTCATATACACATATTGCCACGAAGAAGTCTGGCCCTTTCTAGGTGAGCAAATTTTCCTCTGTCATGACTTTGACTATTTTTTTCTCTTTGGGATTCCTGTTAGTCACACATTAAAGTTACCTCTTTCCCACCCACCCTCCCCCCTCCTTTCTCCCCTCTTCCCTCCCACCCTCTTCCTCTTCCTGTCTTCTCTCATAGTTTGAGTTTTTAGGGATTTCATAAGTTATAAGTGAATTTCTCAAATTTATCTTGTAGTTTACTGATTTTCTATGTTTTTAACTGACTTTGTTGTAGCTTTAAATTTGATGATTATGTTTTCATTTCCAACTAATTTTTAATATATAGATGTGTCCCTTTTACTGCAGTATCAACTCAATGTTCCCTTAAATCTTGTGGATGCATGGATTAGATATTTTCTTAAGGTTGATTTGATTCTAGTGACAAATCAATATTCATTTGAGCCATCCAAGTTCTCCTGGAAAACAAAGAAGGTCTTAGAGCTCTCTTGATTTGTCTTTTAAACTGTACACAGTACACATGGTAAGTGCTCAAGAAATACCTGTTGAGTCGATGGTGAAGCGTGAATTTTCTAAGTACTTGACTTCATTTATACTCCTCACATTTTAAGGTCTTGTGGTTTTCCATCTTCTTTTGCTTCCAGAAGGTTGCCTGTGCTTGCCAACATTTGTAGGAGTTGAGTGGGTTCTGTTAGAAATCGATATACGTCCTGTTCTCCCCAAATGTTTTGCAAAGGTCCTTTAAGTTGAGACAGAAGGAAGTAGGAGAGAACCAAACTCCAAATCAACAAAAATCTCACGGTAAACCACCATTGTGACTGGATCTGGAAAGAAGCTGGTGCTGTGTGTCACCATGGCAGGGAGACATGTCTTTGCACTATGTTATGGATTAATTGTTCCCGAATTATAAGAGCCCAGTTCTTGCCTGCTTTGATTCTGTTTGTGTTAGAAGGAAACCATGGAGCCTTTCAGTGTTGGTCCTGCACTTAGTCTGGAACAGCAGGAAAGAGGAAGTCTACCCAAGGCCATGTTTCCTGCCCTTGCCTCTGATTGTTTTCTCTGGTTAATAAGTGTTGGTTGGAGTATCCTCTTACATATTGCCTAGGACTTTGATTCCCACTGAACCTTTCCATTTATTTTCTCTCTCTCTCTCTCTCTCTCTCTCTCTCTCTCTCTCTCTCTCTCTCTTTACATTTCTTGTATAGAGAGATGGAACTCTTTTCCTCTGTTCAGGGGTGCTGGGGCAGCATTTCTCATTTGGGTATTCCATTCGTGACTTCAGTGGGAATTTGGAAGGAAAGCTAGACTAATGTGTTCATGGTAACCATTTCCGCCCAAAGTAACCTAGATTCTAAATTACCTAGTCCAGCATAATTATCATTTAATACCTTGGAATGATGCCTCAATTTTCAGTTTCCTTTGGGCCTCCTGTTATTCCAGAATGACTGAGAGAAGAGTTTACCTGTGCTCCAGATCTAAAAAGTACCATTTCCCTAATGGTTGGTTCCATGTTTTTAACCGAGTATTATCCTGGTTCATACCTTGAAATGTCTCCTACCAACAGTTTTTTTTTTTTCTTTTTACAAACTATTATTTTATTTCTGAAAGCACAGAGGTGGGTGAATCAATGACCTCTGCCACAGAGATGTAAACTTAGTGACACTTGTGTGACCTGTTGGGAGAGGAAATCCCATCCTTTGCAAGGTTCCTTTAGTCAAGAAATATTGAATGTCAGCATGTTGGAGTTCTAGCTGTTTTTCTGACTTTTTTGGTCCCAGTGCATCTGTGACTGAGGCAGTAGGAGGAGTATCAGCAAAAAAAATTACTGTGTTTTGCATAGAGGGAAAATGTTTTATGTGACTTCATCATAGAGAGGTCAACTTATAATTTTTTTTTCTACTTAGGAAAGGTTTTGTTTTTTATGCTGTAGACAATTGCTTTGCCCATCAGAGGGTTTCCTGAAAGAATGTTAATTTTATTATCAGGTTCGAACACCAACAAATGTAAGTAATTAGAATTTAAGCTTGGCAATTTAATCACTTGACAGCTAAAGAAGATTGCATATTGCAGGGAGACCAATATATCTATTTTATGTGGCAAACGGTGGTCTTATTCACAATGATTCACTTACCTGCTGTTTTGTATGAACCATCTTTGTCAAATTGATGGGTGACACAAGCTGTTCCACTGACCCTGAAGATTTATGGTTGTTGTATCACAATATTTAGTGGCAACCTTTGTGCTTTATATACACAAAATTTCTTGCAGTAAAACAAAGACCAATTAATAAATATTTGTTGAACCCCTGATTTATGTTCAGTGCCTTGCTGGACTCTAGATGATACAAAAATTAATAAAATATGGTATTTACAGGAAAGTTAGAGAAGAAATAATTTAGTCTGAGTAATTTTATTTGTTTCAACACATTTTAATACATTAAATTCAGCTATGTTGGAATTCTCATTATCTAGGACTTTAAAAAAGTCTCTAGCCTTTCTGTCTGGATAGACTTTAAAAAAAATACAAAGAATTGGACATTTGAGTTTAACAAATAAATACAACTGATTTTACTTATGACCTAGACCTTATTATTTCAGTAGTGAATTGATGATGGTACTAGATAAATAATTCCAATTCTGAAGTAGATTCTATTTCAGTGAGTGAAAACAACAAGTAAATCCATAATTATAGTATGATAATTAATTTAGTACAGGTCTACAAATATTTCTCTGTGGGCAGGTCACTTGACTTAGTTTAGATTATTTGGGAAGGTTTCTCAGATGCAGGAATAGTTGAGCTATATACTCAAAGTCAGGAAAGCTTGCTGAAGATTCCCACAGTTGCTACTCACTTTTATGCCACAGGCAGTGAGCAACCTCTAGTGTTTCCTGTCTTAGGAGCAATCACCCAAGTCCTGCAGGCCTCTTCAAGACCTGGCAGCTGTTGCCCCAGCAGGCTCCTCCACTTCAAAGCCAGACTCCCTCATCTCCCATTGACTTTTCATTTCGCACAATCTGCTTGCATCTACCGCACTTCTCTGATTGGTTGTTGGTAAGACCATCAAGCACCAAGAGTCTTCAAAGGACAATATTCAGTTCCTAGCCACTCTAACTTTATTTAGTTTTTGGTATGTTTTATCACCTCCTCCTTCTTGGTGCTTTCTCCCTTGTCCTCTACAAAACTAAAATTTCCTGGTTTTCCTATCATCTTTTTGTTATTTTTAATTTTCATTCAGAGTTTTCTCTTTATCTCTCATCTTTAAATGCTGAAACTCCTTTGACTACACATGGGGACCCTCTTTTCTCATCTTCATGGGCAATTTCATTCTACCCTGACATATCATGTGTATGTTTAAGACTATATCCCAGACTTCTCTCCCTAGGCCCTCACATAAGTGTCCGAGTACTCATTTGATGTCCCATTTGAATGTCCTATAAGAACCTCAAACTATTTAAAACTCAACACATGTGCTCCTTCTTGAAATCTTTTCTTTCTACAGGATTTTTGATTAAATAAATGTGCTATACTTTCATTTTCTCAAATGTAAATTCTGGGATTCACTCTCAATATCTCCTTCTTCCTTACTCCACAAAAATCAAATATCAAGTCTTAAGGATTTGGGGTCTCAAATATATTTTGAACCTACCCTCTACTTCCTACTTCTGTAGACTCTACCTTTAATTTGTTTTTCTGCTGAACTTCCACAATAGTCTGCTGAACTGTGACTCCCCCTACTCTTGCCCCAGTGAAATCCATTGTCTCACAGAGGAAGTGCTTCATTGCACTCCTCTTGCTTACACTGTCTGGGTGTGCTCCTAGTCTTGATCTTTCTGTGGTGCCAAAATATCCAGGTAAAAGCTAAATCTTCTTATCAATTTTTTTTAAATACACAAAACCAGCAAATGGTTAGATTGAACTTTGGAGGAACTTTCTTTGAAATCTCATTTTGGCAATGCCAACGAGTCTTTGCCATGTGGTCTCATGCCTTTCATTATTATTTCTTCTGCCAGATCCTCCCTCTTCTTTGCTTGTCATCTTTCCCCCAGGAAGTGTTCTATAACATGTGGCAAAGTTTCTGACAGTTTGCTTTCAAATAACTCTGCAATTTTTTTTTTAAATCAGCATCTCTTACAGTTATTGGCTACTTTATATTGAGGTTCATTCTAACTGATTAAGTACTTAATCCTCACAACAGCTCTATAAATCAGGTACAGTTATTATTCCTGATGAGGAAATCAAGGCATCAGGAATTTAAGGAACCTGTAAGTACATGGTGGAGTTAGAATTTGAACATAGGTCCTTTTACTGCTTGTGTGTGTGCTAACTACTGTGCTCTGACATGATTCATTGCAGGGTCTGTAATCACCATTACACTGGATGCATGCAGAAACATGTAGGAACTGTGTCTTATTCACTACTGTATTCTTATCATCTACCATAATGCCTGGCAAGTAGAAGCACTCTGTAAATAGTTGTTGAAACAAACTGAATTGGCCATCTTGTTGGGTCCCATTTCTCTTCTTGGCTTAGAGTTCAGTGGGTATTTAGTGATAATGGAATTTATAGTTATTATGGACTATATGTGATAGAAGAAACCCCAGCATCCAAAGATTACAGTTCCATGTGAAACATTATCCATTTGGCTCTGTTTGCTTGATTGTGTTCAGAGGTCTGTGATTAAAATCTTTGCTCATCTCTCAGGCGGCCTTAAGCTAATGTTACAAGGACTTTAAAGCAATCATCTTTGGCAGAGGAGTTCTTAGCTGGTCATCTTCCTACTATAAGAGATACTTGTCATGATAAATCTCAGAACAGAGGGAAGAAGTTATCACATTTCTTTGCTTTCTAATATATATGAAAGGAAATTGATGTTTCAAACAGATCATTCTATGTCATACATTTTTTTGTTTGTTATTAGAATTTCAGCTGTACCTAAAATTTTCTAGTCTTCTAGATAGATTGAGAAAATTAATAGTGATAGGAATTTTAATGCTTGTAATTATTTTTTTCCTCCTCCTCCTCCTTCTTCTTTTTTCGTTGTAGACAGACAGTATGCCTTTATTTAATTTGTTTATTTTTATGTGGTTCTAAGGATCAAACCCAGTGCCTCACACATGCTAGCAAGTGCTCTGTTACCGAGCCCCAGACCCAGCATGCTTATAATGATTAATGATTTAATATTACTTCCTGGAAATTATAAACTTTTACATACTTGCAGCAATGCAGAAATAGACTTCCCTCCTACAATCCCCCCAGTGATAGAACAAGAGCCACAGATGGGAAGAGATTCCAGAGTTTTCTTTTTACCCCAGAGGGGGAAAAAATATTTAGGTGCAGAAAATACCCATTGTGATGTACTTTGGGTCAAGTCAAGGCTCTAACATGCACAGTAATTTACAGTAGTCAGAGAGTTTCATTCTGATGCCAATGCGCTTGCAGTCCCATGACATCAGAAATGGTTTGTCCACATACCAGTATGTTCAGCAAAGCCACTTGCTTCCCTACCCTTTTATCTTATGCATGTAGGAATGGTCAACTGTGAGCTGAGAAAAGAAAGAAGATTTTTAAAACTGCATTTGATTTTGTTAACTTTAATTTATGAAAAAGAGATTATGTTTAATTGGAAAAAGAGAGACTTACTTTTGGAATAGTAGTTCAGTGCGAAAAATAAAAAGTTGACTCCATGCAGTTTTGTCAGTAACAAAAGTGAGTATCAAAAAACTGCAACACAGTTGTTTTCCTTGATTTATTCCTCTATTTAGGCAGTGTGGCATGAACCTCAGAAAGAAACCAGCGTGACAATATTATTTAAGTACTATTGAAAGACCTCATGCCACTTTTCAAGCAGCATGTAAAACTAAGGCCTGACCTTTTCATACTCATTAGAATTTGCTATATCTCTTTATGCAATGCTGGGACTTCTATTTCTGCCATTGTGGGCCAAATGGCCAAGCAATCCCCCTGTAGTTTCTTCTCACTTCTGTTACTGCTATGCTGTTATATTTGGTGAACAAAGTGACCAAATTTCAAAAATCTCCACGTGGCAGGCACATGAAGCAGTACTCCTTTTCTCAGGAGGAAGCTTCAACAGAACCCCAAATTGAGGGTGACTGATGAGGAACTTTATAATGTAGTTGAAAATGCCTATGGCCACATCAGTTAGAATGAGGGTTTGGCTCTGAAACAAATCCCAAAATTAAAATGGCTTTTAAAAAGTCAGAAGTGTGTTTATTTTATAAAAGATAGTTCCAAGGTAAGCAGACCAGGGTGATAGGTTGCACTTCCTCCAGGACCCACACTCCTTCCACATAGTTCCTCTGCCATTCCCAACTTGTAGCTTCCATCTCTAAAACAGTGGTTGCTACTCCCATGGACATGCCTGCCTTCTAGCTAGCAGGAAGAAGAGAAGGTCAATTGGGAAGAATGTTTCTTTCCATTCTATCATGACAGGGATGTTCTACCTGCCATTTTCACTCATATTTCACAGGCCAGAACTTGGTTATATAAACGAATCTAATGTCTAGGAAATTTGGGGATGTAGTAGTATTTGGTTCAGTGGCCATGTGCCTAACTAGAATCAGGGATTTTGCAATTGAAGGAAAAAATGAAAGTATGGATTTTTGGAGACAACTGATAATGCTATCATCACTGCTGGTAAAAATTGAGGAAATAGAGAAATAAGGTGACAGAGATAAGTAGATGATTACCCTTTATCCCTAGCAACCTGTAACTATATAAGATACGAGACCAACTATGATTAGCTAAATTTGGAGAAATATTTGTTAGCTGGGCATCAGGTAGACTATGGAATTAATGAAAAGAAAGGAGAGCCAGGTACATATCAAAATCACACTGAGGAATGGTTTGCTTATAATAATGCCAGTGGAAATACCAGCACTAGGCTCTCAGATTCTTGATTCAATTGCCAACATTATCATGGGATACTAGGTTCTGGATACTGCCAAAACTGGGAAGAAATCATAAACTGTCTCTACTTCCTTGAATTCTCATGCTAGACTCAAAATTATATGTAGGTACACCATATTTATTGAGTTGTGAGGTGGGGGATTGGAGGCTGGGAGCACAATATATTAGGCTTTGGCAAGGGGAGGTGGTACTTTGTCTCCCAAAGTCTGACTTACACAATGGTGGACCAAAAACATGGGGACAGGATCATTTTCTGAGCAGCTACTTAAAAAAATGCCAGATTGTGCATTATAATGATCAGTGTATTTTTTAAGTTGGAAAAAAAATAGCCTGGGTCCTTAAATGTGTGATTTTGGACTTAGAAAATCTTGGGTTCTAATTATTGCTTTATAAAATGGGGATGTCAATAATGCTTACTTCTCAGGGTTTTGTGGTCAATACATATAAAATTGGTGCTTAATAAATTGAGGTAAAGGGAAAGATATATGCTATAACTTTCAAGTATAGTTTAAGAATTTCATATACTTTCTTCCTATCTAGTCAGCCTTAATATTATCTATCCATCCATATAATTAAACTGTTAGTCATTATTTTAATTCAGGTGGTCAATAAATGCATGTTGATATTCTATAATTAATTTGTAATCTTGTAATATGCAAGATTGACAATGAGACAAATTCGTTGCTCACTCTATATCAACTGGGTGTAAATACTGTGTACCATGTTTTACTATGAATTGAAGACAGAATTTTGTCCCTGCAATCTATATGTACAAGGACTAAAAGCTCAAACACAGTCCTATAATAGTCTTCCAAAGATTTTATTAGGTGAATAGCTTTTGTTTCCCTCTCTGACTTGAATTCTCTGTCTTTACATTTTCCCTGAATATACAAGCCTTCAAAACTATTATTTCCACCAACCACTTTAAACTTTCATCTCTCTAAAAAAAATCTTAGGTGGCATTAGGAAAAATGACAAAGGCAGACTTAAGTCCCTCTGTAGGCTGCCAGAAATACAGGTTGGATGGTGTTTAACACCTGGGAAATTCGTTAAGACCATATGGACTGTCAAAAGTTTGGTGTACTGGAGAAGAAAACTCCCTGCAGTGACAGCATTGAATTAAAAAAAAATCACTGTAAACAATGGCTCTAGGGGATTACTCTGATCATTCAAAAAGCTGCAAGTTCTGCTGTTAACAGAGAAATTCTAAACTAAATTATATATTCATTGGTGGAACAGGCAACCAGAGAAAGACAGAACTGGAAGGCGTTCTTGGGACAAATAAGATCAATGTCCTTTTCCATAGCCTTAGTTCTTATGGGACTTGGACTTACATATATTTTGTGTCATAATAAAACATAAAAGGGGTGGAGTCAAGGTGGTGAAATAAAAATTAGCTTTTTTACTTCTTATTAGTATTCGAAAGCAAGATGATCATTTGTTAAAACTTCTGTATTAGTAAAATTAACACGAATGACCTAAATTACGAGAATTAGTTAAAAATTCAAAAAAGAGTTTTAGAACCAGAATTTGTACCCTAATATTTGAATAATCACTTCTGAGCTTTATAAACAAGTGTAAGCTCTATGATTTTTCCTTTTATATTTCCAAGGTAAAATTAATTTCATTTTCTTTAGATTCATTAAATAAGACTCACAAACTGATGGGGGGAGGGTACCTATTTCCTGGCCTGTTTATCTTTCTCTCTTCCCAAGTTCTGAATGATGTTACTAAAAGATTGTAAAGTAAGTCTGCTTTTGTTAAGTATCCGAGATTTATAAATGTATTGTAATGCCATATTTTAGTCAAGTAAACCTAAAATAGATACCTTTTCTCTGCCATCAAAGAGTAAGCAGAAAAAACTGATGAGAAATTTGTAAAGTGAAAGAAAAGTGGTAATTATAAAATGAAGAAAGTTAACCTATATTACTTGTTTTAAAAAGATTTAGAAAAATACTTGATTTATAATTATACCCAGACTCTAACTTTGGATTTAAAGGAGCTATGGTGTATGTGTGTATGGGTGAGTATGTGTGTGTGCATGTGTGTATGTTCCTGTGTGTGCTGTTAAAGCAATTAGTGCTCTGTTACTTTAGTGAAGTAACCAACGTCTCATCTTCCTCTTTATTCTCACCACAGAGAGTAATAGAATTTTTTCAAATTCTAAATAATGTTGATCCCTGGTAGGACAGTGTTCCTATGAGGAGTTTAGCATGAGACAGCGTATTTTTCAAATTATTTTCTTTTTCCAAATATAAAAATAGTATAGTTTAGTCATTCAAAATGATAAATAGTACATTTAATTTGCAAAATATTTTAATTTGCAAAAAGGAAAAAAGGGAAATAAATGTCTCAGTACATTTGTCACTCAGAGTTAATTACACTATTCATATTTTAGTTCATTGCATTTCAATCTCTTTTCCCTCCTTTGTGTATATATAATGGTGCAGAACACCCAATACGATGATGTCCATGAAAAAACTCAGAAGATGTGAAATATTACTCAGAAAAGAAAAATGTGTTATAGAGAACTATATGTACAAATTACTCCAAATTACTTGTAAAGTTTAGTGATCATTAATGAGCAGCAGCTCTTTATTTACACATAATTGACAGTGTTCTTTTCATTAGGCATTCCTCTCTTATTTATTTGTTTGAATATACACACGGGATAATTCTTTATGGGCCCCAATGTTTAGATTTGTCTTTTAAAATTCATTAGATTTGGAATAGAACATGTCCTGTATTTAGAAAACAAGGAGATCACCTCAAAATTATTAGATAAAGACAGAGAATCAGCTGATGTCATGGCATCTACTTCAAAAGCCTGGAATGCCTAAGGAGGGGTTCATAATGTGTCCAGAGTAGAGATGGCAGGTGTTCAAGGTGAGTTTTGAATTCATATTTGAATTCATATTGCCTGTATCAGCAGCATCTCAGCACAGATTTTGTAATTATGTGTTTTCATTTGATGGTAGAAGATGTTCTAAACCAAGCTCTACCTCTGCAGATTTGCAAGATGCAGAACTATCACAGTTCTAGTCATCCTTATTTGGTGGTCAGGTAGACATCTGGTAACAGCTACAGAGTGAAAATTCCTCATAGGTCTGGCCTTAGAATTTAGGTAGCACGTGGAACTAATCTCTTGTTCAGTTTTCTTATCTTACCCTGACATTGATCTTACAAAAATGGTTATCTCAAGATAGGTAATTTCATGGATAATTCTTCACTCTGAACTAAAAACAAATTATAGTCCCAGACTGGAATTATGTACAATTGGTATTTATGGGGTTTTGGGGTTTTTTTTTTTTTATCTTTAGGTGAAAAATCACCATGACTTAGGGATATTATTATTAATTTATTTTTTTGTATCAGCTATTGAACCCAGGGGTGGTCGACCACTGAGTCACATCCCCAACCCTTTTTATTTTAAGGCAGGGTCTCACTAAGCGGTTTAGGGCCTCACTAAATTGCTGAGGCTAGCCTTGAATTTGCGATCCTCCTGCCTCAGCCTCCTGAGCTGCTGAGCTTACAGGCATGTGCCATCACACCCGGCTATTTTTCATTATTATTATTATTATTATTATTATTATTATTATTATTATTATTCAATGGCCAGAGAAGTCTCATCACAGCACAGCCTATGAACTTCTTCCTAGGGTACTTTAAAAGAGTTGAGTGGAAATGGATGCAATTGTCTGGCCAAGGTTATACAGTACCCCTTCAGTTTAGTTTTCCTTTGGAGTGTGGATGCTGATAACTTACCAGAAAAACCACCCACAGTAGCTGTTGAGTTCCTTACTGTTTTCATCTCTGTGATAGGAAGACTATATAATAATCATAGGATGGGACACCTATCAGCTTGAGGAATTAAAGCCATAACTCATGACCCAAAAGGAGAATAGATTAGATTTGGAATAGAACATGTCCTGTATTTAGAATACAAGGGGAATAGATGAAGCATTAAAGTGTGGAATTTATGATATGTGGAATAGGAGATCACTAGAGTAAATATTTATTATGGATCCAGATATTAAGGGCAGGTTTATGGTTAGGTAGAGACTAAGCTGCGCCTGGAAGAAAGGGAAGATTTGGATAAGGCAGAGAGAAAAGCAAAGATAATTTTACTGGACAAATGGGCAGAACAGTGTTAGATTATGGAAAACTTAATTTCCAAAGGAATTTGAACTTGGTTTTATAACTCTAGGATGTTAAGTTTCAACCTGCATGTTAACTCTGTGGTTAGGTGGTGCTATGCTGAGGAAGATTCTAAGATGCTGTGCGTAGTGATGTCTGCCATGGACACGGAAGGGGCAGGTTGACATAAATGCTACATTACTGTCCAGGATCTGGTAGACAACTTAGCAGTGGACATTTGTTTTATCTTGTTTTGTTTAAAACCAGGTCACCTTGAAATATGTACAACAGTATACATTCACAAATATTTTATTTCTATAGTATTTAAAATGTAAAAAATGAATACATCGACATTCATTGATGAAAACACTGTTGAAATGATACTTGAAGATCAAGATTGCTATTTCTTCACTAAATATAGGAAAATTCATTTTAAAACAATAATTATTTTTCCCCTAGGAAATAGTTTTTTTCTTCCTGGGATATAGTTTAAATTCGATTACTTTTTACTTTCATCATGCGGGAAGAAGGGATTTTTTCCCTAAACTTTATTAACACTAATATTTTTGTATCTATAATTTAAAAATATTAAGTGCTATTTCAGCTTATTTAATTAGTAGAGTGATCATTTGTGAAAAGTTATTTTTCCTTTTCCCTAACAGTGTATTTATTATAATGTCTAACTGTTCATTGGTGATAGGTAGAAATTTGATTTTTCTATATTGAACTTGTATTCTGTATCCTTGCTAAGCTTTCTTGAGAGTCTACTTTCTTTAATCCTTTGGAATTTTCCACACAGACTGTTTTAGTCAATTTTTTTTGTTGCTGTAACCAAAATATCTGGCAAGAACAACATGGAGGAGGGAAAGTTTATCAGGCCTGACAATTTCAGAGGTTCGGTCCATAGATGGCTGACTCCATCCATAACTCTGGGCTCAAAGTGAGGCAGAACATCATGATAGAAGAGCAGAGGAAGACAGCAGCTCAGGACATGGCTGCCAGGAAGCAGAGAGAGTTCTGCTCTCCAGGGACGAAATATAAACCCCAAAGGCATGCCCCAGTGACGTGCCTTCTCCAGTTCATCCTACCTGCCTAGAGTTACCACCCTGTTAATCCATACTAATGGATTAATCCACTGACTAGCTAAAGACTCTTATAGTTCAATCATTTTACTTTTGAGCATTCTTGCCTTGTTGAACACAAGAGCTTTTGAGGGGATACCTCCTATCTAAACTATAACACAATCTTTTTTTTTTTATTTGCACATAGAGACAGCTTTATTGCTTCTTTTCCAATCTGCATGCCCTTTATCTCTTTTCCTTGACATACTACATTGCCTAGAACTTCTAATATGATGCTGTATAGGAGAACTGGAAGTGAATGTGCTAGTCTGGTTCCCAGGCTAAGAGGAAAAGCATTCTTTCACCATTAAATATGATGGCAGCCGTACTGTTGCTCACTTTCTGCCTACTTGTTCTATCACTTATTGAGAGGGCATTGTTGAAATCTTTAGCTATAATTGTAGATTTATCTATTTTTCCTTGAACTTCTATTGTTTTTTTTCCTGCATACATGTTGAGGCATTCTTGTTAGGTACATTCTCATTTAGGATAGTTATGTCTTCTTATGAATTGACCTCTCTATCATAACCCCTTTATCTTCATCCCTGGTAATATCCTCGTTTTAAAATCTGCTTTACCTTATATAGAGCCTTCTCAAGGTTTATTTTGTGTGTCTTCCTACTTTTAATATCCTTTTACTTTTTTACTTATATACCCATCCCTATTTAAGATTAGTCTTACAATAAGTTCTTGTTTTTTAATCCAATCTAACAGGCTATTTTAATTAATGTGTTTAGGTCATTTATATCTATTATTTTATTAATATAGTTAGGTAAAAATCTATTATGTTGCCAATGGCTTTCTGTTTGTTCTATTTCTGCCCCATTAAAAGATAGTTTTTATGTTTCCATTTAATCTCCAATATTGGATTTATTTTAATATCTCTTTCAAAGATTTTTCTTGATTTCTTGGAGTTTTAAAATATACCTCTTTAATTAATCACAGCTTACCTTCAAATAATATTTTATTATTTCCTATAGAGTATAAGGGTCTTATGGCAATATACTCTCAGTGCCTTGTGGGTTTCAGTACATGGATCTATTATCACAAATTTTACTTTTACATATTATTAATAAACACACATAAAACATTGGTTTATTATTGCTTTAGTCAGTCATTATCCAGAGTTAGTTAAAATGAACAAAATCATTACATATTTGCGTGCACTTATTTGATTTCTATAACTCTGACTTTCATTGTGTAGATCTGATTCCAGTGTCATTCCTTTTATTATTTATTTATTTGTATAGCTGTGGATATTGAACTCAGAGCCTTGTGCATGCAAGGCAAGCACTCTACCAGCTGAGCTATATCCCCAGCCCTCCTTTTATTTTCTTCTAGAAGAAATTCCCTGCATTTTTTTCTATTGAATGTGTATTCTTTCCGTTTTTCTTTGTCTTAAAATTTCTTCTCCTGCAGTTTTTTAACTGGGTTTAGATTCTGAATTGGTAGTAATTTTATGGCTAGCACCTTAAAATCATTGTCCTGTTTGTTTGTTTTTGACTTAATTTCTGATTCAGTCTGCTATAATTCTTACCTTTGTTACTGTGTGTAAGATTGTTTGCTTTTCTCTGATCACCTTTAGGAATTTGGTTTTCAGTGGTTTGAAGATAATATATTGAGTCATTTTAAATGGACTTATTCTGCTTAGAGTTCTCTGAGCTTCATGAATCTTATGTTTCATGTCTTTCATTAATTTGGAAAAATTCTTAACCATTATTTCTTCTACTATTTTTTTTCTGCTTTCCTCTATCCCTTCTTCAGAGATTATAATTTCATAAATTTTAGACTGTTTTATATTATACTACAATTCCTGGATTCTGTGGGTGTTTTTCCCCCTCTTTGTGTTCTTGTTTGGATAATTTCTATTGACTTATCTCAAAATTCACTGATAGTTTCCTCAGCTGCTTCAAGAATACTCATTACCCACTTAAGCCATATTCATCTCCGCTACCATAGTTTTCATTTCCAGCATTTACATTTCACTGTTTTATAATTTTTCATCTCTCTGCTCAAATTTCTCAATTGTTTATATTATCCTCTCTTTTTCTATAGCCTCTTAACATTCATATTTTCAACTCTTGATAATGGCAACATCAGGATCATGTTTGAATTTGGTTATATTAATTGCTTTGTCCTTTGACAACTTGTTATATTTTTCTTTTGTTTGAATATTGTGTATTTGGTTTGAATGTTGGACATTTAATGTAGAATAGTAAAGACTGAAATTAATATCATTTTACTTGGAAATGCCCAACTTTTCTTTAAAGGCCTAGGTTTTAAAATGGAAGTGGAAATATTGAGTCAGGAGTTGAGCTGGGTGTGGTTTTGTTATAACTGTGACCCTCGCTCATCACAGATTTCATACCCTCTCTGCCTTTCTTTGTTCACAGTGTGGGGGATGGAACCCAGGGCTGCACACATAGGAGCAGTCTCTACATCCCAGCTCACATCACAGGTTTTAAATTCCTTGTCCTTAGAGTGGCAGCCGGTTTGTTGGAGAATTTTTATTAATATCAGATCCACGTTCAGCTTTAGCTTTTCCTTTTGTGCTGCTGTCTCAGACAGGGCCTTTTTCTAAGCTTTTGTCCCTCTCCCAAAAGTATAGATGTATACTACCATGACTTGTCAATCAATGCTTGCTAGCTTATATTGGATGGCAGGGGGTGGGACATTCTCTATTGTACTAGTGCAGCCTCAATCATAGGTGAATACTATGTCCTTAAGCGTTGGGAGGGACCATTTTCATGATTCTTGTACTTCCTCTGCTTTGGGAGACCATTAATCATCTAATCTCAGGACAGCTTCCTGCCCTTCCCAGAGAAGAAAGTCTTTAGTTTTTCTATTTCCTTTCTTTAGCTGCAATAGCTCTTACTTTTCACCCAAAAGCAAAAGGGTTGGCTGTGTCTTCCCTTGGCAGTTTAAGGGTTTTGTTGCTTATGGAAAATTGAGAGAAGCACGCAGGTGGAGCTTTGTGATTTTTGCTCCAGTGGATGACAGCACCCTCCCTCAAGCTTCTTTACAAGAAAGCCTTTCTACTTTTTTTTTTTTTTGAAGATAACTTACCTGAGTATCAGGTTTTTTAAATATTTTAATTGTCAATGCATCTTTTATTTTATTTATATGCAGTGCTGGGGATCGAACTCAGGGGCTCACACATGCCAAACAAGCGCTCTACCACTGGGAGCCACTACTCCAGCCCCTATACTAACTCTTCACTTGCCTCAAATTATTCTTATGTATCCCTCTAAGGTCCATGCAGAAGAGCTTGTGAGTGGGTATAAATTCTCTTTTCGTTTGTACTCCCAGGGCTTCTATTTTCTTACATTAGTAACTCTTGACTTTGAGCAATTTGTTAACAATTTTGGTGGATTTCTTCTAATCATACATGTTGCCCAGTGTCTTCACCAGGTGAGCAAGGACTTGTACTTCTTATTTCCTTCCTTTCTTTAGATTTCTTTATTCATTTGTTTCCCTGAGTTTTCAAATATCTGATGTAGGTTGTGATTTTCAGATAATTTCACTGTTTGTTTGTTTTTTTTGACTGAGGGAGCAGCATACTTTCCAGATTTATGAATTCGAAATAGAAGCCTGAAATTCAATTCATTTTGAATTATTATTATATAAGAAAGATCTTGATAGATTACTACAGCTTTAGAGAGGTTTCATTTTGTTAAGTCATGCCAGTATTGATTTAAACATTGTTTACTTTTACATAATAGGTGACATAATATATTATAATAAATAAATATAATATATACATATTATGTATGTACTATCATACATAATAAGAATATAAGCATAGTTATATAATTAATAAGATTATTGATTTTGGAATCAGACTTGAGTTTGAATCTTAAGTCTGCCATATTCTTGCTGTTATTTTGGAAATATTTTTTCTCTCTGAATCTCAAATTTCCTCATCTATAAAATGGAAGAGCCAATCCCTACACATTAGGGATATCTTTAGAACAGTATAGACCTTTCCCTTGAAAATGCAATTACATAAAAATCCTACAGATCATCACTACCCATTCCAGCTAGGAAAGATGTCAGCATAAGGCTATTTTCTGTGACTTAACAGCAATTACTCCCTAAAGAAGTCTTCCCTAAATCTGTCTTGCAAGCATCCCACATCCATAATCATGGAGTGAGGACTGACTATGTTGATTCTACCTTTCTGTTTCCTCTTAAATGGAAAAACTAAAGTTAAATTTCTGATGAAATAATTTTAATCTTATATATATTTCAACTGTGATGTGTCTTGTGCACATGCATGCCCACATGTGTGTATGATGTGTGGTGTACTGGTACTGAAACCAGGGCCTTGCACATGCTTGGCAATTGATCTACAACTGAGCTACATCCCCAGCCTTGCTTTATATGTCTTAAATAACAAAAAGAATTGACTGGAAGTATGGCAAAGTGACTGAAATAAAGTTTTATAAATAAGCAAATTTATAACCTAAGTGAAAAAAAAAAAGATAGTGAGAGACATATTTACTAAGAATCATGCTATATACATGAGAAAATTGCACATTAAAATATCTAATAATTTGGGGCTGGGGATGTGGCTCAAGTGGTAGCGCACTTGCCTGGCATGCGTGCAGCCCGGGTTCGATCCTTAGCACCACATACAAACAAAGATGTTGTGCCTGCCGAAAAACTAAAAAATAAATATTAAAAAATTCTCTCTCACTCTCTCTCTCTCTCTCTCTCCACTCTCTCTTTTAAAAAAATCTAATAATTTAATAAATTTAAATGTCTTAAATATGGAAGATATAGTGTTTCAAATATGAGAACTTTATTATTTGAATGTTAAAAAGAAAATAATTGGGAACTGATTACACATACGATGCCCATGTAATCAGTGCTTTGGAAACATGTTCACAATATAATGTTTTATGTGTAAAAAGATCAAATCAATTTAAAAATATATCAGTCTCCTTCCTTCATGTGTCACAATTCATGATTTAACAAAATTGTTTAGACCACTACATGGATCTCCTGTAGGAGAGAGGCAGTAGTTGGGGTCTTTGAAGGGCTGATATCTATTAGTTCCTAATCAAGCACTGCAATGACTGGGACTTGGCCCTAAAGAGCTGATACGGTAAAGCTGCAACACTGTGAGCCTGAGTTTAGGCCATTTACTGCCAAGCATTTCTGGGAAGAAATAGGATGGTTCTATACCAGATAACTCAGGTGTCCTGCATGGTAATAGTCAGTGGTGTGCCATTGTAGAGTGGGCAGCTTCATACGTCAGACTTGGGAGAATAAGTCTTCAATAACACCATGCGGCAGCTAGAAGCAACACATTAATACCTGACATTTGCTGTATAGTTACTGTATGCTGCACTGTTCTCAGCTCTTGACTCATTTAATTCTCACTATGTATTTAATAGATGAAGGTACTGAAGTCAAGAGAGGTAGTGAATACCCAATCTAGAAAGTGAAAGAACCAGAAATCAAACCCAGTCATTTTCTCTCTGGAGAACATATTCAACATACAGTTGTAGAAATAAATGATCTTTCCAGTAGTGGAGAGAAGGTAGTTCTCTTTTGCACTATTCGCAGAATTTTGAATAATTCAGAGGGATACTCAAGTTATCCTCATGAGAAGCAACATAAGTAAATGGTTTAGTAATAGACATTCAATTTCGTTCTGTGGGTAAAGGTGACCAAATATAAGATGACAATAACTATTTGTTGATGTGAATCTATTCAGAAGAGGGAACCACAAATGAAATATCAAACTATCTCCATGCCCCTTGAACTCTTCAGTCTCTTGGAAATATACCAGTTGACATAAAACTTGACATCAGGCCATCTGAAATAGTTCCTTCTAAAATTTTAGGGGAAAAAACCTATTATTCTTGCTTTTGCTGTATTGTGAATGGTAATGCCCTGAACTATCAATATATCCAGGGTAATGTGGTGTTTATATTTTTCAAAAGATCAAGATCAGTGGCAGACCATAATTTAAAGCATGATTTATCTTCTGCAAGAAATAACAAATTATAAGTGGGTATTTTTTTCAGAATTAAACTTTTTAAAGGAGAAAGTTTAAGAAGAATGATAATGTCTCATTATAGATTCTTAGAGAAAACAGAAAATGTCATTATGTTGAAGAGAGAAATTTGTTTGAGCTTTTTTTTTAAGAAGCCTTTCTTGATAGAACTTAATTTTTTATTGGTTTTATTTTTTTTAAGTACATGACAGCAGAATGCATTTAATTCTTATTACACATATAGAGTACATTTTTCATATTTTTTATAAGGTATGTTAAAAAAACAAAGTACACATTTGAATTTTTTTGTAGTACCTTGTTATTTTCTCATTATAAAATTATAGCTTATTTTTGAAAAATATAAAATTTTTCATGTTTATATATGATCAACACCCACCACAATCTCACTAGTTAATTATAGTTACATAACAATAACTATATATGTATAATTTCAGATTTTTCTCTATTCATCTATCTCTAGATCTATATTATATCCAGATCTTTACACATCTAGCTCTCTCTATAGATCACACAGGGGATATCATACTGTGTGTGTGTGTGTGTGTGTGTGTGTGTGTGTGTCTAAAATTTTTGTTTTTCCATGGACTATATAGTAAAGCTTTTCTCATTGTGGCAGAAATGACTAGTGGACTAAAAAGATTTGAGCCCCTTTCACAGCATAGAGTTGTTGGGAGGCCCTTGTTCAGCCAGCAACTGCACTGCCCAGCCCCCTTGTAGCTTTGTGGGAACCCATTAATGCTTTTGGTGAGGTGTATCATAAAGTGAAGGGATGTGCCACTTCTGGGCCAAGGAGATGGAGTATCTGCATGCTAACCCATGCTTTTATTCACTTCCAGAGTGAACTCAAGGTTTTACTCTTGACTTCCCCACTGTCTGAGTAAAACATGGCCTCTAGGAAACCAATGGGTTCCCAGATAATAAAAGACAGAAAGAAGACAGCCACTCCATCTTCCTTGCTCATGTGCAGCTGCACACTGAAGCAGAGCTACCTCAAGTAACTTGTAAACTTGCAATTGAGAAAGAAATTATACTAGTCCACTGCATTTACTGTGCTTCGCAGAAGCCAATATGCCCACAGTATATGTAATGGAGCCTAGAAAGAGAGATTCTTCAAAAGAATTGTGTCTGCCTTATTTCTCTTAGCATAATCTCCTCTAGGTGCATCCATGTTGCCATAAATGGCAAGATTTCCTTCTGAATGATAGGCTAAATGATATTCCATGTATTTATATTATAATTTCTTTCTCTACTCATTTATCAATAAACACTCGGGGGTTTCCATCCTTGGCTGTTGTGAACTGTGCTGCAAGGAACATTGGAGTACAAGTATCTTTACAAGTTGTCACTTTCCTTTCCTTTGAGGACCTATCCAGCACAGAAAAAAATACTACTGATCTCACTTATATGTGAAATTTTAAAAAGGAAAAATTTGAATACATAGAAACAGAGGGTAGAATGGTGGTTATCTGAGACAGGAGGATGAGGAAATAGGAAGATGTGAATTAAAGGATACAATGTTACAGTTATGCAGGTTGAAAAAGTTTAGAGATTTAATGTATAACAGGAGAACTATATTGATAATATTATATCATATGCTGGAAATTTGCCAAGAGAGTAGATTTTAAGTATTCAGACCACCAAAGAAAAGCCTTTGTTTTTACATCAATAGACTTAAAAGACAAGAATCATATGATCATCTCAATAGACGCAAAAAAGCATATGACAAAATACAGCACTCCTTCATGTTCAAAACACTAGAAAAACTAGGGATAGCAGGAGCATACTTCAACATTGTAAAAGCTATCTATGCTGAACCCAAGGCCAACACCATGCTAAAGGTAGGAACATTGAAAACATTTCATGTAGGGACTGGAACAAGACAAGGATTCCCTCTTTCACCACTTTTATTCAACATATTCCTTGAAACTCTATCCAGAGGAATTAGACAGACAAAAGAAATTAAAAGGATATGAATAGGAAAAGAACTCAGACTATCATTATTTGTGGACATAATTCTATATTTACAAGAACCAAAAAATTCCACCAGAAAACTTCTAAAACTAATAAATAAATTCAGCAATGTAGCAGGATATAAAATCAATACCCATAAGTCAGACAGGTTCCTATACATCAGTGATGAAGCACTGAAAGAGCAATTAGAAAAACTTCCCCATTCACAATAGCCTCAAAGAAAAAAAAAACTTGAAAATCAATCTAACAAAAGAGGTGAAAGACCTCCACAATGAAAACTACAGGATACTTAAAGAAAGAAATTTAAATTTAAATTTAATTTAATTTAAAAGATGGAAAGATCTTCCCGCTCCTGGATAGGCAGAATTAACATTGTCCAAATGGCCATACTACAAAAAAATATTATACAGATTTAATGAAATTTCTATTAAAATCCCAATGACATTCTTCATAGTAATAGAAAAGGCAATCATGAAATTCATTTGGAAAAATAAGATTCCCAGAATAGCCAAAGCAAAAAAAGTAAAGCAGGAGTCATCACAACACCAGACCTTAAATTATACTTCAGAGCAATAGTAACAAAAATGGCATGGTATTGACACCAAAACAGACACATAGACCAGTGGTACAGAATAGAAGACGCATAGAGAAACCCACATAAATACAGTTATCTCATATTAGACAAAGATACCAAAAACATACACTGGAGAAACGATAGGCTTTTCAACAAATGGTGCTGGGAGAACTGGAAATTCGTAAGTAGCAAAATGAAATTAAACCCCTATCTTTCACCCTTCACAAAAATCAACTCAAAGTGGCTCAAGGACTTAGGCTTAAGAACTGACTTCCTTAACAAGACTTCTAAAGTGCAAGAAGTAAAATTGAGAATCAGTAAATGGGATGGAATCAAACTAGAAAGCTTCTTCACAGCAAAGGAAATAATCAAGAACTTGAAGAGAGAATCTACAGAATGGTAGAAAATCTTTACCATCTGCACATCAGACAGAGCACTAACTCCAGGTTATAAAGAACTCAAAAAACTTAACACCAACAAAACAAATAACCCAATCAATAAATGGGCTAAGGAACAGAACAGACACTTCACAGAAGAAGAAACACAATCAATCAACAAAATACATGAAAAAATATTCAATATCTCTAGCAATTAGAGAAATGCAAATCAAAATTACACTGAGATTTAATCGCACTCCAGTCAAAATGGCAATTATCAAGAATAAAAGGAATAATAAATGTTGGTGAGTATATGGGGGTAAAGGTAAACTCATACATTGCTGGTGGGACTGCAAATGGGTGCAACCATTCTGGAAAGCAGTGTGGAGATTCCTCAAAAAAGTTGGAATGGAACCATCATTTGAGCCAGTTATCCTACTCCTAGGTTTATATCCAAAGGATTTAAAATCAGCATACTATAGTGTCACAGCCAAATCAATATTTATAGTAGTTCAATTCACAATAGCTAAACTGTGGAACCATCCTAGGCACCCTTCAACAGATGTGGTATATATACACAATGGAATATTACTCAGTCTTAAAGAAGAATGAAATTATGGATTTTCAGGTAAATGGATAGAACTGGAAGACTATTATGCTTAGCTAATCCCAAGAACCAAAGGCCTGAAAGTTTTCTCTTATATACAGATGCTAATTCACAATGGGGTGGCAGAGAATAGGGGTACTTTGGATTAGAAAGAGGGGAGTGAATTATGGTAGGAATTATGGTAGAATGAATTGGATATTATTACCCTATGTGCATATATGATTATACAACCTGTGTACTTATCATGTACAACCAGAAGAGTGAGATGTTATACTGTTTTTATATGATGTGTCAAAATGCATTCTGTTGTCATATATAACTTAACTAGAACCAATAAATGTTAAAAAAAATAACTTAAAAAGGAAATAGAAAAAGAAGAAAGTTAACAATATGAGATGGTGGATAGGCTAATTTGCTTGACTGTAGTAACCATTTCAGATACATCAAAATATCCTGTGTGCAAGACTAAACCACAAAACTACAATTATCTTATAATAGACAAAGGTGCCAAGAACATGCATTGGAGAAAATATAGCCTCTTCAACAAATGGTGCTGGGAAAACTGGAAATCCATATGCAATAAAATGAAATTAAACCCCTATCTCTCACCATGCACAAAACTCAACTCAAAATGGATCAAGGACTTAGGAATACAATCAGAGACCCTGCGTCTAATAGAAGAAAAAGCAGGCCTTAATCTCCATCATGTGGGATTAGGCCCCAACTTCCTTAATAAGACTCCTGTGGCACAAGAATTAAAATCAAGAATCAATAAATGGGATGGACTCAAACTATAAAGTTTCTTATCAGCAAAAGAAACAATCTGTGAGGTGAATAGAGAGCATACATCTTGGGAGAAAATCTTTAACCCTCACACATCAGATACAGCACTAATCACTAGAGTATATAAAGAACTCAAAAAGCTAAGCACCAAAAAACCAAATAACCCAATCAATAAGTGGGCCAAGAACCTGAAGAGACACTTCTCAGAAGATGATGTGCAATCAATCAATAAATACATAAAAAATGTTCATCATCACTAGCAATTAGAGAAATGCAAATCAAAACCACTCTAAGATTTCATCTCATTGCAGTCAGAATAGCAGCTATTATGCATATAAACAACAATAAGTGTTGATGAGGATATGGGGAAAAAGGTAGACTCATACACTGCTGGTGGGACTGCAAATTAGTGCAGCCAATATGGAAAACAGTATGGAGATTTCTTGGAAAATTGGGAATGGACCCACCATTTGACCCAGCTGTCCCTCTCCTTGATCTATACCCAAAGGACTTAAAAACAGCACACTACAGGGATACAGCCACATCAATGTTTATAGCAGCACACTTCACAATAGCTAAACTGTTGAGCCAATCTAGACGCCCTTCAATAGATGAATGGATTAAAATAATGTGGCATATATACACAATGGAATATTACTCAGCAAAAAAGGAGAATAAAATCATGGCATTTGCAGGTAAATGCATGGAGTTAGAGAAGATAATGCTAAGTGAAGTTAGCCAATTCCAAAAAACCAAATGCTGAATTTTTTTCTTTGATATAAGGAGGCTGATTCATAGTGGAATAGGGAGTGGGAGCATGGGAGGATTAGAGGAACTCTAGATAGGGCAGAGGAGGGGTTGGAGGGGAAGAGAGGGGGCATGGGGTAATTAATGATGGTGAAATGTGATGATCATTATTATCCAAAGTACAGGTATGGAGACACAAATTGGTGAGAATATACTATGTATACAACGAGAGATATGAAAAATTGTGCTCTAAATGTGTAATAAGAATTGTAATGCATTCCGCAGTCATTTATAAATTTAAAAAATCCTGTGTGTACTTTAAATATATAGAAAAAACGTGTGTGTGTGTGTGTGTGTGTGTGTGTGTGTTTTGACAAATGATCTTTATTAGAATCTAATACATAAGAAATCTCTAAAGTTTTTGAGAAGATTGTACTGACAAAACAACTACAGGCTAGACCAGAAGGGATAATGAGTATATAAAATAGAAAAATGATCCCTTAGAATTCTTTAGGCAGGAAATAGGATAAGAGAGCTATTTAGAATTCAACAATTGTGTATTCTCCAAAGCCCTTTCAGGAATGGTCAAGGAAGAGGATGTTGAAGAAAGATCTCCACCTGTCCCCATGGAGTGCTTTGTCAACAGCTCCGGAAAACAATGGAGTAGGTAGAGACTTCCAGGGATCAGATCTTGAGCCAAATAAAGAAATTTTTCCCTAAGAAGAAAAGTTTGCTTTCTTTCCTGAAACCTACACTTCCATACAAGAAGCGTGCAGATGATCCTTAATTTATGATAAATCCATTATAACTTGAAAATATCATTTAAAATTCATTTAATACATCTAAACTGCTAAACATAATAGCTTAGCCTTGTTGACTTTAACATGTTCAGAACATTTACATTAGCCCTCAGTTGAGCAAATTATCTAACACAAAGCCTATTTGAAAATAAGATGTTAAATAGCTTCTATAATTTATTGAACAGCATTCTGAAAGTGAGAAACAAATGGTTATACAGGTAGACACTAATGAGTATTGTGTAGACATGATAGGATATGGAAACACAAAACACTGGCCACACAGCGCTCTGAAATGTTTGTTGTTTACCCTGGGATCGCTTGACTGATGGGGAGCTGTGGCTTACCACCCTGGCCACAGAGAGGAGGATCTTACTCCTGCCACTAGTCTGGGAAAGATCAAAATTCAAAGCATAGTTTCTACTGAATTTGTATTACCTTTTGTATCATCACAAGGTAGAAACTTGATAAATCAGGGACTATCTGTAGTTCTCTGCATTTTAACCTGTCCCTGTGGATGGTTTTGGTAAAGAGTTGGTTTAGTAGCCATGGAGCAAGCAAATGCTCAAACTGTTCTTGAGTTGTGGCTCTTTCCTTTTTGTGCTTCTGCATTTATCATAAGAGGAACAAACCCCAGATAACCCACTGGTCCCCGGAGAAGGATCAGAGATGCATAGAGAAAAACCACCCTAGCGACTGCCACCAGACACAAAGATACCGGATGGCTCACAACATTGTGAGAAGGAAATGAATGTTTACTTTTGCATTTCATGTAAGTTTGAACTTTCTCTGTGAAATACCTGTTTAGATATTTGTCCCTCACTCTCTTCATGTTTTTGATAAAATGCCACATTCTTGGTAACAGACGTCATATTAAAATGACCACCTCATTTCTGCCCCCATACACTCTATCCCCTTTCCACTGTATTCTCTTCCATAGCACTTTTCATCTTTCAATAAACCATTTAACTTCACTTTTGGGCTTTATAGCTTGACTTCTCCAAATAGAATACAACTTCTATCAGGTTAGAAATTTGTGTCCATTTTCTTTCTTGCTATATCTTCAACACATTAAACAATGTTTGGGACACAGTTGGCACTCAATTATTTTTGCTAAAAAGTGGTCCAATCAATACATACAAAGAATATAAAAAAGAAGTGCAGGGCTGGGATTGTGGCTTAGGAGTAGAGCGCTCGCCTAGCACAGGCAGGACCCGGGTTCGATCTTCAGCACCACATAAAAATAAAGGCATTGTGTTGTGTCCATCTACACCTAAAAAATAAATATTAAAAAAAAGAAGTGCATAAAATACTAGTAGTGTTTATCTCCAGTTTCTAAAAATTCAGGTGATTTTCATTTTCTTTATTTTTTCTGTTTTCTAAATTTCCACAGTAAATATATATAATTTACTTCATGGAAAAAACTCAACTTCTTAAAATTGCCTTAACTACAATTAGAAACTTCAGCCTCTTCCCTATTTAATATTATTGAAATTATCCATTTATCAGTAAGAATAATTTTTGTCCTAGCATATATTGTGGCATAAGGATCTGTGGGCAGAAGGAGGCTCAAAACAGAAGGCAAGTGGGCCAAGGAAAGAAATATGAGACATTGAGAGGGTTGAGAATTGAGTTTGGCTAAGAGAATCACATCATAAAAATCAGTTCCATACCTCTCCATAAATCTGGGCAACTTCATTTTTTTTCTATCCTCCTCTGTTTCAAGCTAAAGTATTTTTGCCAAGTATTCCATTTCTCGTTATTCTTGAGCTATAAAAGAATTTCAATCTATGCTACTTTTTTTAGATGTTTTGATGGATTTCTTTATTGCACCTGTATATTTATGATAAAAGTACAACAAAAAATATAATAAATAACTTCCTGATTAAGGAATGTCATTATCCAATTCTGTAAGGTACTCAGTATACCGATATATTTATAGCTGTGGCAATGCTGTTAGTCTGGTATTTGACAAATAGTTAAGCTCTATGTAGAGGATTTGCAGTAGATGCTTCTCCTAGACTGAATGATAGATTCAAACCCAAGATAACCATGCAAAAAGAAGATGCTCCCTTATGCAGGATAAGAGCTATTGGAAGGCATGTTCTCTCTATTCATCACTCCCCCCCACACACACACCTTGTTTTTTTTTTGTTTTTTTTTTTTTTAATTCATGGCAATGGAAAGACAGGAGAGGTTGAGCAGTAAATTCTGAGAGACCCAGTTCCAGGTAAATTTTTCTTAGAAGAATGTGTTCTATATTGCTTGATAAAAGTTTCTTGTGATGCCTAGGGTGTACCATGGACCACAGATGGAAGTAGGATAGCATCGGGGTTAAGAATATGGGGATTTGAAGTCAGATGAAATTTGATTTGAAACTACTAAGCTCTACCACTTAGTAGCAGTACTGTCTTAGCAAGTGACAAATGGTTCTTAATCTTACTTTTATCATCTGTAATTAAGGTCTGAACAAGAATCCATTTTGTATTCACTATTGTGTTTGATTACTAATAAGCACTTATTAAATTCTAGCTGTTGCTACTATTACTTCTCCTTTCACTACTCCTACGATTTTCTTAACTAATACCTGCTTAGCCTACCTGTAGATAGGATGGAAAACTAACCTTGTGAACTTGTGAAAAAAAATTTTTTTAAATGTGCTTTGGGTTTAGTGATGGCTGTTGATTGTGTTGTCTTTTAGGCATTCAGTGGCAGAGCATTACTGTATAGCTTCTCCAGCACCATAAGATTTGGTAGATTGTGACCTGGAATGATACTACACCTGCTCAAACTGTTCCTTGAGTGTTCCAGCTATCAATACCTGTCCTGAATCATAGTCATGTTGTCAAATCTGTTTTTTGATGAAAGAAAATAAATAAAAGAACATAGAGCACCACCAGGGTAGAGATTTACAAATATTTCCCCCTAAGCATGTGGGACATCAGATTCAGTGGGTGGACAAAAGAGTTGTGGAACATACCATAGATTGTGAAAACCAGTATCAGGGGAAAGCTAATTTATTTTCATTATACATTTACTTTTTATCAGGATTCCCTCAAATTCAGTGTATGTTAATGAGTAACGTAAACGTCTCATGTGATACTGAAATGGTGGTTGTTAGCATCCTTGAGGAATCAACCCTCCTTGTCTCCACAGCAGGCCTCTGCTGCCCCATGGCTCCCTTTTGTTTTGTTTTTCAATCTAGCCTCATTTCATTAATAGCTCAAACCTTCTCAGGCATGTTAAAAATAGATTGTAAGAGAACCCAATGCAGCATTTCCCTCCTTCCTCCCACTCCTTCTCTGACTGTAATGTAATGGCGCTCTTCTGAAACAGTCCAGGGGAAATCAGGATTTCTCAGTGGCTTGTGTGGGAAGTGTGGGCTATTGTGTGTGAGTGTTGCTGCCTACAGCTTGGCAGGAAGTCTTTTTTGGAAAAGTTAGCTGAACAAACACCTTCCATTGTCTACAGAGGCTGAAAGTCCAATGAAACTTCCTTATTGCTATCTCTAAAGCAGCTTTATGGCTGTGAACACATTTAACCCTTTTGCTTCTAGATTCTCAGGTTTATAGAAGGCTCTTTCCCACAGTGACTCTTACCCTTTTCTGATTCTCCTTTGAGAATGTGGTAGAACAGTAAATTCATGTGTTTGTCTTTCAGGGGGTCCATGTTTCTTCTCTTCTTTGAGGATCACTCCCTGATTTGCAGATGACCACCTATTTGTTGTGTGCTTCCATGACCTTCCTTAGGTGTATGCTCAGGAAGACAGAGACCTCTTTCTACCTATGTTTATGAGTCCACCAATCCTATTGGATTAGGAGCCCATCTTTATTACTTCTCTTAACATTAATTAACTCCTAAAAACCCTATTTCCAAATAGAATTCCATTGGAGATTAGGACATTAACCACATGAATTTAGGAGGTGGGTAATGAAAGAATGGGAAAGAATTTCTTTATGATATGATCTCACCTGGGATATGCTTTTGTGACATGGACTATGAAGACATCAAACTTTCAATATAAATCAGGCAGTTAAATGTGTGTGTGTGTGTGTGTGTGTGTGTGCGCGCACGTGTGCTGCTTTATAGATTGAGTTAAATCAACAACACTTTTCACATAATTACTAATTGAAATGTAAAACCAGGTATGATGAAAAGTACATCTTCCTTTTCCTACAAGGAGATATTGGCTTTGCCCTTAAGAGTTTGGAATTAATATCTGGGGGATATAAAAATGTAAAACTCTGCAAGTGAAAAGTGCATTAAAGAGAGAATCCAGTGTGTTAAGCCTTGAGTATTGGATTAGGCAAGAAATGCAATTAATGTTGAGTATCATTATAGGGTGAGAAAATCAGGGAAGATTATGCACTTAGAGGATGTAGGATGAGCTGGGCAGTAATGGAAGTTTAAAATTTGAGGAGATTAGAGGAGGCTTCTTGGAAGAGGTGATGGCTTAGAAGGGAGGGAGAAAAAATGGGGTGCAGGAATGAGCAAACCAAGCAGAGAGGTACAATGGCAAGAGAGGGCACACAATGTGTGTGTGTTGGAGGAGTACAAATGGTGACTGGTTGGAGGTGGAGGGCAGGTACCAGATGGAGAGGCAAGAGATGAGGTAGCCAGCCAGGGTTCCTGTCACTGAGGGCTCCTGTTGACCAGAGTTTCTCAAACTGCAGCACCTTTTCTTCAAATGAAGAATTTATGTGCAAGCTTAACATATATGTCACATGAGGGCCAAGCTGCTCAAGTTAGGTCCAGAGTGGGGGCTGGATTCTTACCTCACTGAGATCACAACTCTGTGTTGCCATCCTTCTGTGGTTCCGACTGGCTTTCTCTGTTATCTGGATGATAGCAATAGCATCCAACCTCCCTCCATTCTTGCCCCCTCTTTCATCTACCTTTCATGACACAAAGAAAGATTCCTAAAGGCAGTTCTGATTTTGTTGTTCCTCTGTTTAAATCCCGGCAGTGGCTTCCAACTGCCTATGAGAACAAACCTGAACTCCCTTTCCATTCTCCTCAAGTTTCCATTCTCCCCATCACATCCTTATTCAGTTTAGGACCCACCCATGCTGAAAGGCTTGCCATTTGTCTTGTTCAGCCCAAAGTTATTGCTTTAGGCAGATGTTTTACTGCTGTGACCAAAAGTTCTGAACAGAACAATTAGAGGAGGAAAAGTTTATTTTGGAGCTCACAGTTTCAGAGGTTTCAGTCCATAGACAGCCAACTCCAGGGCTCAAGGTAAGGCAGAACATCATGGTGGAAGGGCATGGTGGGTAATTCATCAAGGAACATTGCACCAGGAAGGAGAGAGGGAGGGAGGGAGGGAGAGAAGGAGTGGGAGAGAGAGAAAGAGATAGGGAGGGAGAGAGAGAGAGAGAGAAGGTGCAGAAAATAGTGCATGGAAATATATAAGCCCCAAGGGCATGTTCCCATTGGCCCCCTCCTCACCACACCTGCCTACAGTCACCACTCAATTAATTCCTATCAGGGGATTAACACACAGATTAGGTTAAGGCTCTCGTAATCCAATCATTCACCTTTAAACCTTCTGCACTGTGTCATACATGAGCTTTGGGGGGGGGCGGATACCACATATCTCAACCATAATGGTAATGTTGCTGTCACTGCCTGGAAAGGCCTCTTTACCGAATTTGCTTTAAAATCTTAGTTCAAAGTCCACCTTCTCCAGGAGGACTTTCCTAACTTCTTTTGGCCCCAAGTGGATCTGGCCATACTTTTTTTTTTAATGCCTAATAGCATGAGTACCAATCCTATTATTTTAGCTCTGTTTGGGGACAGATAGGAGAAAGTCAAATTGACAAGATTTAGTCAGCTTGTGCATTTGGATAAGAGAAGGATTTGAAGGTGTCTGGGGTGACTCTCAGGTTTCTCTCTGGATTGTATTTGAATTGTCATAGAGAATATACGAGCAGAAGAGATTGGACAGGAAAAGATAATGAGTTCCCCTTGATGAAGTTGAATTTGGATTGCCTGTGGAGATTAGGAGATTAGATTGTCAGAGGCCAGAACACAGGAAGAAGATCTGGAGGTTTACATTTGGGAATCAGTGGGTAGTAGGAAAATCTTTAGTTATGAATGATATCATCCAAGTTGAGTCTAATGTGAGTGGATCAGAGAGCTGTGGATGGGATCATGGGATCATTGAAGAAGAAATTGGGGTGGAAATAGACCTCAGAAACCATCATGGTTCTGTTTTCTCTATCATTTTGACCCTTGAAAGCACAGAGCAAATAGCACAACTTGACAAAAGCTTTGTAGACAGAGAAGCTATTCAGGGCCCTAGGCCATTCTAAGTTTCCATGAGATGAAAGATCTTAGGAACTGTCTCATAATCTATCCCGACTACTGCAATGGGGGAAATCTCTCTAACCTCTTTTTCATAAAATACCAGCACAGTTCTGATTAGATATTTTAGAAAATGCAAAGAAAAAAAAAGCGTTATTAAAATAGGGCTTTGAGTCTTGAGTTTGGGGGATTTTCCTGGTTATTAAAAAGTACCTCCTTAAGCAAGTTAGAAATTATTGAAGCAGGATTTCTCTGAATATTATTTTTAGGTATAACAATATATTTTCACCAGAATATATGTTTTCCCAAATTAATATTTGAACAAAACACTTAAAATATTTCACAGCAAAAGAAAAGTGTGGACATATTATTCCCCAAATTATTTTTTTTTTCTTTACTAAGAAGAAAAAACATCTTCTAACCACAGGAAGAGAGAGAATAGTAAACGTGTGCTCATAATGTGAGGATGAAGTGGTTTCATCTTGTGTTAGATGATGGGAATAGAGAATTCCCTTGAAGTCGAGTGTGTGGTAGGTTAAATAATTCAAGTTACCTATGATGGCTGAAATGTGATTCAGTGCGGGCATTTCTTAGAGCCAATATTTTTCATGTTCTCTTAGACTTATTCAAACACTGCAGAAATGTTCCTTACCAGCACAAGGGGGCTTTTCAGTCTTCTGGAGTACTGAATTTCACTAAGAATTGGCCAGGAAAACAGTGCCATTTTCCACATCCAGGTTGTGAAACCTGGTTCTCAGTTATCTAGGGCACCAGACTCATTTTCAACAAGGGGTCGATGAACAAGCAGGAGGGAGGAAGACGGCCTCTGCCTCTCAGCCAGAGCAGTGAAATCAGTCTTGGCCAGTGGGTAACATGCCTTGTCCAGGCCACTCTTATCTCTATGTGGTCAATTAGAGAAAGAGCTCATGAGGAAAGAAAAGGGGTGGGGGGGGGGAAGGAAAGAAAAAGAATGAGGTAATTTCTCTTATAGCCTCCTTGGTACGATTTGTATGAATATTCATTATTTCACATGGGACATATATATTTTATCAGTTCTACACTTAAATATAGAGGCACCTTTGTGAAGAAGGAATAATTCAATGTGAGCTATATTTTTATCTTAAGGAGGTTTGAAATATTCAGAACCCATAAAATTTAGGACATAGGCATATGCCAAATTGTTTTCAGAATGTTTATTTTCTGCTATCTACCCATAATTGTCTAATTTTGGCAGTAACTATTTTTATCTTAAAGGGGAAATATGACTCCAAGTAAAAATTACTATGTGCAATAATATTGTTAATTTTATAATAAGAAACATGTTTCATTAGGTTATATAGTTATTTCTCATGATTTTCTTATTTTTAAACTAGAACCCTGTCAAGCTGAGACACTTAGGCTCTCATCTTCACAGTACTGTCTGATAATTGTTTACTTTTATAAAAACAAAGATTTTCCATGTCACATTTTCAGATGTCTGTGGGAAGAAATTTTAAAAAGTAGTTTAAAGCATTGGTAAATATGTAACAAGTTCTATTTTACATATTATTTTAAATACTTATTTTGCTGATGAATGAATAGACATTTAAAATGACATTTCAAAGGCAAAAGTAAAACTAGGAAGAAAATTGGGGAATATTTTTAGGTTTTCTTTAGCTCCAACTTTGTTCTTGCTCCAGGCCTGTGCACAAACTTCACTCAGATATCTAATATTTCAATATAAATATGTTCCAAGTAGAATCAATCATTATTTTCTCCTAGACCTGCTCCTTCACCATTTGTCTCCATCTTGGACAGTGGTATCACCATCCATCCAATTGCTCAGGCCAAAGACTTTGTGTTCTACTGCCTTTAGCCATCAATCCTTTAGCAAGTTTTGCTGGTTCTATCTGCAAATTACTTCCCACTATTCCAGTGCAGCCAACCTAGACTGAGGCACCAACATCTCTCACTAGGGTCATTGTATTAACTCCAAAGTGAGCCCCTTAGTATTATTTTTGCCTGTCTACAATCTAATGTTTACAATCAATTGTCAAGTGATATATATTAAAACAAACTCAGAACAAATCATTGTCCCATTTAAAACCCTCTGCATTTAAATACATCTTCCTTAGCCTACCCTGTGCACCTTGCATGCTCTGTCCTCGCTTTTTCTCTCCAGTGCTTTCTCCTCCTGTTTTCTCACTGGCTCAAGTACTTTCTGATTTGTTTAGTTTATCAACAGCAGAATATTGAGCAAAAGAGTAATCACTCAATGCTTTTGTCAAGTTCATGAATAAATAATATATTTTCTCAAGCCTAAGAAGAAGCTCTCTTCTAGCTTTTGTGCAAAGCAGAACTCAAATCCTTAGGTGGAGGTTCCTATGAGATTTTGGAACCTGTTTGCTATCTGTACTCAACTTCACTCAAGTGACTCATCATGATATTTCCTTTAAACCAGCCCAACCCTAAATTTGTGCCCTCACATTTGAATTTCTAAGCCCAAATCCTTATCTTGACCCTGCCTTCTCCTTTCTGCTTCAGTACTCTCCAGTTCTCCCAAGGACAAGACCCACATGTGCTCTTTGTCTACATGGTCTGCTTGAGTTGACCTTCTATATCGAATGTTCACCATATCAGACATTACCACAGGTGACTTCTAAAACTGGCTTAGCATCCTAGTCGAGACTCAATAGTACCACATCTTTCATGTATAGATAAAAGAACAACCATAATATTGGAGCTAAGCCTTTAGAAAACACCCAAAGCTATTTATACATGAATCTTGTGAAATCTCTCACAAGCAATTAAAAAACAATTACAGCAAAATCCCCGTGGTGGTCAGTATTTGCATGGTCCCCAAATACTTTTAACTTCTTTAAAATAGGAAAACAAGAATTGAGGAAAGAATTTAGCATGACTTTTAATGTCCTAAAAGGTCACTTTTAGTTTTATATTGGTCAAAAGAATAAAGCTAAAGATAATGCAGTCTCGGGTGACTTCTTACTTCTGAGGAAAAGAGACCTGGCACATAGTGAGTACTCCATAGGCTGACAAAATGAATGAATGAATGGCAGATCAGGTGCTAGCCCTGAAAATCTCCCTAAGTGAACCAAGCATGGAGAATAACAAAAGAATATACTTTCTAGGGAATAAGTAGATTTTTTTGGATAAAACCCATACTCAGATATAGTTATGTCTTAGAATAATAGCAGGTACAGACAATTAAAATGACTGAGGTATTTGAAGTAAGTTCTTTTAACACTCCAGACCAAGTTGATTACAATTTTCCAGCTTTTTTTTCCCTAAGGAAGGCCTTGCCCAGTTGCCTATGTGGTTTGGGGAATAGTTTTGGCAGGATATTTTCTGACGAAGATAGAAATTTGGCAGTAACATCTCAACAGGATTCTGGATGTTGTTTATAAAAGCACCTCTAGTACTTAAACCTGGTCATTTCAAGGCATCTCCTGAATACCTGTTTCCAAGTATGTGATTTTAAAGACGAATGCTTCTTTCTTAAGTGTGAGTTCATTTAGAGTTTATTTGAAGTCACCACTTTTTATTTTTAGTATTATAACAGAAATCAGATGGAGTAGGGAGAGATCATAGGCAATGATTTATAACCTCTCAAATACTAAAGCTCACCACTGATTCTACCAGAAAACCTAGATTCCACCATGAGAGATAGCAAATATCTTTTTTTTTTTCCAAAAGGGTATTATATGTTTGGAGGCATTCTTTATTGGAGATATAATTTGTGCCTTTTAAAGCAAATAAACATTGCAGTTATCTTGTTGGGAATTATTGTTAAGCCTCAATGCACAAACCAACCCAAATAGTAATTACATTAGTTTCTTAAAATCAAAATAATACATTTGAGTGTGTAATTAAATGCCATAGAGCCTCGGGAAACACAAAAATAATACATTTCAGTGCCATTGTTAAGGATAATTTTTTTTTGGTCAAGGTGAAAATATGAGAAAACACAAATGGAAATAAAAATAAATTTTATGAAAATATTTCATTGCATCTAGTAAACTTCATATTCTAGAAATGATAGTGTGCTATTGGCTGAGAACCATTGGTCAAAGGATCAAACTAGTGTTAGAGGATGAATTATGTTCCTCTAAAATATGTTAAAATCCTAGCCCCTAGTACCTTTGAATGGTGACCTCATTTGGAAATAGGATCTTGGCAGAAGATCAAATTAAGATGAGATCATTAGGATAGGCCCTCATCCAATATGACTGGTATCCTTATAAAAAGGAAATTTGGACCCAGAATCAGACACACATGGGGAGAATGCCATCTGAAGTAGGAGGCAGAGACTGAAGTGATGTCGCACCAAGCCAGGGAACAGCAAAGGTGGCCACAAACCAGGAGTGACAGGAGTGATACACCTGGATCAGGTTCTCCCTCAAAGTCCTCAGAGGAAACAACCCTGCCAAAACCTTGATCTTGAATTTCTAGCCTCCAAAACTGTGAGTCAATTGGTTTCTATTATCTCCACCACCCAGTTCTTGGTGCTTTGTTATATACTAGCAAACCAATACAGCCCTAGCAAACCAATACAGCTGGTCATCTGGTTTTCTACATCAGTGGAGACTCCCATTATATTTCTAATCTATTAAGCAAAAACAGATTATTTTTCCTCACATTTCTATATGAAAGCTGTATGGGTTATCTTCTCCTGGTGCTCCTGATATCCCCTTCCTCCTACCCTGTACTTCAGGGGGTGCCCCTATGAACAATAACAATTGACCTTTTTATCTGTCATCTTTCGCCCAACTTCACACCCTGGGAAGCAGCAGTGAAAGATCCAGAGGCAGAAAGGACAGTGAGGGTCTGCTGGGAGCCATCAGCCAAGTAGGTATGACAAATTCCTTGCCAGCTTACTCCCATGCTGTCTAGTGGAAGGACTTCTGAAAGGTGACCTTGCTCAAGGACCAGGGCAGGATCCGTGTTTAGGGTGTTCCCCCTTTAGAATAGGGCAGTTTAGCATAATAGGAGAGTAGGGTGTTTCCCCTTTAGAATAGGGCAGTTTAGCATAATAGGAGAGTAGGGTGTTTCCCCTTTAGGATAGGGCGGTTTAGTATAATAGGAGATTAGGTGTTCCTCTTTTGGAATAGGGCGTATCCTGCTGCTGAGTTCCTCTTGAGTGCTTAGGGTCAGACAGTATATTTTGAGAGACAGAAGCCCATGCGGTGTGGATTTAGGCAGGAGAGGATTTGGGCAGAGAACGGAGTGGATTTGGGCAGAGAACGTGGATTCCACCAGAACGTGTTTGTAGACGGCCGGTGTGAGTTTCGGGAATAAAGAATTGCTGTTTGAATCTACAAGCTGTGTGGAGACTCGTGATTTGTGCCCAGCCAGAGACTGCGGCAAGGGTCAGGCATTCTTTCCCCTGCAGAGTCTGCTTTCTGAAGACCACAGAGCCTGAAGATCACCTATGGGTCCCAAGGTGATGCCACATAAGGCAGCTCTCTGTGTGACCACTTCCTCCTGGGCCCCTTCCAGCCCAGGAAGCTGCCCTAACCAGGTGGTTTCCCATGCGGGTCCCTATAGGTTAAACCATTCTTGAATTGTCCCACCTGCGGTGAGCTTCTTGCTGGGAAGCTGGATGGATGCCAAAGCCCATTATGCAAAGCATATAAAACAGGAGCTGATGGGTTTAAGTAAGCTTCTATGTTTTCTAAACAAATGCCCTTGAGGCCTCTTGGTGGTTCCAGTGTTCGAGAGTCATAAGTGTAAATGCCCAAAAGGGCCGGTTAGGTAATGAAAATGACTGGAGTGGGTTGGTAGGGGACATGTGTGGGGGACATGGAGGGCACACCACAGCTAACAGGGCAGTAAGGACTCTGCTTCAGGTGACTCACTACCACTTGGGACTATGGACTCAGTGTTGACAAGATTAACTTTTTTAAAAAGGAGAAGCCTGACGTCATCAAGATTTTATATGGATTTGTTCCTGGAGTCCTAAGCCAGAGGGCTGACCTCAGGTGAGCGACATCCTACCTAATCAAGTCAGCCGGTTGTCCCAACAGCAAATAAAAGAGGTTATGGTGAAAAACAGGAAAAAGAACTTTAAACAATATGCCCATATGGTGAAGATGAGATGTGTCATCTCAGCCCTGTCTTTGGGTTATTTATCTTTGATCTTCCTAGATTAGGTTTAAAAAGTGGAAGAATGGAGGCAGGGGCAAGAGGTATGTAATTAAGCAGCCTTGACCACACCATGATCAGGTTGATCATGCTCTCAGTTCTGGTTCTGCAAGGTAGCTCCTGAGAAGTCTTTATCATCTGGAAGATCAATTTCCACTTGCTGCTCAGGATATTTGTCTATTAAATAGACTGTGACCCTGGAAGGGATGATGGCTGGAGACTTCTAGGCACCACTCTCCAGGGGTCTGAAACAGGATGCTGCAAACCTTGCCTCATTCTTTAAGAGGGAAGTGATAGGCTACGTAAATTTAGGACTAAAAAAACTTGTATTACTCGTTCTTAAATGAACACTCTTTTAATGATTAACATGCCTACTTGCAGAGCTGAAAAGTGACTTGACCCAAAGTTTAAGGTAATAACGGAGAAAGATACAAAAGGAAGGCAGAGATGACATGCTTCATCCTGTAGCAAATGCATCCTATGTCCTTGTTACACATGCACTTTGTTTCTGATGTTGGCAACTAGTTTTTTAAAAAAGAAAACATAGCAGGCCAAGAAAAATAGTTCTGCAGTCTAGGTGTTGGCCGCAGGATCACAAATTTGTGATGTCTGTCTCAGTTCTATCTTTGCATCCTCCTAGATTGCCAGGAACTACCTAGACTTCATTACCCTCCAGAGGAACTGCAGTGTAACAATGTGCCTAGGCTTTTAATAAATTAAAGGTAGACACAAAAGGAAATATCCTTGTCATTTGTATAACCCACTTTTGAAGACATTTTTCACTAGATGTTATTTTTTTCCTTAAGCACTCAAAGAATTTAACTTCAGAAAAAAAGTCTGTATTGTTCTTGAAAAGCATATACAGTTCTCCTGTTTAAAAGAACAAACAGTGGCTCCTGTCAGGCCTCATACATGGTGTTTCATTTAGAATAGGCTGGGTTTGTGCTGTGACAGTAGGTGGCTCTGAGATTTCATTGGCTAAACACCTAAAGTCTTCTGCATATCAAGTCACTCTCCAGAGCAGCTGCCTGTGTGTTACATGCAGTGGTGCAGGGCTTCTGTGACCTGGTCCAGAAGTGACACATGCTGTTTCTGCTCAAAGTTCATTGGCCAGAACATGTCTCATACCCCTGTCCAACATAAAAGGATTGAGAGCTGCAGTCTTCCATATGCTCAGGAGGGAGAGCAGATCAGGGCTGGTGAGCACTAGCTACATCCTCTATGTGCATTTTGAGTACATTACCTGAAATGCTATGAAAACTACGATAGTTACCTTTTTGCCTTTGAAGCTACAGGAATCTCAGAGCTACTCTCGGATAGATTTTTTTTTCCTAAATATCTTCCAGATATTTTTTCTTCTTCCATCTCACATTAGGTCACATCCTTTCTTATTTTAATGGCCCTATTGTTTGTACACTTTTTACAGTAAGCCGCCTGTGATTCACAGAATAAAAAGAAGGAAAAACAGTACATGAACCAATTAATGGAAATAAATAGGAAAAAAAAACATACAGGTGTTTGCTTCACCACTGTAGCCACTGTTTATTCAGTCCATTTCAGGGGATTCAGTAGGGGCTAATCAAAAGGTCTGGATCGAAACACAGTTCTCCACTGGGCAGAGGTCTGCTCTTCCTAGACTTTCGCCCACTGTATTAAGGTTCCCCAGTAAAGCAGATCAATAAATTTTGTATATACAGTGAGATTTGTTTTAAGGAATTGCCTCACATGATTAGTCAAGTCCCAAATCTGTAGTTCAAGTCTGAAGGTAGTCAGGAAGAGCCTGGGACAAGGCCTAGGGAAGAGCCAATATTGCAGGTCAAGTCCAAAGACTGTCTTCTGGCAGAATTCCATCCTGTTTGGAGGAGAGAGGCAAATGGCTAGTCTAAGGGCACAGCTGGGATATGAACAGTCAGCCATTGAAGGGTATCCGAGTATGCTATTAGTGTTGCTCTATTCAGACTTTCAACTGATTGGATGGGGCTCACTCATATTATGGAAAGAAATCTGTTTTACTCAGTATCTATTGATTTCGATGTTATCTCATCCAATATCACCTTCACAGAAATATCTGGAATCATGTTCGTTCATATATCTGTGCACTGTGACCCAGTCAGGTGGGCACACAGAATTAACCATCACACCCCCCATGCCCTTCCCTCCTCTTGTAAGCTCATTCCTACAGTCTTACCTCCTTATGGGTCCCCCTGAGCCCTGAAAGCCAGATTTTCTCCCCTCCCTGGTATGGCCTCACACTGGTACCTTGCTGTCCTTGTGCAGGACTCCCCTTTCATCAGTTCTTTATCCAGGTTCCCAAGAATGGTGGCCTCCCTCTGACAGTTTTGTTACAGCCCTTCCTCTGATAGCATCTCCAGAGGCTTTTTTGTACCCAGTGATAAGCATCTCTTTGGACATTTCAATAGCTGCCTTCATATGGTCAGGAGATTCCTTTCAATTGCTCCCACTTCTCAGAGAATGTTACAGTTTTGGATGTGCTTTGTGTGTGTCCTCCAAGGATTCAGGTGCTGGAAACTTAGTCTTCAATATGGCAATATTAAGAGGTTGTGGGACCTTTAAGAAGTAAAGCTAATTAATGGAAAGTCATCAGGTCACTGGGGCTCTGCCATTCAAAGGGAGAAATGTAATACTCGTGATACCAGTCCTTTCTTATGAAAGTGGCTTGTTATAAATAAGGCCAGCCCATGTACTTGGGTTCTTCTGCATATAGTAATTGACCAGAACATGTCTCTTTTTCTGATTCCATGCCACGTTGTGATATAGCCAGGGGGGCACTCCACAGAGACTAAGCAGATGGGACCACCTGATTTGGACTTTCAACCTCCAAAAAGCTATATAAACAATGTTTTATTTATAAAGTACCAGTCTCAGGTATTTTGTTAAAGCAATAAAATGGACTAATATAGTCATAGACTTCTTTCAGCTCAGGATGTTCTAGAGGTTTTGCTCTACTCTCATCTTGAGCCCGTTGTTATTCCTAGGGGATTCTCTCAGGGGACCCTTAGGTTGGCATAGATATGTAAAAGGAGATAGGGTAGATGCAACCACATAGGGAATACTAGGGGCAGAATAAATAAATAAAGGTCTTATTTTTATTATAATAACTATAGTTATTTCTGATAAATATATAGTATATGGCAGAAGCTCTTCCTATGTTACTTAATTCATCTCAACAATCTATGGGATTTATAGTATAAAGCACTTTTGAGAAAACTGAGTCCCAGAGAAGTAAATTCTCTTACAGTTAAATAGTTAACCCATCAGCAGTTGGATAATGAACAACCATCTGTGGAAGATCTAAGACCCTTGTATTGCCTCTCTGCTTTCCTGTCTCCCAGGCTGAGGAAGAGATGTAAAAAGCAAACCTTGCTCTGAAACTCCAGTTATATGACAATTGCTCAGGGCTTACCTATTTCATATGCAATAAATAGTAATATTCTTTGTTGATCCATATTTTTAGTAAGTTGTCAATGAATTAAATTCCTCAGGATCTTCAATGTAAGAGCACTAAAGAAAATCTGTTTTTAACAAGAGTCTGTTATTTACTTTAAAAAGTGATGTAGAGGGGCTGGGGTTGTGGCTCAGTGGTAGAGTGCTCACCTAGCATGTGTGAGGTCGTGGGCTTGATCCTCAGCACCACATAAAAATGAAGAAATAAGGCAAAGCATATGGAAAAAGTAGGAGACCTTCAATGTTACACAATATTATAAGAGGTTGTGAGGGGAAAGGAGGAGGGGGGAAAAAGGGAGAGAATTAAACAACAGCAGAGGAGGTAGAGAGGGAAGTTGGGAGGGGAGGGGAGGGGGGATAATAGGGGATAGGAATGGTAGCAGAACACAACAGTCACTAATATGCCATTATGTAAAAATGTGAGTGTGTAACCAATGTGATTCTGCAATTTGTATTTGGGGAAAAAATGGGAATTCATAAATCGAGTCAAATGTATGAAAGATGATATATCATGAGCTCTGTAATGTTTTGAACAATCAATAAAAAAATGAAGAAATAAAGACATTGTGTCTAACTAAAACATAAATATTAAAAAAAAGTGATGTTATATTTTCAAGATAATCTAAGCAAGAAGGAAAACCTACTTTGCATTTCTTGTTGGCATCTTCTGTAGAGCTTCTCCCCAGACAGAGGTAGGAATTTGGGGTACAGAAAGGTATTCTCTTTCTGATGCTGTAGCTGAGAGTTTCATCTTGCTAGGGTCTGCAAAACACTCTCAAGCTCTGCAGGAACATATTGAAGTTGAGTTTTCTCATCCCTTGTGAACCATATCAGATTTTATGCTGCAGAGAACAGTGAACATGGAGAGAGAGGAATAAATGAAAAGTTCCCTTTGGTGAGGGAAAAGAGCCATCACCACTAGAATTTTGTTTTCTTTTTATATTGATTACAAAAGATTCTTAATTTGTAAGTAACTAATATCTCAAAGGGGAAGTATGCTGTGTGATTTGCATTTATTCCAAGAATAAGTGAATTTCTTCTTATCACTCATTGATTTCATCATTTAACCCATCTTTTATTTTTTGATTAATGTGCATTGATTGTACATATAATGGGATGCAGTATGATATTTCAATACACACATATGGCATGTACTGATGAAAACAGAATAATTAGTACTTCCCTCTTATCACTTCTTCATGTTCAAAGGCTTTGACTTCTTCTCTTACCTATCTTCATAAAATATATAATAGGTTATTTACACTAGCATCATCCTACTGTGTTGTGGAACACCAGAACTTATTCCTTCTGGTCAGCGTTAACCAGCATTTTAAGTTTCCATCTTTCTTTCTTTTCTTTTTTTTTTTTTTTTAGGAAAATAACAGGGACAGCAAGAAATCACACCTTTGTGCTCTTGTGCATAAGATGATTTCATGAGAACTTTTGATAACCACACCTGGGAATTTACAGACATCACACCAGTTTTAGAGAACTCCCATTATTTGTAGGTGCCAAGGACCTAGTGAATAATAAAAAGACCACATTAATCCAAATTTGAAAAAATATTATTAATTTCAAAAAAGTATTTCTTTTTTTTAAAAAATAGTATTTATGCTTCAGAATAACATAAAATGGGGGCCACTAAGCCTTTCTGATTTCCTCATGGAATAGCATTTAAAAATCAAATGTCTATGCACATACATTTGAAATAGTCAATGAATCCTGTAAGGTATATTAAGACCAACAAAGATCCCAGTTCTCCCCCTAGATTTAAGGGAAGCTATTTATGTTAACAGATGCAAACATAATAAAAGAATCAAAGTCGATTAACTCCTGTTTTGCTTCTATTTTCTCTATCGTAAGCAATTGTCTTAAAACAGGAAAGCCTTTATTAAGCAACATGAAGGAGAAATTATAGTTTATTGTAGGTTAAGATGTAAAGAGGAAGCAACGACCTACTTTAGATGAATTCACATGCTCAAGCTTTAACAATTTATATCTAAAGATGCTGAAGTAACTTTTTAAGGTTTATTTTAGAACTCTTTGAAATTCCAAGCAATCACTGGAAAGCTCCAGGATGATAGAGTATCTAAGATGGATGAATGTCCTAATTTTTTTTTAAAGGGAAATATCTGCTCAAACTCCTTTTAAAAGGGGATTTTCAAAAAGTGATTCCCAAGTATTTAGAAATAAATGGTTTTTGAAAGCCACTCTGATTTTCCTCCCTCGGGTTCCCAGGATGTCCAGTGTGTGTGTGTGTTGGGGGGGGGCGCTTCCTTTTCTCTGCCCCAAACCTAAGCAGCTACTATCCCTTTGGCTTCCCCAAGGACTTCTCAGGGGACCTTTCCTTTTCTCAGTGAGTTGGGAATACCTGCTACAGTGATGATGTAGCTAGATTTCAGTGAATCCTTTGAAGGCACTAGGATCTCTTTGTGAATAACATGGAGAAACGTAGTTGAGCGATAACAGGGCAGTAACCTTGTTGAGGTTCTTGGAGCAGTCCTCTCTCCTCTCTGCCCTCCCCACCTCAAAAGGTTACCCAGGGAGATGTCAGCCATCAGCCCAACTGAGTGAATTACAACTGTTGAAATTTCAGGCATCGTGGAGGGAGTGGGGAGGTGGGTTTGGCAAAGACCTTTTGGCAACCTCCCAAGTAATATCAAGTTGGCAACTTCTTGGTTATAGTTTCTGAGGATAGTATCTCTTGAGTAAATATTTTTAAAGCCACAAAATGAGCTTTGCAAAGAATGAGAAAAGCAAAACAAAGGACTGTTTTATATTTAAGATTTAAATCTCTGTTCTTGGACCTGTGCCTGGTTCTATTAAAACAGTGATATCCATCCAACAAATCCCATACAAACTATCCTATAGCGAATAGCTACAGAAATGCTGATTTTTCCAATGGAATTATTGAAAAAACTACTTTATTCTTCTGATATTTATTTTCAAAAGCTCTTTAAAATGTTAAATGTGCTTCATTAAATGTCACCTCAGAAAATTCATTTTCATCATGAAGTAAGTAGAAAGGTGGTTTTATTTTATTGTAATCCATTTACAAATGACAAATAAAGCTCTGCAAAATGCATGAGTTGACCAACATAATTGAGTGAAAAAACTGGTGTCAGACCATAATTTCTCATTTCCTTTCCCTGTGTAACTCTCATTAGGTTTTTCTTTTTTTATTGGAAATATTCATAAAATAAAAATTGTATCTATATTTCATAATTTATATTGGTACCTGAAAATTTGATGCTGGCATTAAAAAAAATGCTTTTCTAGTGTGCTATTTTGCTACATTTATGGAACTCTCACATGTGTGCTCTGACAATTTGAAAGGGGGAGAAAAGGCTTTCGGGTTCACTATTCAGGGTGTTACTTTGTTCTGCTGTCCAGATTTAATAAATCCTGCCATGTGGTGGTTCAATTTTATTTGGTTTTGTGCTCACCCAAACTCTTGAGAATAAACCAAAGTGCTTTTTCTTTCTAGTGCTGTGTTAGCTTTGTGCCTTAAATGGAAATTAAATGCAAATGCTTTCATTGCACGATCCCCTGGTTAATTTATCACATGTTTAAACACAGCAACATATTGGAAAACCTTGTTATTTCGTAATCTTCAGATTCTTTGCACAATGATATTAAGGAACAGGATAATGAGTAAAGATAAGCCAACGGGAAGGGTCTACAGGGCAATTGGCAACCATCCCACAGGCATTAGTTTGAGGTATCTGGTAAAATTGCTGGAATCAGCTTGCACTCTGACTTTATGACAGAGCAAAAAAGAAGGAAAAAATAAATCTCTGGAATTACACGAGGTGAATGATACACCAATTTTGAGCCTTAATTATGCTCTCAAGTAGCTTATTTTCTCCTTAAAAGTGTATGTTTTTGTAAAGCTCATGCTGTGTAGATTTTTAGTTAAAATTTAATATCAAAAGGTAATAAGAAGCAAGAGAGTGCCAACTTTCATAAAAGTGTTTTGCAGGGCATAGCATAAGCTTTTGCAACAGAGATGAACCCAGTACATGTTTGTGAACTTGTTTGATGGTGCTTGAGAGAAATTGGGGAGTTCCCATTGTTGTGTTGATACACCAGGAGTAAAAAAGCTAATCACAACCAGATGTTGGTGATCATTCATTGGGCTAAATTCAGGGGTGAGAATATGCACTTGGTGATGATTGTACACATATGAAAAGAGAGATAAGAAAAGGTATTGGAAGCTCTTTGGAAGCTCTTCACAGTCTCTTCTTTTTAGTACATCTTTTTATCCACATTTGAAGCTTTGGCTCATCATGTTAGGTATGTAAACCTGCTTCAGAATAAGCAACATCACTCAACATGCACTTACATACCATTTCACAAAGGCCTGCTCCCTAAACTGACTTTATTTAACACATACCATCATTCTGGACTTCACTCAGTCCCCATATCTTAATAATAATGTTTCAGAAATAGAGACCACTATTTTCAGTAGAATTTTTTGATCTCAGTAAAATATTGATAAGCTTCATTACATGTCTAAGACTAGAGATATTTTAAACAGCTTTAGGTGCCTTTATTATCATTTTTTAAAAGTTTTGACCCTCTATAATGCCTTTCAGACTTTAAATTCAATTTGAAATCTGGATCAACAAATAATGCATAAGCAATTCCTAAGGTTACTTTTAAAAATATTTTATCCACTAAAATTCTTCTTAAGAATATTTGTTTCTCCTCCTCAAATTATTCTATGAAATAATTCTATTGAAATAGGAAATATTGCCAAATTCATTCTATGAAGCCACTATCACCCTTATATTTAAACCAGACAAAGACACATCAAGGAAAATAAATTTCAGACCAATATCCTTGATGAACATAGATGCAAAAATTTGTAATAAAATATTGGAAAAGAGGGGAAGATGGTGGCGAATAAACTGCATCACCCCCGTGTACTGCGTCACTGTGCAGGTGAATAATGAGTTAGAATGGCCAAAAGTTATCTTGTTAGGAATTTCCAGCAAAATTGAGGTGCACTGAAACCTAGAGGAAGGATTTCCGTCGCCTGAGGATTTGTTACGGGGGCTCAACCGTGAGTGAACCGTGCGCCCGGAGATTCAGGCTGTTTGATCCGCAGTCCACCACGCTGCTAGAGACTTCGGCGCACCGGGAAATGGTGTGCCAGCAACGCAGAGGAACGGTGCTGCAGATTCTGTGGGCTTCCGCCAGCTGTGCCCTCACTGTGCTCCGGGCTGTGTTCTGGGTTGGAGACGGGGGAAGAAAGCAGTCCAGTTCTGTCCTCCTCACTGGACAGCCCACCGAGGAAGCCAGCAGACACCATCTTGGAGAGCTGACGTCACCATTGCCAGTTTTTGACAGATTGCAGCAGCGATAGAACAGGTGTGTGTCATTTAGACCATCTCCCATACAGCAGGGAAATTGCATAAAATCCCTCCCCAGCTTTCCAGGGGCGTGATTAACAGAGTGAGCGTGAATAGAGGTGTGGGGAAAGGTAAAGGCACCTTACCTCCAACTCCCCCCTCCCACCATTGGCTAAAACGAAAACTGTCTCGCCAGCTCATGGAGAAGGGGCTAGCGGAGGGAATCAAAACAATAAGGTGCCGGTTCCCAATAGCCGCGCTCCACTTCCAGGAAACTGCAGGCCCACAGTGTAGTTTGAACTGCCAAGAGGTATCACACTGGGAAAGGCCTCGCTGGCAGGAGAAGCGAAGTGACTAGAGACCAGGAATAAACCTAAGCTAACAGGTTTTGAGCAGCCTCACATGGATTGTTTCCTACAGCCAGAGGGCAAAATCTTGGCCTGGAAGGCACAGCGCCACCTACTGGAAGCGAAGAAAATAGAAGCCTAACAGTGCCTTTTTTTTTCTTTCTTTTGTTTAAATTTTTTATTTTTTTAAATTTTTTAATTTTAATTTTTTTCTTTTTTTAAATTATATTATTTTTTAATTGTAATTTTTATTTTACTGCATTTTATTATTTTTATTATTTCTTATCATTTCTTTTTCTTTTCTATTCTTTTCTTTTTCTTTCCTCTCTCCCTCTCTCTTTCTTGGTTTGCTTCCTTACCTTTTCCCCATCTTTCCTCTTAAGCATGACCACCCAGATTATGTACAACTTACTAAATGCAAATAGATGAATACTACGAATTGGTCTATAGTCCGCCTAAGCCCTTAACTACCCCCAAGTACTCCTGTCTATTCTCTTGTTAATATCCGCCTGCATTTGAGCAACCCCCCAAAGAAGCTAACATATACTAACCTCCATACCATCAAATCTCCCGACCTCAACATAAAATCCTAAGTTCAAACCTCAATTCTCTATATGCCATCAAAATCTGTAGGCCTTTAATGAAACTAATGAATTTACCTTAAATCACAATTAAATCCAACATCTCTATATATTGTCTCCCAACACAAAGGAGAGATATTGGAGCTATAAAAACCGAAACAAATTTAAAGAAGAAAACAGAAACACAGCAGTCAAACAGAGTTGGAAAGTAACGTGATCACCATGAAAAAACGAGGGAAAAAAGGTTTGCAAACAATGCAGGACAACTTAAATTCACAGGAGAACCTAGAGGCATCAGAAAAATGGACAGAGAAAGAACTCAAGGCATACCTAACTCAGATGGAATGGAATCTTAGAGAAGACTTTAGACAGCAAGTCCAAACAATGAAAGTATACTTTGAAAACGAATTACATAAGCAAATTCAAATGGCAAAGAATAAGCTCTACCAGGAGATAGAGATTAAAAAAAAATCAAACAGTAATCCTAGAAATGCAGGAAACCATAAACCAAATTAAAAACTCAAACAAGAATATTACAAGTAGACTAGATCAAATAGAAGTCAGAACATCAGATAATGAAGACAAAGTTTATCAACTTGAAAAGAATATAGTCAACACAGAAAGGATCCTAAAAAATCATGAGCAATCCATCCAAGAGATATGGGATGTCATAAAAAAACCAAACTTGAGAGTCATTGGGATAGAAGAAGGTGTAGAGGTTCAAACCAAAGGAATGAACAATCTACTGAATAAAATAATATTAGAAAACTTCCCAGATATGAAAGATGGAATGGATTGCCAAATCCTGGAAGCCTACAGGACCCCAAACATACAAAACCGTAATAGGCCAACTCCAAGACACATAATTATGAAGATATCCAACATACAGAACAAGGAGAGAATATTAAAAGCTGCGAGAGAAAGGAGGCAGATTACATTCAGGGGTAAACCAATAGGTTAATGGCTGATTTTTCATCACAGATGTTGAAAGCGAGAAGATCCTGGAACAACGTATTTCAAATGCTAAAACACAATGGATTCCAACCAAGAATACTGTATCCAGCAAAATTAAGCTTCAGATTTGACAATGAAATTAAAATATTTCATGATAAACAAAAGTTAAAAGAATTCGCAGCCAGAAAACCAGCACTGCAAGGCATTTTGAGCAAAACACTACAAGAAGAGGAATGAAAAACAGCACCCAAAACTAGCAGTGATTCTGCAATCTGTATACGGGGTAAAAATGGGATTTCATAACCCACTTGAATCTAAAGTATGAAATATGATATGTAAAGAGCTCTGTAATGTTTTGAACAACCAATAAAAAAAATAAAATAAAATATTGGAGAATCACATTCAAACATGTTAAGAAGATGGTACAGCATAATCAAGTGGGTTTAGTCTCAGGGTTGCAAGATTGGTTCAACATACACAAATTCATCAATGTAATTTATCATATAAATAGAGTTAAGGACAAGAATCACACGATCATCTTGATAAATGCAGAAAAAGCATGCAACAAAATCCAGAAACCATTCATTTTAAAAAACACTGGAAAAACTAGGGGTAGAAGGAACTTACCTCAACACTATAAAGACTATATGACAAACCTGAGAAACATCATACTGAACAGAGAAAAAAAGCATTTAATCTAAAATCAGGATCAAGACAAGGATGCCCATTCATACCATTCTTTTTTAAAAAATTTAATATGTGATATTTATGTTCCCTTAAAATAATAAGGCAAATTTCTACACATTCCCAAGTAATTTCTTGAGCGTCAATTCTGAGAATATCTTTGTGATATTTCTAAGGGATTAATGAGTGCACTGGTAGGATTTCTTTTATACACACACACACACACACACACACACACACACACACATATATATATATATATATATATATATATATATATATATATATATCCACTCTTATTTAACATAATTTTTGAAATTCTAGTCAGAGCAATCAGGCAAAAAAATTAAAGGGATACAAATGGGAACAGAAAAAGTCAAATTATCTCTGTTTGCAGATGACATTTTTGTAGATGACATAATTTATTTGGGAGCTCGTAGTTTCAAAGGTCTCTGTCCGTAGAAGGCTGGCTCCATTCTTTAGGGCTCAAGGTAAGGCAGAACATGGCAGAAGGGTATGGTGGAAGGAAAGTACCCCAAGGAATCCCACAAGGAATCAGAGAAAGAGTTTAAATGTACACATAAAAGTCACATCTGAAATGATTATAGACCTCCCAGTAAAGATGTCAAGGTGTGTAGGATATGTGACCTACAAGCTCAGAAGGGGAGATTAGGCTGTAGCTATAAATTTTAAAGTCAACAATGAATGAATAACCACAAGATTTAATAAAAGTGTTTAAGGAATAAGTGCAGGTAAAGAAGAGAAATGGCTAAGGACCAAACTCAGGAACTCTAACATTTAAAGGTCAGGAATAGAAAGGAAAAATATTTAAATGTGTTAATACAATTTTATTTTAAAGAGTCATCCATTCCTGTTGACCTGTTATTCATTTTGGAATTGACATGGGACCTGGTTATCACTTTCCAGTGCTTCTAAAAAGTTGCTGTCTGAAATCTAGATAAGTGTCTAATTGGAGTTATTTGGCCCAGTGCTGCACAGGTGATTGTATCAGTGTGAGTTTTGAGGCCACTTTTTAGATAATGGGACTTTCCAATGGGTTGATTATGGCACATTATCAAATAACTAAAAGTTCAGAGGAGTCAGTACATGTCAGGGAGAGAATGTTAAATGAAGTTTGGGAATGAGACACGAGTGTCTGGAGCTAAGAATCTCACAGAAGTGAAACATAAACTATGCAAGAAGGTCGCCTCATCGGATCAGAATAAGACTATCTGGCAGATAGGTCGATGCCTTCTCCAGGACCAATTTCCTGAAAATGTCTGAAGAATTCCTTTTTAGCTGTGTGTGAAACAGTCAAACCACATCAGACAAAACTATAATTTTTTTTCTTTACATTTCTAATTCTAACATGCAGCTAGAATGTTCTCACTTTCAGTTCTGTTGGTTAGAATCATGTCCACTGCTTCCTTCTAAGAGTCAGATTTAATTAATATGACTATCGACTATCCACCAGACACAGGCTAGTCAACTGCATATACATCAGCTTTTTTAGGGATTAAACTGTCATCTCAAAAAAGGCAGAAGTTCGTAGAATTAGCTTACTCTGCCATGGTTTAGAAGCCATGTGTAAATTTCCCAAATCCTCATGTGTGCAATATTTGCTTAATAGTTTGTCTCATCTGGAATATTTGAAAATTTAGTCCTGTATGATTTAGATGTGGTGTCAAGGGATGTCTTCACAGTTAATTTTCTTCCTTCATGCAGAGAGGACACATCTGATGTAATATAACAAGTTGCATTGCTAGGGTAAGAATAAATAACAAGCTATAAGCAAACAAACAAGAAACCAGGTCATAAAATGGAAGAGTTTTAGAAATGTGGCCAAACATTGTAAAGAGGCCTAAGTCTGGCATTCGATGATTAGGCCAAGTGGGTCTTTGCCAGTGTTACCCAGATGATTGTCTCCAGTGAGATTGTGTGCTTCCTTTCTGGGTTATTTGGGGCCTTAAATGAATAAATGCAGTTAGAGAATTATTTTCAGAAATTTAATAACCGTGGAACATCTTACACTTACCCATCTGGGACAAAACTGCCAAGGTAAATAAAACTTGGTATCTTTGCTTTTAACTTCATTTTCCAGTGGTACCAAGATATCATTTTTGACTGTTTTATCTGATGTTGAAACTTGAATGTGTTTATCTGGTTTCAGTTCTGCATCACCTTTCCAATAGGATGTTGGTTATTTTTATCATGAATATATATTATGTCTTCAAACGAAAAACATGAATAAATTCATGGTCCTCATTCCATGATGTGGGCTCCCTGTCATATTCCTCACTTGGAGTGGGCCTGGTCTTCTGGAGAGATGATATGGGCAGGCAGAGCAGCCAAACTTCCATGTCCCCAGATGCCAGGAGAGTGAGCATCCACTGGGAGATGTGTTCTCTAGTTCCCTCCCTGACTAATGCTGCTGTGCACATAAAATGAATCAACGCTACAGGCAACTGCATGGATAATTACTTGGTCAGGACCAGTAGGAAGAGAAAAGTTTCATGGAAATCAGAAACTCTGATGTAAGCAAGCCAAAGTTAACTCATAAATATACATATACCTTAAGGATAACGTTTCTTGCCTCTGGTACAAACCTCCCTCAAAAGACCCTTAAGACCAGTAGTTTAAAATGTGGATACTCATTAGTATTACTTGCAAGATGTGGCAATTTTTTTAAGCTCCCTAGGTTATTCCAACGGGTAGCTGTTATAGTTTGGATGTGAGATGCCCCCAAAAAACTCACATGTGAGACAATGCAAGAAAGGTTCAGAGGATTGTGAGAATCTTAATCCAATCAGCAAATTAATCCCCTTATAGGGATTAACTGAGTGGTAATTGAAGTACTAGGGTGTGGCTGGAGGAGGTGGGCATTGGGGACGTGGATTTGGGGTATATATTTGTATCTGGCAAGTGGAGACCTCTCTCTCTCTCTGCTTCCTGATCCACATGTGAGCTGTTTTCCTCTGGCACTCTCTTCCACCACGATATTCTGCCTCACCTCCAGACCCAAGGAATGGCGTCGATCTTCTATGGACTAAGACCTCTGAAACTATGAGTCCTCAAAAAAATTTTTCCTTCTCTACAGTTGTTCTGGTTAAGTCTTTTAGTTGCAGCAGCTTAATAGCTAAACAGTAGCCATGGAGGCCCACAGTTGCTACAGACCTCCAAAGTTCAAGCTAACAAGATGAAGAGTAGCTCTGTCTCTCATCATCATTGAATTCTTAATTTGCAGTTTTCCTAGTGTGACATCATTATGATCAGGTAGAGGCAATCAGGAGTGGAATATGTGTAACTCAGTTTGGCCAAGACCTCTAAACTCCAGTTTGGTAAAACTTGTTGATTGCTCTCACTTTTGAGGTTAAAAGGATGAAAACCACTTCATATTTCTGTCAATTTACTCTCCTTGCTTTGTTCTATTTCTGCAAGGTCTGGCTCTCTCTCTCTCTCTCTCTAGAAGTTCTGGATAATCTACAAAATTTCTTCAGAATTTATTACTTACTACTTTGATGTCTTTTCCGCCTCTTAACTATTTGATTTTATCTACTGGTTTATATTTGTCTCTCAGTAGTAATTCTTATCATATAAAAGAGGAACTGATGGCAGGGGAGAGAATAAAAGAGACTTGGGTGATGAAACATTTGGTGATTTAGGAAAGATCTGTACCTTGGTCATTGGTGGATCACCATGTACACAGAGTTGAAGGTAGCTTGGCCTCACTGCTCAGGGGAGCAAAGACTGTTTCCTGATCTTAAATTTCTGCTCAGAGTCTGTATCAGTGCCTAACCAGAGCCTTTCTCAGAACTAACCTCCAAGCCCATAGACCAGACCAGGACTGTGGCTAGGTCCTCCACTAAAATCTGTACTAAAGCCACTTACCCCAGCATTCTCTTTGAAACACCCAAGTTGGACCATCCCTTGTAGCCCAGACATATGCCTTTCTGTGGTTTTCTCTTGTCTTTTGTCATGATTTGTATGACCAGTTATGAAGGAAAGTCTTCACTGCTCCCCCTATCCAAATTGCATTCCATGACAAACCAGATCTTTATCCTCATATTATTATTATTATTTATTTTGTGTGTGTGTGTGTATGTGCACGCACACGTGTGTGTGTGTGTGTGTGTGTGTGTGTGTGCGCATGCTGGGGATTGAACCCAGGGCCTTATGCATGCAAGGCAAGCACTTTACCAACTGAGCTATATCCCTAGTCCTATCCTCATTTTCTTTAAAGAATGCTTTTGTTATTTAGTCACCAGTATTGGAATATGGCTTTCCTGTGAGTGATGTATGATTTTCATTAGTTCTCAAAGGCAGGGAACCAATAATTGAAATATGGTATCAGTTTTCCGCCTCCTATAGAAAAATGGCATCTAATCCCTTTGTTCTTCCGGCTTTGTGAAAAGATTCTGCCACTCTGAACTCTGCCATCTGGGATGAGGTCCTCTTTCCTTTCTTCTCACTTTTACTTACTTTCCTATTGGTCAGTTTTTCATGTTAAAAATAAAATGGGGGTAACTATTAACCATCAATCTCCCTGACATAATCCTACCATTCTCCCGAGTATATGAGCTAGAACATTTTGTTTACAATTACAGAAGGGTGAAATGTGCTATGTGCTATGTTTAATATATGCAAAAATAGAATGCATCTTATTTTTTATAAAATAAAAAATCTTTCACGTTAGCTACCATTTCCTTTATAGTGGGTCAGATAACACCAAATGAAACAAAATTAAAAAAAACTCAAATGCCCTCAAACCTCAAGTTTACCTTTGTGAAATACGTAGTCTTTTCAAGCTTTGAAAATTATCTTTGAAACTATTTCAGGGTCATCATTTGGATAAATGATCATTCAAGTCAAAGTTATACTTCTTAAAAGGGCAATTTCTCTCCTTTATTTAGAGGTCTTCAGCCACTCCTCCCCTTCAAGAGAATCAGAACAGGGAGATGCTGATGGACCCTCTGGCACCAACGCAAGGACTCTTGGTCTGAACTTTTCCTGGGTCATTGCTGGTTCTAAATACAGTGTGGCTATGCTGATCATACCCTTGAAATTATCTGGCTGGGGAGTAGCTATTCCTGCCTGGTTCCTTGAGGAGAGTACTTTGGTCTTATATAAACCAGTAACACTGATTCCATTCCTATGGACTTGCATTCTGTGGCTTTCTCACCCCTACTTCTAGTTCACTGTTTCTCTTAGCACCTCTGTGTACCATTTGAGGAGCTGGGAAGAAGAAACTCGCACCATGCTGAGGAGTGTGGGGGTCTGTTTGGGTTGCTCTTTGGCTGAACGGCTAGTTCCCTTCCTCAGCCCCTTCAATGCCCTGTCCATAGGTCCTCCACTGAGCCTTCCAGCCAAAAAGTGAATCATAAGCCCCTTCTCATTTTAACTTTCCTCTCAAATCATCTACCATGTCTGTGGGGTTTCTGACTTCTGCATCTTCTTTTCTTCTCCTCCTTACTTGTTAAAAAAGTAGCTTCTGCTCCCACCATGTTACTAAGACTGCCCCCTCCATTAGTCCATGGGTAGCCTGCCAACTGCCCAAACTCTTTGGTACTTTTGTATTTCCTTACTGGACCTCTGCTTCCTTGGACAGTCTGGTGCTTTCATTTTCTAAACACTATGATTACCTCATTCCACACAGGACTTATTTCTTATTTTCCTCTATTTTTTTCTCCTTCAATGCTGGTGTTTATGGGAATTCTATACTTGAATTGATTTTTTTTTATATTGCTAAGTCCTGGTTCATTGCTTTCATTCCCATATCATATTAATTTCTTTATGTTGATTTTTAAAAATATAATCTGGGCAGGGGTGGTAGCACATGCTTGCAATCAAAGCAACTCAGGAGGCTGAGGCAGGAGGATCTCAAGTTTGAGGCCAGTCTCAGCAACTTTGTGAGATCCTCAAGCAATTTAGTGAGACCTTGTCTCAAAATTTAAAAACAAAATTAAAAAGGGGCTTGGATTGTAACTCAGTGATAAAGTACCCCTGGGTTTAATCCCCAGTACTCAATTTTTTAAAATATGTATTTCCAGCTCAGAACTTTTCTCCAAACTTTAGACTTCATCATTCAAATATCTCAACTATTTCCAGACCTTTCAAACCTCAACATGTCTAAAATGAAGTCATTATTTTTCCCTTGAAATATTTTCAATCTCTATCTAGGCCCAGAGCTAGAGAACTTGGGAGTCATCTTTGGTTCTTTTAATTCTTTTATCTCCCGTTAAATAATGACTCACCAAAGCCTGCCAAATTTCTTCCTGTTCTAGATCCATCTGTCGGTGATGTCATTCATCTTCCTATCTATCACTTTTTAGTCATCCACCATTATTTGTCTATAATGGAAATTTGTCCCCAAAGTTTACATAGAATGAAATGGTTAAATGTCAATTTAAATAAAAATTTATGGCTGGGTAAATATACATTTTCTTGAAAGGCAAAAAAAAAGAAGAAGAAAAAAAAAAGAAAAGAGAAAGAAAAATATGTCCTTGTAAAGATACAAAGTGTTAATTATTATTGCTTTAATTAAGCTTCAAATTTAGTACCGACTTTTTTGGCATCTCAAGTGAGAATAGGTCCCTTACCTAATTCTTCTCACAGAAAAGAGGACTCTTCACAATTTAAGTTATAAACTCTGATTAGCTGAAGCTTTGTATTGACAAAGCCATGTTATCTCACTCTTCAACTTACAGATCACCTTATATTGGCTCTTTTAACCTGGTAAATCTTTGAGCACTCAATACTATCAAATATCTTTTGTAGAAGAAAGATCCTTCTCAATTTTCGCCAGTCTGACTGTCGGACATTTAGAATCTGTGTTCTCTGCAGTGGCCCCGAGTTCCCCTGCTTGTCTTACAGTTGTTTTTGCAACCTTGTCTCTTTCTTAAAGCTCAGGTTTCTCTACAACTCAGCATCTTGAAAACACTGAACTAGATTTCAAGCAGGGATTTTAGTTTGGGAAATAAGCTGCGTTCTCTTTAGGATTCAGACGTGCCTAAACAAATCCACAGGCCCACTGGGGCTAACTCACCGGGGCCATATTTCATAGTTGATGGAGGTGTCTTTAAGAAGATCTGTGCCTGCGTGAACACCCCTGATGGACCGTGAGAGTGCCATTTACAGTATTATTCATGAGTGAAACAATGCCCTTACAGTGATGCTTGTTAGCCTACTTGTAGACACGAGAAGAATCTAGCAGTGTCTCCTGGCATTAAAGTAGAGAGATCATGCACACCGTGTCTGTACCAGCTATGTCGTCTGCCTCGCTGGGAAGTGTTGGCAGCAGAGTGCATTTGCAGAGACTTCTAAATATGGTGCAGTGGTGAGGAGCTCAGTTGAAGTGCCAGAGAAACCTGGACCAGAATCCTGGTTCTGCTGTATCCTGATGAATGGCCTTGGACAAGTTCCTTCACCTCTCTGTGTTTCATTCGTTCAGAGCATTAAAAACAAGGCAGGTGAAGTACTTGGCACATAGCAAGTGATCAATATGTGGGAGTCAGTATTCCTATTATTATCATCAGACACCACCATATACATGTAGAGCAATGGAAGAGGAAAATGGCATGCCACATAGGAAGTGACAGGATGGCTCAGGTAAAACACCTTTTGGAGATTCATAAATTACTTACTTAAATACAAGAAGATTGAATGGGTTGGAATTTTTGCATTATCTGATGTACAGAGAGATCTATGTAATCTCATTTCCTATGTATAGAAATTGTGGCAGACACAAGAGAATGGTAGTTTCTTTAGAAACATCAGGATAAAATATTCTTTCCTGGACTCTAGTCTGCCTCTGGAATTATTAGGGTAGAGTCTTAAAATCCAGAGTCTATATTTATATGGGATTAGGAACTGCTGGTGGGCTCAGACTTTGTAAGTACTGTACAACCATACTTAGCCTTTCTGGAACATTTTTCAAAGTTGATTACTCCCCCTTTCTTGAAAGTGTCTCCTCCCTGTACTTCTATAAATTCAGTTTCTTCTGGGTTTCCCTCTACTAGTCAGATCTTCCCTTCTTGGTTTTCTTATTGGAAACTTAATTTTTCCCTCTTATGATTTGCTTTTCTTCAAACCTGTTAACTATTCATATTTCCTGAGATACTTTAGTCCTTTGGTCTCCTCACATGATATCCATCTTTAATACATCCAAAACCCACTTAATGGATGACTTAATGTTCCATTTATAGAAAGATGACCTGCAAGCCTATTTCTAGCAACTTCTCTTGAGCTTCTTGGTCTATACATCAAACTTTGGCAGAAAGAAGCCTTAAAAACAGAATTGTTGGGACTAAGCTACAGCCATCAAAGACAATATAGCTGTTTCCACTTATAGGAGTGACCACTTGACCCTAGGCATGTCCAGCCCCAAATCTAGGTAGAGCCATCTTGATGGGAAGAATATAGACGCTGGAACTGAGAGCTGGGTCAAATGAGTTCTACCATTTGTCAGTTACATAACCTTGGGAAAGTTATTGAACTCCAAAGAGGCTTCTTTTCTCATCTTTAACACAGGAATAAGGCATAGGCTTTCTAAACATCCTGTCTCTTAGCCCGATGCATAATTCCAGAATGTACATGTGTTCTTTGTTAGATTTCATAAATTTTCTTTTTGGAGTATTTTATTTTAAAGAGGAGAGGACTCCATATATACAATTATGATGTTGAGTGGTATCTTTCCTCGGCAATATTTCATTTTAAATTACCTCTTCCCTACTGGTTTAATCCAGCTTTGTAGAGCATGTATTGTACTGTTACCTTGGTAACCCAGCCTTTATTCCATTGGTTAGAATGTCCCAAGGTTGTCCATTATATTCCAGCACTCTCTTACCTTCAAGAAAACAAGTGCCCAATATATTAGAAACAGTATTTAACCCTTAGCAACCTCTTGTCTATGTTTTAAAATTTGGTGTGTGTGTGTGTGTGTGTGTGTGTTTCAGAAATACCTGCATTGTTTTGTAGACTATTTTTGGGGGTGGGGGAAGCCATGGAGGCAGAATTTTGCACTACAGTTTTGTTCTAAACACTAAATCTTTATGTTGTCTAGTTTCTAAGATCAAGACGTGTATTTTCTGTTGATAAAAGAAAGAAATCTAAAAATGCTCCCTTTTCCCATCATGTTTACTTTAGCAGTTAGTTCACAGTGATTGGGAAGACTGTCTCTTTGGAGTGGACACTATGCTCAAACAATGAAATAGGTTGAAAACAGAGAGTTTTAACCTGCCAATTCCAATTGTTGTTAAGTTGGGTTTTTCCTTTCCTTACCATTCTGCCTACTTTGGGAGTGGGCTCTTTGACCTCAGTAAAAAGTTGATGATAGCATTTCAAACCCTCAATATTAGCTTTCCTGTTGTTATTAAGTCTGTTTGTTTCCTCTGGCCATAAACTCAACAAATGTAGGGCAATCTCATACACATGATCTCTTATTGCCCTTGAAAAAATATTTTTACTCTTAATAATTACTCTATGAAAAGTTGGATATAGGTAAACTAATTATAATACCAAATTAAAAATAATGCTTCATTGGGAATACCTTTGAATCATAGTAAATTAATATCTAGTTTAGTCAGTGCTTTCTTCCTATCAAACTTTACTTTTATCAAAGAAGCATGTAAATTAAACTACATAAATAATAGTCTTCAAATATATGTTTTTGCTTTTTACCATTTAGTTACCTTAAATAGATGTAAATTTGAGGCAAAAAACTGCTGCTTGGATGAACTAAGAAATGTGGTACTTATAATACTCTAAACCAGATTTTTTTTAATTAAGTGGTAAACGAAAGACATGTAATGCTGACGTACATGTGGCCAACTATATACTTACTCTTGAAGTCCTCTGTATTATCTTGTCCTCGAGGGTCCATGTGGTGTCAGAGAGGGGACACTGTTCCATGAGTCAGCACATCTCTATTATTTCAGGTGGGCCATCTCAGCTAGGTGATATTTTGATCAACTTCATGGGTCTCAGTTTCTTGTTTACCAAAAAGGCATTGGCTAATAACATATTTCCTATTTACTTAAAGGGTTACTCTAAAGACTTGATGAGAAAAAACATGGATAATGGCATTAGTCTCAAAAAGAAAATTGAAAGAAACAAGAAATGTTGGGCATATGCCACATGATATAATGAAGAGTTTAAGTAAACTCAGAGAAGAAGAATTATATTACCCTTCCATATAAGCTTTTCCATTGTTCAAAGAGAAGTTGAACATGTGTTGGAGCTGGCATACACATCTTCTACTTTCAGCATTTCAAGCTCCTCAAGTTTTAAGGCTTTTCTCACAGGCTTATGAACCATAAACCTCTTGGCTGCATTCTCTTCCTGCTACCATTTTCTATCATTTGAGGAGCAAATTCCCTTCCTTATTGTCAGCTGCTTGTTCTCAGCATTTGTTGGAGAGCATTTCCATGTTTTGTTTACCCTTCTTTTCATGCCACACATACACCTACACTTGGAAGGCAGAATGATACTGTGGAAAGAGCACTGGACTGGTTGAGATCCAGTAGACTCTAGACAACAATTTTTTTTCATTAGCTAGCTCAGTAACTGTGCCTCATATTTGTGGAATTGTGAAGTCTCCAGGTTTGAAAAGATAAACAACAACATGATATGATAGACTTGGGATCAGAACTGAATTTAAATCCTTGCTTAGCTACTTACAACCTGGGTGACTTTGAAGGATTATTAAAAACTCCATGATCTAGGTTCTTCTCTTTAAAATGGAATAATAATATAAGGTTCTGGTGAGGACTGCATGACCTAATGCACATGCAGCACTTGGTATGAAGCCTGACACATATGAACCCAAGAAATAATGGTAATGATGATGATGATGATGATGATGATGATGATGATGATGTTGTTGTTTAGCCTCAACTTGAGCATGGCAGGTGGTGGCAAACTATTGTTGCCTTAGAGAGTCCATCCAGATTTTTACGAAGTTCTGAGGATTAGAAGTTTTTCCTGCTGGTCAACAAAAATTACATCTTTTTATCTCCACATATCCTTCTGTTCAAGTTCTCTATTCTAGGAAAACTGCCCTTTATCAATTTGAAGGTGTCTATCACATCCCCAAAACCCCCTACTCTCCTCATAATCTGTTTGATTTTTTTCTTTGATCTTTTTCCCTCCAAATTTTTTCAATCAACTTTTAATTAACTTTGTACTCTGGTCATCAATTCCATACCAACTCTTTTCAATCATCATTTATATGCAAAGATGGAAGAGTCTTTATTTCTAGGATATCTTGCAATTTTTCAGGCTACTCTTCCCTTTCTTCATGTGGAGGGGACCATAGGTAAATCAGAGAATGGACTTTTCTTTATTTATATTGCCAATTCTACCTATTTTGATGAAATGTCTGAAAGAGAACTCTTTTTTTATTTAAGGTTACCAAATTCTTTATAGAGTTTATTGAGAATATAACATAGTGTTCTCAATCCTATGGTGATTTTTTTTTTATGCAAGGAAATGTGTGGAAGCCCTGTAACATTTTTATGTACTCTAAAGGGTTAGATTAACAAATCAAATCTCACTACCTTCTGAGAGTTGGGCCTTTAAAAACATCATCAATCCAGTTCTATGGAAGAAGCTTATAAAACAGAGAAGTTGTGGGTATTGCCTTCTTCACTTTGCAGAGAGGTGAAACCAGAGTTTTTCCAGAGGCAATTATCAAATGGCTTCTTTGCACTGGTTAGTTTCTACCCAACTGGCCAGTGGTTGGGGTTATTGTAGGTTGTAGCAGACTGGCCAATTTTCAAAGCATATTCTATCCCTAAAAACAGAATTTCCCTTTATGTATTTGGAGACTGAACTTTGTACATCAGTTTTCCTTTTATGTTTTTCCCTTGTATTGTTGTACCTGGCTCTCCCACCCAATCAGACATAAGCCATGGGAGGGCAAGGAATTCATCTACTCTTGTTTGTCTTTTCCTACCTAACACAGCACTCAGCGAATCTTGTTGAACTGAATTGAAACAAGGACTAAGAGCTCAATAGACAGATGAGTTTAGTTCTGAAAGGACAGAGAAGATATAGACATCTCTGGGGGACATTATACTTTCTAGAGTTGTAAAAAATTTGGATTCAGATTGCCAATATGTATATTCTTTATTTTAATCAGTCGGTTATAGCATACATGAATCAATTTTTATCATATTTAAAGTCAAACTAATTATTCAAATTGTGTTAGAATTAAGCATGTATTAATGTTGAAATTTAAAGTGCAGAATAATGTTTGCATTTTTCACATTTGCTTTCTTCAGTCTTCATTAAAGAATATTTAGGGATTATCTTAGGTATCAAGATGGTGAATCTTGATCCTTATTGACAAAATTTCTATAAGCCATTTGCTTTGATATTTATAGAAATAGCAGTAGAAAAAGTCAATGTGAAAATGACACTTGGTAATGGTTATAATCTGTTTCCATGAGAAAAGAAAGAGATGCCCACTAAATAATAGAAGGATGTCATAGAAGTGACAAGGGATATATCTTCTTCCTCAGATGCTAGACCTATGGGAACTTACTATAAAGCATCTTCATTTTCCCATGATAACTCTTTGTTCCAATGAACAAAAAGAATACAAATTATTTTTTGAAGAATACCAAGGAAAACCTGTAGGGTCAAAGGAATTCATCCTCAAAATAGATGTTTTGGGCATGTGATTTTTTTCAACTCTTCAGTGCTAATTGAACTATATTTTTAAATATACCTGAGATATTACAATGGTCCACAGTAGACAACAGACTCTTTTCTGACTTTAAAACAGGTAATACAAGTGGGATACAACATATAGTTAGGGAAAGAAACACAGACAGGCAGAGACAGTGAACAAAAGACAAAGGGAGATGGACTGATTTGTTTTCTTGACTCCCATCTCTTCCAGTCTTTAATCTCCATCCTACCTCACATATTCCTGCCATTAACAAGTGGTTTGAATTAACTCCAGCCTGTAACTGCAGCAGGTTTGATCTTGAAAATTAATAATTGTCTAGAAATCTTCTTCAGGATCCCCTTTCATCAGGACCCCTGGGAGATAGGGGTATTTCACTCATTTAACACTCAGTATATATTTGCTCAGCATGTACCAGACACTGTGCAACATTAAGAAATGGGAACCAGTATTCTATTTCTAGCTCTCATTAGAATCAAAATTTTGTTTTGTGGAATTATTTCTCTCATATGAGTATAGATTGGTAGGGCAAGAAAATCCAGCTCTTCACCTCTTAGTTCCATGAGTCTAGAGGGTCCAGACAAGGTGTACACTTTCTAGAAGCAATTAGAAGGTCTTTTAAAATTTTTTTTAAATATTTATTTTTAGCTGTAGATAGACACAATACCTTTATCTTATTTATTTATTTTTATGTAGTGCTGAGTATCAAACCTGGTGTCTCACACATGCTAGGCAAACGCTCTACCACTAAGCTACAGCTCCACCCCCTTAAAAATGTTTTTATTGGTGCTTTATAGTATATATGATAGTAGTATTCATTATAACACATTAATAAATGCAAATATCATAATGTGCTCCATTTCATTCCCTGGTACCTCCCCTTTCCCTCCTCGTGATCTACTTTCTACACACTGCTGGTTTGAAGGTCTTCACTGGCTTGAGCGATTGAACCAAACATCTTTGGCATTCACTGCAATAGACACATGATGATATGAATATTCCTGACATGAGGTTACTGCTAAGATTTCTCTTTCTTAGCCTTCTACATTCTCTTTTCCACCCAGAACAGAGCCTGTACCCAGTGAATATATTATTCCTACTCCCATATTCTTGTACCAAGTTTTCCCATGTTTTAGTTAGGAAGAATTTTTTTTTTCAGCCTGTGACCCTTACTCATGTTCACCCAGCCCAGAGCTAGTGATGACTTCAAGGACTAAGCATGGTTTAGACTGACTCAAACAATTGCTGATCACCTGGTGCATACACACCTGCGCTCACCTAGTTATACCAGACTTGGATCATATGGTTATTCATATGACATCATATGGACTCAGGCAAGTTTTCATTCCAAGTTTTGTGGGGAATCTCCATGCTGCACTAATTTGCAGTCCCACCAGCAATGTATAAGTGTACCTTTTCCCACACATCCTCACCAACACTTATTATTGCTTGTATTTTTGGTAATTGCCATTCTGCTTGGAGTGAGATGAAATCACAGAGTAGTTTTGATTTGCATTTATCTAATTCTAGAGGTGTTAAACATTTTTTCATATATTTATTGATTGTATTTCTTCTGTGAAATGTCTGTTCAGTTCCTTGGCACATTTATTGATTGGGTTATTTTTTAAAAATTTGTTCTGATTAGTTATATGTAATAGTAGAATGCATTTTGACACATTGTACACAAATGGAACACAACTTCTCATTCCTTTGGCTATACATGTACAGAGTTACACTGGCAGTGTAATCATTCTCGTGTATATAGGGTAATAATGTCTGTGTCATTCTACCATTTGACCCAGCTATACCATTCCTAGGTTTATACCTAAAGGACTTAAAATCAGCATACTACAGTGATGCAGCCATATCAATGTTTATAACATCTCAATTCACAATAGCTAAACTATGAAACCGACCTAGGTGTCCTTCAACAGATGAATGGATAAAGAAATCATGGTGTATATACACAATGGAATATTACTCAGTCTTAAAGAAGAATGAAATTATGGTATTTGCAGGTAAATGGATGGAGCTGGAGAAAATGCTAAGTGAAATAAGCCAACCCCCAAAAAACCAAAGGTCAAATGTTTTCTCTGAAAAGTGGATGTTGATCCATAATGCTGAGGTGGGGGTGGAGTATGGAAGAATGGAAGAACTTTGGATTTGACAGGGGGAGGAGAGGGAAGAGAAGGGAGTGTGGGGGTGGGAAGGATTGTGGAATGAGACAGATATTCTCACCCTATATGTGTATGATTATACTACCAGTGTGACTCCGCACCCTGTACAGCCAGAAGAATGAGAAGTTGTGCTCCATTTGTGTACAATTTGTCAAAATGCATTCTACTATCACGTATAACTAATTAGAACAAATTAAAAAAAGAAAAAAGAAATGAACATAAAAACAACAATGTAACATTTTATTAAGCTTAGTCTATTGTCAGTTTCCTAGCTAATTATCTAATTATAAATTGATGCTTTAATTATGAAATCTTAATTCTTATTAGCTGAGATTCTAACACAATAAAACAACATATTGGAATGTATTAAAAAGAAAAGAAAAGAAAAAGAAATAGAGGGGTGTGTATCCCAACTGTCAGAAGAAGGAGAGATACAGATAACCCTTATAGGCCCACATCCAAGAAAGGGGCAGCAAACCCTCACCTAGCCCCAGGATAAGGCAGGCAGTAGGAAGTGGACACAGACAGCCCAGGGTCTTAGAGATGAGAAAGGAAAAAAAAAAGGCAAAATGAAGTCCCCACAAGTCTTGAGAAGGTTGTGTGGGAATATAAAGGAGATAACTACCAGCATTCAGTGATATGCCCAAAGCCTTCTCCCAGGGGAACCCAAGAGCCTATGATCCTAATCATTTTCCTGGGAACGTTCACTTCCAGAAATCCTGGCTCCCTTTATCTGCCCACACACAGACACTGAAAAGCCTTCCTTGTTCTAGGCCAGATCCTATGGGGACTATTGGGCAAGGTCATTCCATTCCATGTGTGTTTCTGTCTGCCTTTCTAAGAGAGAGAGAACTGAGTTCTAACTTCTTCAACACTTCCTCTTTTTCTGAGAGAAACCCCTTCTGCAGTTTCTTATTCAGTCTCCTCAAAGCATCCCCTTTCCCTTGACTCCTCCTACTATTTATCCTCCCTGCTCCTCCAAATCCAGTGTATTGACCTCTTCTTCAGCTGTTCATTTGGTCCTGTCTCAATGTTTCCTATACCCTCTTTGAAGGACTTCAACATATTCAATCTTTACTGCTTTCTTCTGCAAACTAGTTATCCTAATATTTTATTCAGTGAAAAAGCTATTCTGAAAATCTTGTTTTCATACCAAGAGTTGCATAGCCAATTTTGGAACTTCAAACATCTGTAATGCTAGGAAATTTTTCATAATTAAAAAAAACAAAAACCTCAGACGTAAAATTTTCAAAACCCTAAAGAAAGTTTCCACTGTGACTGTCTACTCATTCTAGATATTTTTACCCTCAATCTAGTTTCACCGGAGCCCTCCTTACTCTTCTTTTCAAAGGACTTCTATGCATTTACTGATTTTCAGGCTCTGTCTCTTTTCAAAGATGCTTTTCTGGGGACTGTTGATTTCCAGCCATTTCAACTGCATGAGTTACGCAAGTGTGAAAACTTTTTTCCCCCGACTCTAAAAAAAGATGCTCCAGCCAATTTTTTTTTTTTGTACTGATAATACAGGCAAAGGATAAAGAACAAAGTTGGGCATTGGTGTAGACTTTGAAGATAAAAGAACACCAGGAAAACTTATATCTCAAATCAATCACACAACCACAGCTAGGAATGGCAAATCAGATCTTCGAGTTAGAGAACTACATTTTATTCCATTTATGTCTACATTCTTATTAGTATCATCATTTTCTTTGCCTCCTTGGACATTTAAGGGAACACAAAAAGTTTTACTAAGTATAGAAGTTATAAGTTATAACAGAAGTTTTATAAGATCATATAATGCAATGTGTCTATAGTATGCTGAATTTATAAAGTTTCTTTTTTGTCAGTTAATACTAGTTCACCAGTAAGTGTGTTGCACTGTGGATTCTGCTGAGTTTGAGAAACTTGGAATCTAAGGGGAATTTAAAATTTAACTCCTATCTCTAAATGTAATCTCTGTGTGTGTGTTTGGGTGTATGCAGGGACACATTTTTAAATGAAACCATAAAACATATGTGAGTTTCAGCACATATAAATCATTATTTGAGAAATTTCTAGGCGTTACTAAATTCCCTGATGTCTCTCAGAAACAAAAATGTCTGTTTCTCATAAATTTATTTATAGAAAGGCCAAATGAAACAAAATGTCACAGGCAAGACACAGAACTGATTGAAGAGTGAGTTGACAGTTTTACCATTGGGTTTTTTTAAAAAAGAAAAAAAAAATTATGGCATTGCTTCTATTAATGAAGAACATGTGCCCTGTCACACTTGATTGTGGGGAACTTCATTACCAGAGGTAGAAATAGCACAGAGATGGACTTCTGAATGTGGATTCAGAACTTTGCCTCTTGTTCTCCTCTCCCTTCTCAATGGCAGCCATTGAAAAGTGGGTCGTAGAGCTCTGTGAATCAAGGGAAGGGTCCTCTTAATTTTACCATCAAATTCTCTGTATCATTTAGGATTCATTCATCAGGAAGTAGCACAGTTCTTAATTCACAGAAACTTTAAACATAAAGGTCTTCAGTTTGCTCACAGTGAGATCTAGGCGTAGGTGGTTCCAGATTTGCTGCAGAAGAGTCCACATCAAGGAACCAGAACTTTTCTTTCTGCTCTGTCATCTTCAGCTTGGTGGTGACTGGCTCCTTCAGCTACAAGACAGATGCCAAGAAAGCATGGATTCAGAGAACGGGTTGGAGGAAAAGAACTTTTCTGTTGTCAGGAGGATAAGTCTCTCCCAGAAGATTCTGAAAAAATATGTGTTTCTGACTCCTTGAAAAGAACAGGTCACCACCCCCCACAGCTGCAAGGAATATTGGCAAAGGAGAACGGGAGTGCTGTGATTGGATTGGACAAACTGGAAGTCATCTCCAGGGCTAGGCACTTGGATACCCACCCCCCACTACCCTCTGTAATGTTGTGTTTCCCTTGGCAAGAAAGAAAGGCACAATGCGGTTGTGCCATTAAATTGTGCCTCTTGTCCAGGATTGGGACATCTTGTCTCCCTCACTTTTCTGGGACTCAGCAGTAGGACACTTCAGATCTCACCTCACCTTGGGTTCTAGTTCTTAGTCAGGAATCCTCCTGACTATTGATTCCTAGAGAAAGGCACTTTGTTTCTCAGGACGAGGTCTAATTTACCTTTCATAACCTTTCACATATGATTCACAATCTCATATTTCTGTGCTTTCTCAGCTGCTTTTTATTTTAAGCCAAAGAGGTCCCAACTTCAGACTTTGATTTTGCTTTTCTCCCACCCCTCTGGCTGTTTCTCTCGGGGCCCAGACTGTAAAGGAGAGAAGGCTGTTGGTTTTCTTCTCTTGTTTCCAGTCTAGAAGCCTCTGTCAGGACATGGTCTGTGATGCAGGGCATCTAAGTTCTCTTGTTTCTGCTGTTTAACACTCTCCTGGCTTTTCCACCTTTCCCATAAATGTTTGATTGCTGGGAGCCATCAGCCAAGTAGGTATGACAATCTCCTTGCCAGCCTACTTCCATGCTGTCTGTGGAAGGACTTCTGAAAGGTGACCTTGCTCAAGGACCAGGGCAGGATCCGTGTTTAGGGTGTTCCCCCTTTAGAATAGGGCGGTTTAGCATAATAGGAGATTAGGGTGTTCCCCCTTTAGAATAGGGAAGTTTAGCATAATAGGAGAGTAGGGTGTTCCCCCTTTAGAATAGGGCGTATCCTGCTGCTGAGTTCCTCTTGAGTGCTTAGGGTCAGACAGTATATTTTGGGAGACAGAAGCCCATGCGGAGTGGATTTAGGCAGGAGTGGATTTGGGAGAAGTGGATTTGGGCAGAGAACGTGGATTCCCCCAGAGCGTGTTTATAGACGGCCCGTGTGAGTTGGGGAATAAAGAATTGCTGTTTGAATCTACAAGCTGTGTGGAGACTCGTGATTTGTGCCCAGCCAGAGACTGCGGCATTTGATAATATGCAAAATGGTTCTGCCCAAATTGATTTTTCATTATAAAAGTCAGTTTTTCAAAGAAGTTTGTCATTATTTTTGAAGTCCTATTTTAACCTGTTTATTTTTTTAAAAAAGCAATTTTGAGTTCAATTGTGTGTAGTAGTTTCTTCACAAACAAGAAAGGGGTATATTTTAGATATTTCACATTGTTTGTAGATTGGAAGGTATAAAACTGTCCATTTAGATTTTATGTACATTTTAACAATTGATTTAAAAGCAACTGAAAATAATAAACTAGTACAGTATTCATGTTCAAGGGTGCTCTGTGATGTTTACAAATCAGTAATTTGCCACCAACAAAATGTATTCCATCTAGTGCACAATCTTGAATATTCCTGCAATCCAAGTTGAAGAAAAATGAGATCTAAATTAAAATGAGAGTCTCACTTTTGAAATTGAGTGCACCTTTCACCTTTTTTTTAATGTTAGAGGTCTTTCTTATTTGGATTTTAATTGTTCTTTTATCATCATTTAGTCATCTTCAATTTAACTATCATTGCTAAAAAATAATTATCTTTTGTAATGCATTGTCCCATTATCTTTATCACCTCAAGTCAAATGCAGATGTCTTTCTTGGATCTCATAAGGAAGGTTCAGGAAGTGGCTGGGGTTGAAGAGAAAAATATGACTATAGAGGAGGAGTCCAAATTGCCCTTCATGAAAAATTAATATAAAAAAAAAGAAGGCTCTTTTAATATGGCGGGTGGCACCTGTATTCTCTATTCCTGCACAAAGGAGAAACACTGGGTAAGACCTCTTGAAGGACAAGAATGATAGCATTTGTGCTTTCCTGTGCTCTCAGTCTTGCCTGGCAAATCTTTACAGTGAAATAAAGGTGGAGATAAGAAGTTTATATCTTTGCTTCATTTTCTTGAAAGCCATCTATCCCAAGGTAGCACAGAACTGAACAAAATAGCTTAGATACCAATTGAAAAGGCAGACTCAGAGTCTAGAAATGCAAAATAACAGCCCATATGCCAAACCACATGCATTGTAAGGTTTGATACTTCTGAAGGAAGATTTAAAAGGCGATAGAGAATTCCAAATTTGGAACCCACAGAGACATCTGGTATCTTAGAACTTTCCACTTTCCCTTGGCAGATATTTCAGCTAATTTTCCCACCTTGGTCAGAGTGTATAATTCTTTTTTAAGCTTATTCTAATTTTAACATATTCTATTTCACTGTTACTGTGAAATGGCCCTACAGTCAGGACCAACCATTTAATGTTAACAGTTAGGTCATTTAGCAGTTTCTTAGTAAAGCAAAATAAAGGGGCAGAGTTTAATTAACATTATGGGTACAGTAAAAGGGTATTTTTTGTAGCATTTATGCAGTTTTCCAACTTTTGATCTTCAAATTGAAGCATGTAAAAAATGATAGATTAATCAAAATGTAGAGAAAGCATTGTATTCCAAATGTCATTGCTCATCACCAGTGTACATGAGGTAGCTCTCCCAAAAGTATCTTGAAAGGTAACATATCACACTGCTTGTTTCCTACAAACCAGCTAGTAACAGGTCTATATCTACTTGAAGAATTCATTTGTTTGGATCTGCATTTGTTGAATGTGGATGGTAGGGTAGAATGAGGACTGAAAACCTGGGTGAAGCCCTGGGACAACTATTCTAAAGAATGAACCAAGAGATGCAAACCAGGATTATTGAGTAGCAGTGAGGGCTCATTTGAACTTGGATAGTAATAAATACTTAGCATCAGCTACCTCTATTTACAGCTGAAAGGGAACATCTTTTTTTTCTATTTATGTATGTATGTATTTGCAGTAATAGAGATTGAACCCGGGTGCACACTACCACTGAGCCATACCCCAAGACCGTTTTTTTTTTTTTTTTTTTTTTTTTTGATAAAGAGTCTCTCTAAATTGCCCTGGCTGGCCTTGAACTTGCAATTTTCCTGTCTCAAACCTCATGAGTTCCTGAGATTACAGGTGTGCACCACAGCAGTGTGAAGGGAATATCTTATTCGAATTCTTCAAATGACAGATGAGAAAATGGGACCTCAAATAAGTTAAATGAGTTATCTAAGTCTATACAGTGAATGACAGAGTGATTCTAACTTCTAGACCAGATGTAGGAATAATATTTATAAAGCCAAATATTTCTTAAGGATTTTAAACTACAATAAACTTTAAAGTCATTAAAATTCAGAATTCCTCTCTCTCTCTCCTGCTCTACCCCCATTTGTCCTGTCAGAGAATATCCCAGAGTTTATTTAAAATATTTTTTTTAACTTGTGATACCATTTCTCAAACTACTGAGTCAAATCTTATTAGTAGCAAAAGAAAAGGGAAAATGTGAAAACTTACTTTCACTTGATCAAATATATATATTTAGTTGATAATTTATTATATTTTAGTATTTGTATTGGTTGATCAATCAATAGATAGATTTTTTGTTTTAGGTTCAGTTGTCTAAATTTTTAAAAATATGTCACCAGTTTTTCAAGAATACTTCAAGAAATGAAATGAGGAGTTAGTATTTGTTACTATTTGTTACCAACGCTACTTGCTTCACTACAACATCACACAGTGAAGTTTATTTTACATACTCTGAAAGAGATGGTTCTATTTCCCCTATATAAACAATAGAGAAACTAAAGCTCAGAGCGGTCAAATAGCTAATCAGTCACTGAGCCAAGTTCCTCCTTACATAATCTAGTTTTTTACTCCTATGCCCTAAGTAGATTTTGTATTTGACCTTTAAAGAAACATTAAACACTAATGTCAATGATATTTCAAAAATATGAAAAGGATTCAAGATCAATTTGCCTAAGAAAGTTTTCACTAACAAATTATAGCCCGTATAAAAGTCTTTCATGTAGTTGGCCATCAGTCCTTACTATCCAGGGACTTCCGTAGAGACATATTCAATTTGAAATAGAATTGACAAGTCATTTATTTGACCAAATTGTTCAGGAAAATGAGTCAACATAAACACTGAATAAGATAGGTATCAACTTACTTCTAGTTGTCCTTGGGAGCCTCCTAAAATAGTCATTAATGGTTTCTGGCTCAAAGCATAACTAAATTTTGCTGCATTAGTAGAATGCTTTCCAATAATGCCCAAATGGACAAATGAAGCTCAAATTATCATTACATTTGAAAGACATGGTAATTCATTCAACTGTGATTGAAAAATCTAGTCCTGAAGAACCGAAACTTTTTCTACCAGCAAATTTCATTGCTACTATACTTAACCTACTTACTCAAAATAAAACATGACAGTTACAGGTGTTTAGATTCTATTTCATTTTAATACTAGGTAAAGCAAAAGTAATCATAAATGCCTTCATAGATAAGGTAGGCTAAAGAATTATTGGTCTCTTCATTCTCAAAAAGTCTAGTGTGACTGACACTTAGACATGAGACCTTGTCCATTTCTTAAAAGGTGACAGGCTCTGAGTTAGATGGAGAACAGTGATGGTAATTGTATTAGTCTGCTTTTCATTGCTGTGACAAAAATGCCTGACAAGAATGACTTAGAGGAGGAAAATATTGTTTCAGGCTATGGTTTCAGAAGTTTATTCCATGGTCTGCCATCTATATTCTGAAGTGAGGCAGAACATCATGGCAGAAGAGATATGGGGGAGGAAAGCTGTTCAACTCATGGTGCATGGTGACCAGGGGAGGGAGGGAGGGAGGGAGGGAGGGAGGGAGAGATAGAGAGAGAGAGAGAGAGAGAGAGAGAGAGAGAGAAACAGACTGAGAGGCACCAGAGATGAAATATAGACCCCAAAGTCATGCCCCAAATGACTCTTGCTTCCTGTTCCCACATCCTGCCTCTCTACAGCTTTTACCCAGTTAGTCCATTCAAATTATTATTAATCTATCAAATGAATTAATCCACTGAGTAGGTCAAAGCTCTCATAACATTCCTGCATTAACATATGAGATTTGGGGGTACATCTTACTTCCAAAGCAGTAAGTAATCCAGGCTATTATAGGACTTGGAGACGCCCTTGTAGTAACAATAACATGGAGGGATGTCCATGTTATAAAGTGAAAATATTTTATAGCATGGAAAGCCCCTGCAATATCCTTTTAATTAAAATTTGAAACATTGTTATTATTTCTGGGTCTCAAGATGGTCCAGTGTGACAACATTAAAACATATTGTGGCTCAGAGGATTTGGATGTTTTTAAATAGGAGATGGTGGTAGAAGTAAACTTTATAGTTTTCTGGCCATTACAGGGAGAAATGACAAGATAATAGAAAACTAAGAAAATGTATAACGGAAAGTACAATAGAAATGATTTTAAGTACAATGTAAGCATTTAAATGCTATATTATGATTTATAATTACAAAGTACTATGTGTTTAAAATGAAAATAGAGTTGATAGTATACATTTAATTCAGTCAATCCAAATAACCTAAACATCAGATATAAGAATTATATGGAGTAAATATACTTTAAATTTATGAAGAATTCATGTATCTTTAGTTCTAGAATGGTTTATATGAAATTGTTTTGTAGTAATATCCCATTTAATAATTATGATGATATAAGATAGGCAAAGCTTTTATTTATCTTGATACTGGGGATTGGACCCAGGGCCTCACACATGCAAGGTAAGTGCTCTACCACTCAACTATATCCCCATACCAATTAAGTCATTTTTAATATCCATTTAACACAAGGGGAAAAATATTCTAAGAAGGGAAATGTTTTTCTCAGGCTGAGAAGGTGGCTTATGTTTTTTATATCCTGAAAGTAAAAGACCTTTGGTCAAACTATATTTTTGCGAATGGCTTATGCCCTGCTCAGTCTCTTTTTGTCAATAAAACATCACACTTATTTTTGATATATTTATATTTATAAATTATACTTTATTATTTCAACTCTTGATTAAAAGCAAATATATACTATAAAAATTTAGCAATCAGAATGAAGTGGGCAGGAACCAACTGGAATGATTGCCAGGAGGGGCACCATGAGGATATCCCAGAAACAGATGGCATGGCCATCTTCGTGTATATCAGCTGTTTATCTGCCCTATGACAGGAAATACAGGTCATCCTGTTTTAAGGAATTCAGGAGAAGTTTTTGACACACATACCATTACTGTCCAGATATGTCCTTGTTTCGACAGAAATGGATCTAGCAGCTCAAATGATGCTGAATCTTCTCTTTCTCCATCTTAATTCTTCTTTACTTTTTATTAGCTCCATTTTCAGGAGGCCCTTCTCCTTGTCATGCAAGATGACTTTTTTTCAGTGCTCCCAGAGTTGTACCCTATTCTCTCAGCAAATGTTAGTGTCTATCTGTTACCCCAGAAAAAGTCTTGAGATACACCTTGAATTGGCTCTGATTGGTGCTTAGCCCTGTGGCCAAGGGAGTGTGATTCCCTGAACACTGGGGACAGAAGTCAGCTCCATCCAAACCATTTGATTAAGAGTGGAGGAACAGCACACCCGAGGGCCTGAAGCCAACAGAAGGGAGAAAAGGGACATCCAGTGACTGACTAACAATATCTACTTTATTTCTCCTTCCTCTAAACTCTGGCAACTTTATTACTTTCAATTTTTTTCTAAATTATAAAAGAATGCATTTTCACTTAGAAAATTTAAAAGATAAAATGTAAGAAAAATCTGTGACTGGGGTTGTAGCTCAGTGGTGGAGCACTTGCCTTGCATGTGTGAGGCACTGGGTTCAATTCTCAGCACAGCATATAAATAAACAAGTAAAATAAACCTCCATTGACAACAATTAAAAATATTTTTAAAAATAAGAAAAATCTATAAAGAAAGATAGTAATGATACACGCTATTTGGGCTTGTTTTTAATTCATTACTATACTGAGGGATAGCTTATGGGGTCAAAGTTCACCCAAGGATCCCTTATTCGTTTCCTGACTCAGGTAGGCCCAACACTCCACTTTCTCTTCTCTGAGAGTATTATGTTGAACTGCAGTGAAATTGCAAGATCTCCAGAGAAAAAGCTGAAATACTTAGGGTTATGTAGATAGCTTTGGTCTCACTTTTCTTTTAGGATTACAATTTTCAATGAGTTTCAAGGACCCAGAAATTTTGCTTTTGTGCTGTTGTGCTAATCTGCTAAAATATTTTCTTTATGTTATATCCAGATTTTAGTTGTTTCAATCAGTGAATCATTCAGTGTCTAAACTATTATCATGTTAGAAAATAAAGTGATCTTTTATTCTTTGTGTTTTTACTACCATATTTTATTTCTCACCTATTTTAAACAAGTATTTTATATTTTACACCCAGTAATTCTGAAATTCTTGACAGTCTAATTCTGTGCTGTGCTGTTGACCCTTGTTCAGCAGAGTCTTGTTTTTACATTATGCAAGTGTAGACTGTGAAGTCACTGTTACAGGGACTTCCTGTGTGGGATTTCTGTGAGCAAGCCATTTTCCATGTGGGGATTAGAATTTAGCTCTGTTAGGTAGCTCAGCCTTTTATCATTTTGGGGTCATTTTTGTTATTTGGTTGCTTTGAGTTTTCTGAGATTACACATCTATGCAAAATTAGTCTTCCCAGGTTTGTGATATGACCCCAGGGGCAACTCCCTTGCACACGGACTGCAAGGCCTTGATTATCTCCTGTAGTTGCTCTGGTGACTGCTGAAACCTTCATCCACCAAGTTCAAGGTCAAGAGAAGATGCAAGGTCAGCCATAGTGACAACATGAGTTCAGTTTGCTACTGGCCTTTCGGCTGCCTAGTCTTTTTAGACTTCTATTTCCCGTCTATATCTGATCCTTTATTTTCTCTTTTTTACTTTATATTTAATAGAAACTTATCTGCTTCCTTATTTTGATCTTAGAGCAATTTTCATTCCATTGTTTGGCTGTGTTTTGAATATTTAATTCTGCTTTTATTTTTAAGTTCTGATTTCCATGGTTTTGTTTCATTGTGATTCTTGTTACTATGTCTTTTTGTTTATGTGGTTATTTTTTATGCCCATATTTTTATTTGTAAACTGAGTATGTCTTTCTGTTTTGGATGTCTTTTGTCAACATAAATTGGCTCTTTTTAGTCAGCATGTAATTCAAATGTGATATCTGCCTTTTTAGTTAATAACTTCCTCTCCAAATTAATTGGAACACAGTTTGTGTCACAAAAGATTAAAAAAAATAATGACAAGGAATCATAAAACTTATTCTTATGGAAAATGAAATAAAAAGGGACAAGTTATCTACCAATTATAGAATTGGGAAAGACTTAAAATTTTTTTATTATAGAAGTTTACACTATTTATATGTAGTATTGCCTTATTTTAGTCAGCTTTGTGCTTCTCTAATATGTCTCACAAGAATAATTTGAGGAGGAAAATTTTGGCTCATGGGTACAGAGGTTCAGTCCATGGTTGGCAGACCACAGCTTTAGGCCCGAGGTGAGGCAGAGCATCATGGCAGAAGGGCGTGGTAGGGGAAAGCAGCTGGGAACCTGGCAATGAGGCAGAGAGAGCTCCACTCACCAGGAGCAAAGTATAAATCGCAAAGGTATGCCCTCAGGGACCTACCTTCTCCAGCCATTCCTGACCTACCTACAGTTACCACCCAGTGAATCCATATCAGTGATTAATCCACTAATTAGGTCATACCTCATAATCTAATCATTTTACCTCTGAAAATCCTTGCATTGTTTCCCACCTGAGCTTTTGGGGGACCCCTCACGTCTAAACCATAGCATACCTGACATAGTTCACAATTTCTCTTTGTTGTTATTATTGCCTATCATTTGTTTTCTGACTTTTGCTATTTAAACTACAGTTTGACTATTTTGATCCTATTTTGGGAATCTGAATCTGAGCATTCTTCATAAATACTTTCTTGATGTTCGAAAATAAAAATTTTTATGACTAATTTACATGTCTCTTTTGTTCAATCTAGTTAATTGTAATATTTATTTTCCACATTTTATTATCTGTCTTTTTAAATTTCTGTCAAAGGCAGAAAAAGGTTTACTAAAATCATCCTCACTGATAGTTTTTTTTTTGTCTTTTTCTCCTTGAGTTTCAACCAGTGTGTGTGTGTGTGTGTGTGTGTGTGTATAATCAAAGCATGCAGTCTTTTAAGATTTGTGATTTTTCCAAAACAAATTTCATCTCACTTCAGTGAGAAGGTTAGCCATTAAGTCTAGAAACAGTAATAAATGCTGGAGAGGGTGAGGGAAAAAGAGAAACAATTTTTCACTGTTGGTGGAATTGTAAATTAGTACAAACACTATGGAAATCACTATGAAGGTTCCTCAAAAGACTAGAAATGAAACCACCATATGACCCAGTTAAACTACTCCTCGGTATTAATCCTAAAGAATTTTAAAATTGTGTCAGATTAATTTTACTCTTTTCTATTCCCATACTCCCTCCCTTCCCTTCATTCCCCTTGGTCTAATCCACTGAACTTCTATTCTCCCCTTTCCTTGTTGTGTGTTAGCATCCATATATCAAAGAGAATATTCAATCTTTGGTTTGGGGGGATTAGCTTGCTTCACTTAGCATTATAGTCTCCAGAGCCATCCATTTACTGGCAAATGTCATAAAGTCATTATTTTTTTAAGACCAAGTAATATTCCATTGTTTATATGCACTATATTTTCTTTATCTGTTCATGTGTTGAAGGGCACCTTGGTTTTGTTCCATAGCATAGCTATTGTGAACTGAGATTCTATAAACATTAACATGGCTGCATCACTGTAGTATGCTGATTTTGGATACATACCAAGGAATAGTATAACCAGGTCAAATGGTAGTTCCATTGCTAGTTTTTTGAAGAATCTCCATACTGCTTTTCAGAGTAATTCCACCAATTTGCAGCCCTCCTAATAATGTATGTGTGTACCTTTTCCCCACATCCTCACCAACATTTATTGTTACTTGTATTATTGATAATTGCCATTCTCACTGGAGTGAGATGAACTCTCTATGTAGTTTTAATTTGTATTTCTCTAATTGCTAGAGATGTTGAACATTTTTCATATATTTGTTGACCATTCATATTTCTTCTGTGAAGTGTCTCTTCAGTTCCTTTGCCCATTTATTTATTGGGTTATTTGGTTTTTTGGTGTTAAGTTTTTTGAGTACATTATATACTCTGGAGATTGTTGCTCTATTTGGACTGCAGGTGGCAAAATTTTTTCTCCCATTCTGTAGGATCTCTTGAATCTCAACATCATGTACAACCATAAGATTGGGATTCTATTTAAATTAAGATATACTCCATGTTTGTATAAGTGTCAAAATATACTGTCATGTATATCTAAAAAAGAACAAATAAAAAAAATAAAAATACTCCTCTCCCCAAAATGATTCTTTGGAAAGAAGGGAATACAGTTTTTAAAAAAAACATTTTCAGATGTGTCACAGTATATATGTTTACTGTAGAAAATTTGATCAGTATATAATATTAAAGGGAAAAGTTTAAATCACCTAAAAAAATTAAAGTCATTACACTAAAGTGATACATGTATGCCTCTGTTTTTGGAAATGCAGTTCACGATAGCCAACTTATGGGACCAGCGAAGGCATCTGTCAATGGATAAAAGGATAAAGAAAAGTGACAATGGAGTTTTCCTCAGTCATAAAGAAGAATGACATTGTGCCATTTGCAGGAAAGTGGATGGACCTTGAGAGCATTTTTAAGCAAAATAAGCCAAACTCAGAAAGTCAAGGGTCCTCTGTTTTCTCTCACAAGTTGAAGGTGGGGAGAAAGAAGGAAAAGAAACATATGCAGGAGGTTCAGGGAGCTTTCAAGAAAATTGAAAGAAGACCAGAAGAATAGAGGAAAGGGACTTGGAGAGGGAGGAGGGAAGGGAAAAGAGAAATACTAGAGAACATTATTGACCAAATTATACTGTCATATTGTATGTCTGTATGAATATATAAGAGCAAATCCCACTATTATGTATAATTTTAATGTACCAATAAAATGTGGAAAAAAATGATTCATGATTTTCATGTCTTTATTGAGTGCTATGCCTTTTAATCCTTAGAGCTCAAATTACATAGTATTTTACCTAAAAATTAGCATATCTTTGGCCAATTATAAATTTCAAAAGTAATATATCTGCGGGCCTATAATTCCAGCAGCTTGGGAAGCTGAGACAGGAGGATTGTAAGTTCTAAGCCAGCCTCAGCCAAAGTGAGGTGCTAAGCAATTCAGACCCTGTCTGAAGATACAAAATAGGGCTGGAGATGTGGCTCAGTGGTGGAGTGCCCCTGAGTTCAATCCCCAGTACTCCCCACAAAAATGTAATATATCTTTAAAATTTTCCCCAAATAAAATGAAGAATTTAAATTTTTGCTTTTACTTGTTGTTGTGCATTTAATCAAAAAATATTTATTGAATATCTATTATGTTTCTCTACACATTATAAAAGTTGTAAAAAATAAAGACAAAACCTTTGCCTTCTTGGAACTTATGAAAAAAACAGGTAATGAGCAACAAACAAATGATGACATTTCATTGATTCAAAGAAATACTTGTGTTTTTTTTTTCTCCACAATTTAACACCTTTAAATCAAGATCCCTCTCACAATTGAGGATACACCATAGTTTAACAGGCTGTCTTTTTCTGGGAATTATTTTTTAAATGGTGAGCATTATAATTAATGATGTTTTATGTTAAATAAAATATTGCATGATGTCAATTAGTGATAAGCACAATGGAGAAAGATAAAGCAGAGAAGGCAATGGGGATTTCTGGAGAAGGGTTACAGTTTTAAATGGGATGGTGATAGGAGAGGATGCTCTCACAGGGAGGTGACTTTCAAGCAGAGACCTGAAGAAGTTGAGAGAGTGACTAGGAACACTGTGTTCTTGGGCGAGTTGTGTTCTGCTTATCTTTGAAGATTCGTAGGGATCATGTGATGAGCCCCTCAAACAGGACTTGGTGACTTTAGGAGAGAGCTGTATGGCAACCTAGGAAGGGTGTTCCGGGCAGAGGTCCATTCTGTACAAGGACGTTCATCTGCAGTGGCCCTGGCATGGTCAAGGCACACAGTGGATGTGTGGAGTGTAGTGACCAAGGCTGAAGATGTGAGTAAGAGTCAACTTTTACAGGGTCCTGTGGCCACTGTAGGGCTTCAATTTTTCCTCTAGAATGGAAAACAATCTGAAGACGTGGAAAAAGCTGCCCACATCTAACTCAGATTTCTGAAAGAATCACACTGACTGCTGTATTGAAAAGAGACACTAAAAGCGGGCAGGTAGGAGGTGGGGAGATGCAGCAGGTTTCCTGCAATAACCCAAGTGAGAGCAAGTTTCTGGGTGTGAAGGGTAAGGAGTGAGCAGGGTCTGGGTGATACACACACACACACACACACACACACACATACATGCATACACACACACATATATATACACACACACACATACATATATACAAACACACATATATACATACACACATATGTATACATACACACACACATATATATACATACACACACACATATATATACATACACACACACACACACACACACACACACATATATATATATATATACACATACATACATAGATATGGGGGGGTACCAGGGATTGAAATCAGGAGGTCACTTGATCACTGAGCCACATCCCCAGCCCTATTTTGTATTTTACTTAGAGACAGGGTCTCACTGAGTTGCTTAGCACCTCGCTTTTGCTAAGATTGGCTTTGAACTGGCGATCCTCCTGCCTCAGCCTCCTGAGCTGCTGAGATTACAGGCGTGTGGCACCGTGCTTGGCTGGGTATATTTTGAAGGTGTGTAAGAATAACAAGATTTGCTGATGAGTTACATATAGGGAGTGAGGAAATAAGAGAGGCTCCAAGGATGTCTCCAGGTTTGGGGGCCCAAGTAGTGGCTCTCACTCTTATATTTGTGAATATGTTTAGGGTTTTAAATACAAATTATCCTTATAAAATTTTTTTCATAGTATAGATCTTCTTTAAAGTACTGTCATTGAGGGCTGGGGATGTGGCTCAAGCAGTAGCGTGCTCGCCTGGCATGCATGCGGCCCAGGTTCGATCCTCAGCACCACATACAAACAAAGATGTTGTGTCTGCCGAAAACTGAAAAATAAATATTAAAATTCTCATTCTCCTCTCTCTCTTTCTCTCTTTTAAAAAAAAAGTACTATCATTGATACTCAGACTGTTTTATAACCACATTTTTTATGATATTTACCTATGAAGTTAAACTAGTAAACTAGTTTTAGTACTCCTTTGTTTTATTACCATTTTTGGCTTCCCAATTTTGAGCAATCTTTTGATTACCAAGATTACATTCATATCTGATCCCTACCCACCCACAGCTTTCTGTATTTTGGTATTTGCAATTTCCTTTCGGATATGAGATAAGATATCCAAGAGGAAGAACAAAAACACTTTTGTTTCCTTTATTTACCTATATGATAGAAAGATAGCCATTAAGTTTTCTTCTGGGTATAAACTTTGTGTTTCTGAACCAGAGGAAAGACAGAAGGTGGAGAGTGTCATGTAACTACTTGCAGGATGGCTGACCTGACTTTTTCTATTGGTGTAGCAAGGGCAGGCCACTAATTGGGTTTTTCAGTCTGGTTCCATTGACCTCGCCTACAGCACCACTAAGTTTCACATTACTGTAAAGAGCTGTCTTAGTTGGAAAAGGCACCAGCCGGGAATAAATTAACTTGTAAAGAGAATGTACCTCCATTGGATGTAGCAGAGTTCTGACTTATAAAAACGTTTTAAAATGGCACCTTCACATACAATTATCACATGGAACATTTGCAGGAAAAGATGGTTTGTATGACATCATAGATTATACCCTTCTCCTTTCTCCTAAGTAGGCATTCAATTTATGTTTTTCTTGAGCTGAATTTGAGAGCCAAGTCACTCCCATATACGCAAGACCATATCTTGAGACCTCATGGAAGAATATTGCTTTCATGGAGTCCTAGAAAGTTAAAAAGCTTATTCATAAGTTTAGGATGTAACATTCGAGCTGCATGATCCTGGGGTTTGTGGGTAATGCCCTGCTCTAACTTGGTGGCTTTGAGCCTTGTCACGTTGAGGCCCATTTGTGGAAACAGCCTGTATCTGATTCCTACGCACTTCAGTGGAACAGCAAGTGGCCCGGGCTTGGTGGACTGCCTAGAATAGCACCTCTAAGAATATAGCTTTTAAGGTATATATAGGAACAGTCAGCTCCTATGTATTTCTGCATGTATTTTTTTTATTCTCATATTTTTATATATAGGAAAAATAAGTATTCTGATGTTTTTATAGTCAAAATAATATTGTCTCTTTTTAAATGTTGGTGAAGACTGGTGCCAGCCCACCAGGAAGGCCTGCAGCCTGGCCATCTGTCAGCAGAGGGAGAGAAGTGAGACCAGCTGAAAGAGAAATGGCCTTTCACTGAGGGGAGTTTTCCTTAGGATATTCTCATCATCATTTGTGAGTTTTGCTTCATTGAACAATAAAAACAAAAGCCATTTTGTCTATTATGCCCCACTTAATCATAGCTTCATGATTCCACAGTTAAGATTTTCTTTTCTAGGTGGTAATTGGTTTTCAGTATTCTACTGATGATATTTAATGTAATTTAAATTTAGTAGGGTTAGAAAATTTGTATAAATACATGTAGCATGGTTATTCCTATGTTATCCTTAAAATATACAACTTCAAGAAAATATTTTAATGTCTTATGGACATAACAGTCTGTTAACTGTAAATAGCCCTCATCCAGAGTATAACAATAGGAGTTGAGAAAGTGTCAAAGGACAATAACCATTCATTCAGCTAGCTAGCTCTGGGGATTGAACCCAGGGGCACTCTACCACTGAGCTACATCCCTAGCTCTTTTTATTTATTTTTATATTTTTATTTTGAGACAGGGCCTTGCTATGTCTCCCAAGCTGGTCCCAAACTTTTGATCATCCTGTCTCAATCTCCTGGGTAGCTGGAACTAAAGGCATGTGTCACCATCCCTGGGTGATAGTAACTAGTTATTTTAATATTTTTGTTCTTAGAAAGGAACATGGTGGTGAAGAAGTTGGAGGAGTGGTGAAGGTTTTAGGCCATTCTGTAAAACTATATTCTTAGTTGAGAAATATTATAAGTACAAATGTAATATCTAAGTCCCTCCTATGTTTAAGTCCCTTTTCTATGTATTTTAAGAAATAAAAACAATGAAACAATCTTTAATACACTTGGGAAAATGATATGTTCTATCCAAATCTCAGTATTAAACAAAGAGAACAAATTTATATTGTTATTTTTGTCTCTTTGCTAGAGATTATTTTATTTTGTAGGATGGACTATTTTATAGATTTTCTGAAGAATATGATTGAGTTTATTTAAAAAACACAAACTGATGCACATGGTTGTACATGCCTGTAATCCCAGTGGTTTGGGAGGTGGAGGCAGGAAGATCATGAGTTCAAAGCCAGCCTTAGCAAAAGTGTGGTGTTAAACTAATCAGTGAGACTCTGTCTCCGAATAAAGTACAAAAAATAGGGCCGGGGATGTGGCTCCATGGTTGAGTTCCCCTAGTTCAATCCCTGGTACTCCTTTCCCCCCAAAAACCCTGATTTCTAGTGTTAAAAATCAATTCGTTTTTTTCTTTATTGTATTCTACAAGCAATTATACATAATCATCCATAAACGTCTTTTAACTTCTGAAACTTCTAGGATATTAAGAAGTTAAAGTTCAATAGTACACTTTGAATGCTTAGTGCCTAATAAATAACTGAACTAATGATAAAACTGTGTCATGGGACACAGTGCTTTACTCTCTTTTGTCAACACTAATTGAAAGAGTTGTGGAAAGGGGCAGATTAGCCCAGATTTTTTTAAAACAACAGACACTGTAAGAGTAAATCATGTTTACCTTTGGGAAGGCTTAAGGTATATGCTTAGAAAATTGAGGCCATCCATTTCTCTGATTCTTCAATTCCTGTCTCAGTTGCTGCTTTTCCAGGCTGTTCTCACCCAGGAACCCACTGAGGCCTCAGGTGGGAAGTCACAGTTGGCCAGCTGTTCTAAATAATCTGCAGAATTCATTATCTATCTGCAGACAATGCAGAGGACTCAAAGTATAGCCTTCTTTTAGGAGAACCTGTGCTACCAAGCCTGCAGCTCACAAGGCAATCTCACAGATCATTATTCACACTACAGAGGACTTTTTTTTTCTTTTTTGGTTTACAAAGGGAATTACCCTGAGATTTCTGTGAGAATCAATCTCCCACATGCACTAAAACACAAATTGAATACCACATTTTTTTTTTGACAGAATTTTCAGGGGAAAGGAAGGAAATTGAATTCTTGCTAGGCATATTTAGGAGGTAGTTTTGATTGTAATTGAAGAAATTCTCAATGGTTTTTCCTTACAGTTTTTTCACTCAGATCTTAAGCAGAAATTTTAATGCCAGCTGTTAAATATTAATTAATATACATTCATTTATTGAATTGCTTCCATTACCACCAAAGGATGGATTTTTTTTCCCTAGGAAAGTGATTATTACAGCTTCTTAGCAGAATGATTTAGTGGTTTATAATATGAAAAGAAGAAATCAGTAGAATAATTGGTGGATAGTCTTATAAAGGTTTCTTACTGCTACAAGATTTTGCAATCTCAGTTGTAACTGTTTTTTTTTGTGTGTGTGTGTGTGTGTAATGGGCTCAAGTGTACAGCCTTCTCTCTCTCTCTCTCTCTCTCTCTCTCTCTCTCTCTCTCACACACACACACACACACACACACACTCTGTCTCTCTCTCTCTCTCTGTGTGTAATTATTAGAGTGGTGATGATCATGCTTTATTTCCTAAGTTTCAAAAACAATGGGAATAGGGGATTTTTATATCTAAAACTTTAATATTTATGTCAGTGGGGTATACAAAGGGGAATGTGAGCTAAAGAATTGGGTCTTGCATGAGCAGTTACCAGATTGGAATAATTTCTAAACCAAGTTCAAGTGTCTTTTAAAGCCAAAGATGTTTACCTTAAGACAGTAAGGCATGGGAGCTCAGAAAGAGACTGCTTACTGCACAAATAGATGCTAATGTTTGGAATGTTATTTGCGTCAGTTTACTCCTAAATACATTAAATTTCTCTTTTGCTATTCCAAATGCTCGATTAAATTCTTCAATTTTCCCCCTATGGAGAATAACTTGAACATAGAATCAATTCCATCTGAAGCAAAGCTATTAGCCTGTTACTTTTGGGCTCTGCTTATGTATTTTATACACAAGCTTTAAAATGATTCAATAATGAATTTGCAAATTGTAGCTATGATTTTTAATATACTGAACTATGTGGATAAATAAGTGCTGGTTTTTAAACCAGAACCATTTTTTAAAGGTTTAAAATTCAAAATTTCCCAGCTATAAATTTTTATTGCACATTTTTTCTGAATCTATTTTCATATTTATTTGTGCTATTAAAAAGAAAGCATATTAAATAGAAAAAATAATGGATTTAACATAAAAACCCAGGAGTAGGGCTACACAAATTGGAGATTTAAGAAGACAGCATAAATGTGTACCTTTTAAAAATAAAGTTAATAGCAATAAATTTTATTTTATCTTACTTTTATAAATTAAAGAACATTTTTATCATTTGGATATTGCTTTGGAACATGCCTACCAATTTTATTTGAAATGTTCAGTTTTTAAAAATATGTTATATATTGAATTTATAGATTTATGTAGCAATAAAGGAATAGAAAAAATGATGTAATGAAGAGCCATATATCATTAAAATAGACTTTCCTTTTGAGAGCTCATTTTGAAAATATGAGAGTGATAAAGACTTTTTACATCAATTGATTAAATAAATAATAAATTATTGTTGTTATGGAATTAAAGTTAAAGGTCAAAGAAGGGAAGTTTGAGGTCATCAAAGTCAAGGCTATTAGCTCATAAGTCCATTCCATTTAAAAGTCTGGAGATGGGGCTGGGGTTGTGGCTCAGTGGTAGAATACTTGCCTAGCATGTGTGAGGCACTGGGTTCAATTCTCAGCACCACATATAAATAAACAAAATAAAGGTCCATTGACAACTAAAAAAAATTAGTGTATATTATATATATAATATATACACTAATTTATATTATTATCTTTATATTATATATTATTATCTTATATAGAGAGCGAGAGAGAGAGAGAGAGAGAGAGAGAGAGAGAGAGAGAGAGAGAGAAAGGCTGGAAATCTTGATTCCTTTCTTTAGTTTCTGATGAAGAAAATTTAGTACTTCATATGGAATTTGATGCTCAATTCAACCATGAAATTCTTACATAAATATAAACAAAAACTCTCTCTTTATACTTTAGCTATAAAATTTAATTTCTGATATGTATGCAATTTTATTATTTAAAGCAAAAATGTTTATAGTTCAAGATTAAGTGTAGAATTTTGATCCTAATTCAATCATGTATAAAAAGGATTTTTTATACCTGAGAAAACTAGGAAAATTAAATATGGATTAGAATGTAGACAATATTAAGAAGATTTTTAAAATTACATGGGCATAATTACAGAATATTGATTATAGTTTTAATAAATTTCTTATCAGTTAGAGAAAAATAATGAGGTATGTATCTATAGAATTGGTGTATAGAATTGGCTTTAAAATATTACAGAAAAAAATTGGAATGGGGATTGATGAAATGAGAATAATAGAAAGTTGATGTTATTAAAACTGGGAAAATGTTTACAAAATTCTATAATAAAAGTTAGAACAAAAACAAAGCACTCATATCAGAATATTTTCGTTCAAGGGAGTATTTTGCTTATGAGTAGTCATATTGGAAGGTTTATGCTTATTATACAGTTATTTCAGTAGTAATACCATTGTTTTAAAAGGCTCTGAAACACATCTTCTGGAATTGTTTTCACAATAATGGAAATCTCAGGATGTGGGCCACAGGGCCCATGCCAGAGTTCATTTTTCAGAGGGAGCGAGGTAGGTTAGGAGGTCCTTTGTCAGGAAACACAGTTTCTCCAAAAGTGAGGACATTTTTAAGTCAGAGTCACTTTGGAAAAATAGTAGTTCAAACACTGGGGACCCCATTGCTAATACCCAGTTCCAAGAACCAGAGGTAGAATTAAATTCCAGATCCAAGATCTCTAAGTTTGGAATAGGGTAAAGGTGAGATAGAATAGGGTAAATATTGCTGAACTCAAAGGAACTGAAGGCAGGCAGGGGCATATTACTAGGTAAGAGCTGTGAACTTTGGGATGCCTATTGCTTCCTAACATGGGTGGGTAGATAAAGGAGCTGGCATGGGAAAATCAGGTTCACTACTGTACATCATTTTGGAGCCCAGATCTTATCATCCAGTTGATCATCTACTTTTTTTAATCATTGAACTTAGCTCGGAATTACTTTTGTCTATTTTCCCAAATTAGACATCTCCAAAGAAATGAGGGTTTGCCACTCTGGACAATATTCAAAAGATGATGTCACAGGCTGTGAAGGCTATTTGAAAGTGAGAATTTTGCAAAATAAGTCAATAGAATCCGTGGAATAAACAAGTAGCTTTCATTTCTTAAAGAGGACAGACATGTTTATATAATAGAAAACTACATTGTGTTTGTTAAAAATTTGGCCATATTACTTTGTGGTTAGAGCTTATAATTGTTATTGCGTCATAATTTCTAATTTAAAAATGACCCAAGATTAAGTAGAATAAGTTCTAATAATTCAGAGAAAAAAAGGAGAGGGGATGGGGGAGAAGCTCTGCCTCTGAGCAGCCAGGAGGTTCTACCTGTTACCTTCTATTCTGCTGTAATGTATCTTGGTTCTTATAACAATTGACTCTCTCATTGATTCATGTGAGAGGCAGCACCAATCCTCTAAAAGGTTGCCTATTCATTCACTGAATGCCATCCACCTTGCCATATACCACAGCATGAAAGCACCTTACCTGACCCTTGGGAACACTGAGAATAAATGCAGTCATTTCCTTTCCTTTCCCAGTGACGGAGATCACCTAGCCAGACAAAGATGAGGATGTTGCTGATCAACACAGAGTTTGTGCTGGCATGCATCCCCACTCACAAAGCAGATGAACAAGACCTTGCATGACTGCTACCCAGACAGCAAAGGAGGCCTCAGTACTGCAGGGTCCCTCTTCTGTCACCACCTATGTGAACTGCAGGTTGCTTTGCTAGTGACACTACCATGGTGAGAGGATGGAGGAACATATTTGTAATTGTTGTTTCTTCTTCTTTGCAGTTCTCGTTCTCACAGTCATAGGGTACATCTGACATTTGACACAACCAATGCATTATCAAGTCATTAACGCCCCTCAAGTGTGTGGTGATTGTATCTTCTGTCAGTCAGTGCAGCAAAGATCCAGAAGAGAAGCAGTTAAATGTTAATGGATTTGCTTTAGGCATTTCACAACCTATTGGTCCTAATTAGACTGAAAAATGCTTGCCACAGATGACCTGGAAATTTAAATAATGCATTTTCTAGTTCTCATATATTTCTTCCTAAACAAGTCAGCATAAACTAGGGGGAAAAAAGGCAGAGATTTCTCAAAACAGTATCAGATTTTGCTTTTACAAAACATAAGGGTCAAAACCCCATTGAAGTTTTATTTGGAATTGATGATGTGGCTTAGCTAATTTTAAAACAGTATTATGAGTATAGTACATGCAGGAAGTTTGTAACATGTGTCACCTAAACAATGTGGTTGTGAAAGAAATTTGAGTTGATCGCTAGAAACACAAAGGTAAATCATAGAAAAGCACAGACTCTCCAAACAGGGAGCAGAGATGGAATCTGAAACCAGCATGGGACCTGCTGATGTTAAATCTGGAGAAGGAAGAGCAGAGGGGTCGTATATTATACAAGCTTTAATGAGCTCTCTTGCAGCACCAACAGTGGAGTCCTTTGAAGTTCCAGAACCCTCAGAAGCAACGTTTGGAGAGACATACAGACATTTGCAATAATCAATAGGAACAGTGGCAAAAGCATTAATTAAAGCTGCTGCAGTTTCTTGCAATCCAATGAGATTCAGATTTCAGAAAATTGTAGTACAGTAAATGGGGAAAAGAAACTAAAGCTATTTGTCTCATATGCAAGCCAATTTTCCATGCACAATCAAATTTTACTTCTTATATTCCCTAACAGCTGCTTTGAACCCATTGAGGATTCTAAAGTCATGATACAATATTACTAAGAAAATTAAAGTGGTGGCAAATCACAACTTGCTTTCTGAGCAACACAGTAGGAGGTCAGTTAATATTAAATACCCACAGCCTGTGTGCACACACTCACATTTCCTAGGAGAATCTAAGCAAAATACAGCCTTCAGGGATACACACTTAGTAGCTTTTGCATAACAATAACCAAGATGCTGATATCGGCTAATGAAATTCTGATGCTGAAGAAGGGCCCCCAAGGCTCAGAACAAAGCTCTCTAGGAAAACAGGGATACACTCCTTGTTTAAAAAGTAAACAGTCAATCTCACTTATTTATTCATTCAACATATATTTATTGAAGGCCTTCTTTATGTCAATGTTGGGTAGGCCCTGGAGATGTCCTAGTGAGATAATATAATACAAACTCTTTCCCTTCCTTCATGTAGTTTAAAGACTAAAGGGAGACAGATTTTAATGAAGCATTCATATAAATATATATTTGAAAACTGTGAATACAGCTTTGAAGAAAAGGACCCTGGTACTATAAAAGCATATATCAGAACATGACCTTGACCAGGAAGGGTAATCAGTGAATATGAGGAAGGGCTAGGAATTCTAGGAGAAGAATGCACAAGAACTCCTGTTAGTAAGGAAAGCACGTGCCAAGGGTCTTGACCCAAAATGGCATAATTTTTAAGAAACTTAGGCAGCAAGAAGTTTGGAGGGCAGAAAGCAAGGGGTAAGATGTGAAATGAGATGGAGACACAAAGACAGACACCAGACCATGCAGGCCACAAGAATTTTTTATCCCATAAACAATGGGAAACCACTGACATTCAGGCACAGGGGTATCATAAGCCTTGTGAAGTAATTCCTCAGGGTAAAGTATAAAGAATGGATTAGGAGAAGGCAAGAAGATTGCTATAGTCTACGGCATAAGAAAGAGGATGGCAGTTCAAACCAGGATAGTAATGAAGTACATGGAGAGTCATGAACAATTCATGGAAAGAGATTTAGGAAGTCAAATATGCAGGAATTAATAAAGTTTCAGATATGGGGGGGGTAAGTGAGAGGGAGATGTTGAGGATGATTTCTAGATTGTGCCTTCCATAATGGGATGGGTAAGGCATAATTTCCTTGGTTGAGGTCCCTGGAAAAGTAAATTACAGATTTGTTTGGGGCATACATTGAGTTGGGACTAGCTTGTGAGGCATGCAAGTGGAGATTTTTCTCCATTTGGCTCTGGATCTAAGACAAGAGGTTTGAGATAGACATGCAAACTTGGGTGTCATTAAAATAATGCTGATAAATGAAATTAGAGGTATGCATGAAATTTAAAGAGCAGAAAATTTAAATAGGAGGTAGCTAATACTGAGTCAAAAAGAGCTGGAACATTTAATACAGTAGTTCTTAAAGTGTAGTCCCTAGTCCAATGGCATAAGACTCACCTGGAAATCTATTGGAAGTGTCAAATAGACCTACTGTATCCAAAATTGGGGACAGGGCTCAGCACCACGCCCAGCGAGAAGTCTTCAGATGTTCCTGATGCACACTACCATTTGAGAACCACTGATAATAGGAGAGATGGGGAGGACATGTCTGTAAAGATTATTGACAAGACTGGGACTGTAGCTCAGTGGTGAAGTGCTTGCCTAGCGTATGTGAGGCACTGGGTTTGATCGTCAGCACCATATAAAAAATAAATAAAATAAAGGCATTCTGTCCATCTACAACTACAAAAAGAATTTTTGTTTTTTAAAGATCATTGAGATAGAGTTACCTGCCAGACCATGACAAGAAAAGCAGGAGCATGTGAGATCCCTTGGAGCAAGCTATGAGAATAGTTCAAGAAGAACATCAAGGTCAAATGTTGGTGGGAATAGAAGTGCTATGGAGATGAGTTTTGACTGTGGAGAAAGCCATTTCAAGTCAAGGATTGTAATGAAAACAGACTGGAGCATACATATCGAGGAGTGACTGGAGAGAGAAGAAAAGGAATAAATATAAACAAATATTTTTTGGAGTTTGAATAAACTGAATCTGGAAGAGAAAGAAGTATTGTGTTTTAACATATTGATGTTATAGGCATGTTTAAGTGCTGCTTGACAAGATCAGAGGGAGATGAACATAGAGACAGATGTGATGAATCAGTAGTGAGGTTTCTTGAGAAGGTAAAAGAACATGAGTTACAAAGCCTCGATGGAAAACAGCATTCAGATCAACTTCTCTGCTGTAGCTTCTGGCATGAGGGCGGACCCTGTCTCATACCATTCTCCCTTTGCTCACTGTGCTCCAGCCAGACAGGGCATTGTTTTTTGTTTTCTTGGTTTTTTAACTTAGTTTCTTAAGCATGGAACAAATTTGTCTTTCTTCAAGAACTAGGTTTTTACTTTCCTTTTTTGATCTTTCCATGGCTGAGTCTAGTCTTTGGAGTCATTAGTTCAAATGCCACCTCCTTAGACACTCTTCCATGGGCACTGTATCTTATGTTGCCATCCAATATTATCATCCCCTGTCACTGCCTAATCCATGGTCCTCTCTCTTATTCCTCTCAGCACCTTTCCTACTCTGGAATTATCTTACATGTTCACTGGTAGATATCTCCATAGGAGAAAAGACTTTGTCCTGTTCACAGTTATAGCTGTAATTTTTAGCACAGTACCTGGAATGTGGCAGACAATATGTAATTGTTTGTTGAAAGAAGTGCAAGAATGGCTGCAGATAGCTTTTGTTCATTCAGTGGAGGGAGGTAGAATGGCTTCCTTCTGCTAGGTTGTTTTTCTCTCCAAGGAGAAAAGGGATATTGTCTTCTCAAACCAAAGGCTGGAGACATTGGGAATGTTGGAGAGTTCCTGTTGCATTGGAGAAGGTTTTAACTAGTCCAGGCATTGGGATTAGTGGTTTTCTAGATGGTACAACAGAAATTCCAAGACTCAGGAGATCTCAGCGTGCTAGCCAGCCTAGTACAATGTGTCCTAGTGTTCAGGGTCTGCCAAGGTTAAAGCATCATAGTGCAGATAGTGGAACAAGGAATGTTAAGTGTTGGAATGTTGTGACCAGGGAGTGGGAGGAATGAACTAGAGATGCCCCATGAGTCCCAGCTTCCAGGATGACAGGAGGAATGTGTGGCTGAGGTGGAGATGGAAGAAGTCCTACAAAACAAGATCAGTGAATTGGGTTTTTCACTTTTAAAGTGGTTTTGAGGTCCTGAAATGTTTTATAATCCAATTGGTTATTTCAAATCATAATACTTAACAACAACAACAACAGAAAGAACAAATGATGATTACCTTCTAAATCCCAAGCCATGAGTGTAATTGGTATGTATAAACAGAAAAACAGCGTTTGTTTGTTTTTTTACAGGACTTATATCTCTGAATTATGAATAATACAGTAAAGCCTTATTACCTCATTCCACTAATTAAGAATTGGTGATAATTTGGTTACCAGCTGAGCTAATACTTTGCTTCTTTAATGAGAGACAGAAGAAATGGATTTGTATATTGATTCTGTCTGTTTTCTCTGTTTTCCAACCTTGGGCTAGCCTCTTAACTCATACTGAGTCTCTGTTTTTGCATCTGTAAAAAGGAGAGAAAAATATCACACAATATTATCATGAGAGTGAAATGAGAACATATACGTAAAGGGATACAAAACTATAAATAATCCCCCATACAAATAGAAGAACTTATAACCTAAAAAATAAATATGTTAAGGAAATGAATAAACAAGCAGTAAACCAAAGGCTTATTTTAAAAAATTTAAAGCATCTTAGTAGCACTGTTTACAAAAATACAATAAATTATTACCATTCTTAATTACATTTTAAAGTGAACAAAAAATGCTCCATTTGTCAACTGTACCTGAAATTAAAATTAAACTATTTATTAAACATAGTTTAGCTGGGCACGGTGACAAATACCTGTAATCCCAGCAGCTCAGGAGGCTGAGACAAGAGGATTGTAGGTTCAAAGCCAGCTTCAGCAACTTTGCAAGGCCTGAGCAATTTGGTGAGACCCTGTCACACGTCCCTCCCCCCAAAAAAGGGTTGGGGATTCAGCTGAGTAGTAAAGTGCCCCTGGGTTCAATACCTAATACCAAAAATATAAATAAATGTAAAAAAATAGTTCATAATTCTGTTTTTCTTTATATTAGAGTCTTTTTTCCAAGAGTATACATTTCCCAGAATATAAATTTATGTCTTATTTCAAATATAGCAATTCTAGAACCATGGCTCTGTGTCAAAGTACAGCATACCTGTGACTTCTGCAACTTTATTCTTTTTTACAATAGGTAACCATGATTGTTATTTTCCTCTGTATCTGATTCCATTGTGAAAGCATCAATGTCAGTAAGTAGACTGATCAATACAATTTATCTACCAATTTACATAAAGTATTTTATTGTGTTTTTGTAGTAGTTTCTCTCTCTTTTTTCTTCTTCCTTCCATCCTTCCTTCCTTTTAGGAGACACACAGTGACTCAAACCTGGTATTTGGTATTGTCATCAGAAAGAGAAAATGGAAGAGATAATTTATTAGTGTTTATCAATAAATGAGGAAAAACCTTTCCTTTTTACAATAGAATGAATAGTAGGTTGGTGGCTTAGCAAGGGTCTAATTACTCCCATGTATGAAAAGATTCCTCTGTATCTACTCCACTCTCCAGCATGTGTTATCTAGGCACTGTCAAACAAAGATGCCACTTGAAAGTTCTATGAATATTTGTTTTGATTACTTACATCTAGCTTGTCTCAAACTATTAAGAGAAGGAAGCTCTGTTCTTTTCCACATCAAGTCACTAAAGTCTGGGCTCACTTATCTATCAAGTGAAAATGGTATTCTGTTTGGGGCTGCTGAGAAAACTCAATGAAAAATCACCCATACTCTCTCCCATGTCTTGATGGTTTTTTAATTAAACCTGCTACACTATCAGCAAACATGACCCAGTTTTCAGTAAATATTCTATTATTTTAAAACTCTTGGTAAGGAAATTCTTAATTTATGTTTTTTCCTCTACTTATTATGGAAAATATCACTCAGGAACAATACAAATCATTGTACCATAGGTAGGGGTAAGGGAAGTAGAATATTTAAATGTTGTAATAATAAGAGGAAAAACAAATCAAATGCAATATTTGTAACAATGATGCAAGGTTTTTTCCCTTCAAATCAAATGCAAAGTAGAAAATATAATTAAGTTAACTAGGTTAGTTCCCTATTAATGCTGACTCCTGATTCCACAAAAAAAATGTTTTTTCATCTTCTTAAAGATTTTAGAAGCCAGACTCTGGCTGTGCAGCTCATAGAGAAACCATTCTGTCTGCACATACTCCCCTTCCTTCCAAAGGAAAAGTCAGAACTTAATTTGTATTAAGAAATGGGGACAAACTTCTCATGTTAAAAATGATCGATGATCATAAATTAACTCCCAAACCTCTGTGTTTTTTCCTCTACTTGTTATGGAGCATGCATGGTTACAGAGGCCGGGAAACTCATTTCCGGTCTACCCCTGCATAGCACCAGCGTGGGTGTGCCAGCATGTTGTTCTTCAGTGTCAGTGACAGGCGGGTACGATTGACCAAGCAATGAACTGGAATGGAGGCTGCAGGGGCTCTCCAGGCAAATGTACTGGTGTCAAGGCCAAGGAACAAATCCCAAATAATATCAGGCACTCTGCAGTTCTTGTCATTGCTCATCTTACCACACCCTCCTCACACTTCGATTGTCAGCCACATTGTGTTTCTTTCATTTGCTAGAACAGTTGTGTATCTGGCAGCTGAGAAAGAGCTGGGGGTCAAGGAGAGCATCTGCTCTTCCTGGGCTAATGCACCCAAACCAGTGCCTTTTCCAGAGGAGGTTGAAGAGTAGCCCCTCATTACCTAATGGCAGATCCTGACTACACACACAATTCAGAGGCTGTTTGTCCTCTAACTGACACTCTTCCTAATATTCTTGTTCCTTTTCCCTAATCTTGCATTTTCGCTTGGTTAACTCCTACTCAGACTACTCTCAACTTACACATTACTTTCAATAGGAATTAACTCATCCCATTGCCTCCAGACTAGGCTAGGTGCTTGTTTTCCGTTTTCATTACCCTCTTCATCACACCATGGTACACCAATCTATTGACTGGATCCATCCCCCACTAAACCATGTGGTCTCTAAGGCAAGAAGCCCTTGTCTGGTGTTCCCAGTCCTGGAACATAACAGGGATGTAGTAAATGCTTGTTAAGTGAGTGAATTCAACATCCTATACACATGATATGAAGTACAGTTCTGTATACTTGAAGTCACATCTACATAAGATGCTGTATATACAGCTATGACATATACACATATGTATATCAGCTGTGATAGCCAAGGTAAGTATATGAGTTTTGGTCTACCCATTGATTAGGAGGCCTTAAAATGAGATTTTAAAGATTGATCTTAGTGGATTGATTAAAAACATCAATATCTATGCAGTGATTATTTATTACTTATAAGAGTAGAAGGTACATGCTTTTAGGAAGTTCCAGCTTTCCACTAATATCAAATACTATGGCAATCAGTATACCATTTGAAACTGACAACAACAATTTGTATTAAGGATAAAATAAATAGGGCATCCACAAACACATTTGAAGAAGCCATAGTGCCTATCTTATAGCTTATGTGTGAGAAGGGGTGGAAAGATAATTTCTAGAAGAGTTATCACTTAAGACTAAGCAGAGGAGATTTCTACTGAGGACCAACTTTGGACTTAAATATATGATGGTTACAAATAAATGTTGACAGAGTTCATAGGGGCTTATCGTAATTGATTTGAGCTTCCCTAGTAGATTCCTAGCAAAGGTTTGACAGTACCAATTTTGAATGGAGCAGAAGGGTTTTTTTTCCCCTAAATATTTTTTTTTAAGTTGGACAGAGTATCTTTATTTATTTATTCTTATGTGGTGCAGAGGATCAAACCCAGGGCCCCTCACATGCTAGGCGAGCGCTCTACCACTGAGTCATAACCCCAGCCCAGAAGTTTTTCATCCACATAAAATTTTGAAGAAAGGATCATTTTTGTATTCACTATTTAATTTTCAATGCTTCTGTTGAGTTGAAATTTATTAGTTGTGCTAATTCCACTATCTATGTAGCTCTTTAATATACCCCCCACCTTTGTAGGTCCCTATCACTACTAATTTGGTTTGTTCTCTTCTATCATTTTTCCACAATTTCCTGGGTAGCCCTTTGATTGGTTCTTGTTTGACTCAAGTCTTTTCATTCTAGGTAAATTTGCTGCATCTATGGAAGTCATCAACTGAAACAGAACTGGCAAGCTGTTTCTATAAAGGGAGAGACAGCAAATATTTTAGACATGCAGACCACATGATATTATATCTCTCCAACTAGGCTGTTGTGGAGTCTAAGTAGCTATAGACAATACATAAATGAATGAACATGGCAGTGTTCCAATAAAATATTTTTTATGGGCACTGAATTTCATATTATTTTCATATCATGAAATATCATTCTTCTTTTTATTTTTTCACAGCTGTTTACAAAAGAAAAAATATCCTGCTTCTGGATCATATAGAAAGAGGAGTTGGGCTGACTTTGTCTTGTTGGTTCAGTTCACTACCCACTATTCTAGCATAATGTGACTACGACTCCCTCTTGTTACACTGGGGTTACAGCTTCACCTGCTATGACAGGTGACTGCTACACAATGGCTCAAATAGACACAACTGGTAAAAGTTTTTGTGTGTTTGGTTCTGGGGATTAAGCCCGAGCCTCATGCATGCTAGGCAAGCACTCTACCACTGAGTCACATCCTGCCCTTAATCTTTATCTTTGAGCTGACAGATAAGTATAAGCAGTCCATGCTGTATGTGAAAGCTCTTTGGAGCATTGATATGTTCATTTTAAAACTACAAATGCCAATGCTTTGAGAAGGAAGAAGGAACATGAAGGAGGGATCATCTAGTAGCAATATCTGTCCTTAACCTTCCTTAGCATTCTAAGAGAATAATCTGGCTTTTTTTCCCATTCAAGCCCACTCTTCCATCACTTCTTAATTTGAATCTGGAATCTGGTTCAACACATATCTAGTGGTCCCCAAAGGCCGGGCGCATTTGCCAAAATTCCTTTCCTTGCTTGGAGTGCACATCTAGCCTTATTTCCACTTGGTAAAATGCCTATGTTCTTTCCAAGAGAGTCCTGATATTGGTGCTTCTCATAATTCCTTCTCAAAAATTTCACTTTGTATTGCATTATCCTTTGCTAGAACATGAGTTGCTGGTGAGCAGAAGTAAAAATCTCAATCTATGTTTATTGAATGAATAAATCACAGGATGCTCTAACTCAGCATTATCTAGCTGGATTTTATTGCTTGTCAAGGGTCAATCATATTCTGAAATGAAAAGAGGCAGGCAGGGAGTTAAAGGTTAGGGGAAGTGAAGATTGGTTAGGGTTCTTTGGTTGAAAGGAAACAAAACTCTTACATCTCAAAAAAAAATAAACAAAAGGCGATTTATTAAACATAGAGTGGAAAACTCAAAATCAAAGAAATGTTCACAACACCTGGGAATGAAAAGGAAGCCTCAGAGCAGAGAAGATCCAGGAGAGCACTCACAATGCATGCCCCAGTTATCATGTGTTCAGCTCCTGTGTCTGTCCAGTTTAGAATTCCTGCTAGAGAGAAGGTGACCATCCTGATTTGAATCATAGCCCACAGACCACATTGAGGGTACAATTTGGTTGAATATTGTTTGTGATATCTCCAACACGGTAGCATGGTGTGAGTGAGAGGCAGTTCACCAAAGAAAAGGATACTTTTCCCCACAATAAAAAATGGATGCCTATCCCAAAGGTTTGGGGCAGCCATCTGTGTTTCTAGCACCCCATGATCCTTGGAGACGATGCTCTTTCTGGACTGTGGAGGTTAACAACCGAGTATTGAACTTCTGCTCTATGATCATCTGGTCATGGTGCAGGCCTCAGGAGAGAGGCTTTGTTCTCCATAGTCCATCCTAGGAGCCTAGGCTCTGTCCCTGTGGGTCTTGCTAGGAATAGAAGGGAAAGTTAAGGATATAGAAAAATCCCTGATGGTGTTGCAAGTAAAGATGAGTAATGCTTTTCCTGGATCTAACTCAATCATTGATTCTCATTTTTGATTGGTTAATTTCTCCCACAAAGGAAATGGAGCTCATTCAATATGACTTATTGCTACATAGTTTTATTATTGCTCTTCTGTTAACCCAAAGCAGAAGGACTTATTGGAAAATTTATATTTACCCAAGACAAAAGAGGGAAAATATAGCCTCATCAAAGTAGCCCACATATGTATGATTAAATATTTTAAGTGGTCAGGGTTGTGACAGAGAAAGGGTATAAGCAAGAAACTAGCAAAAAGCATGAGAGACTAAACTGAAATTAAAATGATTTGGGAGAAAAAGCCCTTGGACAAACATGTCCTTAGAGTATCTTAGACAATGAAAGAACAGTGGTTGTAGAAACATTGAAGGGAAAATGTAAGCAAATTCTTAGGAAGCTGTACTAAGTCCTTTACCTGTAAGAACTCACCTGAAATGGGTAGCACAGAAACACCAATGGGAATCAACAGAGAAGAGTTGAATACACTGAAAGAAAAAAAGACACAAAATGTCATACATTGCATCATTGGTGTTCAATGCAAGAAAATTTTACAAAGGTGTATCCAATTGACACAATATAATTTGCATCAAGAATATGAGATGCAAGGATATCTAAATATTTAATTTAAGCTTTCTAGCCCATCCAAGTATAGGAAGGTCCAATGGAGCTTGAGAATGCTAATCTCCAATATCCACCAAAAAATGGTGTTTATTCATGCGGGTTGATACATACTTATTTGTATCATATATGTACATAATTTATATATTTGTACTGTATGAAGCTTAACTGTCTTACATATTTGTACTTTGTGTGTTTGTATATATGTTTATGCACATATAACATTACTTGATTAACTTGTAACTGAAAAGATAAAGTAGGCCAAGGGAAATAACACCTACAGGAAATATACATATGTGTGTGTATAGACACACATGTGTACATATACAAATATAGTTAGCTCTATTTGTAGCTGAAAAAGATAGAGAGAAATGCAAACAAAGTACACTTTCTGTGTAGATTAATAACTAATGCATTCATATATAAAACATACTAATTTTTTATTTTTTCCCCAAAAGTCAATAACTTCTGCCTTCCATGATTCTTTGGCTCTTATTTATGGATTCTTTTGCACTTTCTTATTTTCTCCCTTACATCAGAGGAACTCTAGTCTAATATAAAGTGCTTGATCTTAGTGTAATACCAGCTTGCCCTCTAGTTAGCCCTCTCCTTTATGCAGCAATATAAAGTGAATACAACCTCAGTGAGCTAATTTTTACCTAATTTCTTTCTCCTAGGGAACAAGACAAGGGAATGGAGTTTGACCTCAATAAAACAAAATGGATTTGTAATAATGGCATACTAGTGAAAATCCATTAAAGTCATTTCAGATGATAAAAAAAAAAAGTTGAGATTTTCGGGACATATTAAGGTTTTTAATATAAAATAACTTTAATTTTCTTATCATGGAAATAAAATTAAAGTGCAGCACTTTTTTCATTTTCTGGTTGGAAAAGTGCAAAGGTTTGGGTTAATCACCCCACTGAACTGAATATACAGGAATGCAAGTGAAGCTTTTCAAGAATCCAGGGCTACTTATCTAGGAAATACAGGTTTGTTTGGGATTTTTTCTTATTGGCATTTTTTGAGCCTCAGGACAGTAAAGTAAGGAAGGAAGAATCGTGAGATTCTTTAGGAGTAAAAGTCCCCAGGTATCTCACATAAAAACAAAGATATAAATACTGGTAGTTTTCTATAAAACAAGGGGTGACATTTACCTTTGGTTGTTCCAACTGGGGGCATTTTTAATAGGGTTTTCTACCCTCTGGGGACTAAAGGCCATATTGTTCTCTTTCTCTCCTAAGAGAATATTTTAAACTCTCCTCCTCTCAGGACAAGGAAACATGTTTGATATAATCACAGCAGAGGTTGTCAGAGTTAGGTAGAGAAAAAAACAATCTTGGTGAATCACTAGTTTATGTCAAGCATTTTACAGAACACATTGGTTGGAGAAAATAATTTTAGTGATAAAAAATGGGTAAAACATTATAAGTTAAGTAAACTTTTGGCAAGTTCATCAGTGGAGATTAAAAAAAAAAAAACGATATCTTTGATGTAAAAATAAGTGCCCTGAATGGGACAATGTGAGGCCACGAGATATGGATGGCATGGGAGCAGGTGTCTAGGTGTTCTAATTTTCTTCCGTAGTATTTGGCTCTTCTAAATTTCCCAACATTTTTGTTTGTGACTGAGTTCTGGCTAATGGAATGTGAGCAAAAGAGCACTTTCTGGCTCGCCTATACAATGCTCATTAAGAGCCTACAGGTCCCTCTCTGATTTTACTCTTAGTCCAAATATAGGAGATCCAGTGAAAGAGTGAACTGTCATCACATAAATCCCAGCAAGGCCACTATTTAGAAACTTTGGACCTTCAATGACTTTGTGGGCAGAGCAGCTTTCCATCTCAATCAATCTGACAGTGACCTGAACACTCATTAAGCCATTGTGATCTCTGGGTTGTTGAAAGCAATAGTCAGCCTACTCTAATAAATCATAGAAAAGGAACAGCAGAACTTGGAAAATGCAAATAGAGATGCTCAAACCAAAACAAAGGAGGATAGCCCATAAGAATTTTCTAGAAGAAATTCTTAAATATTGTATTAGCTTTGTGTTACTATAAGAAAATATTTGAGACCATTAAAGCATAAACAGAAAAGGATGGGCTGCATGTATAATAGCTCAGTGGTAGAGTACTTGCCTGGCATGCATGAGGTCCTTTGTTCAATCCCCATTACTGGAGGAAAAAAAAAAAGAAGTAGCAGTAGTCATAATCATAGTAGTGGTGTTTAGTAAAAAAGGAAAAGTTTATTTAGCTCACAGTTTTGGAAGTCCAAGTCCAAGATCAGGTAGCCCCATAGCTTTGGGCTTCTGGCAAGGGCAGCACATTGTGTCAGGAACACACATCAGAGCAAGTACTCACAGGTCGAAACAGGCAGCAGAAAGGAAAAGAGACCTTTTCTCATAATCTCCTTCAAGTGCACACCCCCAGTGGCCCAAGGACTTCCCATCAGGGCCTACCTCTTGAAAGTTCATAGCACTTCCCAATCTTGCTACCAGGGAACCAGGCTTTTACATATGGGTCTTTGGGAGGCACTCATCCCAACCATGGCAGATGACTAACACAAATTACTAACTATGCAATTTATTCTAAAAATCTCAATCACATTTTTATGTTTACTTGTTCCTACTTGCTCTTTCATCTTTCCTAAATGTGTTCCAAGTTAATACCTCACACCCAACTTAAATGATGAAATCATGCACCGTCAGTGAAAATTCCCTAAGGTAAGGTTCTGAGGCCCCGAGGAGATAATATCTAGTGAGCATCTTCTCTTATAGCCAGTTGGCATCAGGAGACATTTCATTTGGGTCTACTATGCATTAAGAATGCATGTTATAATGCTATCAACTTATCCACTCATTCAATCAATAAACAGCAAAATGAGCAACATATGTAGCAGGCATAGTGGCTGGGAACATGAGGAGCAGGAATTTGTGTTCTCCTCCCTGGGTAATATCTTAGGTTCTCCAAGTTAGCTCCATATTCCAATGTTCTGACTTCTTTTCCAGTCAGTGCAGCATCTCAGGTGGTTGCTTCTGAGTCAGTTCCTATAACCTTGCTTCCCTTATTCTTAGATGACCATGTTAGACATTCTGTGATTTCGTGGAAAACTGAAAATATAAATCCAGAAAGAAAAGAGTTCAGTGAACAGCAAAGCAAAAGATAGTAACCCTAGTTTTCATCATAAATTTTGGGTTTTCACATATTATCAGTCTATGTAGATTATTGTGTCTTCTTTGGTAAAATGGCTTAGTCCAATTATCCATGCCTTTCAGATTTGGAGAATCAAACAGGATATTTGTTAAAAAGGCAAGCTTGAAGAAAATACCTTTTCATACAGAGATTTATAAATATTTTCTTTCAAGTCCAGGCACTGGAAGAACCATTGTCCTGTAGACCTTTCTGAATGTGAGATTAAACTTTTATTGCTTGAAAGGAAGAATGAGTCACTAACAAATGACCCTGCAAAACAGCAGGGGTCTTGATGAAGAATCACCAAATCAATTTTTATGTGAATCCTTCACTCTGCAACAAACCTGTGTAAGTTTTCCTCTTTAAGTCAATATTAATTAGATTTTCCTTTGACTTCTATTAATGTTCTCCTCCTGCATCTTTTCTGAAAAGAAGCATCTATTTATTTGTTGTAATTATCCTTGCTTAGGGTCTTCCTCACTAAAGTTTGTTTTGTATTCTTTATGTAGACTAAATTTTAAAACTTTCAGTTTCTCAAATAAATACATGAATTAAACATCATGTGCCAGGAGATGTGTTGATAAACTCAAGAAAATGTATGGGTTTTACTTCATGGAACGGGGAAGAAGATATTTATTTAAATATCACATGCATATGTTAAAATGCCTACTTTGATAAGTGTAATGAAAGAGAAACATGATAAATGAGACCTGGTAAGTGAGTTATAAGCTTTCCTGAAGAATTTGGCCATGGAGCTGAAATCTGAAGGAAGAGTAGGCTATTCCAGAACTGGTTGAAGGTAGTGTACATCTAGGAGTAAGAGGTGGGGGTAGATTTTTAGCAGCCATGTGTCAGGGCAGCAAGAACTGTTGAAGAAATGGGGGGAAGGCTGGTATGGTGCATAATGGATCCCAGAGAGCTGGGGAGAGAAAAGTGGAAAGCCCTGGAGGAGACTGGTGAGATCATGCCATACCGGGAGATGGAGACACAGGCTTATCCCCCCCAACCCCATAATAATGAAAATCTATGGACTTAATTAAGAAGGGAATTGGAGATGGAGGGTCCATTTGAAAGGACATAATTTGTCTTTGGCTTATTTTCTCAGTTCAAGTTAATACTTGTTGGGAAAATCAATTATAGTGTTCCCTGTCATTACATACAGTGAAACACACTAGAGTACCCAAACAGGAGCTGCTTCAGACATAAAATAGGGTCAATCTTTCTCTCCATGGGAGCAAGAGTGTTCTCTTTTTAGAAACAACAGGATTCTGAATTGAGGCATGAATGCACAATTTTTACATACTGAATCCTTCCCCCAAAAGGAGATAAGTCAGCTTATTCTAGAAGTATTAATTGCTTATCTGAAGGACCTTTGGGGTCTTTTCATTATTATTCTGGATAAGATCACTCAGCTTGATGGGAGACTGCTGTGTCTAAGAAAACACTTTGAAAATGGTAATATTGTATTCTCAGTGGATCAAAAGCTTCCGTTTCCATTAGATTACATAAAATACGATAAGTGTCTGAGATGATAGATATGCCCATTACTCTGATCTGATCATTATATACTGCATACATATATTGAAATGCCATTATGATCCATAAATATGGGCAATTATTATGTTGCCAACATTAAAAACCAAAACATATTTTCAAAAGTTAAGTAAAATGGCATATTTCTTTGAGAAGCCTATTGTTCTGGGTGATCTATACCCATAGATTAGCTTTCATTGATACATGTGCAACAGAAAAAAAGGGATTGAGTAGTGAACTACTTCTTGTTATTTCACATTCAAAGAAAGGGGCTTTATCAGTTGCCTAAGTAGACTGAAAATGTAAACATGGATTGGAATCTCGGGATTGGCATAACTTCTACTTCAGAAGAGAAAGTAGGGTTTCATTTCCTTGAGAGTTTCTGTCTTAGAAAATGTCCCTTGGCTGATCACAGGGACAGTAACATGGCAAAACTAATGTCCAATCTGATCTAATGCCTAATCTGATATGGGGATGGGAAGGGGTGATGCTCAGGAACACCACAGCAGTGAGACTGGCAGAGAATCGAAGGGCAGACTGGCATGATTAAGGACTGTCTGGAGTTGTGCATGTGACTAAGAGACAATTGACTGTCTCTACTAATTTTTTGAGCACTGATTTATATGTACACCTCACAGTTTTTTCTATTTTTCTTGTTCTCTAAACTAATTTCTATTTCTGTGTTCTGTTTTCCTAGAATGTATTTATCATACATTCAAATAAAGGGCTTATATGTTTTATGAAAATGCCTTCTCAGAAATCCTGTTAATTCCCAAAGACTAGAAATCTGATTTCCAAGTCTGTGTGCTATTTGGGAAGAGGGATGTGTTCAAAGTCACCTTTGGATTAGCTCTTAGTTTCTTGACAGACTTTATCCCCTGGGACCTTTTGCTCATTAGTCACAGTAGGTTTCCCTCCTGCATTCAAGGATTTGGATCTCTCTCTTTGGTAATATAAGGTGCTGTCAGAGAAAATCCTATTTTTTTTTCCTTTAAAGTCTTCTATTGAATGCAGTCACGTGGAATCTTAGCCTTTCTGAATTGAAGAAAATCTTAGAGGTCAACTTGTCCAGTTTTTTTTTGGTCTTAAAAATGAAGAAAATAAAGTTTAACACATACTGCCTAGTGAAAAACACTCTGAACTTGAAATTAGAGGTTTGGTTAGGATCCATCCATCCTTTTGCTCAGCATCCACTGTCTCTCTGGCCTGTAGTCTGCAGGATTCTCTGCAGTGAGGGCATTAAAGTAAGAGAGTAGTTATCTCTGTTTTCAAGAAGCCAAAAATAAAGGGATGGGAAAGACACTAATCTGTATGACCCTAAATACGTTACATAAACGGAGAGACTCTATTTCTTCCTCTTAGTTGGTAATAACAGTAGTATAACAATAACTATCTCTTGGGATCAGATGGGGGAGGTTGGAGACATAAACAGTAGACTGTAAACTCCTCTTGGGTTCCTGGTAGGTAACCAGGTAACTAAGAAGCTTCTGTTAACAAAGCCCATGTGTTTCTAAGAGGAAGGTGGAACTGAAGAACAGCCCTGGGCAGGCCTGTAAATGAAAGCTGGTGGTCTCCATCCTCCCTGCCTGGAGTGGGCAGTGAGGGTACTGAAACTTGGTGGATATGGGATAATTCAAATCTCAGCTTTACTGCACTCCAGTGCTGTGAGTCTTTCCTGGCTTAGCTACTGGTAAAGCTGGGGTTCCTCCGGTGCTGTGTTTTGGAAGTTCCTTTAAGGGAAGGACCTTTGGTTTCACAGCAGAAGTGCTGGGGTTGAGTTTGAATCCTGATTGCACTTGTTGACTATTCAACTTTGGGAAATTTTAAATATTTTCTGAACTCTGTTTTTCTAGTTGAAGAATAAGGTATTAGAACATCTGTAGGCTTTGCCTAGCAGAAAGAGCTCTATGGATATTTTTTTTTCTCTTACACCTGCCAGGATTAATCTTGTGTGTAGCAGGAGCTGACTGAGTGGTGTGATTGGAGACAAGGCCTAAAATATCATCTTATACTTCTTAATACTTTAGTTTTGGAGTATAAAATTATACAAACATTATAAATATCTATTTTTTTAAATAAATATATACCATCTATCCTATGACTCAGGAAAATTGACCCAAGAAAATGAAGAAAGAGCCACATAAAAACTTCTATATAAATGTTTGAAACATCTGTATTCACAATAGTCCCAAAAGCCTCAATCTGGCAAAAATCCAAATAGCTACCAATAGAATTAAGAAATTGCAATGGATTAACAAATTGCAGAACATCCCTGTGATGGCATATTACTCAGCCAAAAAAAGGATAAGAAATATTGCCTAGATGCACAACAACTTGGATGAATCTCAAAATATAATGCTAGGTAAAAAAAATCCAAACCATTTATAATATAATACCATTTATATGAACTTCAAGAGCAGGCAATTCTTCTGCTGATAGAACAGTGGTTACTTATCATAAGGTTAGAATTGATAGAAAGGGAGTAGGAAACAACTTTCTGAGGTGGTCTAAACCTTTCGTGGAACACTGGTGACATGAGTAAATATCAAAACTGAACACATTTTATGCTTTGGATATGTGTCTTTTAATATATGTAAAGTCTACCTCATAAAAATGTGTCTACCAATTAAAGCCTCATTCAACTTGGCCAGTTAAAGCTCTTAGAAGCAGGAAGATAGTGATCAGTCCTTTCTTCCTGTGAATTAGCTTAATTAGTTGCTTTGTTGGAAGATTTATATTGATAATTTTGGGGAATTATGATGAGACTCTGAAGGAAAAAAAATATCAATCTTATACATATATGTCCCTAGAAATGTATAAAATCATATATGTCAGCTAAGATGTGTTTGGAGTAGAGGGTTTCATCTAAGTTGGTGTTGTTCCCAAGATAATGAGCTTTTCAGGTCACCTAATGCAAGGAATATGATTGACCGAAGGCCTGAGATGCTTTGCTCTGAGATTCATTACCTGGTTGTGCTGAGGTCATGTTTCCCATGAGCTGCTCCCTCCAGTGACCTAGCACAGCTGGAATGCCAAGGCAGGCTTGCCCCTGGGAGATGGGGGATTACTCCCAGAGGCAACTTTGGCTGGAGGACCCCTCCCCTGCCACTTACTCTCCAAGGCCTGGCCATATGTGTGTTAGAACGTATCAGAGTAAGACACGGCCAGTCAATTTCTTTCTCCTCTTTCTCTCTCTTCTCTTTCACACCAAGGTCCTACCACTTTCCCAGCCTTTCCCCCTCTTCTCCTACAGGTGGATCCCTAATGTCTTTCTTGAATTTATCATTCTGTCTTGGTGTCTGCTTCTTGAAGGACCTGACTAAAAACGCAAGTGATATGCATGTTTGGGAGGAGGGAGGTAATCAGAATCAAGCAATATCAAGCCATACCCACTGGTGCCCTTTGCTGCTGGATGCTCACAGGTGTACAGCATTGTCAGTATTCAGACACCCTGGAAAGCTTATAGAACCCTCTCACACACCGTTTTATAGTAAATCTGTAGCGGGGGCATGGAGTGGCTATAGCCAAAGAACAGTTCTAAGGCCATATATGATGCTTCTGGTACCATAGGATTATCACAGTACTGTTAGAACTAAACATTCACTGCTTTAAATCTTGCCTGATGTCTTTCAGGCCCTATGCATGGTTTTGTTAGGATTTACAGTCAATCTGAATCTAGCTAACATGTACTTTTGGTTTTTTGCCGCAGTCTCTGGCTGGGCACAAATCACGAGTCTCCACGCAGCTTGTAGATTCAAACAGCAATTCTTTATTCCCAAACTCACACCGGCCGTCTACAAACAGGTTCTGGGGAAATCCACGTTCTCTGCCCAAATCCACTTCTCCCAAATCCACACTCTGCCCAAATCCACTCCGCATGGGCTTCTGTCTCCCAAAATATACTGTCTGACCCTAAGCACTCAAGAGGAACTCAGCAGCAGGATATGCCCTATTCTAAAGGGGAACACCCTAATCTCCTATTATGCTAAACCGCCCGATTCTAAAGGGGGAACACCCTAAACAGGGATCCTGCCCTGGTCCTTGAGCAAGGTCACCTTTCAGAAGTCCTTCCACTAGACAGCATGGGAGTAAGCTGGCAAGGAATTTGTCATACCTACTTGGCTGATGGCTCCCAGCAGTTTTTTTTTTCTCTTTAATAGATAGGTTCATTAACCCCCTTAGAAACAAATCAAAGTAAAGATAAGAGTTGAGCAGTTCCCAAGAATATACAATAGAGAACACCCCTGGGACATTTTGTTTCTGAAGTAAAAGATTTGTCATCTGTAATCTGATTTTAAGGAGATAACTTATTTCTCTCAGAATAAAATTTAAAAGATTCATAGGATAAGATCTGAGCCAATTATGATACATTGAATATTAAAGGTAATGTGTGCAAGGATTATTTACTAACAATGTATCTTTTTAAAATATGGTTCTGTTTTCATGTTGTGAGGTGATGCCCCCTGAATATAAAGACTTGATGAAATCCATTCAGAAGATTCGGGACCGTCGAGGGTTAAAATTGTTAAAGACCATGGCCTAAAACAAAAATGTGAGAACTCCATGATTAAGTAAGAATGACTGGTGTTTTGGGAAGAAGGGCTTTTTTAAAAAGGTTACGTGGTCATACATAAAATATCTCTGTGAAGATACACTTCAAGCCATTGCCTCTCTGGACTGGGACAGAACAGAGCTTGCTAGGAAAATTGCTCTTTGCATCTTATATCCTTGTTTGATATTTAAAACCATGTGAATGTATTATCTTTTAATAAATACAAAATAAATCTAGGACAAATAAAATACCCAATAAAATCTAAGACATGCAATAAAGGGCATAATAGGGATATAGTTTGGTGAGTACAGTTTTTAAAGTTATAAATGGAGATAAGAAAAGTGAGTAAGTCCCTGGACATGTTCATGCTAAACTTCAGAAGCCAGAGTATGACTACTAGACGAGAAATCAAGAGGGGATTGTTCAGCCATGATACATTATATTTTAAAAGTTTTTTTTATACAAATGATGGTTGTAATTCTATAACTGAGTCATTTGATGTCTGCTGGTGATTCATAACTTACTGGATACTCTGGTTAAAACATCAACCTCACTTAGAATGAAATGCAAAGGTATCAAAAAATAAATAAATGTAATATTTGGGGGGAAATAGGAGATCATTTCTCTGTGACCAGGCTCTGTTAAGTGAGCATGATCTCATATTTTTTTTTTTTGTGGATCAGCCCTTGTATATGAGAGTGTGATTAATATTATACACTACAAAAGCTAATGTTCTGTATTTCTGTTCAAGGTTTTATAACCATATTTTTTTAAATAGCATGTGACACACAGAGGAAAGAATTTAAAGGATATCTAGGCATTGGGAAGGAACTTTTACTAAATGGCCTTACAGAATTATTCAACATTTGTGTTCTTTCACTAGGTTCTAGAAAGTCTTGATTTTAGAAGCCTACAGATAAACTAAAAAATGAAAAAAAAAATCTTAGCACAAAATCTGAAAATCCTGCTACATTATACTTAGCTTTTCAATTTCCTACCACAGCTCACTGTAAATTTTACAGTTCATAAAGCAGGGAGCAATTCAAGTGGTTCTTTCCACCATCATGTGACAGATCCAGTGGGAAAAGCCCTATACCTGGACTAGAAAATTGTTTTAATAAATCTGTAACTCGGGGATTTTAGCAAATTTGCCTTTAATTTACTTGTGCTTCATTTTTTCTTCCTTGTTCTTCCCTAATTTCTTGAGTATTTATGAAGTTAATGAATGTAGGTGAGCCAGAAAGTGTTTAGAACTCTTAGGGAAACATACTGGTTTGTGTAGTGGGTTGGATGATGCCCCCACTGCCATTCCTCCATCCAGAACTGGTGAATGAGACCTTATTTGTAAGATGAGGTCATCCTGGATTCTTTGGAGGACTGTAAGTCTAATGATATTAAGATACAAGAGGAGAGGACACAGAAAAGGCGGTCATGTGGAGACAGAGGCTGAGACTGGATTTACACAGCTACAAGCCAGGAACATCTGCCCCTACCAGAAACTACAAGAAGCAAAGGTGGATTCTCAACTACAGCCTTCAGGGGAGAAAGGACCCCGCTGACCCCTTGATTTCAGATGCTGACCTCCAGAACTGTGAGAGAATGTCTCTTTTGTTTGAAGCCACCAAATTTGTGGGAATTCGTTACCGCTGCCACAGAAACGGATGTACTCTGATTTAAGTGATCGTTGTCATCTGGCCTTAAATAATATGATCAAGCCTGTGAAAATTATTTGAAAAATTTATATAGGTACTAGTATAAGAGTGGGATGATCTTTGACAGAATTTCACTAGGGGCAAATTTTGCTCCCAGTTAAGAAATATTTGGTAATGTCTGGAGACCCTTTTGCTGACACTTTTGAGTCAGGGAGGGGTGGCCCTGGCATCTCAGTAGTTGGGTCAGGGATGCTGTCACACATCCCTGAATGCACAGGGAAGTCCCCACCCCAGCTAAAGAATTATCAAATCCTAGTGTATGAGACAGCCCAGCATTGTGAGATTAAAACCTTAGCTCTATCATGAATTTGTGAGAAAGATGATTTATCCTGGGCACTAAACCTCTTGAAGGTTTAGTTTTCTCACCTGTGAAGCACAATGATACTAATACCTACCAGGGTTTTATAAAGTTCCAATAAGATATTCTGATCAAATAACCATATATTTTAAGAATTCTTTGATAGTAACAAAGAGGCTTTCATGATTATTTTTTTTCTATTTCTTTAATGCAAACAAAAGCAACCCTTTGATTTTTAATTAATATTGTAGGAAGTCCACAATGAATGCATTCACTGAGCCACAAGGGACTCACTTTTATACTTTTATGGTTATTATCTCAAATAAAACAGTTCTCAGAAATTTCACGACTATTACTATTTAATGGTGTTTTTCAGTGGCAAGGATACCCTGGAAGCGTTCATAAAGTTTCTCTGGGGAACTTGTAGTTTATGTCAGATAAATAACAATACCAAAGCCAAATGAACTGTTGGAATTTTAAAGTAATGTGCATAATAAAAGCAGAGATATCAGTATGCAGGCTTTGAAGTAACTTTTGGTAATATATATATTTATATTTATATTTATATATATTATATATATATTTATATTTATATATATTATATATATATTTATATTTATATATATATATTATATATATATGTATTTTTTCCCTCTAATGATTATTACAGCATCCCCATGAAGCTAAATTGAACAAGTGTTATCCTTATTTGACTTAGGAGAATACTGAGGCTCAGAGGAGCAAATGAGCTTAGTCAGCAATTGGAGGAGCTATGATTAGAACTAAGATTTTCTCATACTTATTTCACTATGAAGTATCTTGCACACCAGTGCTTTAGAATAAGGTTATAATAATGATCACTGCAGCACAGCAGGAAAGGTGGGTATTCATATAAAGATTCAAAGACAAGAAATTCTTTGATAGACATTTCTAGGAAGAAAATTGTAGTCATGAGACAAAACATAAGATTATGCTTGCTTTGGAAGCAGGCTGGGTAAGTTTCTATGATGCTTAATCCTAGACCTTCATCTAATAACTTTTATTGAAACACCTAAACTGTGATGAATGGTGTACTAAATACTGTAGGGAGTACAGAGGGGAGAAAAAATAAGAATGATCTCTATTTCAAAAGGGTCATATATTGAGAAAGAAATAAATCATTTAAATGGATTAAAGCCAAAGTGTAGTATAGCATAGATAATAAATACATTTAAGAGATATTTCCCCAAAATTAGATTCTTAAGATAGATCTTTAAAAGGTAAGGTGTTCCTCTATGAAAGAGACTGTATTCAATATGAATTTTATATATGTTATTGGCCAAACAGCAGGTGTAACATAGCTATCCCTGCCCACATATGGGTGGATATGGACGTAGTCATTATTCCTGGTATCCTGGCTGAATGGCAACCACTGACCATTTCATTCAACTTATTGACCATGAGAATCTTGACTGCCTGGAAATATCTTCAACATTATCTGAGCACAAAAGTGCCAACATCAAAATTTCCACAATAGGTGTAAATGCCTTGGGAGAATATTCTAGAGAGAATAATGAAACACTTAAGAAATACCATGTCATCAATGCACAGAGGGAAATAGCATATGGAAAAATGACATTGAGTCTCAACTTCTCAATTCAGAAGAGTTAGAATGTGAAGACATTTTGTTAATACCATAATCAATTACCTTTAACATAGTTTCCATTTCATAGAAGTATGTAGGTGATATAAGATTAAATTCTACAACAATACAATCAATATTTTAAAAATTTAAATAAACGACTGCCATATTTCAATGGCATCACTATTTCCTGTTTAGAAGTACTTAAAATGTGACTTAACATATGACATTTTAGATTCAATTAAAACCGATGTATTTCCCTCTTACAATACATAGGATATATATCTCTACATAGTCCTGTGTAGAGATATGATCTATGCACATATTAGAGACTTTAAGAGTTAAGGTAGAGAGACAGATTTAATTTTTTACATCCATTTTATCCTAATAGTCCTTTTCCTGTAAAACTTATGTTTTCGATGCCTTAATTTTTTATATCTAATGCCAATTCACAACATAATTTTGATAAATACAGGCAGTGTAGACCTATCTTAACTTTAAAACTATTTCTGAGATGAATAGTTGCCTTCTTTAAATAAAAGAATTATTTCTATTACCTCCAATGACAAGTACTATAATGAATTAACACTACTTGTCTCCTTAACGTATTATAGGTCAGGCTCATGATACATTAGGGGTTTGAAAGAAATTATTTGGAATTATTTTAATTAGGTTATTCATGCTTGGCAGAATTAAAAAAAAACAAACATGTGTTTGAGTAGCAATAGCACTTGCTTTTATGTGTCAACTTGATTGGGTCATGGGGTACCCAGATATTTGTTCAAACATCAATTCTCCTTAAATATAGGAAGTTTTTTAATGAGATTACCATTTGAATTGGTAGACTGAATAAAGCAGATTTTCCTCCCTAATGTGTGTGATCCTCATGCAATCAGTAAAAGGCCCCAATAGAACAAAAGGGCTGACCTTCTTGTGAGTAAAGGTTAGTTCCTCTTACATGGCTGCTTGAGCTGGGACTTGAGTTTTTATTACCTTTGCAATTCAACTTAAATATCCTCTTCTTTGGTTTCCATCCTGCTTGCTTTTGAAATGGAACTATAGCTTGTTGACTTCAGATCTCAGGACTTCTCAGCCTCTGTAGTCCCATATGCCATTATCTATGTCTATTTGTCTACCTATCTATCTTCTATATAATGTTTATATAATGGAACCCTGTTGGTTCCATTTTTCTGGAGGACTCTGTACCCAACCTTGATAATTACTTTTACACTCTTGCTACTCAAAGTGTGGTCTTAGACCAGCAACAAATCACCTGAGAGCTTATTTAAAACACAGAATCTCAGGCTCTCAGGCCCCACCTCAGACCTACTGAATCAGAATCTACATTTTGACAAGATCCGCAGGTGATTTGTATGCACATTACATTTGAAGTACTTCTTTAGAGTATTTTGAAGTCTTTGCCTATAATTTGCGTTACTAGAGTACAAAAGAGTCTTATAATTACTTGACATTAATACTTCAGGAGAGATACAATAGGGAGATAACAAATAAGTTTTTTTCCCAAAGAATTTTGCATAACATTTGGCAAATAATTTTAAAATGACAAAAAGAAAAATATCTATAAAATTTATATTCCTAGAAAATTTTAAGATTTACTAATTTCTAAATAATAACAAACCACAATTTGACATCTATTCCTTTTGCAATAGCAATAAGATTTTTGTACTTTATGGTACAAATAAATCTTGTGAATATCAGTGTAAATTCCTCTAAACATTCTAACATTGACTTAGAATATATGACATACTGTAGCTAATAGCAACAACCGTTTAACAATGTTAAGAATAAGATTTATAAAGCACTCCCTTGTTTGCAAAATTAGGTTAACACATATCAGTAGCTCATAAGATGCAATAAGCTTATAAAATAGCTATAGAGTATTTCTTCTGAATACTTTTACTACTTTATTTATCATTTAGATTTTTACCTTCTTTAGTTAGAAAAGTCAGTTTGAATTTAAATTTAATAAAGATTTATAAACATTGGCTGGATGATTTTATTACTTTCAACCATTCCTATTTCTCAAGCCAGAGTAGATTGGTGATTTGGTAGTTGTGGTATTGGTTGACTGAATTCTGCTCTGGTATATATGTTATGTGGCAAAGACATCAAGTACTTCTTTCCTTCCCAGCCCACTTGCCTCCTCTCTTGAGTGTAGCAGGGAAAGCTCCATGGGTAATTCATTTGACAGTCTCTGCTTCTTGTTTCTGAGGAAATAACTCTACTCAGTAATCATCAACCAAAAGTGGCTAGCTGTTGGGCAGAGATGAAGTTGCTACTGTATCTGCATGTCTAGGATAGGATTTAATTGTGAGGGGAAATTGATATCCTATCACCCTGAAATTTGATCTTGCCCGAGGGACATTTAGGCATGGGAGGTTAGCCAAGAGATGTCAAGAGAGCAGCGGATACAGCTGAGACTAGATCTCAATCCCAGACAATTGTGTTCTCTGTGTTTAGGGGGATGGAGAAGATAGGGGGCTACTTGTCTTTTGGTTTTGATAAGACAGCAAATTACTCTGAACACAGGAAGTAAACTGCCAGTTTAGAATACTGCATTGTAATACAGGGTATTTGGAAGAACTTGGTACTGTAAAAAGAAGAAATTGTTTTTGGGTAGTTTTTCCACTTCACAGATACATTTATATGAGGCAAGCAAGCAAAAATATTTGGAGGGTACAGAAATATCACTTTTATGAGATAAAACTTTTACAAAATTTTATTAAAATAAATTAGGTGAATAGCATCCAGTTGTCTTTTAGATTAAAAATTCCCTGGTGACTTTTTAGAAAAACTAATTTATGAATTTAGGATTGGGTCAATAATTAAGCTGATTCCTCAAAATTAGTTAATTGTTCAAGAGGGTATAATGGAATAAAAAAGACTTTACATTTAAGAATGCGAAACCATAAAAACAAAGGTCAGAGAGGCAAGGAGAGCTGTTATAGAAAAATAGACTCATTCCATGCATAATTAAACTAAACCAACTCTTTCATGGAGAATACAAAAGTGCTAATTAATGCTAAAACTTCAACTTTTCAACATTTACCTTGCAATGACTTAGCTTCTGTCATAACCCACCCAGTCTCTCTCCTGATAGGTTTCTTCCTCTCTGCCTTCAAACAAGCAGTTTGCTCTTTCTTGATATAAAAGAATAAAGAAAATTTTTTGTCTAACTTAATCCCATTATTCCCCCAAGGTATCACTTTGTATTTTTTATTCATTTGCTAACATTCTCTTTCCAAGGTCACTACTGAACTCTTCCTTCTTAAAATATTTAATGTAAGTAAAAGTACCTAGCATATAGTTAATATTTCAGATATTTGTACCTTTTCCCTTTGTTTAAATTGCAAGCATTTATTTTCAGGGTCCTTATCCCCTCTCATTTTTCCATGACATTTGATGTTTTTGACTTCCATCCAGTAGAATTTCTCTCTTCAGGTTGTCCATGTTTTCTTTTTTCATATTCCTGTCTAACATTGACATTTATTTCCATCTCTAAGTTGTACCCTACACTATTCCTTTGACCATACTTTTCTTGGCTTCTTTGATGGCTTATTCTTTTCATCCCACGCTTTCCCCTTGATAAGCTCCAATCAGTCCACTAAGACGTGAAAAAATTCCAACTCTACATTGTAGTTCACTAATCTCCTAACTATGTTCCATTTAAAAAAATAATTCAAATATATTGCCTATTAGATATTTCTACCTGGATGTCATGCTATTAGATAAAAACTGATATTTCTCAAATTGAATTAATCATCTTTTAGCCCAGCTACATAACTTTAAATCTGACTTGCTTATGGTACCAGTATTAGTATTATAGCTTAGGTTCAAACTTGTTTATTCACTACATTTTTTTCCTTCTTTCATTTTATTTTATTGATTGAGAAGCCTAATCTATTTCTAGATTCAGGAAAGTTTTTCTTGGGATATGGCTATAGTTAATATTCCATTATTTTTTTCGTTTCTTTGACCAATGCCAATATTGCTCTCTTTTTTTAAAACTTTGTTAGATCACAGTGAAACCCACTTGGATACACCTTCAATTTTATAAATCTGTACATAGCAGAATATCCCATCAGAGTTCACCTCTCTTGATAGAGGTGCCAAAAACTTGTCTTGTAATCAAAAAGGTATTATCAACCTTCTTTGTCTCTCAAAGATATAGGAGTTTTTCCATAACAGGATAAATCTCTTTGATTAACAGAGGGTTACTCTAGTAACAACTTTGTACTTGGAGAACATAAGATTAAAAACTGCTGATCTTTCTTGGGAAAGAAAGGAAAAGTAGTCTTTGGGTGGCTGATATTAAAACAATCGAGACTCCAAAGAACTCAGCGCCAAGAGCTATAGCCTTGGGAGGGCTCTGAGGGATGGGTTCCTATTTCCTTGCTGCTACAGGGACCTGTGTCTAGATCTGGATTATCAAGTTATTATTTCAGCAGCAGATAGACAATAACTCCTTGATTCTGTGCAACCCAGCTTCAACAGTGACGACCACATGGCCACAGCAAGCAATACACAGAATCCAGTGCTATCACGGGCCGTGCTGGTTGGGCTGTGTGAACACTGAGGTTTGGGCCAATGGGAGCAGAGTTCCAAAGAAAGTACCTGACTGCCTACTAATAAGGAAATAAGGGCTCAAGATATTACTGGGGAAAATAAAAATCTGATTGTAATTACATTTTGAGCTTTTAGGGCATTTTATATTGGTTTTATATTTAAGAACACTATAATTTATAGAATAACACTTGTTTGCTCAGGATAGTTTCAGATTATACCTGCTATCCCATTGTAATTTGGAATAGTTTTCTTTTACTCTCAAAGGTGTCCCAGTTTAGATGATATATTGTATGGTTATCCTCTCTAAAAACCCTCAGTTCTGGGGTCTTGGATGGAGTAGGGGTTTGTTTTCTTCCATAAAAAAGCAAATCTTGGGACTTGGGTCTTCAGATAAAAAACAAAACAGAGAAACCAATAATTGCTTATTTTAATGTAATTGGCCAACCACCTTCCCAGCAAGGAGGGACGGTGCATCATATGTCCCTTTTTTATGCAAAGTTAAAAAGGGGTATGTAGGTTTCCTATACCCTCTTCTCTTTTCCCCAATAAGTGGGATATGTAATGTCTACTCTCGTGTGTTTATTTCACAGAAACAAGAACAGGATAGTTCTCTAGTGAAGAAGCAGCCAGGCTAACCATGCTTTTGAGAAACAGAATTAAGGTCCATTTGTAAGATGTGAATGTCCATGAATGTAAGACTCTGACCAACTGGATTTGCTCCCTCCCGCTTTTTCTTTCCGCCCCCCCCCCTTTAGTTACATGCAAGAATGTTACTTTTAGCTCCTTTTCCTTTTAAGAGATTGGAATTTGTATGGATGCTTCCCCAAATACATGGTGTGACTTCTTAGAGTATGGTGTCCTGATTGGTGCCTTTGTTCCCCACATATGTCTTCTCTAATCCATGTCACACCTGATCATTGCAACACAATTCAACAATGAATTCAGTTGAACTTTCAAAGCCCTTTACTCTCCTGAACTCTGCTGTGGCTTTACTTTCACCTTTTTTGTTCTTTCAACACCAAACCAAGTATTACTTCCTCCATACAGTATAGTCTCAAATGAAATAGGTACATGAATGATCTTGTGACCTGGTCATTCATAAATTGAAGATTCTAATTCATAGGTCTTTTTTGGAACCTGAGTTTCTGCATTTCTAATCAGCTTTTCCAGGTGATGCACTTGCTGCTTGTCCTCTGGACCAGATTTTGAGGAACTAAGTTTTTTAAGGCCTAGTGAAAATTTTCTCAGTTTAACCCACTGCCTTAATATAGCCAAAATAAGGGTTGCAAAATTGTCTTTGGCTATTCTTAATGACAGACTACTCATTCTGAAAGCTATATTCTCTTGTAGTTTTATTCTCATCTGCTTTTATCACAGGTAGACAGAAAACATATTTAGTGCAGGCATGGTTCTCTTTAACTCTTGCAATTTGTTATAGTAGGGTCTCACTGCCTTGTATATTGTAGGTTTATAATAAATATGTTGATTAATTATTCTTGAAAAGTGCCTTCATACTAATCTATCAATGAGAACTCTTGAGATACATCTAAATTTACATTTCACAACAAGCAAATATTATAAGCAGACTATAAAATATATTAAAGAAAATGCTTTTTGTATCATTAAATTCTAATGCTAAAAAGGAGTAAGGGTCTTTGCTATGTTAATGTTATAATACATCTAACTAACCTTTATGAATCATGGTAGGGTCAATATATATTATTGCTGTGATTATGTGTTCTTGAAATTCACCAATCACAGAATTATTGATTGTAAGCCTGACAATTATTTCCAAACTTATTTATATAAAATTGATTTATTGGACACAAATTCAATCAACTGGAATGGTGAAATACACCCTCTTGGAGAGTTCCTATTAAAGAGTTTTGAAGGATTTCAAAAGATAGATAGATGGTTTACAGAAATAACATGCAGTAAATGCTTTCCAGAACTTTGAAACAGAGTTGGAAAGCTCCCATAGACATTGGGATATAACAGTCTGCACAAAGGCTGATAAGCATTTTAGGGAAAAATGGAATAAAATGGTTATAAATCTTGACCATAGACTTCAGGTCTCAATTTTCAAATAAATATATTGATTGAAGCATCTCTTAAAACTCTCAGAGGAAGTCATATACTCCTGAATAAATTGTATGGATATATGTTTCAAAATATGTGCTTTGCCAAGGGTTTGCATTTGCCTTTGGTGGAACAAATATGTGTCTGAAATAAGTTTAACCTTTTTCTCATGAAAACCTCATCACTTCTAAAAGGTCTAATGGTTCAGGAAAGAAATTGGAAGGACCATATATTTTCTCAACTTTATTCTCTACGAGATTTTTATTCAATTTTACTTCATTTTACATTAATGAAATATTCTTTGGGCATTTTCCACATATATCCTACTTGGTAGCATTCGTGAAAAAGAAATGGTTCTTGTACAGATGTTCCTAGAGATATTTGTACGATTTTCTTGTAAAGTATATAATCGTTTTTCTTCATCAGCACTAGCAGCTGAGATTTTAACTAGTTACTGTATACAACTAAAGATTGGGAACTTAAATTAGCTTTGATTCTTAGATTGATTAATGAAAATATATGAACAGAGAACAAACATAGATATTTGACAGAAGTAGTGAGTGTCCCCTTTTTAATAAGACTCCCAATAAAGCTGGGAACGAAGATGCCTTCATAAGTGCTTATGACTTTGACAAATTTATAAATTACTAGGAAAACCTCCTCGTCTGCAAAACATCAAGGAGGCAGACATTAGCATTTCACATCTGCTCTCCTATGACAGTTACTACAGGACTGAGATATGACTCTGCATTTCACATCACGTGATTCGGTCCTTATCCATCCTTGCAGAATGTCAGATTACAAATTGTAACTTGAATCCATGTTTAGGCAGAAGACTTCTACAGTGAATAAAATGTCAGGGGTTTGAAAATGAAGTATCACAATTTGTCACATAAAGAGTTGGGGTCCTAATTAAGCTAAATCATATATTCTCTTTAATAAACAAAATAAGAATATCTTGAGTAGAAAATCAAATTAAAATCTATACACACACACACACACACACACACACACACACACATACCTACCTGAATATGCTTTTGATACTATTTAGATAGCAATAAGGAAAAATTTTAATAAGGAAGAATTAAATAAGAACCTTAATGTAACATATAGATCAGAAATATGATAGAGCAAACATTTGGTCAAATATATAGGACAAACACTTATAAGTACATTTTAATATATTAGGAATGCTGAGGTTTTAAAGCCTTTCATGCAATAGCTGAGACAGTATATACTAAAATAAAGAACACACATTTATTACATACAATGTAATGGGTAGCTTGAATATTATGTGATTGCATATAGTAATGAATAATTTTGGATTAGATGAGATTACAGAAGAAAGTTGTTTTCATGCTATTTTTTAAAAAACATTTTTAGATGTATATGAATACAATATCTTCATTTATTTTTATGTGGTGCAGAAACTCAAACCTAGTACCTCACATGTGCGAGGCAGGTGCTCCACCACTGAGCCCAAGCCCTATCCCTTCATGCTTTTTTGAAACTAGTAATTTTTCCTGACGGCTCTGCCTGCTATTTGCCCATTTTCTACATATTATGTTGACTTTGCTATGTTTGAATTCCAACAGCCATGTGAGTAAGCAAATCAATATGCTGGTCGGTACTGTGTTTTAGTTCCCATAGGCACCTTGCCAAAAGCAGTAGAAGGAAGTTAGAACCCAGAGAGGGAAGTCAAAGAAGCTCCTTCTCAAATTGACCCTAACCAATCCTTTGGTATGAGAAAAAAAGCACACTGCTTCCATCATGCCTGATGGAATAAAAGTGAGTAAAATTCCACTGGTGGGGCTGGGGTTGTGGCTCAGTGGTAGTACACTCATCTGGTATGTGTGAGGCACTGTGTTCGATCCTCAGCACCACATAAAAATAAACAAACAAACAAACAAATAAATAAAGGCAATGTGTCCATCTACCAAAAAAAAAAAAAATTCCATTGGTTTCTTGGTTACTAGAAGAGCCCAGAGTTCCTTTCCCAAATAGCTTCCAGTTTAGGATCTGGAACTTTGAATACATAGGAATAAACAGGATTTTCTTTAAGGGAGATAAGTTTTACAAAGATCTACTGACTTAAGGAGCAAAACTCTCATATTTCCGAACTCTTCATATATTCAAGGAGACTCTTCAGGGCTGAATCACTAAGGAGTGACACTAGCTTTCCATTAGTGACATTTTATACTTACTGAGTATCCCTTGAGAATGTGGCTTGTATTCACTGATAAGGACAATTCAGTGCAATTCCTCTCCTTATCTATAGAGCTACCCAAACAGAAGTTACCCCACCTGATTAGTCCTGAAAAGAAAGGGGAACATTCTTCTCTTGGTTTCTCTACCTGGAAAGCACCTCTTGATTTTCATTTGTGCTGTGAGTGTGTAGCAAGAAATGATGATGAACTCTATTTTTTCTCTGTATTCTTGGACATGTGAAAAATCCATTTTATTTTCATACTAAGTCTTCTATTTTTGTTGTTTTTCCCCCCAAATAAGAAATATATGCAAATAATGGTTGATCAACTAGAAAAATGAAAATATTTTTGATTTTTTTCCCTACCACTAGAAAATTAAGATAGTTTCAGTGGAAACAGGGCAATTTCCTTAAAGGGATGGAATATACTCAGTTTATTTTAATACCATTTTTGTTGATTATTTTGTAGAAATATGTGACTGCAGGGAGATTCTAAATTGTAAACTTTAGCAAGCACCAACTTCCTCATTTCATGATTTGAGACCAGTGCTGGGGGGAAGTGTGAGATTATTGCAGGGTTTGTCTTTTTTTTTTTTTAACTGTAACACAGCAAAGAAGAACATTTTTATGGATGAAAAAATTCATGCAAACAACAAGTAAAGTAGATTCAATGATACAGAAATACATTATTAATCTGCACAGTATGTTCACAAAGGTTGTATACATACTACATTTTCTATAAGTTTATAATGCTGCATGACTGTCATAGTTCAAAGTAAAGAAAAGTACACATCTGCTGCTAGTGGTATTCAGCCACCTGAGTACCTATGATAAGTTTATCAAGTGCATAAACCTATCCTTAGAGAAGATTCTTGGTGCTGCTGCTCTCTAAACAAACAATAGGTGATGTCAGGAAGCTTCGGGGGAGAAATGTGATTGTGAGCATTGATGAGCACAGACCCTCAGGAAGCACAGCTGGCCAGTCTTGCTGGTTGTCTTCTAGGTTGCCAAGGCTATCAAATAGGGGAAGCTGGAATGGCCAAGAAATCAATTTGCAGAATAGTAAAAAAGGTCACCATGGTCCAATGTAGTATGCTGCATTATTTGCAATGTATCATCTGCTCAAACGTGTATGCCACATCAAATGACAACAATTGTGAAATGAGAAATGGGTTGCTGGACCCCTGCTGATGGTTTAAAATAAACTGAAATCATTTTCTGGGACCCTTGTTTTAGGCTATGTGATATTGTGCCTCTTGGTAGCTTACTTTGTAGTAATTTTATTAACCTGTTCTTCTTTAATTAAACTTTTTCTTTTGAAAAAAAAAATTCTAACCTGCCCCAAAGTTGGAATTCTATTGCAATTTGTCTGCATTCATCTATAGGTACCTTTATTTTGTCACATTTGCATCCTCTTTCCAAATGCATGTATAAATGGGTACATGTACATATATATGTAACCACATTCTTCCTCTTGTATAAAAATATATTCATTTTCTGCAGCCATTTCAGTGTAAGCTCAGCTGAAATCTCTGAAGAACTGTGGATATTTTCTTTTGTAAGCTCACTACTACTTTCAAATTCAGGTGGTTATCTATTCTTAAGTGTTCTCTGATTGGAACATTTAACTTTCCATTATTTTTCCCAAGAAGAGCAAGTCTATAATGATATAGTCCCAGATGCCTGTCTATAACTGGTATCCTTCAAATGAAGGCCCCTGGCCACTTTCAGCAACCTCCTTCCAATTATTCTTACATGCCCTTTATTTTCATCATTTTATCTACTTTTTTGTTCCCTTTTCATTTTCTCTTTGCAATTGATATTTTTAAAGGCCACCTTCTACTGCTCTCTGTTCACCTAAGTAACTTAATTACATTTCTGGGAGCTGCATTGCTTATCTAAATGTATCTGCCTAAAAAAAGAAAATCTAGGTGATATTTTGCAGCTTGATGACTGTCATTTCCTGCAGCCTGTTAGAAGGAGACTTCATTCAAACTGTAAGACATTCTAGAGTAAGTAGTTCAGTAGCTGAGGCAGTAATTAAGATCATGGGTATTTGAAGAAGCAGAGGCAAACTTGCAGGTAGATCACTCTTGGAAGCCTTTTTTCTTGTCAGCAACTTAGCACCTGATGTTTTGTCTGGCAACTAAGAGCTCGTTTAGGACTTTTCTCCCCGAAGCTCTCCTCTATTAAAGCAGAGAAATTCCATTGATCCCAAAGAAGTCTCAGGAAGAAAATGTAGTTTAGTAGTCTATTTCAGAACTTTTCAAAAGCAATAGCCAAGTAGAGAGGCAGGGTCTCTGTTTAAAAAAAAAAAGAGTTTATCCCTGAAAGATCCTTCTTCAAGGATCCAGGTTAGTAGCCTGAAATCAATTCAAGCAGCTAAAAGGATGAAAGGAGATTTCATGGTCTGGGGTATCTTCTTTTCAGTGCTCTGGTTAGGGGTTTTCTTTGGCTGCCTGACTAGAGGCAAAGATTAGTGACACAGTGCTTGCTTTCAGTGATCTGGGCTTCTGTGCTTGTTCCCCTGGAATGAAGCCCAGGCTGTGGGAACCAGGGGTCTTTTTCACATTTGTAGGTTAGGATGTACAGGGTTTACATAGCTACATTCACACCAAGTCATCAAGAAGAATTGCATTGGTATTTTGAGAATACCCAGGTTTTTCTTTCTCTTAAAGTGACTACAGGAAGCAGATCAACCTTTCTGGAGGGCAGATTGGGCTCTTGTATAGCCAGAAAGGCAAATTTGATTAGCTCTTTCCTTATGCCTTGGATCTGGTGTTGATGTGAGGATGGAGGGATGATCTTTTTCCTGAAGTTTTCTTGCAATCTACCACAGCTAAGGAGCTCTTCTCAGCCATATCCATAACTAAAGTGCCCTGAGCTTTTTGTTCTGAATACCAATGTTTTTGGAAATGGAATAAGCCACTGGCGGTAAGAGATATAGAACACACCCAGAATCCATCCATAACTTTTTTTTTTTTTTTTGGTATTGGGATTGAACTCAGGGGCACTCAGCCACTGATCCACATCCCCAGCCCTATTTTGTATTTTATTTAGAGACAGGGTCTCACTGAGTTGCTTAGTCCCTTGCTTTTGCTGAGGCTGGCTTTGACTGTCCATACTTTCTACTTTCAGGAATCGAGTACAAGATTTTCTTCTTATAAGTTGTTTTATTGATAGAATTACAACATTTGGTTTTATGTTGGGATAGGTTCCTTTTGAAAACAAAATAGTTCTCAAGATTCTCAGTGTTTAATTGAAAGGCCTGGTACATAATGGGACAGTGTTTCTCAAACTGTGGTCCCTGGACCTGTAGCACCATCAGCATCTGAAAACATATTAGAAAAGATCTTTAGAAGCTCAATAGGGCCTTCACAGATGTTTGCTGAAGATAATGCTTGTTTTTCAATTCTGAAGGAGAATAATGTCACTAATACTGCATTGTAAGGCTGTGGTTCCCAAACTTTACTCTACCTAAGAATCATCAGGAGAATTTGTTGAAACATAGATTGCTGAACCCCATTCCCAGTGTCTGTCATTCAGTAGATCTGAAGTGGAACTGAGACCATGCATCTCCAACAAGTCCCCAGGTGATGCTCATGTTGCTGAGGACCCCATATTGAGAAGCATTGGTCTGATACAGTGATTCTCAACCTTGGCTTGACCTTGGGGTTGATTTTAAATATACAGAGGACTGGGTGGGACCCCAGATCAAGTAAATCAGAATCTATGTAGGTGGGTGTATGCATGAGAGTCTTTAAAATTTCCCAGGTTATTCTATTAAGCACCCAGCTGTGAATTACACTGAAAATCATCTCAAAAGAGTGGTCCTCAAGCCTAGTTTTCCACTAGAATCACTTAGCAAGCTTTAAAAATCTTGATGCCTAGATTTGTATCCCAGAGGTTCTGAGACTACTAGTTTGAGGGACCACCTGGGTATTGACACTTTTTGAGAACCTCCCACACAACTGATTCTGATGTGCAGCCAAAGTTAAGAACCACTTCCTTAGATACACCTTGCAGCTGAGAGACTTTTCATTGTAATCTTGTACAAAGAATATAACATTGAAGGAAAATAAAATTCCTATACTGATTTATTCTATGGTCACTGTACAGTTTCCAAAATTATATTGAATGAATTTCCAAAGCTATGAGTTGGTATATTTATAGTAAATCATCGAAATTTCGAATTAAAGCTTCATCCTAAATTGCCATAAAATTCATTTACTTTGAAGCAGACTCACTTTTGTTTACCATGTGTGTGCTGTTTGTTTAGATAAATACCCAAAGGAGGAAAAATAATTTCATTTATCATACATTGAATTTACTTGCCCATTTTCTTCTCAGTTAAAGGTAATCTCTGGTATAGTAAAATATAGCATTGTGGAAATGTAAACATGCAAAGAACTCTGGCCCCATCAGGAGATAAGATGTTTACCTGTCTGGTTTGGTTGGTTACAAATTTACACAATATCAAGGATCTGGTACACAGGTAAAGCAAGACTCCTCAGAAGTGACATTCAGGAGCCCGAGAAGCTCCTAAAAAATGGTAACCTGACTGCACATCAGGAGGCTGTTGAGTCAGCGAAGCATCAGCTAAGCTTCAGAGGCCCTAACCTAGGCTGAGGCAGACAGTGGTAGTGGAGTTCAAATGATATTTATCAAAGTACCAAAACACTTGTAAATACTAACAGGATTCACATTAAAGGTCTTTACACCTGTGGAAGACATCCTTTGTGGTGCTAATTGTCCCCCCTTAACTCTACAACAATCTACATCCATGACACTGAGAAAGCTGCTTAATTCTTCCAGGCCTTGGATTTTTCCTTTATTTTAAACTTTATCTTGCAAGGAGAAATATATAAGGTAATGTGCAAGCATTTAACCCAGTACCTGCTACATACAAGGAGATTAGAATTATTCTTCCCCTTCTGTCCTTTCTAATATTACAAAATTTGTCTTTGATCATCAACAAAAGAGACAAAACATCATCTCTTTCCTCCCTTTCCTCTTTCCTACCCATTTCAACTTTTACTGCACTGCTACAAGGTCTTAGCCAATGTGATATATGTGTGGGGATACAAAGATAAAAAAGCTTCTATCTCTGCCCCTAGCATACAAAGTCTAGTGAGACAAATAAACATGCAATTATTTTACCAAAAGTATGAAAAGTGAAAAGTTGGTACACAGGCAGCACAGAGAATGGCTTCTCAACTCGCTATGAGATTTGGGAGTATTTAGAAGGAAGTTATGTCTTTGGCATTGGGTAAGAGTTAGCTAATAATGGTGGGATCATGGGGAAGAGTTGGAAGTAGGGAGAATTGCTGGCAGACAACAGAACAAGTGAAAGAACAGGGAAGCATATGCTATATGAAAAAAGCACAGCACAGGTTAGTAAGTTTGACCTGCCTGGGAACTGCTGGACAGGTGTGAAGGATGAAGCAGGAAGAGTAGGCAGATCTCAGAACATCTATGCCCATGTTTTTCGAAGTGTGGTTCTCCTACCAGCAGCATGAGTATCACCTGGGATCTTGCTAGAACTACAAATTATTATGGGCTACTCTAGATCCACTGAATGATAAAGGTTGGGCATGAAGCCTACACATCTTTGTTTAAACAAGTCCTGCAGATGTTTGTGATGCATGCTAAAGTTTGAGAAACACTATTTGCTGTGCATTGGAGTCCCTCTACAATTCATGTTGAAACAATCTTCAACGCAATACTATTAACAGGTGGGGCCCTTAGGAGACGATTAGGGTTGAATTGGTACTGCAAAGAGACTGTGTAATGTATAAAGTAGTGAAAGGTAATGGTTAGTATGGCCAAATAAACTGATTGGATAGCAAAATCTCTGGTTCTAGGAACAAATATGTGGCGGCATTAAATCACATAAATTATTCAACACCTTCTGTTTGGGTTGCTTGTTGGAATAAGATTGGAGTCTTATTGGTAACAGTGCAAGAACTACTCACTAAAAGCTTGGCTTTCAGCTAGGGATAAGAAATGGGCCAGACTAGATTCTTTCTGCTAAGTCTTGCTTATTTTCAAAACAGAAGCTGACCTATGTTCCTTGCTGTAAGAAAAGGTTCCTGGGGGAAGGTGAGCCTTTGGATGATGCTGGCTTTGCGGGTGGAATGTACCTTCAAGCCTGTTCTCCAGGGCTGGGAGGGAAAACAAAAGGAGATGTTTCGTTGGCTGAGAGAGGAAGAAGGAAAAATTTTTTTCCACGATATTTGACAGCTATATCTTTCCGCTGCCACCTTCCCCACAAACCCATGCATCTCTGCTTAGAGTCTGATATAAAACGAAAAGTGAACCCCCCATTTGCCTATGTGCTTTCAATGAAAAAAGTCGGTGCACAAGGAGGGAAACGAGAGCGGCTGAAAATAGGTGCATGACTTGTTGAGCATACAAATCATTTCCCTTTTAGTCTCCATGGGAGGGAAAAAAAAAAAATCCCTCGTACTCTCTCCGTGCACCAGCTTGTGTTCGGCACTCTGGAGAGGAGGCTGAGGCTGGTCCACTCGCGCTCCTTCCCCGGTCCCCCGCAGGAAACTTTTCTCGCAGGGCCCGTTCGGTCCATTCCGCTCCAGCGGAGACAGTGGGCGTCCTGCGACTTCCCTCCCAGGCAAGGGCCCAGACCCCGCGACGCGTCTGTCTCTTTAAATTCCAGCTGCGCGGCTGGGAAACAGCGCCACTCGCCGCCCAGGCCGTCTGGCTGCGAGCGAGCTCGCTCTTTCGCTTCCGGCTGCGAGCCGCAGAGAGCTCGGCTTGGCCCGCGGGCGGCTCCGCGGCGGCGGCGCGGGGCGGGGAGGCGCGGCCCGGCGGAGGAGGGAAGAAAGAGCGAGCCGGGCCGGGAGAGGCACCGCGCCGGGTCCCGCGCCCGCTCTCCGCGGCCGGAGCAGTTTCCCTCGCGGTGACAAGGATGTGCCTGTGTCGGTTTCCCCCCCGCATCTCCTTAAGACGATTTCCATAGTAACCTGACCAAGTGGCTCAATATCGCAAACCTGAGGATTTCGGCGCCCCCTGGCATGACCTCGGCCAGGTAACGCTGCCATCTATTTCTCTTCCATTGCAAACCCCTGCGCTCCTTCCAAAGTTCCTTTTGTGGAAAATCGCCCAGCCCCGCGGAAATATTTGGAAATATTTGTATTTTGGTTCTGTTATGTTTTCTCTTCAGAGTCATAATTATGCCTTGTTTCTGTCATCCTCCTGTATTAGAAATACTCTTAATTTGAATCCGTGGTAGAAAATGGCTGCTTTTCACCTCTTTTCTATGTGAACATACATTGGCCTTTTTCAAAGGATGGTCCAGTTGGTATGGAAAATGTCCACTCGTTTGTGATTTGTTTCCTCCTTTTATGTTTCTTTTAATCTTGGCATCATTTAACCCAGCAATATGTGTACCATGAATTTATGGGTTATTCCTCTGGATTTGGGGGATGATCTCCTAGGCTTAAATCAATCTTAACACTATACATTGATTATGTTTTCAGGAAGGAGGGTTGAAAATGATCTTTGAGCAATCAGAATTTTATTATTGTTTGTTTTTTTAAGACAGCTATAACATTTCCTGAATTATCTCCACTAAGATTGATTTTGTTTCTAATGGTCATCTATTATTGAATAGTAATCCAATTATTTAAGGAAGGGTTGCCAAGAGTCAACTGGAGATGTTTTCGTAAAAGATAAAAAGTCAGCATTATAATTTACTATTCAAGTAATTATTCTAAGATTATAATTCATATCAGATAATACTATATATCTTGTATAAAAATTTAGAGTAAATTTATATAAATGCATAGAAATAGATAATCATTTAATATTAATAACTGATTATTTTGTTCACATCAAGTCACTGCTTTTGAATCTCTTTGTTTTTATAGAAGCAAAGGGTTATTTTTTTCATGAAACAGACGTAGTCTTTTGTATTTTGTAAGTGAATTCATGGAAGGCATTTTAGGAAAGAGTTTTCTGTGGCAAGACCATCTCACACATTGTTGAAACCTTTATTAGGCCTTATCAAATTTTCATTTAGCACCTTTTCCCTTCCACATAAACATAAAGATAATTTAAGTAGCCTAGAAAATTTACATACAGCCAGTCATGGAATCAAAATAACTTTTCAAACTTTTAATTTTGACTATGTAATAAAAATTATATGGTAAATGATGATAGTCGTTATGCAGACAATGCAGACTAAGAACCTTTAAGGTTCACAGTGCTTAGTAAAAAGGGGAATAATTTTAATTTGTTTTTTTTAAGGAGGAATAGTAATTAAGGGTCCTATTTTAAAATATTGGCCTGACACTAGTTCTTAATTAAATTATATTTCTGCCTAAAAGCCTTAGGTGTAATAAGCAATTAGTAAGATAAGCCAAGGAAAGTTCACCAATTGTAAATATAAAGAGCCTGTGTGTGTACCCATGTGTGTGTGTGTGGTGGGGGCGTGTAGGGGTGGGGTCTTTGCTCCTAAAGATGCTCTGTTAATGTCTTTTGTTTTCATGTTTCCCTTTCTCTTTGTCTACAGTCCGTGGAGTCTCCTCTGCACCAGACCCCTAAGTGACAGCCACTGGCAGTAATGAGGCTGCACACTCTGCTATAATTGAACCCTGTCAGTGTTGCCCATTAAGGCCGTGGTGTATATGCCAGCTCATTAATCCAAAGCCCATTTCTTCTCCTCCGTCATTTCCCTTTTACACCATGGCACTGTTTCAAGTCCTGATCCCCTCATTGTGCATATGGAGGTTCAGGAATAGAGAGTAATTGGTGTTGTTGCACCCATCTTGAGGAATAACCCTTTTAATAAAGACACGTTTACATCTGCAAGCTAAGATCATTGTGCCATGATTGCACATTGTTCTAGGATAGTTATTTGCAGTCAGTTCTGTTTTGTTTTGTTTGGGTGCATTCAGATCCAGCATCTTAAATTTCACAGTTGCATGATATAAGGGCAGGTACTTATAATTAAAAACATACATGCATATGTGCACATGTAATTTGCTTTTATAATAAAATAGTTATGTATTATGAATTTACAATGTTATATATAACTGCAAGTATATATTCTGTCTCATGTACCAGGATAAAATATAGTAGACTTATGTATTACCAAACACTGTTAAAATTTCAAAGAAAAACATAACTACATTTTTCAGATATCTACATGTTAAGATATTAATAACAGAATGATTTCAGATTAATACCATTGTGTTTTCATCTTGTTTATTCTTTTGTTACCTATATAATGCATTCAAATTTTCTCAGTTTTCATTATTGTGCTTTGTGTATGTGATACTTTTCCATATTCAAATTCTGTAATAGTACAAGCAGAGATGACTTAATTATTACTTGCATGGAAAACCTTTCTGACATTATTGTGTGTAACTTTGCTCAGAGCCCTTTCATCTCATCATGCCAAATACACCCTTTTCTACACTCAAAAAAAATCTAATTAAATGGAATCCCTTTTTGAATAATTTTTGAATCTGTAATCTAATTGAGGCTTATCTTTTAATGTGCCTTCTAAGTAGGAATCAAAGAAAATATACTTTGGGTCTTAGCAAGGAAGGCAGTTCCACTGAAGGTATCACTTAATTGAAATGCAGAAATGTGGGGAGAAAAAAAAAAGAAAGGTTGAGTCCATAGAGAATGAGTGGAGGGAAGGTTGGATAGCAGGGGAGGTATTGACAAACAGATTGAGATTCTGGTGAGTACCTAACAAATTATCAGCTCTAAATTGAGTCAAATTTTTCAACAATGTCACTTTGCTTTGTAGGTATCTTGGGAGGTTCCCCCCGCCCAATAGTTCAGGAACACTTAAAAATAACAAATGTGTGTAAATTCTCTATGTTCAGTACTTAAATTATTATTATAATATTTTGTGTAGGCTGAGTGGAGTCCAAAGATTTTAGGATTCACTTTCAACAAAGTAAACAAGAAAACAACAAAAATCGTGTAGGAAAGAACAGGTAAATTGCAACTTCTTGAGGGTGGGAGCGTGTGTGTGTGTGTGTGTGTGTGTGTGTGTGTGTGTGTGTGTCTGGAACCCTGTGAGTTTTCAATCCACATTTAGTCCAAAGTGGGTGGATGAAACAATCATGGGCAGAGATAACTTGTTAATTTTGGTTACTGTGGTTCTTCCAGTACCTAGAAAGGTGCCTGGTACCGAAGATATCCTCAATAAATATTTATTGAATTCATTTAATTCAGCTTAGAAAAGATTGCTGTTAAAGCAAGGGTTTGTCACCTGGGCTCTGTCTGGGATACACAGTTCTATGGCAGAAGACAGAAAAGGACCCTGCCACAGAGTAACCAGATAAAATAGACTTTTATTATTGGGAAAAATGGGGGAAAAAAAAAAAAACATGTGTCCAGGATGAAACTCTATCTTCAGAGCAAGCCTTCAAATTTAACCAACGGATTTTGTAGTCTCTATAATCAGATGTCACTAGATAGAACTCTATATTTTCCTCATAAAAGTTGGAGTATGGTCAGTTGAAGCATTTAAAAAAAATTTCATAAAATCAAGTATTTAAAAAATTTCAACAAAATCAAAGTAGTTATTTAATCTTAATGAAAGACAATACAACATATCTTCCTTTTTTATTGCTTCATGCACTTTATTGTCTTGGTAATTTTTTTTACTTATTTTTATTTTAGTTATACATGACAATAGAATTCATTTTGATTTAATTATACAAGCATGGAATATATCTTATTCTAGTTAGGGACCCATTCTTATGGATATTCATGATGGTGGAGCTCACTATGATGTATTCATGTAAGTACCTAGGAAAATTATTTCTGATTCATTTAATTTTTTGATTCCTTAAAAAATATTTTAGAAAACAGTAAATGAGTCCTTAAAGTTATACAATTAGTTTGAACTCTATGGAATTGAAATGTTTTTAGGTCAGACTGAACTATTTACCTCCTTTGAGATCATAGGGCTAGAAGTGGCTGGTCTTTCCCTTCTATTCTGGGTGTGGTGGTGGGGGTTGGGGTGGAAGGGTGAAGGAAGAGGCAAACATGGAGCATGAAATAGATGTCTCATGGCATGGCAGTTTTGAATACACCAACCAAGAAGCACAGATGCTTAAAGCTTTTTTGTTTCTTAATCCTAAAAAAGGAGTTAAGGTGGGTGGGGCATTAAGTGACCCCCACCCTCTAATTTTAGGGCTCTCGTTGAGTTTAGTGTCATTAGCAATTTGACCCTTGATTGTAACCATATGGCTGGGAATTTTCACCAACCAAGATAGAGAAGCAATCCAATGTTTTTCCTTTTTTTTTTTTATATATAACAGTCAGATTATAGTGAAAGGAAAATAAACATATGTTATATGTTTTGAAAAATACTTGAAGAATTTGTCATCATGGAAGTTTTGTACACCACTTAAATGAGTCTGTAGTGGTGTTTTGAGAAAGTATGACAGATGAGTTTCTCGATGTAGTACTCTTCCACAGTGTCCCCCGATGGTTGGAAAAGGACCATTTGTACCCCTGCAGATGTCCATTATATGAGTCCTCATATAAATAGGTATTTCAGAGACTGGGCCTTGTGGATCCCTAGGCAGATGTCCATATATGAGTCCTCATATAAATAGGTATTTCAGAGACTGGGCCTTGTGGATCCCTAGGCAGTATTCTATTAGGGTCTGCACATATCTTGTGGGCAAAGGCCATGGTTCATGCAGAAAAGATAATTTGGCTTAAAAAACAATAACAAGAGAACACTGCTGATTTCCCTCCTCTTCCTTCTTTTCAGCTGGGTTCAAGCAGTGTTATTTCATCAGCTTGTCATTGAATCCCAGTCCCTAAACTCATCATATTCTCTTAGATCTTTAAGACCTTGGCAGCTTCCTAAATAGCTAATGCTTGAATTTCTAACCAGAAATCTAGTCTTGGGTTTGTTAGAAATACCATATAAATTAAAATGTCAGTAATTTAGTTGGAGAAGGCCATGGTGGGGGTGGGGCAGAAGGTAAAGTTAATGTTGTTTGCAGATGACTGCTGTTAAGTACAATGGATGCCAATAGATAGACTTGGGTATGGATGGAAATTTGTGTATCACACCCAAAAGAGCTGTCATGCCCCCTGACATGAATTAGCACCTCATCTATTGCATAAGTTTATGCTTTAAAATCATGATGACCTTCCTCTTCCTGAATTTTTCAGATGCCTTGATTCTTGTGTTTAAAAGTGCTAGGATTGATGTTGTCTATTAATTTGATACTTTTTCAGTTTACCCACATTCTAATTTAGAATTTTAAGGAGAATATCCTCTATTGGACTTTATTGAGAATATAACTCTATAAGGTCACATGGACTCATCCCATTTCAGAAAATAGGGTATCTTGCCTTTACTCCTTCAAACATCAGGTAGGACCTGACTTCTCAGATAGTTTAATTGTTATCATAATACTCTCATTGGCATAAAATTAAAAATTCCTCATTTTACCTGATGGAACATGCCACTCTTATTTTTTTCACACCATCATTTCTTCTGTTTTGAACTCTAGAATTTTTCACCTCCTTTGTGCTTGAGAGCAAGCCCATGTTTTATAGTAGTTTAAATGGCTGATTTCCTGGGGGAAGTGTTTGATTTTAAAAGTCTCATATAGTGGCAACCACAGCCACATTGTTACTTAATAGATGCCATTTGTTTGTGTTGAGGTAGAAGGCAATGAAAGTGGAGTTTTTGAGTCACAGCCCCTGACTTTGAGTTAAAACTCTGAAGAGTAGACTTACATGCAAGAAGTTACAGCCTTTTGAAGGATAGTTTAGAAATGCATATCAAAGGTTTTAAAATGTACATGTTTTTGTAAGACCATGTACTTCTTAACACTCTGAGGGATATGCACAATGATTTGTCTAAAGAATATTTCTTTGCTAACAGAGGGAAGATGAACCATAGGAGGTAGAATAATTTAAGACACTTCAATAGTTGAGCCTTTCTTAAATTTTGTGTATTCATAATGAGTGTTTCTGTAGTTATTTGTAATGAAGCAATGTTTGAGAAAATGAATTATGGAGTGTGATTTCATGTTGATTGAGAGAAAATAAGTGTCTTAAAATGTAGGCGTCAAAGTGCAAATGGACAGGAAAGGTAACATGAGTGTTTTTTGTTTTTAACATTAAATTCTGTATCTTTTCTATTCTTTCTACAACAAACACATGCTCAATTCCTATGTTTCCTTATTAAAAAAGAGACCTGAATATTTACTAAAACATCTTTGTTAAATGTGTACCATGTGCCAAGCCCTTTTCTAGGTGCTAAGGATGTGTTAGTGAAACAACATTTTATACATATTTTTTATTCTTTTTAGATACACATTACAGTGGATTTTGACATAAAAGCGTAGAAGTTTATGTCTAATTCATTCTACTCATTTTATATTCTTGTAAATATCACAGCTATAATATACTTGGTACAGCTACTCATCGTTCAATAATAGATAAAAACAAAAAGACTATTTTATTGACTTATTAAAATCAGATCCTTTAATTTAACATGCTAATTTGACAAAAGTAATTGGGAGGTGCAGTTTTCTGGCCAGAGGTATTCCTGCTGCTGGTGGTAGTTGAGGACCATCTTTATTTTTCAATGTTTAAGTTGTAGACATCAGCCTCATTTCACTTTGCTCTGAGACTCCTTGAGGCATGGAGATGAAATTTTTTTCAAGAAATTAAACAGATATGTCACAACTTATACATTAGTCTCTAATTTATTAGGAAGTATGATTTTGTAAAGAGAGAACTCAGCCTGACTAGTAAATTTTTATACTCAGTAGGGTGGTGATATTTCATTATGGATGTCATTGGAGAAAGATTCTAGGACAGCAAATAGGTTATCTAAATTAAACTACAAATTAGCCTTATGATAGAATTTTAAAAGGTAATGTGTTCAAGACAGAATAATACTGTGGCATCATGTCACTGTGTGTTTTTAAATTATATTTCATGTTGATATATGTAAATGGTAAAACAACCATTCTAATGTTACTAGACTAAGTGTCAGCTTAGGGCATAAATTACCTTTTGCAATTAAAATTTTATTGGACTGTTCTTAGGCATGGTAATAACTGTACTATAGGTTAATTTTAATTAGTACTTAATTAGTGATTATGAAATGGCTGAAAAAGCCAAGATACTTCAAATCATTTAAGAAAGTGATTTCATACACTGTAATCCCACAAAGCACCACTTCCTGAGATATGGTGAGGATGGTATAGGGTAGAGGTATTTGGTAGCCAGAACACTAGGGAAACATCTTCTCTTGGAGATACAAAGGCTCCTGGGCATACTTAACGTTCTGATAAGTTCTGCAGTAAAGATATCAGTTTAATTTTGTTTACTGTTTTAATAAAATTAATTTAACCAGGAAGTTTTTATATTTCCTAATGGACCATACTTTTATATTCTGTGAGTCCCGTTTGGTCAGGATGGTCTGTACTTTGGAGCAGTGCTTCTGATACTACTGTGTTTATACAGTACACTTTTAAAAACTTCAGTACTCTGTGGTAGGTCACTAGCAATAGCTGAGGTCCATCGTGTAAGTCCAACATTCGAGCTCCTCTGTGTCCTGTTCAGGATCAGTCTAGGGGTCACACAGTTGGATGTTGAAATAACGTTAATTTGCTATCTTGGAGTCTAAATGTTTACTGTTTCCTCAATTTCTGTTCTTCTCTCCTCATGGGCTGAAAACAGACCCTCAGAACTGCAAGAATTTGTCTAGAGCCTTATTTACTCAAAGTGAGGCCTAAAGACCAAGCTACCTCAGAATCACCAAGAGAAATGCAAATAAAAACTGTTTTTTGTTTTCAACATTCCATCATCATTACCCAAGGTATATGTATGACTGCACATATGGTGTGTCTAACCCGAAAAAAAGTTGTGCTGCAATTGTGTACAATGAATCAAAATGCATTCTGCTATCATATATACCTAATTAGAATGAATTAATTAATTAAAAAAGGAAAAAGTAATTACACAGAAAAAACAATTTCTAAAATGTTCTAATAAATTTTTGAGCAATTTCCTTAAAGTGGATTTAAGTTACAATTAAATCAGGTGAAAAAGAAATAAGTGATCAGGTAATTACTGGAAGGACAAACAAACAACAGACACTTGGTTTTATTTATCAACTTAGGGTTGAACACTTTCCAGAAAAAGTGAGATAGATACATGAATACATATGAGAGTATTTTTAAGGAGTTAGTTTTTTTTTAATCTGAAGTTCTTAAAAAGATTCACAAAGATTAATCAAGAGGTCAAAAAAATATGGACCAAGGACTCAGAGAACTGGTTTTAAATGTTGTTCTACCCAAATATCCACAAGTTTTAAGGAAGTAATGTAGCTGGAACATAGCTGGTCATCAACAGATGCTTTTCTTTTGCTAGTTCTACTCTGTACATATTTGCTATGCATCTACTTTGTGCCAGATGATAACTTATGTTCAGAGTTGTTCAATATAATAGCCGCTGGCCACATGTGACCATTGTTTATATATACCAGAGTTTCTTTATTCATTCATCTGTTGAAGGGTATCTAGTTGCTTCCACAGTTGAGCTATTGTGAATTGAGCTGTTATAAACATTGATATGACTGTGTCCCTACAGTATGCTTTTTTAAATCCTTTGGGTATAAACCAAAGAGTAGGACAGCTGGGTCAAATGGTGGTTCCATTCAAAGTTTTCTAAGGAATCTCCATATTGCCTTCCAGAGTGGTTGCACCAATTTGCAGTCTCACTGGCAATGTATGAGTGTACCCTTTTCCCCATGTCTTCAGAAATACTTATTGTTACTTGTATTCTTGATAACTGCCATTCTGACTGGAGTGAGATAAAATCTTAAAGTAGTTTTTATTTGCAGAACACATAGTACAGAATAGAAGACAGACAGAAACCCACATAAAAGTTATCTCATACTAGACAAAGGTGCCCAAAACATACAAATGGTGCTGGGAAAACTGGAAATCTATATGCAGCAAAATTAAATTAAATCTCTATCTCTCACCATGCACAAAATCCAACTCAAAGTGGATCAAGGACCTAGGAATTAGTCCAGAGATCCTGCACCTAATAGAGGAAAAAGTAAGTCCAAATCTTCATCATGTCAGATTAGGCCCTGGCTTCCTTAACAAGACTTCTAAAGGGCAATAAATAAAATCAAGAATTAATAATGGTATGGATTCAAACTAAAAAGCTTCTTCTCAGCTAAGGAAATAATGAGGTGAAGAGAGAGCCTATATTTTTGAGAGCAAATTTTTGAGACACACACGTAAGAGTACTAATATCCAGAATATATAAAGAACTTAAAAAATTTAACACCATAAAAACAAACAACCCAATCAATAAATGCCAAGGAGCTGAATGGACACTTCTCAGCAATTTTTAAATTTTTCTGATTTGGTGAGAGGTTTGAGAGATTGAAAATAATTGGCCAAATTTACAAATTACAAGTTGTAGCACTTATGTAATTTGGGGTTGATTTGATTTACAATCCTGTTGACTTCTGGCATCTAGGACATCCAGATGTCCTTGATTCTTGGACAGCAAAACGACCCCGGAATGCCAAGATGATGCCACACCCACAGGTTTCCTCAACATGGGTTGCAGAGGGCTGTGACTGTGAAGCTCTTGAGCACATGCCACAGGCAGGTGCTTAGAGCTCATTGCCTCCCAAATGCGGTGATTTGTTTTATGAAAGAATCAAGACAATAAAAAGCCATATTTTATTTTCTGTTTCTTCATACATCCCTTACTGCCTCTCCTCCTATTTTCAAGGCTAACAAAAACAAAACATTGATACCTTCTAAACAGAGCTGAGAAACATCAGTTTCAGAATTTATCTGCTGCTTGGGTTAAAGTTCAGTGAAGCCTCCCATAATGGCTGGTGGGACAAGAACCCACAGTATGTTCTCTCATGCAAGAACTAGTGATCTGGGAAAGAAGGAATGTGGGAAGGGGAAGCCTAGGTTTTAACCTGCTATTACTCTATTTCACCTTTTCTAAACTTGTTTCTTTATCTGTTAAAATGAAGATGCTAGGCGGATTATAGGATCATGTTGAGAGGAATAAGTGAAGCATGATTTGAAATGTTTACATGAAGTGGGCCCAACAGAGACTAGTTATCCACCATTTTTCCTGAGAGGTGAAGGTCTGGAAATGGGAATTTCACCTACTGGTGATGGTTATAGCAAGAACCAGGATCTGATTTATGGAAGGCACTCTGGCAATCTTGGCTTGGTGCTTTTGCTGTTCATGTACTTCTGTAGCCAAAGGTAAATTCCTGAGATGTCTGAACAAGGGTTCTCATGTTGACATTGTTTTGTAAAATCCCAAAGTGCAGACGACTGAAATGCTCATAAATTAGGAATTGATTAAATTATGGAGAATCTATACAGTGAAATATGCACTTTTGAATGGCATAGATATCATTGGGAAGATGTCCAAGATGTATTATGTAGAAAAAAAATGCAGTATGCTCATCTTTGTAAAATGTATAAAAGCACATGCAGTATCTCATTAAGTGGGTCACCCCTGAAATAGCAATGGGATTTAGAAGAGAAAAGAACTTCCATTTTTTTAACCTTTTTATGAAATCTGAAATTTTTATTATGAGCAACAGTTGCTTTTCCAAAGCATTTATATCAATATTTATGATGGGGAATGTATTGCCTTGTAGCTAAATATTCTAATACTTGGATGGAAAAACCAGTTTTAAAGAAGGCGTTCAAAATTACTTTCTTTTAGGATAATAATTTTGGAATTTTGCCAGGCCACATACTACAAAATCAATTCAAAAGTCTGTACACTAGGTTGAATTTGATTCAGTGTGTCAAATTTGGTCTAGAAGTGATTTTTCTGGCACTTTTTTTTAAGTGAAACAATCTAATATTCTATGTTGGAATCGAGCATTTTTATTACAGTGTAATTTGGTATTTTGTAAGGATTCAGATGATTAAAGTGCATATGAAAAATGCAGACTTAGAAAAGTCAAATGGGATCAGTTTCTCCCCACCTACCAATTTAATATAAATTAATTAGGTCTGACGTAATCTTTTGGGGGGGTCAGTTTTTAGCTCATCTTATTTGCATTGTGTAAAGAAACATGGAAGACAAAATAGATTCAAATTGATTTATTATAGGAGGGACATATTCCAAAGAGCATAGCTAAGTAGATACTAAAACAAAGGGGCTTATAAAAAAATGCGATAATGTAAGGATTTTTCCTAATCCTGATTAGATTTTAAATTGTCCCTTCAGTAGTTTGCATAATTATAAGGCACAGCCACAGAATGAATAACAATAGAAAATAACTCATTAATGTCTGTTTCTCTTTGGCATTATTCCAGGGTGTGCAACTTGATGTTTGCAGAGGAGACAGTCTGTAGCATTTCCCTATCTGATATGGAACATCAAAGATGGCTAGGATTTCTCTATTCTCAGACATTCCTCATTTTGTCTGAAGTGGTAATATCCTGAAGAGTCAATAGCAGCATGAAATGTAAAGTGTCTTGGCATTTCCTATTATTTTTCAAATGCAGTGATGTTAGAGAAGTAGATTTGGCTTTCTTGGCTTTTAAACAAAGCAAATTATTTCAAAATCTGGTTTTTAAGCCTAAGGTTATAAGGTCATTGCAATGCTGGGGACTGGATGACTTTTCAGAGCTAAGTTGTAAATACCCATCACTTTGAAGCTAAGTGATACTGAGATATTGAACCTAGGGTATTGGGATTGTATTCTTCATTGTGCAGTGTTTTTAGTACACACAGGTTATGTCTGCCATAGTGCATCAGGAATTAGCTGTCTGCAACAAAAGTGGATGACTTTCCAATACTGCCAGAGTAAGAAGTTGCTATCATAACAGGGTTAAATAGTGCCTATGGGTTTATACTGATCAGCCCCTTGAGAAGAAGGGAGTTCTTTGATATGTAAATATCAATCCAAATGTGGACCCTAAGTGCATATTATTCTTGGAACATACTCTAGAACAAAGACCCTCCTCTAGTCGTTTAGTATAAAGATACACTGTAAATATTAAGACAGTCTTAACCAAAGAGCCATTAACACTAACACTTTAGTGTTGTTTCTTGTTGATAAACGCTTGATTTATCAGGTTACACCGCACAGAAGTATTCCTAGGTCTCTGTGTCACCCTCCCCCTTTGGTTATGTTTACTTAATTTTTAAAAAATATTTATTTATTTTTTTAGTTGTAGTTAGACACAATATCCTCTAGTTCGTTTATTTATTTTTACGTGGTGCTGAGGATCGAACCCAGAGCACTGTACATGGAAGGCTAGCGTTCTACCATTGAGCCACAATCCCAGCCTGTTTACTTAATTTTTATTCTCTTACTACCACAGAAAAACTTCTGTGACATTCAACAAGAATTACATAGGTTATTAGATTTTTAATGAGACATTGTGTCATAATGAGATGCTACGTGTGTTTGCAGTACCTGCACACAATAAGTATTATTATGTATTAGATATGATAGTTTAAACATGTTTGGATATTGGTATTAATTAAAAACTTGTTTTATTGAATTACTAGGAGGAAAAAAATTGTCTGTGAACATGAATATCAATGTGTACATTAAATATGTGTACAATATGTCTTTGAGAGTAGGAGAGAAAATTGCCCTTCAAATTTTTCAAACACATATGTGCCTTATCAATAGCCTCTGGCTTCTTTCTGGCCACTATGGTTATGAACTCTAAGTAGCTATAACCAGCAAGACCCCTTGTTACTGAGGTCTTCCCAAGATTTGAGATCCCCATTTCTGAGGTAAGATAAGCATGACAAATGTGGTCCTTGTAGAACAAGCCTGTATACATGAAAAAGTAGCAGATTCAAGAAGTACTTTTTCTTAGTCTACTTCTTAGAATAGCTACAGTAAATTCATTGTATAGCAAATAGCTCTCAGTTCCTCCTGTAAGGAATTTCACTGCATATTTTAAGACAGTAAAAAGAACATAATTCATGTGAGGTAATCTTTAAAAATATGGACAATTTAAGTTGCAAACATATAATTGTTTTGCTCCCAATACCAAATCTACTTGGTTCAAATTGAGCTGATCTTGACAAAGAACTTCAGAAAGACAGGTATACCAGTATTCTGCATGGTTATGTTTTAGTGTCCACTAGAAGATAATGGGAAGGAAAATAATTCAAGTACATAAATTTTCCAGATGTGAAGTGTATCAAAAATTGTATATTCACAGTGCTGTGACATCATCTCTGTAGAGCTCTTCCATTTAGGTAGTGCTCATACACAGTATGTCTTTGATTATCATTTTGCTTGAGTCTAGATTTCCTCCAAAAGATGGATTTGCTGAATGAAACCACAGATTTAACTTGTAAAGCAATACATAAATGAGCTTATTATGAAAGATGCAATAGAAGGAAATAGTTTGCTAATCCAGTTCATTTTATTAAGCCACCATAAAAAAAAAACCAAATTAAATGCAGATAGGCTATCCATATACACAAGGACTACTGTAACCTGGTGGCAAAAACTTGGTGGCTTAAAACAATAGAAGCTTACCATGTCACAGTTCTGCAGGCCTGAATTCTGCAATAAGAGTGTTGGCCAGTCTGTTCTCCCTGATCATACTGGATTACTATATACCCTAGTGACTGTATTTTTTTAACGACTTGAGAAAAAGATCACATTCCAAGGTACTAGCAGTTAAGACCTCAAGTCAAGATTTTTGGGAAAGCTGTTCAACACATAACATCCCAATGCTGGAAATGTGGAGAGAATTTATTCATTGACTTAGCAAAGTTTTCCTGGTACTACCACTGGGAAGGCAGCAGTGAGGATCACATGGTCCTTCCCCCACAGTGGGCAAGAAGTCAAGTCACGGGAGACAAATGTGCCAGGTATTTGCCAACAGACCCCTGGATGAACTCTGTTGTTACTAATCTATTCAGTTGTTTAAAGAATATGTGGAAATCTCATGGATTCAAGCAGCAGTAAGGTTAAGAGGAAAAATGTACTTTAGGTGCACACTAACACAGACTGTAACCACATGAGGAAAGTATCCGGTGATCAACAGTTTCTTTGGCTACTGAATATGCAATATGCTGAGTTAAATAATCAAACGGGGTACTTCACTGCAAGACTTCTCAGAGTCTTGAATATGCTGCTGTGCTCTGTAAATACAGAGTAAGAGTCTGCAGTGTTTCCTAAATTTTCTTGATGACATGACTCTTCTTTATGAATGATCTCAAGGAATCATGTTCCTTTTAAACTAATTGAGTGTCAAACCATACAATCTTATGCTAAGTTGCCACACATTTACAGTGATCTACTGGTTGCTAAGATTATTCAGACTTTACAATGGGACTCAAGGTTTTCAGAAATTTATGGACCACCTATGTAGAAATATGCACAGACTTCTCTCACAGTGGTTGTAAGAAAAATACTGTTTGGATTAAATTATTTTATGCAATAAATTTGGTGACTTTGAAATCTAGTTCAAAGTGAGCCACTTGCTCTAGAAACAAAGCAAGGTGTAGCATTGCTTCACTTAAATACAGCAATAAATACTGTGTTAATATAAGACACAGTAAGCATTCTACCCACCAATGTTAAACTCTGCTGAAATCTCCTGGGGAATTTTTAAACCCCATCCTGCTGTTGTTAGAGAGTATGATAACACAGATGTTATTTTGGGCCTAGAAAGCATGCACATCCTGTATACTTTTGAGACAATACCACATTAATGATTATATAGCAACTTGAGGAAATTGAAGCCATGTACCAAATTATACCTGGAAAATTTTTATAGTTAGAATGCTTGTATTAGCAGTTTAGCCCTGGAGCAATGTCTGAACCTGTTGTCTTGACAGAGAATTCTGGAAATGAGGTTGAGAGGTAGTCTTCACAGCTGTAAAAGTCACAGCAAAACTGGAAGGTGCTCAGATAAGTAACCTAGTCTCAACTGGCTTGGACGTGATATAGGACTGGGAAGGTCCAAGATCCTGCAGGGAGAAATCACTTTCTTATGATAATTTGCCCAGTATTTTGGAGTCATGAAGTTATGACCAATCTGGACAGTTGCAGAGACTATTATATCTATAAGCTGTCCAAAATAAGGGGATGAATGAAGTCAAATTTTCTTAGTTTTCTAGTGACCAAATCCCCCAAACATTGCTACATTACCCTGCAAGCAAGTGCTTAATCAGAATTACCTGGCTCTCCTCTTAATTCTTTATCTTCAGTGTTCCATACTAAAAGATAAAACTCAGTGATAACCTCTGTACTTCAGCGACTCCAAAAAAAAAAAAAAAAAAGAGGAGGTGACACAGGTCAAATCAGATTGCAGGACTAAAAATGAATGCTTTTGACTTCTAAGTCCCATAATAAGGCTTTTCCAAACTCTCAGACTCAAATATGTGTTTGAGTTTTGCAAGTGTTGTTGCTATTAAATAGAAATCAGCTCTCATTGACGTTTGTTTTGCAGTTTACACCACAAATGCCCAACACATTCTACGTGCCTGGCACAGCATTGATTGAAAGAAGATGTTCTTGATTCTAGAGTCAGAGGAAAGCTTAGTGGGGCTTTCTGGAGCCAGAAGACAGTTTGAAAGGTTATAAAATCTTTAGAAATTGAAAAACACAACACTAGACGATGGTTTTCAGTTACCTTTTTGGGACCTCCTTCACGTCGCCCAGCCTGTGGTATTTTTTGTTAGCAGAATAAATATGGAGCTCTTGAGGAGTTGTTTCATTCTGCCTCAGTAATGGCTCCATTTCAGAAATGGATGTCGAGATTACTATATTTTTCAAAGATTTTTCAGGTTCCATATTAATGGCAGCACAGAAATAAAGTACATTGTACTGTAGTGATGATCATTTTACTTGAAGCTATACCTTGTAAAGAGAGGAAGCCAAGAACTTTCTAGTCATATAAGCTTACTAGGAGTAACCAGGATGTTGGGCTGCAGCAGAGGGATCTCTAGGAGAGATACAAACTCCCTCTGCAATGGCCAACCAGCATTTCTCTTCCACTGAGCTTAACCAGCAGATGTTCTTAATATTTGGCTGATAAATACAAATGCAACTCACCAGTTAAAAATTGTTCCTCATTGACCAGCATTCAAGCAGTTGAGTCTGGGTGGAGCATTTTTACAGAGTATAGGCATTTTGTGACATTCTAGAAATTGAAAAGAAGGCAGAGTTGAGGGTATGTTAAGGAAACCTCTACTGGTGTGTGTCCTGTTTCTAGAAGAAATGACTGTGTAGTTGATTCAGTCCCAAGTATGAATCCACAAAATGCTGTTGTTTTTGAGATCCTATGCAAAGGCTTTTATTAAGTTATCCTCATTTAATTGGAGCAGTTGGGGTAATGCCTTTGGTTCACTCATCTGAGCTTGGAACAGATTTTTCATTAGAGATGCCATTGAGGACTAGAATTGTTGCATTTCCCTTGAATTGGGGCTTCCAGTTTTAAATACAAATTAAACTGTCATTTTCAAAGTGGCAGATATTCCATTTTATAGATGGATCTCATTGTTACCAGAGCAGCTGTCATCAGGTGACCAATTAGGGTACTTGTTGGGGGCAACTGATGTGTCTTCTGCCTCATCTAGAGTCTTGTAGCATTCTAAATTTGTTTTTGTGAGGGAGAATAACAACCTAAATCATACCAAATTGTGGTACAGTACTTTTATTTGGAAGGACTGAAACTGTTTACATGTACAGAAACTTGTGCCAGAAAAAAAAATGTATTCTGATGTGACCAATAAGTGTATTAAGCACTTTGACCATATTCTATTCAAAAGATCATTCACCTCAGGGCCATAAGTTCCTTGAGATCAGGGATGCCTGTTATCAGCTGGTGTCTGATCCTAACCCACTATCTGACTGTTGTTGTTCAACCTGAGCAATGTTCTCAGCAATTTTGAGGGGCTTTTTCAATAACCAGTGAAGCTTTACATATGACTTATTACAACTTTGAAAGCTTAGTTACAGATTTATGGGATATGAGTATAATTTGGCTGTGATGCCTGTCACAACCCTGTGAAGGAGAAAAGACAACTTTTCCACTGTTTTTAAAGAGGAATAAAAGGTACATCGTGTTCTTACAGCTGCCATTAAGATTTACCTACAAGAAGGAAGAATCTAAGACTCTCACTGACATCACACATGTTATCTAAAGAATAAGCTTTCCAACTGCTTTCTATTGTTTGGAATTGCCTGTTAATTATAGGAAAAAGTGAATTCCATTTGGCTTTGGAAAAGTAGAAAGGCATCAAATTTGTTTCATAAAGTAAAATTTTCTGATTTTAATAAATTGGCTTTTAATTGTATTTATATTTTAGTTAATTCCCCTATTCAGTCTACTTCTACTTATGAACTATTGGATAACAGCTCTATTTCCCTTGTAGAACTTAAGCAGATGAGCTACAAAACATATGAAAATAGTTGGAAAATTATAAAGCATATCAAGGTTTATTCCTGGGTGGTTGGTACAGTGATGTCACTTTTAATAGGCTTTGTACTTTTTGGATATAAGCATTCTCTTCCAGGTGGAACATAAGAAATATAGCCACATAAATTAAAATGTTAATACAATATTGCTTTAAGTATATTCAAACATACTCTAAATTTTACCCATTGCAACATAAAATTCAATGATTTCTAATTAATCTATAGTGTGCCATGATCACTACAATAAGATTTTAGAAAATTTTCACCTAGTCCCAAATCCCTACCAGTATTTTGCTGTCAATCTCAATCCAGCCAATCACTGCTATTTTCTGTTCTTATAAATTTGTATTTCCTAGATATTTTATGCAACATAATCACATGAAATGCAGTCTTTGTGTGGGCTGGGGATATAGCTTAATTGGTAGAGTCCTTTCCTAGCAGGTGCAAGGCCCTGTGCTCACTCCCCAGCAAGAAGAAGAAGAAAGTCTTTTATGTCTGGATTCTTTCACTGAGCATGTGTTAGAGGTTCATCCATGTTTTACTACCTCTTATTAATTATTTTTACTGATGAATAGTGTTCCATTGTTATGTCTTACCATATTCACCTGTGAGCAGACACTTCAGTGGTTTCTATTTTCAGGCTACCTTGAACAATGCTTTTGTGACAGTTTCTGCGACTATGTTTCCATTTCTCTTAAGACAAAAACAAGATTCCTAGGTGTGTAATTGCTGGGTCACGTGGCATGTTTATATTTAATTTGTAAGAAACTGACTATCCATTTTCCACAATGACCCTACCAATTCTCATCAGACATGCCTGGGTAATCCAGCTTCTGCACATCCTTACCAACATTTGATGTTGTCTCTCTCAGCTGTTCTGGTACGTGTGTAGTGTTATCTCATTGTGGCTTTAATTTATGTTCACAATGAATACTGATTTCACATGCTTATTAACTATTGTTATGACTTATTTGATAAAATTATTTATTAGAATGTTCATTTTAAAATTGGTTTGTATTAGGGTTTTTTGCATATTTCAGATATAAATATTTTGTCAAGGATAATTACAGTGTGTTGTTTATCTTTTCATTTTATGATTGAAATTATTTGAATGCCGAAGATTTTTAGCTTTTAAGTTCAGTTTCTCAAGTTTTTTATTTTGTGGGATTGGATTTTGGTTCCAAGGCCTCCAGTGATAATGTTCCTATAATTCTTGAGTTCAGAACTCTACTAATTTGTCTAGATAACTAAAAAATGACACTTAATAAAATGGGGTATAAAAGATACCCAAGGAAACACTTTTAAAATACAAAATATTCAGGGAAAGAAACCAGAACTGGTAGTGAGGGTGAATGGTTGTGATCACCTAGGACTAATAGTCTCTTGGAACCATGAACAGTAGTGGTGCCTAAGTACCACAGTGGCTTCTTGGAATGACTGGGTCCTTGTATTCCCATTGGTTTTCCTGTGAAAACTAATTAAACCTCTGTGGGAGAAAAGTGCACTACATGTTCACTTGTAGCATTGACATTTATATATTCTATTTCAAACATATCAACTTATAAAGAGCAAAATACTGAGTTTACACCTTGCATAGATTATTTTGATAAAAATGTATTTCCAAGAAGTCTTTAGGCTATATACTGTTTACCTAATTACCAAAATAATAATAATAATCATCATCATCATCATCATCATCATCATCCTTGAAGCATCCTTTTCAAAAATTGGATCTCATATAATTTGATTTAACTACATCTTGTGTGTGTCTTACACAAGGTTGCACTATGCTGCACATTGTTTCTTTTGCTAACAGACATCCTGGTATTAATACCAGTGTTGGCTAATGTCTGTGACTGTCATGCCAGAGAGATGCTGTGGAGAATGCTGCTGACAGAGATATTAGCATGAGGATGAGGGTGGCACAGAGAAGAGAGAATGTCTTCCCAGGGCAGCTTTTCCCTCATTCCTTTGATTATGTCTGTATTACAACTCGTTTGATTCCTTGGTCTGTGGTAGAGGGCTGTAAGCTAACTTTGATTTGATTTCCATCTCTTCTTGTTACTAGATGATGACCTTGGAAGGCTATTCAGTCTCCGTAGGCCTGCAATTTCATTGCCTGTAAAATGGGATATTGATACTTACCTATACTGGATTGTTCTAGGAAGCAGAGAAAATATACATGAATTACCTAACATTGTGCTTTGAATGTGGTAGGTGCTTTAGAAGAGAATTGCTGCTATTGTTATTATAGTCCATGTTATTATGTAGATTCTTAATGGTTCAGAGGACTGGTACATATAGAAATGCAAAGAAGGAACAGTAATCATATTAAGGCTGGAACAAAATAAGCTTAGCAGTACAATGAAACTCCAATTTGGGAAAAATGTTAACTTTGCACTAAAGTTTCAAATAATTCATATGTTTCATCAGGTACACATTTTTCTAATCTTCCTATACTTAAAAATGGAATTTAAGAAGTTCACGTAGAAACAAAGTCTCTGGCATGAATATGGCCTGTACATTTTCATTTGAGTGCTCAGATGTGAGTGGTAAAAGCTGTGCTATATTCTGGGATCTTCCAATATTTGTCATTCTTTTTCTACCTAAGAACTCAGAAAACATTCAGTGGCAGAAGAACCAAGACTTGGATTTTTTGCTTTCCTGGAAATAATGCTTCATTTTTGATGGTTAGTGTGCAGCATTTTAAACACTACACATGAAACTCTAAATTTATTATTGAGAGGTGCTAAGATCTTGCAGTTTCAACATAAAATCAAGTTAAAATTGTATTACACTCCAATAGTCGAAGTTGAAACACCATTAGGTACTCTAGACCTAAAGTGAATAATTCTTTTTGATTTCTATGTATCATTCATTATGAAAGCTAGTAATTTATCATTAATAGCTGCTTTAAAGGTTGGTCTTTGTGTTAATTTTTTTACTGCAAGTATAGAAAACTGTAAGATAATGATTACTTCATGAGTTCTCATCTTTAAAATTCTAATCTCCCTCCAATATATATTTCCTCTCCTAATTACACATCTAGATTTCTGAACTTAAGTACAGATTCATCCATGGTAATAGTATTAAGAATCCCCCTTGTCCTGAATTATTGCCTTTTATTAAATATTATAAGGCATTTAACTAGTTCTCAGATCTACCATTTAAAATACCATGAAGATATCTTTGCAGCTAAGGCACTTTATGTGGTAAAAAATGATTCTCAGTTTGTATGAATTTAACATATATGCATGTCATAAGTATTAAAATTAATGAAGGCAATGTGTTCCCCTCAAGCAGGAGCAAACATTGCACAGTTACCACCTGAAAAAGAGTGTGCAGTTGTTGCTTATCTTACCTTAGGGCAGAGAATGTGAATGGTAATTTCCTTCTGGGTTGGGTGGCTTTCCTTAACAAAACCTAAAGTTGCTTTATTATTGAAAAGAATAGGGCCAATATTTAATCACAACCCATGATATACGATGGATGTAATGTGGTATTTTCTCTTTTCTTTCATAAAAATGGCTGAAATCATTGAACCTACACTTGGTTTAAAGTAGTAAGGATGTATGTTACATACTTTGGCTCAAATGTGCAAACATTCTGAGAAGATTAAAATGAAAATACAATGTGATTGATTCAGAATCAGCTTCCTGTAAGACTTTGGTGGCCCCAGCCTCCTGTAGGTTCATCTGATCTGCCTGCTTTGTGCTTACTATCTTCCATGTGTCATGCTCTCCCTTGTTCTAGGATGAGGTTCCTAAACTTTCACTTTGCAATACGGTAACCTCTAGCCCCATGTGATTATTTGAGTTAAATAAAATGAAATAAAACTATACTTTTATATTCTCGGTCATACTAGCCACGTTTAAATTCCTCAGCTATGTGGGACAGATGAGTGCCTGTTGGATGGAACAAAACACAACCTTTTCACAAAGGGAAGTTCTATTGAACAAGCTGCTCTAGCATGTTGTATCTTTGTTAGAACTCGGACTGCAGAGTAGTCTCTTTTCCTGATGTTGCTCAAGTTTAGATACTGATCTTCAATAACTGCTGTTTTATTACCTTACCTCTGCCCTCCATGTAATGTCTTTGCTGCTATAGAATTTGCAGTGGATCTGTCAAGAAAATGAGTCTCCCCACTGGCCAGAAGGATCAAATCTTCATTAATTCACTCTCTCCTAAGACAGATTAACTTTCCACTGAAGGACACTTAATATTATTTTTTTAACTTAATATTTTGAATATGTAGCAGTCAGATAAAAAACCCAGATGTTTCATATTTCTATGTTTATAATTGATACAAGACAAAGATGGGAGAAATGAAGTTTGCTATTAGAATGGTGTTAAGGACAATATTTTATCTTAATACTTCATCAGCCGCAGCCCTAATCAATTACTTAATATACTCATCAGCATACATGAAATATGAACCTGGTGTGTGACCACAGACCACCTATGATCTGATCCATGGACTGATTTTTGATAATCACTGTGTTAGAATGTTGAATGCTTCAAAAATGAAATAATTTTATTTTGGTTTAAAAGTATTCTAATGAGTTGTATAGCTAACTGCCGGCTCTCTTCACAAGGAGAATTATTTTCTGAGGTATTTATAGAGATGAACAATTCGTCTAACATGTTTAGTGCTGAGTTTTGCCTTTATGATACATTTGCTTTTGGACTATGAGGTCTAAAGATTTTTCTCGTTTCTTCTGAATGATCCCATCTACTTTCCTCCATCGGTCAACACCATGTAGGCTAAGTTCTCTTGAGTTGTCTCTTGTTAAAATGCTGAGCTCAGAAGGATTTTTTCATGAAGAAGAAACTGAGGATACCATGGAATAAATAGCACTAAGACATAGTAGAATATCCCTGAGAAGGGCTATACGTGATTTTTATTTATTCGTCGCTGTGTAGCTGGGATTGAACTAGATCTAGCTCTTTAAGTTGGAGTCTGCTACTTTATTCATTAAACCTCAATATGCTATTGCTGCTACATTTAGTGTCCTTTGAAAGGAGACGTTTTAGCAATTTACAGACTCTCAAGCAATTTACAGGCACATAGAAGGAAGATGACTTGAAAATATTAAGATTAAAGTATTTTATTAAAAATGACCATTATGGAGCAAGCCATCACTCTACAAACTTGATTCACAGAAAGATGATAGGAGAGTTAGAATGTTATCCTCATTGAAAACTACCTTTGACAAAGCAACATTTTAGGTGCTATAGTTTAGATAGGATTTGTTCTACAAAGGTCCATGGTTGCACTTGGTCCCTAGTGTGGCAGTGTTGAGGTGTGGTAGAAACTGTAGCAGGTGGGTCCCACTGAAAGATAATTAGGTCATGGGCGTTCTACTTTCATGAAGAGATGAATGGCTGTGTTTGTGGGAGCGGATCAAATCTCTTGTGACTGGATTACTTTTAGGAGAGTGGGTTATTCTACAGCAGTGCCACCAATGCCTTGGTCCCTTCTGCATGGGACTGGTTCCCTTTCTACTTCTCTGCCTTGTTGTGACACAGCCAGGGGACTCTTATGGGGATGCTGGTATCATTCTTTTGGATCTTCTAGCTACCAGAATGATGAGCCAAACAAATGTCTTTACTTTGCAAAGTACCTGGTCTCAGATTATTGTAAAATGGATGAAGACAAAAAAGTGAGTACAACTTTGGGGTCCAGAAAACAGTGACAGGGAATAAAATAACAGGCTTGCATTTAAAATCAGGTTCATAGTTTATCAGGCAGTTAAGTTTCCTCTTACTTTTAGAAATAGTACTATAAATTACTTAGAATGTATCAACTATATTGAAATATATTTCCCAGCCATATTCCCTAAGTTCCTTTAAGTCATTTTGGATGAAAATGCCAATGTTTCGCTACAAAGAAAATGCCTCTTGCATAGGGAGAGTACTTATTAAACACCACATTGACAAGGTTAAGTCAGTAACCAGGATAATAGCTTCTTGAGTAAACATTGTTTTCTAGACTGTGAAAGGAAAGAAAGGAAAACAAAAATCTCCTAGGCACCAAAAAGATATGCATAAACCCAGAGTATCTTTTCTTTCCAAAAAAATGTGAGTTGCTGTCAGTTCTAGATTTTCCTACAAGTCATTCCAGGATACTGTCTTGAAACTCATTATATACTGCAAAAGAAATGATGCTTTCAAAGGATGATGTATTCTTAAACAAGAACAGGATAGCTGCAATGAACAGGAAAGTGTAACATGAAATGGACCAGCTAAAATTCACTATCTAAAAAAATTAAATTTGGATATGGAATGAAAATACTATCATTCAATTATTTACGGTGTTTTAATATATTGTAAGTTAAACTTAAATATTCTATTCTGATAAAATATGACAGTTTTAATATGGGAAGTGTGGTTGTAATACTAAGCATTTAGTTACTAATGATTTCTTAAAAACATTTAATTCAGGAATGATTGGAATTGCTTCTCTGAAATTTCTTTTAAAATTGATCATTCCCACATATTTGCCCATGTTCACATTACTGGAATCTCACAACAGCCAAGTGATGATATTTTAATCTATTCTGCATCTTAGGAAATTAAAGCTTGGAGAGTAATTCACTTAGAGTTCGCATGTTTTAATCAATGCATTTTTTTAAACTGCAAGTTAAAAAAGCTGTCCAATCTAGCATAAGTAAAAGATATTATAATGCAGTCTCGTAGACACTGAAGGCTTGGAAATGAAGTACATTTGTACCATATGGTGCTTGGCCTTGCAGACTGGGGGCTGGTTGTTGGAAGTTACTTACTTGGCATAAAGATTAACAATTCATTTGTCAGAAACATGGCTGTGCTTTAGCAGGGGAATGAAGATGAGGTCAATTCCAAATAAAGGAGTGTGGATAGGACTGGGATCTCAAAATATAGTTGCTACAGAGCAGGACCAGAATCCATATCCAGGTCTTCTAATTCCAAATCAAAGCCTCCTTCCACTGTACATATGTTAAAATTTAAGTGATTGCTTACTCATTTTGGATATTTGAAATAATTCCATATGTTATAGAGTTTTAAATTTTGATCATCCCTCTAAAGAAAATAGAAGTTCTAAATACTTGAATTAATATTTTAGGTGTGAAAGTTTGAATATGGTTGATTTTTGTTCTTTGACCTTCTCTCTTCCTATAAATAACACCCATTAAAAACCTGGTGGGAAGGTTAAATTAAAAAAAAAAGATTCCCCAGGACAAAGAAGAGAATAAGTCATACTTTTTTTTTCTGCCATGATTGTGTCTGGCTGTGAAGCAAGTGTGAAGGTGATCATATATCTACTAACCTCTAGGCTTTAAAGCTCTGGTGAAGGCACCTTATCATATTTGAGACTGTCAGTCAATATAGTCTTCGGCATGCTTCAATAACCACCTGCAAATGTTATAAGCTTAAAAAAATAAAAGTTTATTTTTTCACTACTAGGACATTTCTATTAAAATTTGGATGCAATTCTGCCATATCTTCTTCAATTGATCCCCACACTGACAAGTGGTTAGATATTGCTAGTTTTGTGGCAGAGAGATCAGAGACAATATGTTGGCTCTTAAAACCAGAGGTGTCATACATCACTTCTGCCCACTTTTCATTGGCCAAATCCAACTACAAAGCTATGGCTGTGTCAAACTGGCTGGGATGTATAATCATCCTGCAGAGCATGAGCTATCATAGAGTGTTCCACAGAGAATGGATGAACAACAATCCAACATAGCTGCCGCAGTCTCTCGGCTGGGCACAAATCACGAGTCTCCACACAGCTTGTAGATTCAAACAGCAATTCTTTATTCCCAAACTCACACCGGCCGTCTACAAACATGTTCTGGGGGAATCCACGTTCTCTTTCCAAATCCACACTCTGCCCTAATCCACTCTCTCCCAAATCCACTCCGCATGGGCTTCTGTCTCCCAAAAATATACTGTTTGACCCTAAGCACTCAAGAGGAACTCAGCAGCAGGATACGCCCTATTCCAAAAGAGGAACACCCTAATCTCCTATTATACTAAACTGCCCTATTCTAAAGGGGAAACACCCTACTCTCCTATTATGCTAAACTGCCCTATTCTAAAGGGGAAACACCCTACTCTCCTATTATGCTAAACTGCCCTATTCTAAAGGGGGAACACCCTAAACACGGATCCTGCCCTGGTCCTTGAGCAAGGTCACCTTTCAGAAGTCCTTCCACTAGACAGCATGGGAGTAAGCTGGCAAGGAATTTGTCATACCTACTTGGCTGATGGCTCCCAGCACATAGCAAAACCACTTTCTAATCTTGTTTCTTAGAGTCAGATGCACATAGACCTGCATTTTTCCATTTTGCTGTATTAGTCAAAAGTGTGTTTTTGTGTACATAGTATATGGGTATGTGTGTTGAAATTCCACATTCCCACATGCACAAATATGCATTTAACAGTTATCTTCTATAGGTAATTCTATATTAGCTGTTATACTAGAGTTCATTCAGGTTTTGTAACAGACTATGATATTAATATATTCATATGAGGTAAGGTAAATCAGGCACTTCCTACCAATCACGTCACACTTTAGAGGTACTGTGTGCACTAGGGAAGGACTCTGGCTTGGGACTAAGCTGGATGTCATTGAATCTGAGCCTTGCCACTTTCTTTTCATGTGGCCTTGGTCAGGTGACATAACTTTCTGTGTCATGTAATAATATCTACCTTAGAGGTTTTGTGAGAATTAATGCATGTGAAGTGTGGTGCATGGGAACTGTTCAACATACTAGAGGTTAACTATCATTTAAACCCAAACATGCCAATTCCTTCAACCTGGTGGCTTATATCGGTCTTGAGAAATGAAACAGTAATAATGATTTAGGCCTGGTGGTATGGCTGCAGGTGTGAAATTTGAGAGTAGAAGGTGCGCATGCTATGGCTAGTCACTGATGCTCACAGTTCTTCCACATGAAGGCATAAAGCAATACAAGTGGTTTAAGGTGCAGTATAACCCTTTGAAAACTTGTTTCCATAATGGTGTGATGAAGAAGACAGTGAAAACTACAAAAGAAGGATGAGCACTCATTGTCAGCATAAGATACCTGTCAAGGTTGTGGCACAACTGACCCCGTTTCTCTGATGTGAAAGCTCATCTGCAAGGGACTGCTGATTGTTAAGATATTACTCTCTGAAGCTCATTCTTTCACAGTAAACCAATAGAAGGGTATTTTAATGTGGTCTCATTGGGGAACATTTTCTTAGTTTTTAAAAACCACTGCATTGGTGTCTTCTTTATCTATGATGAGACCTCTAGGAACCTCTTGGCTTCAGAATAGTCATTATGGTGGCTTACCTTTGAAGAGGATCTTCTAAGTGTCAGGTTTATCAAGTTTTTACTCATTTAGCCCAACAATCCTGAAGGGCTGTTTATAGAAAAGAAACTGAGACATGGAGAGAGGGTAAGAACATATCTAGATCTGTAACTGAAATGAGATTCATGCTATGATTGTACTGACTCCAGAGCCTGTGTTTAATCCTTCTAATGGAGCATGAGAGTTATTTTTGATCCTTCAGAAACCCTAAGAAAAGCAACAAATTTATTGTTGATGCATATATTATTAAAATATATTATTTTGTTTGGGTTGAAATTACAACAGTCTTTTGCAATGCAGAGTTTGAGGGAAAAAGTAACAAACTTGTGGACTTTTGTGGGTAACTGTGAGATGAGACCAATGTTTGTTGTTCTTTGACCTTCTCTCTTCCTATAAATAACACCCATTAAAAACCTGGTGGGAAGGTTAAATTAAAAAAAGATTCCCCAGGACAAAGAAGAGAATAAGTCATACTTTTTTTTTCTGCCATGATTGTGTCTGGCTGTGAAGCAAGTGTGAAGGTGATCATATATCTACTAACCTCTAGGCTTTAAAGCAGGAGTTAAGACTGAATTTGGTTTATGGAAGTCTTTTCTTAATGCCATTATACATGTGCTCTTTTTTTGCATTACAATTCTTTTTTTATGGGGTATAATTTATTTTTCTGATTGTACAGGTTGCAGAATCACATTGGCCATACAGTCACCTATATACATACAGCAATAATAATACACATATATACCACAATTTTTCATATCTCTGTATATAAGGTATGTTGACACCCAATTCAAGTTTTCATACATGTACTTTGTATAATGATGACCATCACATTCCACCATCCTTGCTAATCCCCTTCCCCCTCCTTTTCCCTCCCACCTCTCTTCCCTATCTAGAATTAATCTAATCCTTAAACATTGTGAATTTTTTTTTTAAATAAGCAACTTGAAAGTTTGGTATCTTGGTTCCATCTTGTGTTATTTCCTCTGCATTAAGCATGTGGCTTCTGGGCTAGCCATAGGCTCTGAGTTAGGTTCAAGTCTGATTCTGTTAGTATCTCATTTAAAATCCAACATTTCTTTGTCCTACTTTCTGTACTCATTGTGTGTGTGTGTGTGTGTGTGTGTGTGTGTGTGTGTGTGTGTTTCGTACTAGGAACTGAAGGGACACTTAACTAATGAGCCACGACGTCTCAGCTTTTTAAAATTTTGATACAGTGCCTCACTGAGTTGTTGAGGCCACCTTGAACTTGTGATCCTCCTGCCTCAGCCTCCTGAGTCACTGTGATGAGTTTGAAGACAACATAGCTTTAAGTAATGTAAGTAAATATCTGGTACTTGAGGGGTTAGGATGTTGTATTAACTGCGTCTCTTTTGCATTTGATGTGAGGAGCCAGTTATTGTCGTCACCAGTTAATCCATTCACTAGTGGTTGAGCTTGGGTTATGTAAAAAGGCACCCTACAAAAAGAGACTAGAATTTTAATAGTGGAAAGTGGATAACTAATTCTTAATTCTTTGAAGGAAATGCTCCTGCTGGACCTTGTTCAACACCAAAGTATTTTAGTAGAATGTAAATACAGTATTAAAATTCATAAACACAAATGAGATGTTTATCATTGCACTTTTCTTGATATGTGCTTTGATTTTTATAAGGCAAGAGACTTTGACAGGGTTTATTGCTTTCATCACCAAGCATTTGAATATTGTTGCCCATTGCACTTGTTATCTCGTACTAGAAAGAGGTAAAACTATAGATGTTAACATGTTTCACTGTCACATGGCTGGTACATAAAGAAGTTGCTTAAAAATTCTTTGATCTTTGCCATAAAATAATAAGAGCTTCAGGTGGCATCTGGTGTAAGCTTTGCCTTATTATAGAAATGTTACTAAATGGGCTTATGGAAGATAACATTTTCTGGAAAGAGATTGATAATTGAATGAACGTAGCTACAACAGAGATTACATTGGGCCCATAGTATGTTCCAATATGATTCTACAATTGAGTCATGGCAGGTAGCAGAGGGATGACACTTAGGGGGTAGTTGGTAGTGTGGCCTTGAGGGCACAGACTGGACTGCATTTCCTGAGATGGAATCTTGTTTCACAACTGCAGTAATGCTAGTCTTTGGGTCCGTTTCTTCAACTGTAAAATTGGTATAATAACATCACCTTTCCTCATACAGCTGTGGTGAAGTTAGCATGAACTAATGTATGGGCTGTGCTTAGAACTATGCCAAGGTCACTCATACTAAGCAGAACTTAGTATTAGCCTTTATCATGAACATTATTCTCATTGCTGACACCTTGATTCTTCAGTATCAGAAAATAAAATATAAAATTGAAAGCGGCCATACAATAGAAAAATAAGTTTTAAACTTCTCATACTGAAGGATATTTTGAGAAATTCTATCTCTGCAGTGATTGAGAAGAAGCTTGCATTTAACAGATGCTTGTTGTTCTTGATGAGCTCCTTTCCCCACTGAGGTCAAGACTATCTGTGGAAGCATTCACCTGTGGAAGTAATCCGAATGCTTACAAATGGGTTGAGTCCTCATTATTTTGTTGTGTTATAATTAGCTTTTCAGAAGTAATATCCAGCTGGGTGTGGTAGCACATGACAATAATCCCAGCAGCTTGGGAGGCTGAGGAGGAGGATTGCAGGTTCAAAGCCAGCCTCAGCAACTTAGTAAGACCCTGTCTCAAAAAAAAAAAAAAAAAAAGTGTGTGGAGGGGCGCTGGCAATATGGCTCAGTGGTTAAACAACCTGGAGTTCAATCCCTGGTGCCAAATAAACAAATCAACATAAACACTAAACAACAACAACAAAACCATTCAGTGGCAAAATACTCTATAGTCATTGAGATAAATGAATGAAAAATGAATGTTAAGGGCTTTACCTCGCACACATAACCTGAGGCTTCAATAGTTGTTCCACATTGACAGGGTTTGTGTCATTACTAAAAACAGAGAGGTCATCCGAAAAGAGAGAGAACCATTATAAAATTTCTGCAAGTAAGTGCCACCTTTTTAGTGGTAAGTATTGTTTAAATTTTACAACAGGTCTCTTACTTCAATCACTATATCTGGAGTTGATTGCATTTTCTTACAGACTTTTAGATTTGGAAGGAGTATACAGTCAGCTCTGAAGATGGGCAATAGTTTTTGCAAATACGTGTAAACTCCACAGCCTCCTATATCACTGTAAAGGTCCTCAGGCCACAGCAATGTGCTGTAACTATAAATCTGGGTTTTTTTCCTTGTTTCAGGAGGCAAGAGGTGAGATGCTATTAAATCAGATAGAAATAAAGAATAAGAAGTTTTCTGACTTGTGTATTTAATGGGGGAAGTAAAGCATTTCAGGCAGAAGTTATTTTTCCCTGATTCTTTCATAGGTATCAAAGTCTAAGAGGTCTGTGAAAAAGCTAGGAGCTTTAATTTCACCACCTCCTCCAGCTCCTTGTAGACTCCTTATAGAAACCAGGAGCTCATTAAAATTACATATATTATTTTCTGCACATCCCATCTGCTCCTTTTGGGTGGAGGAGGTAAGAAAAGCCAAGAAAACCATGAAAATAACCACTATTAGCTCAAATCTTATTTTAAGTGTAATACACTTAAACTTAGAATCTTCTTTTGAAATTTATTCCTTTAGTTAGCATTTATACATTCTATAAATTTATAATGGGCTATGCACATTTCTTTCAAGTAATATTCTTTTTCATTTTGCAATGCTGGGGATCAAACACAGGGCCTTGCATATGCTAGGTAAGCATGCTACCACTGAGCCACACCCCCAGCCCCTCAAGTGAATTTTTTTTAAAATCTCTTAAGTTTTTGTGGGAGGTTGTTAATTGTGTAAACTTTTACAATTTTGGAATGCTCTCTCAAGGTAAAAGGTGACAGTTTTACTTAGTGTTTGTGTTGCAAATTATTTGTACTTAATTACCTATGAACTTACACCTTAATCTTTTATAGTCTTATTTCTTCTCATATCCAGCAAGGTATTTGGAAGAAATCTTGTTGATGTCAGATAGGGCAAATAACGTTCTTTGACTTCTTTTACATTACCTGCAATTCAGAGCGTACTGGGCCCTTAGCAGGTGTTTAGTAAATACTTGCTGATTTATCCATTATACTTTCCTGCTTTTCCACAGGAAAATGGAAATTACTCTTACTTTTTAGTTAATTGCTAGAGAACTGATTATTTCCTAATGTACCCCATAGTAAATGGGGGGTGTATCTGTATCTGTCATTTGGGTATAACCCTTTCCTTGGAATTATTGGCCCTTTCTATTTTAGAAAGGCTTGGACCATGTTCTTCAGGTGTAGTTTGGTGGTAGATGGTTTCAGCAGAGGCAGTGTAAGGTGATATTTAAGAGTACCTGCTTGTTCTGCTTCTGCCATGGTGACAGCTGTGTGGCCTTAGAGATTGTAGCAGTGCTTACCTGTTATTGACAGTTAAATGAATGTAAATATCTTAGAAAGGAGCCCAACACATAGGGACTGTAACAGTGTGAGCTTTTATTAATAGCTTTTTGACTGAGTTTGTGATGGAACTGTGGAACTATTTGGAATTTGATAAGCTGTCTGGAAATGCAGCTGCTTATTTTATTTAGACTAGTTTGGAGTCTTTTGCACTGGGTTTATTTCCCTTGACCTTGGACTCCTTTCTTCATCAGAGCCATTTTCCTTATTCTACTCTCAGAAAAAACAATAATCTTTATGTCTAGAGGAGACAGGCTGAATTACAGACAAAATACTCGTGATTTTCATCAGATTTTTCTTAGCACTATATTGAAAATACATAGTCTCTAATGGATTGATATGACCCTTGATAATACCAATGTGTGACCAATTTAGACTTTAAGATTATGTATTTTTCTGATGAGAAGAGACTTTGGGGTTTTTTTCTTTGTGGCTAAAACTGTTTAAGAACATTCTAACTTGCTCTTTGTTAAGCACTTCTAGACTATTATATGTCTGTTCAGTTTTGGATATTGAGGAATTTTAGAAAAGTTCTGGCTTTACCAAACATGAAAACATTGAAGCAAGCACTACAGAACAGTCATGAGTCATTACCTTCTAAGAGTCTGCAAATAGCTAACTAAATTTTCACAAAACTTATCTGTTGGGTTAAAAAAAAATTTACTTTTTGGGGCTGGGGATGTGGCTCAAGCGGTAGCGCGCTCGCCTGGCATGCGTGCTGCCAAGGTTCCATCCTCAGCACCAACACAAAGAAAGATGTTGTGTCCGCCAAAAACTAAAAAATAAATATTAAAATTCTCTCTCTCTCTCTCTCTCTCTCTCTCTCTCTCTCTCTCTCTCTCTCTCAAAAAAAAAATACTTTTATTCTTCCTTGGATCTAAACAAATGACACAGTTCTGGTATTTTGGGGATGTATTTATTCAGATCCATTATGAGAACTGGAGTTTATAAGTTCTTTCTCTTTAACTCCAGGGAAATTGGCCTAACTTCACAACTCATCTACAATTCCAAGTTATCAATTAGCTGTCAAGATGGCTGCTTTTGAAATGAAATAGCCTCTGAAATCCAACTGTAAATCTCCATAGACATCATTCTAACCACATCTGAATCATGGTTCACTGTTGTAAAGTGCTGAATTAAATCAACCAGATACTATTTCTGACTCAACTCCTCACTGTCAAAATGAAAGTTCTAGTGGATCAATTAGGGAATGTATTGATTTTTTAAAAAGGCTCTCATCCTAGATAGAACTTATAAACCACAAGAGTATCTCTCTATATTTATGTACACACTTGACTGGTAGCTTCGATGGTCCCTCCCCAGCCCTTGGCTGTGCAGTGCCAGAGTACAATATGCAGTGAACTATGGTCTGTTTTTTAAATGGCCTACCCATGAGTATTCATTGCTTAATGCAAGCAGGAAATGCAGGTTCCATATTTAGCGTGTGTGTGTTTTCTTTTTTGAAAGATTCACTTCAACATTAGAGACTGCAAAAGTTTTTTAAACAAATCTGCCTTGCTTACAATACTCTCTCTTGGTTATTGTCTATTTTGAGTAAATCAACTCAATGAGAATTTTAGCTTACATATAATTAAAATTAGAAAAAAGAATCTTTGCTCAATTTTCAAAAATTCCTTCAAAAGTATTAACGATTCAATCAGATTTGTAGAAATTTAAATACTTAAATGTAAATACTTACTGCATAAAATGCAGAGCACCATTGGCTTAGATTCTATATCATTTTATTTCTATTTCAAATACACTTAACCATTTGCTTCTTTATAGGTACATTCTGGCTTTACATATGTGACTGTTTTTATATCAAACTATCATCTGTGTTATACAGATGAATATTTAATAACTTTGCAAGAGTTTACAAACTTATTCAATAAATGTTATCACAAATATTTTTGTCACTGCTAATTTGGAATTGCATATAGATTTTGAGTAAAAGAGGTTAACGTCATGGGATTGTTTTGACTAAGGTATAGTCTACAAAAATTGATTACCAGCCTTATTCATTGGTCTTTAAATGACCTGGCTATAAACAAATATTAAGTCCATCTTCAAATGATAAAGATACTCACCAGTAATGTAGATTGTATAAACGATTCTGCATGGAAACCATTGTTATTGCTAACTTTGGGGGCTTTTATAAATATAAACAGGTTTGCCACTGCCAAAGGAGGGAAAAAAATGGAAGGATAGAAATTTGCTGTTTGTGGGGAAAGATGGAAGAGGAGCAGGCTGAGTTGGTTCTAACTTTCATACCCAATCCTTTTTGGTTTTCACATTACTTCCTTCAACTATGTCTTATTACTATTTCCTAAGTTTTTAGAATTAGTCTGAGGTTTCCTACCCGCCCCCCACCTAAAAAAATCCAAACTTTGAGGTGGTGATAGGAATAGTCAAAATAATTTGAACGGCCAAGGTGTGAAGAATTGATGACTGTAGGAAGATAGGCTTTTGTTTTGCAATGGTTGCACGATTAAACAAAGAATTAGGGGCTGGGGATATAGCTCAGTGGTAGAGTGCTTGCCTCATATGCACAAGACCCTGGGTTCAATCCCCAGTACCACAACACACACACACACACACACACACACACACACACACATACAGATTTAAACCAACATTTATTAAATGCCAAAGTGTCATGGAATAACTTTTGTCTGCATAGAATGAACCTGAAGAGTTGAAGGAGAAGTGAACATGTAAATCACAGTACAAGAGCTAAATAATGACTGACCAAAATATCAGAAGGTGCTTCATGGTTTACTGATAATACCTTAAATTTGTATTCTACAGTTACCAAAGCAATCCACTGATACTGTCTCATTTTGCCTCTCACAAACTAGATATTATTGTTCTCATTAAACAATGAAACAATTAGGCTGTTGATTAGGAGATCTGAGTGAGTTCATAATTACTAAATATAGTACCAGGGGTAAAATCATAAACTTTAAATAACATAGTTTACTTTTTTAACTGACATGTCCAGAAAAACAATTAGGATTTAGAATATAAGGTGGAATCTTAAGATATGAATATTATTCTGGAATAACATGAAAACAAAACGCGAGCAATATTTTAGGCTCTAATGAGCATTCAAACTTCACTAGATGAGAAGGTTTGTATGTGGGGTTTGTAGCTAGAAAGTTCCTAGACAGGTTGGTTGGAGCTAGATCAGTGATTTTTAATATTGGGTCTGTGAAGATCCCCCTGCCTGGGAGACATTTGGCAATGTCTACTGCTCTTTTTGTTATAACGGGGGCCTGTAGGTTGCTGCTCCTGGTATCTAGTTATTGACTATACGTTCTACCATGCATAGGACTATCCTGGACAATAAAAGATTATCTGGAGTTAGAACTTGTTCCCAGGGCAAGTTGGCTTCAGGGAGCCACTGAGCATTTTGTTTTAAGGAGGAAGTGTCTGTGCCTACTGGAAGTAGGTCAGAGATGGTTATCTATGAACTGGATCTAGTTTTACAAATTCTTTGGACATGAATATCCAAACTGTTACTGTATTTATGTAGGAAACCACAAAATCACCGAGTGGTTAGTTTTGTTTTGTTTTGTTTTTGAGCATCTCATAGGAAGGAGGTGGATCTTGAAAGGGACTGAAACCTTTTAAGGCAGATCCTTTGTAGGTGTGTGAGATAATGAGAATTCAGCTGCCAAAAAGGTGCAATTGTACAGTAGATGAAACTTTCTTTCACTAAATTACCTGGGAGGCCTCCTGTTGACCTCAGCAGAGCTTGAAAGGCCACAATCAAGCTGCCCATGCCTATAAATCACCAAGATGGTTTCCAACAAGGGCACTCGGTGCTGAAGTGATCGATGCTCCCCAAAGCATCAATGGGACATTCATCACGGTGATGAGATGTGAATGCTGCCAGGGGTCATGTGAATCTTGGATTTATCTGACTACTCTCAATTTTGAACAGCTTCAACCAGTGAGTTTTCACACCCCCAGCCCCATTTTTAACTTTCAGCTGCATGAGATAACAGGATAAAATTTAGAAGCCAGCATCTGCTACTTTGGTAATCATCTCCTTCAAATTGCTTTTCCAGCTTCTTCTCACTTACATAATGCTTGTTTCCCTTCTCCCTTTGAGCTCCATGCATTATAAAGCTGGTTCCTCTCTTTTGTGCTGTCACAGGTATTTCCCCAGAAGATATTCTCATGTGAGAAAAATTATACATTAGCAACATGAGTGCCATTTGTTTTAATGGAGTGTAGTGAGAAATGAAAGATAAATGCCAGGTGATTCCAGGCTAGTATTCAATGGTGTGTTCGCTACCAGGATTAATGGATGTCTTATTGTGTGCTCTTTGGGAGGAGTATGATTAACATGATGAAAACCTCTCTCAATCCAAGACCTGTAGGTTTTTAGTTATCTGAGACAGGCCACTGTTTAGGCAAAAGTGCACATTTTTCTATAGCTGTAAACTATCTTAAGGGCCAAGAAAATATCAGACCTTATAGATTGCTTTAAACTAATCGAATCCTGAAAAAAGGTCAGTCTACAAAACTTATTATTTTTCAAAATCATATGGCATTCTACATCCTGAGGCATATTCATTAGCTCCAGGGCTAGGGAGATCATCATCTTTTATTAATATTCTCCGTTTTCTGTGGCTCTCTTTTAAGCTTGGCCAGATTCATTCTCTGGACCAATGCCGATTTTCAGGGACATGTAAACCTATTTTTAGTTTTCTCTATACACCCCTAAAGTCTTTAAAAGAAAATAATATGACCATAATTCAGGAAGACATTTAAATTTTTTCATTTGGAGCTTTATTTGAGTAAAGCACAAAAGCAGTTGTGAAAGATAACTTAGAAAATCATGAACTATGGTGGAATTTGGTTGGTTGTTTTTTTTTTTCCTCCACCAACTAGAAGAAATATATTCTAAATGCCAAATATTAAATGAGATAATGTGCAGTTAAATCTCATTTTAGTTGTTAGAAAAAGGATGCTTCCTGAATTTTCTTATTTTTTCTTATTAAATACATAGGCATAGTTTCTCAATATGCTTTAACTACCAATATATACTGGTGATTGAATGCTTTTCTTGACAGTATGGCTATTACATGTTCCTCCTTTTCTTGATGTATGATATACATTTTAATATACATACCTGGGTTTTTATGGTTAGGTTTAAATTTTATTTTGTCTGCTGTCTATTTTTATTTTCTCATTTTCTAGTTCAATAAATTTAAGTTAATGGTTTAGATAAAAAGCAATTGTAGCCATTCAGAGATTTATAGACCCATAATTACCTGGCAGACTTAAGAAGGAAGATATGTATATTTCACAGCCAGTTTTGAGAAGATGATTCCTACTTTGAATATGCTTGGAAAGGTTACAACTTGATTTGAAAAGTGAAGTTTTCTAATAGCAAATCTAATCTCAAAAATAAAGTGAAATGGGCCTAGGAAAAGTAGTAGAAATTTTGAAGAGGCCTGAAATCATTTGAATGATATTTGTTAAAATATTGTTGAAGAGTCATTTCTGAATATTGTGGCACTAGGCATGATGAGAAAATGGGTAGAACTTCTCATGGTACTGAGGTCCTATTAAATAATGTTTAATGTGCTTGGTTACTGAAATTTGCTTTTTTCTTTTTTTGGTACCAGGGATTGAACCCAGGGGCTTTTTACCACTAAGCCACATTCCCAGTGTTTTTTAAATATTTTATTTAGAGACAGGGTCTCATTAGGTTGCTTAGGGCCTCACTAAGTTTCTGAGGCTGGCTTTGAATCACGATCCTTCTGCGCCACCGGGATTGCAGGTGTGAGTCACCATGCCTGGTTTGAATTTCTTAATTCCAGTCAACTTTGGAAATTTTCATGCAGTATAGCACAAAAAATTGTTAAAAATAGTCTCTATGATAATGTCTTGAAAAAGTTAGGCTTTGACCCTTTTACTTGAATATAGTCTCCTGTTATAAAATAATATTTGTTGTGCTTGATATTTGCTTAGAGGGCCTTCTTTAGAAAAGTGACTAGTTCAAAAAGTGTGCATTGTGTATTTTCCTTTTGACTCTAGACTGTGAGTTCTAAGATCCAGAATCCTACGAGACATCAATATACTTCAACAGTGTTGGCCTGTGTTGTTTAAACTATAGTAGGGTGAGCCAGAGCTTTTAGAGAATGTGGTTGTCTAAGCAGTCCTCAATGTGTCTTGTAAGAGACATTAAATGAAAACAAAATTTTAAGCAATTTGTGTCTGTTGAGACATAACTGTTACAAGGCTCTAAATTGTCACCATCTCATATTTATAACATTCTGTCTTCAATAAATGATAAACTCCTCTGTCTGATCACTTGCTAAGTGATGTTTGAATGTTCAGTAAAACACAAGTCAGTTTGAAGATCTTTGCCCTTAGACTGCTTGATTTACTTTTGACACATACTCAGTATTTTCCACTGAGGGAAGGCAGTCTTTCCCCCATGTATTCAGTTTGTGTAAAGGAATTGTGAACTTATAAATCCTATTGATGGCAATACCACAGGCATCAGAAAAGTGGAGCTTTGACCATGACTAATGAATATAATCATTTATATAAATTCCAACACTGTGCCAGCACAAAGTAGGTACTTTTAATTTTGCTCTGAGCTTATACTTGTAATGCCATTTCCCCTGCAGCCAGCCCCCATCAGTTTACACATAGGTTGGTGTATTAGTTTTCTACTACTGCCATTAAAAATCATCACAAATTTCTTGACTTAACACCCATTTCTTATCTCATGGTTCTGAAGGCAGAAATGCAGGTCTATAATGGCTCAGGTGGGTTCTCTACTTAACCATTTAAGGTTCTAAGTCTTTTCTAGAGATTCATGAGATTTAGCTCATGCTGTTCTTTGTAGTTGTGGGACAGAGGTCTCTTTTCCTTTGCTGGCTGTCAGTCCTGGACAGTCTTTGCCCCTGGCACATCTGTTTACATTCCTTCATCTCCTTCCTAAGAGTCTTTCCCCATCTACCCTCAACAGCAGTGGGTCAAATCACTCTCACTTAGGTCTTTCCACCCATCCCCCCTTCCACCTTTTTTTCCTTCCACATCTCTAATTCCAGCCAGAGAAAGTTTTCCACTTTTAGGTCTTCTATAGTTAGATTTGATCCACCTGGAAAATCCAGGAAAATGTTCCAATTATAGGACTTTGAACCTTAACCATATCTTCTAAGTCGTCTTTACCATGTAACAACTCAGAGAGATGAGGCGATGGCTGTCTTTCAGTTGTAGTTCTGCCACTTAAACAGCAATAATGGCAACTAAGAAACTACCCCATCTTCTCTTCAGTTTCCCCCTTAGCCAGGTATGTGACTTTGATCCTTCCTCTCACTCAGTGGCTGTGTTGGGCCATGAAATCAAGACTTTTCAGGCCATTGTTGACACCATGAGTATTTGAGCCTGTCTCTGCCTTCCTTCTCTTTTCCTTCTTTCTTTCAAGTTATTTCATTTTTGTTCAAAGCTTTTCATTTAGTTTATTATCTCATCTGTCTCATTTGTGTTTTTTCTCCCTAGTTCCCATGTAACTCAAGTGGCCTTTGGCAGGTAACATAATTTTTTTTCACATCTCATTTGATTTGTAATTCCTAAACTATGTTTCGTTTCAGGAATATGAATGTGTTTGATTATGGTATAAGGTGCTAACCCACATGACAAAGAGAGTGTGTACCACATCTCCTTTCTAAAATCTGAAAAATTCTGAGTTCTGAGACAGTCTGACCTCAAATATTTTTGGTAGTGACAACTTCCTGGGTTCCATAGTCCTATATCCCTGTGATATGCCACATAGTTTTTATGACCTTCTTTCCCTCTCTAAGGTGTACTAGGTATCAACTACTTGTGTAAAATAAAAATGAATCATACTTGATTGTATTTTGTACAAAGTTGTTTTTAAAACTGCCTACCTATTCTGTCAATGGCACACATTGTTTTGAGAACAGATATCATGGAACTGGGCCAGAAAAATACTCCAAGAATGTATTGCCAAAAGTATTAGGAGGCAAAATGTGCATTATTCATGGAGGGAGGAGGCATCTTTTTTTTTTTTTTTCAGGGATATGCTTGGTTTTCAGTTAACAAGAAATTCTGGGCATTGTTCCAGAATTTAAATTTACAGTGTTGATAGCAACACATGAATCTAAAAGTTGGAACATTACGTTAACCGTGTTGGATTCCCTTAAGATGCACTGGACCTCTCTCATGCCAGACAAAAAATTGTGAGGGGAAAATTTATAGTGTATATTCAGTGCCCTAGTTAATTTACTAATTTGCTTAATTGATACCAAAAACAATGCTTTTCTTCAGCTTTCTTTTATCTTAATGTAGCTGCTGCTTGCCTTACCTAGTTAATCTCTTCACTTGATTTTTAAAAGGCTAAAGAAAACTTACTCAAAAATAAGCTCATGGCTGACTCATAAATGGGTAATTTGAAGAAAAATAATGGTACTTATTTTCTGGCAGTGTTACCTCATTAATATTTAAACCAAGAATCTCCTGTGTTGGAGGAGCTTAAGTATGTGGTCATAGAGTTAAATGCCTCCCAGAATAAGGGGCCTTTGATGTGTGAAAATTCCCTGCCCCCCAACCTTAATCCTCTTGGATTTTGATCAGATAAGCCCCAGGTAGTTATGTTAGCAACAAGCCTGAGGCACTTACATTTCTATCAGGAGTTATTTGGATCTGGCCCAAGAAGGCTGTTTGGGTACTCTGAAGTATGTGCTGGGAATGAACACAGGCCTTGAATCTGTGGCTGTGTATTATTTATGCTTATCCCTGTATTCCCCAAAGTACCAAGGAATGGGGGCGGATGGTGGTGTTCCCATTGTCACTATCCTTTTTTAAGTTACTCTCATTGATCTCCTGGCAGAAATAACCTTATTTAGATACCAAGTGCACATTTAAATTAAAATATTCATACCGTGTGGTAAATGATTATTGCCTAAAAATTTATCCGATTTGATTTTCTTATAAAGTTATGTAACAGAAGTTCAAATGGTTTAGTATTCTGATTTTTCTCTTCTCACCTATTTTTTTCCATTGTTTGTAGTTCAGCTCTGATATCTGCTTTTCAGAGTCTTCCTTTCCTGACCCCAAACTAAGGCAGCACTGCTGCCATAAACTGTCTCTCAGTTCTTTGGGTATATCACCTATGACTCTACTTATTTATTGACTTGCTGTGTATCTTTTCTCATCCCACTACTGAAATGAAAGATCCAGGGCAAAGGAGGGACCTTGTCTTTTTACTTTGTGCCCTATTGCTTAACAAATAATTTTTGAGGAAATTTGTTGATACACAGAAAATACAGGTATCTCAAGATTTTCTTTTAATAGCTATTTATGAGTGATAGTGATAGTAATAACAGTAACACTCTCTAAAGTATTTTTAGGGCTGTGTGGCAGGCATCAACCCCAGCACAGAGCTTCACTCATGTTTTCTGATGCCAGTCTCAAAACAATCTAATTTAGACACTATCATTATGTCATATTATGGATGCAGAAACTTTCCTACCACTTGGCAAAGTTCACAAAGCAGGTAACTGGCAAAGTTGGGATTAAAATGCAGATAATTCGATATTAGTCTTTGCAGTTAACTATGTATTTCAGGTCCCAAGGCATTTTTCTCTTGAACATGACACAATTTTCAAGCTTTGCTTTCACATGAATAATTAAGAATACTTGATGGTTGGCGGTATGACCTTCTATGATAGTTTTAGAATTCCATTTTGAGTAATATTGAATGACAGAATCTCTAAATCTCTAAAGATAGCTCTCTCTCTCTCTCTCTCTCTCTCTCTTTCTCTCTCTCTCTCTCATCTAAACAGACTCCCTGTTCCATATTCTTAGTCTGTTTTGCAGACTGTGCAAATGGTAATTGTTATTGTCTCAGACATATTATGAAACAAATGTTGTTTTGTATTCAGTTGTCTAGCAAAATTTTTCTGCTTACATATATCAATTATTTCTACAGTTAGATGTTCCTTTATTGAGACATGGAGTGGTGTTAAATTGAGGAGAAGCTTCTTTTTGGTTGTTTTAACTGTCAATTGTGGTTCAATCAACAGTTTCAGCCAAGGGTTTACCCATGATTTATGCAAATAACTAAATGAAAGATCATATGTTCTGTTGGAATTTCCTCAGCTCTCTTTGTTGATACATGTTCCACATTTGTGTAAGATACAAGCATTAGTAGCCTAAAGTGGTCACATTATTCTCAAGTAAATATGTTAACTGGAAAGCTCACCTTTGACTGATTCACAAAATCATCTAGTGCTCTAATCCTCTGTGAAACTGGAATGGTGAGACGTTTTAACATGGAAATACTTGATTTTGACAGACTCATAGAAAAATATCAGACCAGGTAATAGGTCTGAAAGATCATCCATAAACTTAAGTGCACTGAAAATATTTTATTTATTCATTATATTTTGTAATTAATCCCAGTAGATCTTCAAATTGGTGGGAAATTTAAGCTAATTTTTAGTGCCCTCTTTCCTCTAGGGTTGTGCAGAGGTTCAGGTTTATGCATACACAGTAAGATAATGGTGCGGGCTCTTTTTTCATTGGTCATCAGTATTTGATGGTCACTGTTGAGAGGCACCATCATTTCAGAACCAAATGTTTCTCTTGGTTCCTGACTTCATTAATTCTGGGCTTTAATTTGGGTTAAAGGAATCCTAAGCAAAGTGGAGGCTCTAGGAGCCATGGTAGCTAGACCACCTCTCACTTTGTCTCATGAAGCAGTTCCCCTACTAGGTCCTACCTCTACTACAGAATAGGGTACCAGTCCTCTGACCTGTCTCCCTCCTCATGAGAAAATACTGCTTCCCCACCTTTGGATTCTTCAAAATTACTGTCAACAGGCCAAATCTCCAAAATAAGAAATGACAAGACAATGAACACAAGAAGATAAACAATTGGATATTTCAACGGATTAGTCTGTCCCTGTAAAATGAATACTTTATAGGAAAGGATTGTTTGTAGCAACCTTTTATGTCCACTTATTTTATATAACTAAACAACAGTCATTTGAAGATAAATCTGTGTATCAGTTGATGGGATCTGAGGTGATGTCTAAGTTGGTTTTACTAAATGTTTGTTCAAAGTCATTGGTAGAAGGTTTTAAGAGACTCTTGAAGAAAGCTGATGTCATCAAAGTCCTGTTCTCATCATGGGAATACTTAAAAAATATTAGGCAGTACTAAAAAATAAGTAAAGAAAGTCCCCAAAGTAAGAGCATTTACTAAGGAGTTTTTCCTGGCTCCCAAACTATTATGGCCAATTTTCCTTTCCTTGAATAAGCAGACAATAAAGGAATCCCTCACCAGTACTGGCACTCACTCTACATGAAACAGTTGGTGGAGTAGGAGGAAGAGAGCCCCACAGCACCCATTCTGGTCTCCCAGGAGCAATTTCTTCTACTAGGAAGTATCAAAAGGCAAGACTTGGGCTGGGAATATAGCTCAGTTAGTAGAGTGCTTGCCACACATGCACAAAGGCCCTGGGTTCAATCAGCAGCACCACAAAAAAAAAGGCAAGGCTTATGGATATTTGACCACTGTAATATCACAAACCCCAGTTGACTGTAGACAAATGTAAAGTGAAACCAGAAAGAAGGCTTGCTTTTCATGTTCCTGCTCAATTCATTGGAGAAATGTCTTTCCCCCTTCTTGTTGGCACTGAATGTTCTCAGATGTGTTTGGAACTTGGTTAAGAATAAATAGTGTTCAGATTGTTTACTTGTGTCAGTTCTCTTGCTTTGAATCAACTGTTATTTAAACCTTATTTCTAATTTCACTTTGAAAAGCACATGATAATGGAATTAATTTTGCTTTGATTTGGGGCCTTCTCTGATGACTGAATACTATAATTTACCCAATACACTGACTTTGATATGTTTTTCAAAACTGGAGGGGCTACAATAATTTTACTGTTCACTGAATGTCAAATTAAAAATGTATATGAGATAGTTAAGGATCCTATCCTGGTTAATTATTCAGTTGGAATTTCTGAAATTCTGTGGTAATGATCTGAAACATTCTAAAGACCAAATGCCTGAATGTTTTAAAAGTGAGAATAAGAAATCCAGCAAACTTTTAAAATTTGTTCTAATTAGTTATATATAATAGCATTATGCATTCCAATTCATTGTATACAAATGGAGCACAACTTTTCATTTCTCTGGTTGTACATGATCTAGAGTTGCACCACATATGCAGTCATACATGTACCTAGGGTTATGCTGTTCATCTTATTCCACCATCTTTCCTACCCCCATGGCCCCTCCCTTTCCCTTCCTCCTCTTTGCCCTATCCAAAGTTCCTCCATTCTCCCCATGTCCCCCACTCCCATTATGGTCAGCATCTACTTATCACAGAGAACATTTGCCCTTTGGTTTTTTGGGATTAGCTTACTTCAGTTAGCATGATATTCTCCAATTCCATCCATTTACATGCAAATGCCATGATTTTATTCTCTTTTAATGTTGAGTAATATTCCATCCTGTATACATACACAGTTTCTTTATCCATTCATCTGTTGAAGGGCATCCAGGTTAGTTCCACAGTTTAGCTATTGTGAATTGAGCTGCTATGAACATCGATGTAGCTGTGTCACTACAGTATGCTAATTTTAAGTCTTTTGGGTATAGACCGAGGAGTGGGGTAGCTGAAGAACCCAGCAAATTTGAAAATGCAATATGAAGGATAATAGGGAAAAATAAATGAGATGCGGTTCATTTGATTTCCCCTCCACCAGCGAGGCAATTGCTCACTTTTGGGGGATAAAGAATACTCTTGTTATGAATCTGTATTATGTTGTATGTTTTAGCCAATACGTCATGTGCACAAAGCTTTTCTGTAAAAACATACCTAGGCTTATTAGAGCTTGGTTTATGGTAGCTGGCAGATGAATGAATGAGCCAGTAGGTTATTTTTCATTCTATTGGTTTTACATTTTGATTGACTAAAACCTATGATTTTAAGAAAGATCATGAACTGTGATATCACAAATCTTTGAATTTTTCTTATTCTAAAACTAGAGCAAGGCATTTTCTTCTCTGAACTATCATTTCTTCATTTATAAATTCAGGAAAGAATTCCTAATTCCAAGTGATTGTTGTAGGTCCAAATATGTTGATTTATAAAAGATTATGGTATACATTATGAAGTGCTCTGAAATATTGAAATTGTAACTTGCCATTTGGAATGTTTGAGTTTGATTGCAATTTCCCAGAGTTCACAGGCATTCTGATCCCACTGATGGAGTTTTGTAGATTTTTTTTCCTGGGTATTGGTTACTCCCATAGTTCATCAAAGGACAGTCTGAAATTGCTCTGTTTTGTTAAAAATAGCTTATTGTGAAATGCAGCTCTAACAATTTGTCTTTGGGAAGAGAAAATAGGCTGAAGGAAGAATATATCATAAGAATCCTAAAGATATTATGGAAAGATTGAGCTCAGTTGTCATGGTGATAGGATTTTGCTCTAAGCAGCCAGGTGGTCCCATATGGCAGAGGACCACTCTAAGTGAAATCTGTATTTTTAAAACTGTAAAGAATCTTCATCTTTTATTAACTTTCTCATGTGAGTCCCAAAAGCATTACTCAAAAATTTGTAGAAGCCTATGCTTGGCTGGATTTCTCAATTATACAGAATTATAATATGCAACTTCATTCTGAGAAGAAATATGACAAACGAGTTAAATGATGTCAGCCTGCATTTACTATTTGGGGAGCACTGGAGTCTCCCCCGCCCCCGCCCCTGCCGTTTAAACTTTTAGGAATTCTGAAAATTAAAGGAAAAGGATAATAAAAATGTTACATAGGCAAGATGTGGTGAAGAGGAACATGGGGAAAAGGCTGATAAAAGCTTGTGTACCTGTGGTTTAATGTGTGATTGAAGATATCTCTTGAATATATTTTTTGCAGAATCTGAGTTACTTGGAAAGAGGGGCTGAGGACATGTTAGAGTTCTTTTCTTCCTTCCCATTTAACTTATCATAAAAAGTTTCCACATTCATACCTTCTATTGAATTCTTGAACCAGTTTGGATGTAGGATTTTCAAGAAGTTATTGAACCTTAAATTTCAGTGTCCCTCAATTTTATACAATGTCATATTCATAGTTTTGTTCTTTCAATGAAAATTCTAAAATTGGCTAATTTTTAGGTTCCACAAAATCTTTATCTGCCCCGACTTGTATTACTATACACTAATGAAATGTTGTTAAGGTTAAAATTATTGGTAGTACATGGAGAATCTTAAGTTCTGCCCAATTGGCCTTCCTGATACATGATACTAATTGTTAATCACTTTTCCATGAAAGATTCGATTCATCTCTTTTCCCCACTTCTGTGCTTTTTGCTTTGAAAAGTTTTTTTTTTATCTCATTTATAATCTGTTTTCCCTTAAATTTCTCTTGGCATTAAACAGGTCTCCATTCTAAATCCTCCCTTATTCTGCTAAAAATAATTAAAGTAAATAATTAATAGTTAAAATAATTATAAAATAAAAATTTATTTTTATAAAATAAAAATTAATAAGCAGTTAAAAATAATTAATAAAGTGTTTAAATATAATTATTTCTATATGACATATCCATTCTCAAGCCTTTAACTGCCCCCAGGTCTGCATTGTACAATATGGTGGCCATGAGCTGCACATGGCTACTTAGTACTTAAAATGTGACTATTGTCATGTGCTGAAAAACATTTTGGATGTATTAAGCAAAATTAAATATAACCCCTTGTGTTTCTTCTTATTTTTAAAATATGGCTACTATCAGCTGTGAGATTTCTTAAGTGAATTACATTATATTTCCATTTTACAGCACTAAAAGATGCTAATAGCTGCCACATCTTTGTTTCCAGTCCAGACTCCTCAGTGAAAATTTGAGCATGAAAATTTTGTTGAATATCTCCACCTGGGCATCTCTTAGGGTCTTGGACTGAATCCATCATTTCGTTAGTCAATTACTTCTCCTGCTTTCTTGATCTAAGTTGGGGGAATCCACTGACTTGTGATTCACTCAGGCTCGAGTCCTCCATATTATCCTTTTTCTATCCCCTTGTTTACTTGAACAATCACAAACCCTAGTCATTTTGACTTCGTAATTATATTTCAAGAATAGTAGTACTCCATTATCTGCTCTTTCACTTTCCATAGTTTCAGTTATCTGCTGTCAATTGTGGTCCATAAATATTAAGCCAAAAATTCAATAATCAATCATTCCAATAGGAATTTGTAAGTTTTCAATGGACCTGTCTTCTGAGTAGTATGATGAAATCTTGTGTCATCCTGCTCCAACCTGCTGGGGACATGAATGCTTTGTCTAGTATGTTGCACTGTATATACTCCCTGTTTGTTAGAGTAGCTGCCTTAGACTAGCTGCTACAGTGCCACAGTGCTTGTATTCAAGTGACTTGGACTTTGAAGCCATTGATAAGTAAAAGAGTGGTGATGCTGGCCACTTGGATGTGTCAATCAGGAGCCATCTTAGATGCTTCCTTCAAGGGAAAAGATGGTGTACAATTAGATATGGGGGGGGTACTTCACATAACTTTTATAATTGTTCTTTTATTATTAATCTCTTACTGTGCCTAATGTATAGATTAAACTTTATTATAGATATATATGTATAGAAAAAAACCTATCACGTATAAGATCTGGTAGTATCCATAGTTTCAGACATCCACTAGCCATCTTAGAATGCATCCACTGCAGATAAGGGAGGGCTACTTGATACTCTTTGTATCTTTACTGCATCTAATCTGGTTTGAGTTCTCATAATTTTTCCCCTGAATTATGGTCAGAAATTTTGAAATATTTTTTTCTATCTGCTGTCCCTCAAGTATATTCTCTGATGGTTTAGTTAGGAAAGAAATATAAGCAACTGTTTAAAAACAAAAAGATTCATCTGGAGATGTTGCTGTAACTTAAGTGGAGAAGTGCACAGTTCTATCTAAAGCAAATGTCCGTGTATGTGGAGTGGGTTGCTGTGTTGTATCACAAATTTCCTAGCCCTATCATAAGATAGCAGGGTTACTTAAATCACATAGCCCAGTAAAACAACTATAAATTCTGTCTGAGAATTAGGTGAAGTCACAACAATCTTACTCCTTGTTTTAGTTTTCTACTTTCTTTGCTCTTTAACATGCTCCTATATGCAGCTGTTTCTGTATAGTAAACAACCTTTGTTGCACTCTCAGGTGTTATTTGTTTGGGTGACTATTTTAGATTGTTAGTACCTGGCATAGTGAAAGTGAATTTGCTTAAACATCCTAGTGTATGTTGAAAATTCGTTTATTTTTAATTATGATCATCTTCTCATTAATATTAGGGCAAGCACTAAGGAAAGTGAATATTAATCTTGGAAGTAGTTGAATATTCTTGTTGGGACAAATAAGAAATTAACCAAATGTTGTCTATTAATGTTAATTTTGCTACATTAAAATTCCTTCTTTGGTAATACATGAGTTCATCAACACCTTCATTAATTTTTCTCTTGAGGTTCTACATTTTATCAAAATCAGTATCTTGTCGTCTAGAGATTCAAACTTTAAAATGGACAGACTGAGGATAATATATCATATTTATTTTATTTGGAAATGAAGGCTATTTCTCTATTGGAGCCTAGCATAGCATAAAACTTTTTTTTTAAAAAAAAGGAATCCTCTTTATATGTAGAAATAAATGATCTTGGTTATATGTCAAGATGCAGTGATACATGGGCAGAATCATGTTTTGTCTTTCAAAGGTATAAAGGATGTCTGTTATCCATTGATGTCCCTCTACTTGGATATAATCCATTTCAATTTAAAATTTATATCAAATATGCACTCAATTATTTAGATTTCAATACAATTTAATAGGTATTCTTATTAAACTTCTCTGTCGTGAAGCTTCAATTTTACTTCTGATGCTGAACCAGGCTTGACAGGATGATTACATTAATAATACATTGCTGTCCAAAATTAAAGTGTGGAGTAGAGAACATGCTAATAGGTTTCATTGATTTCAAATTGGAAATGGGTGCAGACAATCAGAAAACAGGTGCAACCTGACTAGCAATGATCTGTGAGGATATTGAGCCAGGATCACTGGTGAGATTCATAGCTGTGATCTGAGTTAGAAAAACATTAAACATAATAAAGTTGGAGCAATTAAATCTTTTTGGGAGAATGTGAATGTTTCATAATGCTTTTCAGATGGTGGTTATGTGTGATAAGAGTTCTAAATTCTGTCCTTCGGATTTTAGTGGTTTTCACCTATTTTCCTTAGAGTTATTGAATCTTATGTGTAGCTATCATTTTAGTTTTCTAAAAACTTAAAATATGGGGTTATGGACACAGTTCAAAATATTCAAACAGCATTCAACCCATGTACTGTTCCCTAAAATTGGGTTCAAATTAAACATTTGTAATGCTCCCATATCTTTAAGGTTAATTTTGTAGCCAAGTGTATACCTTTATTTTTTGGTTTTAAAATTTTGAAGACGTAAAGTAATTCGTATACAAAAGGTGCTTTTAGAATTACTTGGCAGGAAGGGCTTCTTGAAACACAAGCAAAACAGTAGAAATATTAGTAATTTCCCTTTCTTTCATAGGCATAAAGGATGTCTGTTATTAGTAATTTTAGTATCTCCTTCCTTTTGAAATATGCCCCTGCTTCTTGGTTTGTTCACTTGTGTATGTTATACTTCTTTTTTTTTTTTTAAGAGAGAGTGGAGAGAGAGAGAGAGTGAGAGAGAATTTTTTAATATTTATTTTTTAGTTTTTTGGCAGGCACAACATCTTTGTTTGTATGTGGTGCTGAGGATTGAACCCGGGCCGCACGCATCCCAGGTGAGTGCGCCACCGCTTGAGCCACATCCCCAGCCCCTATGCTATACTTCTTAATAATTCTCAAATGGCCATCATCATAATATTCAGTAACACATAGAAATTCTCTCCACTAGAGTCTGAAAGATTTGTATGGATTCTCCAAACAGCTTTCAGTGACTGATGAAAAGAATAGACTCTTAAGGATTAGGCCTCTGCCCTTTGCCTAAAAACATCACATTTGACTAAAGGAGCTATTCTCTGGGCATGTCTGTGGAATCTGTAGTACATACTTAGACCAGGCTGCCGAGTTTTAGTTCTTCCTTCCCCAACGGGCAGGCTACGTGACTGTGTCTTGGTTTTCCCATTTAAAAAATGGGTCTAATATTAATACCTACCTCTAGCATTGGGAGGGTGAATTCATTTAAATATCTTGGCACAATCAGTACTTGGACATAGTAAGCCCCTTGTACATATGAACATTAATAATGGATTTTACTTGCAAAATCTTTTTTTTTAAAATATTTTTAGTTGTTGATGGGCCTTTATTTTATTTGCTTGTTTATATGTGGTGCTGGGAATCGAACACAGTGCCTCACATGTATGAGGCAAGCACTCTACTGCTGAGCCACAACTCCAGCCCCCCCTTTTTTTTTTTTTTTAATAGAACTGTTTTTTGTTTGTTTTTATACTGTTGTTTTATTTATTTTATTTTTATGTGGTGCTGAGGATTGAACCCAGTGCCTCGCACATGCTAGGCAAATGCTCTACTACTGAGCCATGACCCCAGCCCCATTACTTGCAAAATCTTGATATCCAATTTCCAAGAAGGCCTTTTCTAAGCAGGCCGTGGGTCCTTACTGACACAGCTCCTGTTGTTATTCATGTGCTCTGAATTTCTGTCCTTTCTTGTGCATTCCTGCTGAAATTCCATGCTGTGCCCACGTTCTTTCATTCCTGGGAAATTTCATTTTGGCTTTCTGACTGCATTCCACCAAATCCTTAAGGGTGGATGTGGACAATGCCAGAGCATGCATTGTCTTCTCTGGTTGAATGAAAAGACAGCCCTTGCCTGAGCAATAACAAGATCTACCTCAAGGGCTGATGCTTACCACAAGCATTAGAAGTATGTAGAAAGAATAATTTGGTCACAGACTTTCACAACTAAGGCTGCCTTTCTACATCATCTCAGCTATGATTTTACTGTATGATTTTAGTTTTTGATGGTCGTTCATGTATTGAAAGAATAGGTGATCTATCTCCTTGGTTGCTTATAATACAAGTTGGGTCATTTTAATCGAATTACTTAACCTAAGTCGATCTATAAAAAAGAAAAGGATAAAAATAATATGATTGTAGTTAGGATTTATTGATTCAATGAATATGACCTGGTCCGTTATTTGATACTAGTAAGTTGTCTCTGTCTTATCAACTGGAAAATACCTTTGTAGTAGATTCATGGCAGTGTCCTGACAAGTCTTTAAGTTATATCCCTACTTCTAGTTTTAGCATTTAGTGAAAAAGGCATTAGAGACACCTGTGGGAAATGTATTTAGACTAGAGCCAGACTGAGTGGGTGTTGCACCAATTCTGTGGGCCACAATGTCACCAAGTTGTTCTTCCTGGCCTAATACCTCCCTGTGACTATCAGCTATTCTAATCTCTTTTTATTTCTGCTTGATTATGACTATTAATTTGCTAATCTTTCAAGTATTTTTCCTGAATAAACATTGGTTTGGGTGAATCAGTGCCCAATCTTCGATTTCTTCCAAAAAGGACATATTTCAATATGAAATTACCGAAGCAAGAGCAATGTGAAGAGTAATTGTAAATGAAGTTGTGATACATAGTTGCCAGGAATCTATTTGTTCCATAACAAAAAGAGTGAAATAGTAGACCCCTAGGGACCTTACTCATGATTAATGCAAAATAAGGACCAAAACTTCCCAGGAAAGAAAATTTCACATCATTCTTTTGCCCATTTCACCTGCTGATGACTAAATAAAGGGGAAGAAATTGAAGCTGAATTTCTGTGTGACATTTTCTAAAACAGGTGCAAAACTAGACCTTCAGCCATTAATTCATTGTAATCAAATCATTCCTTTGTGAATTTTGTTTCCTATGCTGGTAACTCCTTGGTGACCATGTTAGATTCTTGCCATTGTGATAAATACGTGAGAAAAAACAACTTGAGGGAAGAGTTATTTTGACTTATGGTTGCAGAGGTTTCAGTCCATGGACTGCTGGATATGAGGTGAGGCAAAACATCATGGGGAAGGGTGTGGAGGAAGAAAGTTGCTCAAATCATGGCAGTTGGGAAGCAGAAAGAGAGGGAAAGAGGTCATGGAAAGAAATACCCATCCATATACAAATATAGCACAATGAATCCCCATATATGTGTGTGTGTGTGTGTGTGTGTGTGTGTGTGTGTATGTTTATACATATATGTAAATGATGCAGTGATATTAATACAAGGGAGATTAGTGGAGTAGAGCAAGTGGATTGGGGAGGGAGGGGGAGAACATAATAGGTTGAGCAAATTATGTGCATATATGAATATGACATAATGAATTGTATTATTATGTATAATTATAATACAATATAATTAATAAAAATAAAACAAAAGTATCCTTCCAGGATATACCCTCAGTGATCTATTTCCTCTAACAAGGTCCTGGCTCCTACAACTTCCACCCAGTATTCCATTTTGCTGTCATGTATTAGTCTGCTGATGAGGTCAGAACCCTCATGATCCAGTCATTCCCAAAGTCCCACCTCTGAGCATTGCTGCATGGGGGACCAAGGCCCCAACACTTGAGCCCGTGGGCAATATCCCAGCTCCAAACCGTTATAAGTGGCACTATTGAACATGTTATGAAACCTGTACCATTATTATTTGATTAATCTGATAGTTCAGTAGAGAGTTTGGGAGGTGTTAATGAAAAGTATAATTATCTGGAGGCATGAGGTTAGAAATGATGGTGGAATGTGATGGACATTATTATCCAAAATACATGTATGAATTGGTATGAATACACTTTGTATATAACCAGAGATGTGAAAAATTGTGCTCTATATGTGTAATAAGAATTGTAATGCATTCTGCTGTCATATATAAAGACTAATTTTAAAATTTAGTAGGAGAGAATAAAAAAAAGTGCAATTATCTGGCATTAAGTTGCCAACATGTATGCTAAGATTTTCAATTATAAATCCTTCATTTGTTCATTTTAGATTTTAAAGCAAGGGTCATGAGAATATCTTTCTTGAATAGATAAGCAATAAAATACGTTTGAAGTCACTGTGTTAAAAGCAGTAATAATCTAGTTTTTCACTGTTTCAAAGGAGCTACAAAACTTTGTGAAATAACTGAGTTTATTATGGCCATCTGAAGATTAAAAATTGAACTTGATGAAATATATAAACTCAGATTTTTTTTGTTGTTCTAGTTATGTTTTCTTTAATCTTGCAATATCACACTGGAGTAAAAGAAATGGTGGAGCATACCTCAATTACCAATACCCATGGTTAGAAAAAGGATTTATGACCTGACTGTAGCCATATTTATTTCTAGTTTTATCACCATCACCTTGGATTAGATTTCTCTCCTCACCACAATTCAGTGATATTAGATTCTGTTCATTTTTGTGATCGCTCTAGTATTTCTAGAAAATGTCATAAACTAAATTTGTTTCCCTTCCAAATCATTAAATTAAAAATATAAAACAAAAGACCTAAAACTGATGTGCTAGCTAGCTAATCATTGCTACAGAGAATAGATGTTATAAAATTTATTTGATGAATCCTCTATTCTTCAGGCTTATACCCCTCTTCACATTTATTGATTTTCAATTAAGAGTATGTGTTGGGAGGCTGGGGCTGAGGCTCAGTGTGCTTGCCTTTCATGTATGAGTCCCTGAGTTCAATCCTCAGCACCAAATAAAAATAAATAAATATACTGTGTCCATCTTTAAATATATATATATATATATATATATATATATATATATATATATATATATATATTTAAAAGAGTATATCTTGGGAAATTTTTTGCACCTCATTTTCTAGAGGTACAGGAATACATGAGAATTTACTTTGTACCTGAATTGATTCTTAGTTTTTAATAAACACTATTTGGAGAAAAATCCCCAGAATTCTGTACTTTGATATTTATTCATCATTTGTGCATTTATCCAACAAACAGTTATTTAAGTACTCAAATGTCCAGGCATCACATATAGTAAAAATCACATTATGGCTACTTAACAGTTTGCTCAAAAGTCATTTAGTATATCCATTCTAGATTGAATTTATATCCAATGTAATAAACAATGTAATAAACATATATCCAGGCACATTTTTATGTAGAAAAATAGAAAATTAAGAAAGTATTTTAATTTATATGGTATACTTTCTTGTTGAAGAATTTTCTAGTATATACATAAAAGAAATTGTGACTGCATAAAAAAAGATTTAATGATTTCAAAAAGTGGAAATAATTTGCACCTTTATTTTTCTGTCATATAATTCCTTTTATATGACATTTTTATCTGTCGACAACTACTGAGCACATAGACAAAGACTCTATGCAGAGTCTTGGAAACACTTCAAAATGAATATAGTGAGAACAGTAGATGATGTGAAATATGCTGCTGCAGTATCGATTGCCTGCCCTGTGAACAGAGGCAAACCAGATTACTGTTGTTATCCAGGCCTTTGATAATCATGAACAAAGGCCAAGGTTAAGCTGGAAGGTGAATTGCATTCAGAATACTATAGATTTTCCAGAAAGGGTGGAAATTGATGACTTGGGGATATTTTGAACTTTGCCCTGTTATGTGACAAACATTTGTCTGACCAAGATTAAAAATGTGTTCTAACTGGCAAACATACTTTCTGGTTTAATAATGTCCATTGAAATGTAAACAAGCTGAAAACTTGGCTGAAAACTCATTATGCAAAAATTCACAAAGTTGGTAATGAGTACACATCATTGGCAAGTACGTACCTTGAACCTATATATGTTGACCGAGTAAGACACCCACTAGATCAATAGCAATTGTGACTCCAGCTCACATGCTTCTAAATTTCAGATTAAATTTCTCTAGTTCCTTGCTTTGAGGTTTCCTCAGAATTTTCTTTCTGTTCTTAAGGACCTGAACTCTTCATATGTGAACACTCTATTTGTTTACAAGAAATACAAAAACAATTGAGTTTGTATATGAGTTTGACCTACAAGTCATTGCTTGCAGTTACCAAAATGTTGAACTGAAATGATTTTCTTAGAAAGCAACATTTTCTCAAATTTCAATATTTCAGTCAATTGCTTTGGAAACATGTAGAGTCTGTCTCCGTGACATTTAAGATGGAAAACATGGTAGGCAGTAACTTGGGCCTTAAAAAATCTTTATGAGCTCTTGTTTATGGTCCATTTCTCCCAATTAAACACTTGGTAGCATTTTTCCTTTAATTCTTCTTGTTGGAAGACAGAAAACACACAGCCGTCCAGGGCACTCCTCCAGTGACATACTTATTTTCACAAGCCTACTTCCTACCATTTCCACCACCTCCAAGTTGTCCATTCAGCTGTCAGTGGATTAGTCTGTTGTTGGGGTCAGAACCCCACAACTGAATCATTTCCCATAAGACAACCTTTGAACTTGGTTGTATTAGGTAGCCAGCTTTCAACTCATGAGTCTTAGGGAACAATTCATATACAAATTATAACAAAAACTAAGTCCAACAATGTCCAGATATCCTGTGTGAAGTGGCCTTGAAGTCAGGGATGTTCCAGCCTTTGAGTGCTAGACAGTAGTGGCCAAGAATGTGGAAAATACCGTTAGGGGCAGGTAGTGGGTGGAAGGTACAACAGTGACAGAAAAGAGAAGCAGAAAGGTTCTGTTCATGGTAGTAATAGAGGAGGAGGGTCGGACAAAATAGAGATGGTAGCACCTTTTCAAGTCCATAGATGAGAAATGCATTCCAAATTTCAAAAAATTTCTTTAGGTGAGAGATCGTAGAACACTACTGCAGCATTAGATATATAGTGAATGATTTTTTTGAAGATATATCACTTTGTGTTGGAAACATTCAAAATCTTCTCTACTACCTATTTTGAAACAGTAATTTTTTGTCAACTTTAGTTATTCTGCTGTAATATATAGACTGTTAGAGGTCATTCTTCTATCCAGCCAAATTCTTATACCCATTAATGATCTTTCCCCAATTCTTCCCTCCATCTCTCCTCCTTCCCTCCCAGGTTCTGGAAACCATATATTAAATAACTATTGATTTGCATTGTTAAGGTCTGCACTATGAAATAGAAATATGACAAGTTACACATGCAATTTTAAATTTTCTAATAGCTACATCTAAAAAGGACAAAGAAACACAAAATTAGTTTTGGTCATATGATTTATGCAAAAGTTCCAAAATATTTCAACATATAATGAGATTAAAATTTTTAATGAGATACTTTGTACATTTCCCCCCCACCCCCTGCGTCTTTTTTTCTTTGGTACTGGGGATTGAACCCAGGGGCATTTAACCACTGAGCCACATCCCCATCCCTTTTTATATTTTATTTAGAGACAGGATCTTGCTAAGTTGCTTAGGGCCTCACTAAGTTGTTGAGTCTAGCTTTAATATCCCAATCCTCTGGTCTCAGCTTCCCAAGCTCCTAGTTTATAGGCATGTGTCACCATGGCTACTTGTAGTTTTTTAAATAAGTTTAGAAATCCAGTTAACACTTAATATGTATCTGAATTAAAAATAGTAAATTTTGAAGTACTCAATACATATCTCCATGTAGATAATAGCGACCATATTGGACAGTACAATTCGATTTTTTAAAAAAATATATTGTTTTCTACTAAAAATGGAGTGCACACAAATTCTGAGTGTTTTTCATATTTGTGTATTGTTCTTCATATTCTTACAAGGAGTCCTTCATGTACAATGTTAAATGATAGGTATTTTTTCACAGTGATAGAAAACTGAGATAATAAAAGTAGAAAATGTTTATGTTGGCTCATAGGTTTAGAGGTTTCAGTCAAATGGTCAGTGGCTTTGTTACTTTTTGGCCTATTGTGAGGCAGTACACAATGGCAGGAGCTTAGCAGAGGAAACCTAATGGCATGTGGGAAGCAGAGAGAGGGTAGGCCCTAAGGTCCCAATATTCCCTTTGGAGGACACCCCTAATGACCTAACATCCTTCCAATGGACCCTATGTCCTAAAGGTTCCACCAGGTCCCAATAGTGCCATAGGCTAGTGACTGAGCCTTTAACACAGGAGCCTCAGGGGAACACTTAAGATTCTAACTGTAGCAAGGATGGTTAGAAGTTTCTATAAAGTAGGCTCAGTGTTGTTAAGGACACATTGTAGTTCTTGAGTTCTAGCTTCAGTCCTGAGTAATTAGGAGATCTGGGAAGTCTCTGAAACCATAGGTGAAATCCTGTTTGGGCCTTTGCATGATGTACACACACAAGTTCTTCCATGCTTTCTGAGAAGAAAGTGAAAAACTCTATGGAGAATATCATCTCCTTCTCCCTGCCTCTCACAAGGTGAAAACTTTCACCAATGTTTTTTCCCCTTTATGTAAAGATCCCAAACATTAAAATTAGTGAAATGAAAATCAGAATTATGATTTAATTTGTCGAGAAAGCTTTTTATGGTAACTTAAATATGTTATAGATAATACATAATTAAGGGCATGTGTCTGCACAAAATGAATTAAATTATAGGACTTGATGTGTTTGTCATGGAAATATAATTGTTTAATCCTATGTTGTTGTTTTTTTGAGATACTTAAAAAACTGAGAAGTGAATTGTCTGGGAGCTCCAGTTTTGCTTTTTAATGACATTTCCTGCAAGACAAATTATTTATGATTAAAAATTTGTTAATTCACATTGGATTCTTCCTTCCTGGCATAGCGTACGTTATGTATTTTTCAATTTAATTTTCCCTGAGGAGGGGGAAAAGAGATGCTCTAGTTCAACAACTGTGCTATCCACAATCCATGTTTTTATTTTCAGAAAGATCTTTTCTCTGTTTAAATAGATCACAATCACAATATTCTCCCACTTGTATGTATTTTGATGTAATGAGTCTACTTTCCATTATTTAGTGTACAAGAAATATGAGGTATTTGAAGGCTTATTCCCCTTTTCTAAATTAGTCTCCATTTATAAATGCATTTAAGTTGCAGAGACTATGAAAGATTTTTCAACAATTCTTGATTATTAATTGATTATATTATACAAAATCCCCAGGGACTTGGCTGGAGATAAGTGTGATGAATCCCAGCATTAACATAAACTAATCAGGAGAGAAAAATGTAAATTATGTGAAAGGCTGAATAGAAGATTAGAGGTGATGTTTTCTCTATAAAATACAATACTGTAAAGGTTTTAGAAAGACCAAAAGTAGATAATATGATGTGGAAGAGACAAAAACAAAACAGAAAAGTCTGGTAAAATGAGCATGGGGTGGGTGGCTCTGGGAGACAAAGGGCCAGGTTGTATGAAGAGGTCACAGAGGAGACGGGGGAGACCACAACCCCAGTCAGTGGAAATGGGATGGGATGGTTTTGGTGAGAAGTCAAGTCTAATACAAAGCCACTCAGAAAGGATTCGAATAAAGACACTTGTCCATAGAAGGAATGGGGGACATTGCATAGAATAACAAGAGAAAATTCCAGCAATCTGACTGAAATACCACAGCCAGGCAAAGGCTTTCCTGAAGCAAAATTCTGTCACAAACCTTCAAAGGAGCTCTCTTCAAGTGGCTTGTGTCTTCAGACTTTCTCTAAGGGACAGAGACCGAAGTCACAGTTGAGATGACAAATGGATTTGAGGAAGTATTTGCAATTTTTATCCTGTATTATTCTACTTGAGAGGTTCACTTTGAAAATCATGTCAAAAACGTAGATACACTCATGCTTACATGCACAGCGCTGAGATTTTATGGGATTAAATGGATTTGAAAGGAACAACCCCTTAGCACTACTGCATCTGAGAGAGGGTGACAGAGTCCAGGAGCCTTTCCTGTAACACGTGGTTTATGGAATGTGGACTATGGCTAGGAATTGAGCTGTGAGGTGGTCATAATTATTAACAAGAAGGTGGGTTTGGTTGATCATTTAAACATCATTGACACCCTTACAGTGTCCCCAGCTGCCCCTTCCTGTGTGGGTGTGTAAATAATGGGCTTGTAAAGGAGAATGTGGAGCTTCTTGTGAAATAAGCCACCACTTAGATGGGCAGTCTGCCGGCATACTGATTTATTAGGAGGGATTTAATAGCTCAGACACTAATATTTTTAAAAGCAAATATTGGCCTATTAGAATTACAGCCAGAGATGTCTGAATTCAAGTAATTCCTTCAGGAATAATCAGAAATTGGTGCTTCCTGCTTCACACAGGCAGAAGGGAGGGCTGCTGTCAATAACTCTGTCATCTTTGGGCCAGTCTTTTCTTTACCCCTCAAACACTAGGTGGCTTTATGTTAATGTAAGACTCTCTCAGGGTTGTAAATGATTGTTTTGCAGCTCTGTCCTGAGTGTCTCCATTGAACTTTGGTTAACTTCTCCCTCTCCACTATGAAATTTTTCTGAAGCTCACAATAGTAAATTGTGTGAGACAGAAAATGTGAATAATCTGCTACAAGTCTCTTTACTATGATTGTCCCAACTTCTTCGTATCCAGAAGTGGCTAGAGACACTTGTATCCATCGAATTTGATAGCATTATATCAGTAAATGCTGTATAATATTTATTCTAACTTCAGGTCTCCTGGGATGTAGATTCTTAGCATATTTTAGAAGATGGAAGCTTGTTGAATTACTTAATATCATGTGGATATTGTCTTTTATCTTACCCACATGTGCAAACACTGAGATTTATATATTTGCACTCTTATATTTGGCTGAATATACACAGGGATAGAGCAGGGTTTTATTTTTAGCTCCCAACTGGTCTTGCAAGAAAGGAAACAGACTAGATGAAGTCTATAAATTTTAAAAATGTTATAACAAACTTTCTGTTAATAACAAAAGGAAAAAAAGTTTGTGGCTTTTGATACATAGAAATGTCTTATCTCTGATCTATCATCAAAAAAGGTATTTATCCCTTCAGGTAACAAAATATGATTCTCCAGATAATATGCATGCTCTTTAAATGGGGATTTAAGTTCTTAAATGCAAAACTTAAATGTGCTCTTCAAGTCTAAGATACTGAATTAGTCAATGCCATAAGAATTCCTTCCCTTCCTTTTTACTTGGTAAATGGAACCTGAGTAGAATATAAAGTATCCTTAAGAAATCAGATTAGTGAAAGCTGATAATCAGTGTATCCTATTCTGGATAATCAAGTTTATCAGTTGAAATTTGTCTCTCCAGTAACCTTGTCAAAGCAATATTTATTAATCTTCCTCATACACATGACTGTGTTATGAGGAAAGGTTTTCTGCTCAATACTGCAATAGATTACACATTTTCTACTGAGCATGTGGTAGCTTTTAAGAGAATATTGGTTTTGCTGTTTTGAAATATTGTGTGTCTATAAACAGTAAAATCTTTCAACTTGAGCCAAAATATTTGCATTTGAGAAATAGCCCATTTGTTTTGTTTATTGACTCCTATTTCTTCCTGGCTGTGTCTGGTTACTTACAATCTCAGAGGGGGAAATAATAGTGTTAAGGTCTTTGAGTGTAGTCTGCTCAAGTGAATTGGTTTGTGTCCATTTTGGAACACTTCAGCTGGTTTTTCTTTTTTGTTTTTCTCTCTAACAGAGAAATGACTGACAATTTAGAATTTGGATAACACCATTTTTCTTCTAATTGAGAAAAAATGCAGATGATCACTTGTATAATGTTCCACTGAAGAAGAGAAATACTCATAGAATTTACTCAAGGTCTGATCAGTTGTTAGGCTTGAACAACTGTTCACCAGAAAACAGAATAAATTCATATTTTCCTCTGTTTTCAGATTTTATAGTACATTAACAGTTGTACCCATTGCTTTAACTTTATAGGTAACAATGGTTCTAGGAGTTAAGGAAAATACATTGAGCACATGTATTTAAAAATGCGACAAAATTTACCTGTGTTTCATGACTTCAGACACTGTACGAACACGGAACTATGTTGGCTGACATTGCAATGTTGAAAGAACCTACCAAGTTCTATTTAGGTAACAACTTGTGAATGGTAAAATTCACATTGTAGAAATTGGCTCCAAAGATGATGTAGACTGGCAGAGAGAATGGAGTGTGGAAAGGAATAACTTTTAGGCTAAGGTTTGATTAAATTTGGGATAAAAATGAGAGGAATGTTTCTTCTGAGTCCAGCTGCACACAGCTACACGTTGTCCCCAGCCTGCTGTACAGCACTCCCCAAAGTGGGATGCTTACGAACTCTGCCAACCATGCCTCCTAACAAAACTCGAGATCCTCTGTGTACCTAGAAACCTGACAGCAAGAAAGCCATCAAGGTCAGAAAGAATATACTCAGAAATTAAAGGAACAGGATGAATAAACATCAATTCAAGGGATAGTGTGGCTTTTTGTGTGTCAAAGCTTCAAGTTCACCAGGCATCAATGAAGCAAAGTTGCAAATAATGGCAAGCTATAAAAAATCATAGCTCTATCCACAGGCAAGTGGCTGTCCTCCAGGGTCTATCTTGTGGATATTACCCGTTGATAGCATAAGAGATTTCTGAACTTACTTATACTCTTGCAAGTAGTAACATGATTTTCAATAGAACATAGATTAAAACTCAGAATGGAGGCTTTTTCCACACTGTATTTTCCTTCTATTGTAACATTTTAAATAATGAATATATTTACTCAAGTAGGATAAAATATTTTTGTGTGATGCTAATTAACCCACTCAGACCCCACTCAGGTAGAGGTTTATGTTAAAATCACCAGCCTTGAAACAGTCATTTAGATCTTTGTCAAGTATATGAATAGAATATGTCCAACAAAGGAACTTGGAGAGAATACAAAATATAAAGCTTTATATCCCAAAGCCACCCAGATGAGTCAGTGCATTTTTAATAGCTAGATGAATACTGAAAGATGTTACTATGTTATTTTTTTTAAAATCTATCTCTTATGGGATAAATTCCAAGGAATATATTTTGTTATCTATTCCTCAAGACAAAACAAAAAATACTTCATATCATTCATATTGATTTGTATTTGAATATGTGTAGGATACCATCCTTTGGGATCATGCTTGGTGTAAACTGATATTTGCAAACTTGAGGCCAAGTCTTCTAATGTTTAGAAAAAAAAATTAAATAGATCTTAAAAATTTGAGGTTTTAATATACATACTTGCATTTCTGACACCCTGGAAGACTTGGAAATCTTGGCTATGGTGAGCCTGTATTATTACACAGCAAATATTTTTCTAAAGCTCTGCCTTAGCATCATGTTTAAAGAGAGCACTTCCTCTCTGGTTTGCTGTACACCTCATAATTTTCTGAGGCCATGTACAGTGATGTGCTGGTTGATATTTCCTACCTGGCTCTCTAAAAAATAAAAATTTTAATTCATAATCTGATGATTTCTCATCATGGTCTATTACAGTTACCAAGGTGATATCATTGAACAAGGAGAAGAAAAGGCATTCAAGTAATCTGGTATGAATTGGTTCTAGCATGTCACAGCTGTCATTTATTGTCATTCTTATTTTTTATGATATTAAGAAATATTTAATATTTCATCTTTATTAAAATTCAAAACGTGAAGATAAAGCAAAAGAGTATATGTTTTAAGAAAACTGGGAGGATATTTTTTTGTGGTTTGATATGTGACTAGTTCCCACAATTTACTAGCTTGTGATACTTATCTGAACTTGGAGTATTTACTACCTGTGGCTTAAAGGACTCTATTGACAGAGGATTTGGGGCAATCTTAGGGAAGCTGTGCAATAGTAGGAAAAATATCAGAAACATTCTCAGAGTTTTGAGTTCTTTGCTGCTTACTTGCAGTCTGAACTTCAACAGGGTTTTAAACCCACTGGAATTCTTTTCAAACATAGGCTATTAAATTTGGAAGGCATGGGGGAATCTCTTTAGGCAAAGGTTTGTTAATATTGGGATAAAAACAAGAGGAATGTTTCTCCTACATCCAGCTGCACACAGCTGCATGTTGTCCCCAGCATGCTATACTCAGCACTACATAACTCTCCACAATGGGATGCTTTCCAACTCTGCCAGCCATGTCGCCTAACGAAACTCTAGATTCCATATGTATTTATGCTGAATCCAGATCTGTGCCCCTCCATTCTGTAACAGGTTGTACAATGAAAGTTTTCACTACCGTTGCTACCACTTCAACTCCTAATACATTCTCTGCACAATGGCTCTTATACTCAGGTCCAACCACTAGGTCCAACTGATAAGTCCCACAGAGGGTCGTCTTATTACTCCTAGCTTGGAAGGGTTAGGATTAGGGTTAGGCTTCTGTCCCGGCACTTACCCCAAGGACAGTGTAATGCAAATGGGAAATATTAGTACCCTTGCCATGGCATGACCAATGAGGGAGAGAAGAGTAGAATAAGTAGTTAGATAAATATCTTTTTTTTTTGCGAGGCAGAATACTGGGGATTGAACTCAGGGGCACTTGACTACTGAGCCACATCCCCAGCCCCTTTTTTTTTGTATTTTATTTAGAGACAGGGTCTCACTGAGTGGCTTAACACCTCACTTATGCTGAGGCTGACTTTGAACTCTTGATCCTCTTGCCTCAGCATACTGAGCCACTGGGATTTATAGGCGTGCACCATCTTGCCTGGTCATAAATCTCTCTTGGATTATTCTGTGGTTGCGTGGTTCCACAAAGGTCGTCTCTGAAGACATGTCAAATACCTGGGCTACCGACTGCTTTTTCTTGGAAGCTTCAAAATGCCCCCACCTGGTATTTCCCCTCTTTTGTTTCTATTCCCCTTTTCCTTTTCACTATAGCTGCCTTGGAATTGCACATCTCATTAAAGCCTTGGCATGTAAGAGTTGTTTCAGACTCAGATTCTTAAGAAATGAAGATTAAGATATTATTCTCTTACCAAGATAGGAATTCTAATAGTTGATCAGGCGACTTCCACTTGAGCAAATACCTACTCTGTTCTAAAAAGAAGTTTTAATTAGTAAGAAGTCAGGCTCTCAAGAGGTACACAGAATAAATCTAACTCCAATGCTACACATATTTAAAGATAGAGGCAGTACAACAAAGCACTTAAAGGTGGAGACTGTTGGAATCAGGTAGAACTGAGATCAAATTCCTTTACAATAATTGCTAGGTGTGTGATTGTGAGCAAATGGACATATGTCTCCCTGCTTGAATTTTCTTGAAATTCAGGCCTCTGACAATGTGACTGCATCACTGGTTCTTGATTAAAACTGTAATGGCCTCCAGAAACCTAGCAAGCTAATGAAAGGAGAGAAGAGGGGTCTGGAGTTAAATGGTGAGTGTGTGGTCCAGTTTGCTATTTTGCTGTCTGCAGGAGGCAAATGAGTTCAAGTAGGGAGATTGTCTGACAATAGACTATGTATTGAGGACTGGAGGCTAAAAAAAATTTGCAATCAAAACTGGAAAACACAATGTGTTCTTTAGCTTGTCAGCTGCAAAACAAATAAGAGGTTAGTAAACTGCACCAAGGAATGTAAGATAGGATTCCATGTGACAGCTTGGCCAGGAGGTGGTCTTGGGGCTGTGAAGAAAGTAGAAGTGGAAAAACACATTTTGGTTTCTCTCCCTTTCTCTCAGCGTGGCCTGGGGGAAGCCTCTGTTAGAAACATCACCTCCTATACTGCGTTCTGATTTTTCTAGCCAGTTTACTAATAGCCATTTTTCATTTTGAAATAGTGAATATTTTATCTGAAAATGCCCAGAATTTGAAGAGGAGAGAACAAGGAGAGAACAAGTACAACCCTTAAGTACTCCAATATAATTTTTTTTTGTTTTGTTTTTTGCTAATTCATGTCATTTCAAAGAAAAAAAAAATATATATATAATAATTTGTGAAAAATTACCTATATTTTTAAGGTTAAGTATTATGAAATTGGGGTTTGAGGTTAAAAATATCTTTGAGAAAATCAACACATATACATGTGTTAATACCTACTAAATAAAAAATTTTAAACCATTCTTTATTTTGTAGCATTTTTGTTTTATGAAGAAGGAAATTGAAGCTCTAGTATTTATTGACAATACTAGAATGTAGGTGTTATCAGGCAAGTGTTTTCTTGTGAACTTGGAATCCCTTCTGTCAGGAAGAAATTAGGGGATTTTAGGCAGAACTTATAGCTAAATATCTCAGGACAGTGACTGAAGTCAGGCTGCTTAACTGGCCTGTTGGGGAAACTCCTGCTCTAACCAATAAGAAATGCCAGAACCTTGACCTTGCTGCTCCAGTTCCTCTTGGACATCAGGAACTTGAACTGGTAACCACTGGGTTCCCAAGAGACTGGATAACTGCCATTCCCATGGCCAGCAGAATGGAAGCTGCCCACAGAGCCTGTTTCCACACATTGTTCACTTATGAATTGATGGCTCAGTGGGTGAATCTGATTAATGAAGCACAGGTCGCAGTTCTGTGATTTGGCTGTAGTGTGAGTTTGACTTCATCTTTGGAGACTAATTACATGGGAGATCCCGAATATATAGAAAAGTTATTCAAAGGACAATGGAAATTAGTAATGTATTACATATTTAGTGCAGTTGAAGGAAATATAATTCCAATATATAGGATGGTCCAAAGGTTGTGCTGTTGACCACGATGCTATGCAGCCTCAATACTGCCTCTCCTGTATATCAGTGCTTCTCAAATTGTGGTTCCTGGACCAGCAGCATTAGCATCACTTGAAAACATATAGAAATGCCAATTCTTGGGTACTAACCCAGATCTACTGAATTAGAAAGTTGGGGATGGAACCCAGCAATTTGTGTTTAACAAGCTCTCTAGGTGATCCTGAAGGCTCTGAGGTAGAGAACTCAGAGTCCAACTACTGCATGTAATGCTCCCACAGTTGCTTCTTGGGAAGTTAAGGATGCTTCTCATGTTGATCTGTGAATGTGTTCTGTTCTTTGCAAATTTGGAACTGCTGGCTTGCTGTACATTCTTAGCCATATTCACAATGAATAAGAGGAAAAAATAGATTTAAAAATCCCCAGCCATTTATTTATTCATTCATCCATCAAATATTTATCAAATAAGCAGTGTCTGGAAAGCATTGTGTTATTGATAACTGTTGAGCTAGAATGAAAAGAACTGCAAAGCTGAGTCATCTTCCTATGAAGCATATGACTTACCAGCATTCAAAATAAGAGTCAAGTAAAATAAAATAAGTGGCCAAAAGCTTAGCCTAGCCTTACTTCATAGGAAAGGGAGATCACAGTTATGGAGGGTCTCTATCTGTAGAAGAGCTGAGAGTGAAGGGTCTGTGTCAGCCAGGAAGGGGCTTTGTAGACTTGAACAATGACACTTTTGAGAGACAGTCTCACTGGAGTGGAGTCAGGGCTGTACACCTACCACGTGTCTTGGGAGTTAAAACTAATGACTAGGCACTTCTAAGACATAGGGTTAGATTTTTGCTAAAGGTTCCACATCCAGTAAGTGGCAGGGCCATGATCACTCTAGAATGCCTGCTCTTAATCATCCCATTACTCTGTCCATTTTGTCTGCAGTAATCCTGTGCCCATTTTACAGATGTGGGAAACTGATCTTCAGAGAAATGAAGTCAATAGCTCAGGGTTAAGCAGTTCTGAAATATCAAAACCAGCTGGGTTTAATTCCATATTGATTTTACTCTAAAACTATAGCATACATTGGCTAATAATTGTCGGGGTAAACATTCTTCATCTCAGTGGTGCCAAGTGTAGGTTATTGCTTTTGGCATCAATTGTCTACATTCACGTGGAAAAGATTAAATAATTCTTTTCAATAGCGCAGCTGTGAAGACAACTTAAGTGGAGCATTTAGAGCTAATTTATTCTGGTTGTCTCTTTAAGAGGTGGTATTGTGTTCTACAGGAGTGATAATAAAGGATAATAACATTTTCCAGGCCAATTCAACATTGTGTGTGTGTGTGTGTGTGTGTGTGTGTGTGTGTGTATGTGTTTCCTCTGGGGGAGAACTGTGTAGTCTCAGTTTAGTACTAGTCCTATCACTTGAGTAATTCAAACTTTTATTCCTTTAGAAAAATTCTGGTCTTTCCCAGAGGCATCTCTTATACCTTTTGAGAACAGAAATAGCCTTTCCTCATGGATCAGATGCCACACTTCTGTGAAAATCTTCCTGCTACTTCCCTGTCTCATTTCTGAAGCCTTTTACTCTCTTCTCAATGGACAGTAGCCTTTCTGTGCTCTGGGCGCTCGAGAGAACTGGATCTTGAATTCATTGCCAGAAAGTTTCTTAGGAATCATATACGATGTTCATATTTTAGGCAGAACTGCTACATCATTTGTGGGGCCCCATGCAAAATATAAACACTAGGTGTTTTGTTAAAAATCTATTAAGAATTCAAAATGGGGGCTGGGGATGTGACTCAAGCGGTAGCGCACTTGCCTGGCATGCGTGCGGCCTGGGTTCGATCCTCAGCACCACATATAAACAAAGATGTTGTGTCCGCCAAAAACTAAAAAATAAATATTAAAAATTCTCTCTGTCTGTCTCTCTCTCACCTGTCTCTTCAAAAAAAAAAATTCAAAATGATGATGTCAGAGCTTGAAACCCCAAATGAGAGGCCTTTTGGAATGCAGATCCCCATGAGATTGCACAGGTCATACAGGTAGAAGAATTAGATCTCAAGAAATATTACTTAAGGTGGTGGTTCCCGAGTGTTTGTATTCTGGTGGTGGTCTGTGGCACAACTTTGTTTGTAGCAAATAGAAACATTTTATTAAATTCACTAAAGGATGAACTTTTTAACTTAATACATTCCCATTTTTTTTTGCTATCCAAAATAACCTTTCTTTTTGAAGTGATCATGTTGATACCTGTAAAAATAGTCTTACCTGGCAGAAATCTTATCTTGCCAGTCTCTTGTCCTTGTGTTTTCTTGTCCCTTCTCCTCCCAATTGTGATCATTAGAAATTTGAATGTCTTGGAGACATGGCTCTAAGGTATGATGTGAATATATCTCATTATTTAAATCTCTTTCAGGTGCTGTCTTTAGGAAGGAGCATATTAAACTAGATAAAATCATTTGTTATTCCCTCAATGTTTATCCAAGGTTGTTGATAAATGGTTATAAGAAAATAGCTTTGTTATGCCATAGTCAAAAGATATTTTCTATCCCCTTTTTAACATATGAGGATCCACAAAATGATTATTTTTTTTTAATTTAATGCCAGAAAATTCTGCCTCTCAAATGAGCTTGCTTGCAGACAGAGCCTTAAACTAAACTGCAGAATTTAGGTGAGTGCAAAATTTGATGTTCTATTGCAAAATGGTTTTACACTATTTTCCAAAAGACCTCTTTTTCCTTCCTTTAAATGACTTCTGACCTTTTTGAAAAGTTTATATTTTAACTGCTCTTACTATTTAAAATCTTCTTGTTATAGAAATCTTCTTATTTTTGAAATCTGTATTCTTTGCAGCCTTGGGTTGACTGCATGTTGTAAACAGTCAAAACACTAGACCCTGAGTGACGCGCTGTGTAGAGAAACACTGAGCTTGTAGAAATTTCTCATCTCCAGTAACAGTTGTGCACCTCCTACATCTTCTGTATCTGCCTCATTTGCATTTTCCTCAAAGGATTGTTGTAGCTGATACCAACAGAATGAAAATGACAACAGTTCAGTTTCTTGATTTACTTGTCCATGCCGCATTCTGCGACATTAATCTTGAGGCTGTCATTCTTTTCCCTCAGATTTGTGGTCAGTGTGAAGTAGTAGTGCTTTATTTTTTATTTTTATAAAAAATTTATTTTTTATTTTTTATTTTTATAAAGGCAGAAAGTAGATTAAAGACTACCTAGAACTGAAGGTGGGATGGAAATGAGAAGTAGCTGCTAATGAGTATAGAGTTTCTTTTTGGAGTAATGAAAATGCTTAAAATTTAAATCATGATATTGGATACTTGTTACCAATTAGCCTAAATTGATTATTCTACAATATATAATATATATATGAATCAAAACATTATAGTATGCCCTATTAACACATATATTTATTATTTGTCAATTAAAAATAAACCATGAAAGCATTCCCATTCCACAATTTTAAATATTCTCTTTTAGTCTAGTATTTTAATGATTAACATAGGATATATTTTGAAGTATGGGATGAAATGTGAATCTAAATCTATGTTTTCCATTGTTTCGTATTACTAGTAAGTATGTGCAGGTAATATACCCTGAACAAACCCTTCTTGCAATAAAAACAATATTAAAACTAAAATTAGATTGTGGTTATGGTGTTAAAATTATTTGAGTACAAAAATATCCTCACTGAATTATAAATTTTAAATATGTGAATTTTATACTATGTAAATTGTATCTCAACAAAATTATTAAAAAATGTTCTATAATTGAATGGTAGCATTAAAATGATAGTAAGTGATTAATCAAGTGATACTTCTTATATTTTGGGTATATTTATGTATTTAGTTTTCACATTAGTGTTCCTACCCAAGATGTCTTCATGTTCTCAAGGTTAAAATTAGCAGAGTGGTTTAACTCAGTTTATTATAAAATGTGGTCTATAAGAATATATTCAACTAATAAAATATTTTCTGAAAAAAATCCCAAACTAAGTCCAATAAAATGGCAAAAATAGCTCAAGAGAGAGAGAAACTAAAACCAGAATAGTTTCTACAATGTAGGCCATAGACTTCAACTTGCTAAGTTTGATTCAAGATTTATATAACTACACTTCAAAATTAATCTTTTATCTTGTTTTCACAATTCAGTTGGGGATCTGATTGCATCTGTTTCGGTACTAGTTTAATTGCAATTTGAGGCAATTCAGAAGTAGATATTTTCATTTAGTTTCTTGATTTTTTTTTTTTTTTGCAAATCCTTATTTTAAAAAAAAAACCTTTCTATTTGGAAGTAACTTCATATTTATAGAAAAGTTGTAAAGATCATAAGTTTTCTTTACACCTCTTACTCACGTCCTCTACAGTTAGCCCTGGCACACATTTTGAAAACTAAAACGCCAGTATTATTAGTGATAATAGTGCTGGTGATAACTGACTCCAGTCTTCATGTGGATTCCTCCAGCTGTCCCTCTAGGGTACTTTGCTCTGTTTGAGAATCCACTTGAGGTTATCACATTGCATTTGATCATCTTTAGTTTCATTTGTGACAATTTTTATTGTGTTTTTTTTTTTGCACAAACTTGACAGTTTCCAGTGATATTGTTCAGTTTTTTTTTTTTAAGAATACCCTTCAATTTAGGTTTGTCTAATCTTTTAAATAATTATTTGACTCTGATCATGGGGTCTTAGAGGAAAAAAACACAGAAGTTCCCCCTGATAGCCTCCTGATATTTATAAAGTATATGGGGTAAATAAAAATGAAATATCCACCCCTAAGGATAGAGTTAGATATCAGGAGGTATGTGATATCAACATGACATACATCTGGTTATGTTCACCTTGGTCACTTGGCTAAGCATTTGCCAAGTTATTCACCAAAAAGTTATTATATTTCCCTTTCTTGGGAGGATGGACAAGACTTTTACATGATAAGACAGTCTTACATTTTGATTTTTTCTGTTCTTAATTTAAACACAAATACATTTTTACTTTGGGCACTGTATATTTTTAATCTTTAATTAAAATATCACATCCTCCCAATGGCTAATTATTATGCTTCTTAACTAAAAAATCTATTTTTCATAAAGGACCAAAGATTTCACTACAAGTTAAGTAGCTTTTCATTAGTGACAATTATTAAAGAGGTTAACATAGGTGAAAATTCTCATCCCAAAGAGAACATATTTAGTAGGGCTATGTGTGTGTGTAGACAATAACAGAAAAATGCTATGCCATAAATGGTATTTCGTGTTGTATGTGGGAAGATATATAATTTTCTTTTCTTGTTTGTCCTTCTGTTCATAGAACTCTATCCTTAGGGATGGGTATTTCATTTTTATTTACCCCATATGCTTTATAAATTCTAGATCAAAAAATTACATTTTTCTCTAATAATTACATCCTCATTTAAACTTTTACTCCAGTATACATTGTAGAAAGCAGTGGGTACAATATGTTCTTCCTTAGAGATTTCTAACTTTTGGCTCAATATTGTCAGTATTTGTCTAGGCTCAGAATACGACTAATAAACATTAATAACTGTGTGAGTATCTGCAGCCCTTTATGGAACACTTACCATGTATTTATTGGCATTGTGCAGTTACTCTGAAGTCTGGGACCATGTCTTTTAATATTCAGTGCTACATCCCCACACCTTGATATGGCCATTAGCCCATAGAAATCAGGCAGAAAGTATTTATGAAGTGAATGGATCCTTCTGTTTTCAGAATAATTCTGAACAGATCTATTATTATTTCTTTTCTGAAACTGAAGCCTTTAATTAAGTAACTAGTCTTTAGTGGGACCAAATTCAAACTCAAGCATATATAGCTTTGAAACCAGAAATACCAATACTACCATGATGGTGAGTAGGTAGAGGGGTTAAATAAAACAGTGAGTGAATGAAAAAATTGCTCTAGCCCTTTGTTCTTATATTTAATACTCAGCCAACCCTAAGCTGCCTTGCCTCTGAGATACTGTTCACTCAGTTAGAATAACAGGACTGCATTTGACACTGGGGAGAAGGTGACTTTGAATTCTGCCCTCTTCTCAAGATCAGAAGCATCTATGGAGCTAATAAAAAGCCAGTAATGGTACCACTGGACTTAGGTTTCCAGATGGAATCATTGTGGAAGCCAGCTGCTTGGGTAGCTGATAGCCTCGTGTCTGTCTGACATGAGAGCTTGTCTTAGGAGGTTCTTAGAAGCATTTTGTCACTGAGAACAGGGGGACATGAATGAGTGATCATTCTGGCAAGTGCTCACATCATTTTTGGGTCTTTATGAGTTCAGGTTCCAAGCATATTGTGCTTCTGTAATTCTGCTCTGTGCTTTGACCCAGAATCTGGTTTATTGCTAAAACCTTGGAATCTCAAAAATCACATCAACTTTCAAGAATGATGGCCTCTTAAAATTCATTTCCAGGGAGGTGCTAAAATCAGAAGGAGGTTCATAATACAGCAGGTGTGATTAAAACACTAACTTGGGCAAGGACAAGAGGAAAGGCATTTTGGGGCAGAAAAACTAGCGTGCTCATTATTATACTTGGATAACTTAAAAATTTGACTTTATTTCCTTTTACTTTTCTTTTAGAAACTGCTAAGGAAATTGACAGAAAGTAGGGACAAGGGAAAAGATTATGAATCTTCTAAAAGTTTAAGAATTATATTTGAGTCTGAGAAAATTTGCTAAATTAAGATGTTAGATATTTAAATAATAGAATATGGATATGTAACCAAAGTAGCCCACAATATCAGTGTGTTCCTCAGTTGTCTTTTCAGCAAAAGGCAGGATTTTGTCTTTCAGAGTGTTTTGCAAATTTCTACCCAAAGTGAAGTCTGGTGCTAAAAGGGCATATCTAGTATTAATACCATTTTTTAAAAAGCTATAGTTGTTTAACTGGAAATACAATGTTTTAGTTGCTAGGCAACATACACCTGCTATAAGCAATCATTCCTTTACATAAATATATTTGAGATTTTGAGAAGTACAATTCAACTGATTCTTATTTACATACACAATGCCTTTGACTATGCTGATTCTAAAACTTTGGTATGACTGTGTAATATTGTTAATTTACACAGTAGCATACTGTTTATAGGCCACTGTTTATAAGCCAGTTTGAAGGTGACTATTATTCCCTCTCTAATCTCTTGTTTAAAGCAGTAAAATATTTCCAGATAGCTGAAGCAAGGTCTTTTGGGGAATCATTGAATGCATCTCATTGTTACTTTTCTTTGTGGTTTTTCTTCACATATAACAAGCACTTTAGAAAAAAAATTATTTTTTTCCCAAAATTTTGTTTATATAACTCATATTTATGTTCAGCTTAATAACTTTATAAAAATAGTTTTATATTTCATTGACACTGGTAAAAACCTCATTAATAATTTTTTAGTAGTGATTAAAAGGAGTTCTAAAGATGGGCTTCCAGAATTTTCATTCTACCTTTTCTGTTTACTTGCTGAATGATTTTAAGCAACTTAAAAACCATTCTATGTCTTAGGGTTTTTTCACTTTTAGATGGATAGTACCATAGCACTTACCTGCCATCCCTTTTCTGAAGATTAAATGAAATAGTTCTGATGAACTACTAACTTAGAACAATATCTTGAACTTAATAAATGTGATTTCTATTAAAATTTCTTTTTTAAAAAAAATTTTGTACTCTATATAGATTTGATTGACATTTGTATTTCTGCTAATCAGGCGATTTGACTTAGTTTGATTCTGGATCAAGCAGGTTTCCATTTACTGTGTTTACTTTGGACCATTACTTTAACACTGTAAAAGGAATATACTTTGATTTTCCTTCATTCCATGATCTGCACTGGAGGGAAAAACAGTGCAGTTCATGGGATGAGGGAGATAATGTTCATGGGAATCAAATAGTATCTGTATAATTTAAACTTAAACTTAAAAAATTTCATGATTTTTTTTGCTTTAATTGGAAATGGTATTTATTTATTTTTAGACCATCCAACCTAGTTCCCATTTGGAGAGTTGTCAAGTTAAAGTGCTTTACTATTAAGGAAATGTTGTTAAGCTTGTATACTGTAATATTTTTTTACGTTCTTAGTAATCCAATCAGTCTCTCAATAGAGGGACACTTCACAATTACAAAATCAGTGAAGCAGAATAATGAATCTTTCACTTTGGCAATTTATGTTTTCATATTTGTGCTTATTATTTAGGAGAAAATGAGGAAAATGAGTTTGTTGCAAACTTTGTAGAGTCCATTTTAAAATTTTATTTTAGTAAGGCATGTGGTCTAAAACTCTGATATGGCAATACCTTGATTTCTTGACGTAAAAATTATGTATTCCAGATAAGTATACATTTTAAGGTGAATTTTCCTCTCTCATGTTTTACTCTCAGCCTTGTCTTCTAAAGAAATGCACAGTGAAAATAATATAAAATTGTCTTCATATACAGGGACATCATCAGAAATTTTTGTCACTGTCCAATGAGGCACTTAACACTGTCCTTGGGATATATTGCAATATGTAGCCTTACTTGGGTGCCTACTAAATGGATCCAGACAGCTGTCTTTTTAAAAAAATTCTCATGTCTACTGTTATTCCTCACTGCTGGCAGCGTGCCTCCTTCTAGAAAGCCAATCTTTATTTACTGATTCTGACTGCAAGCTGTGCTTGCCAGAACTGTTTCTAAAATAACACTGGGTTTGAGCTTGCGTGAGGACTTGATGTTTTCTCCTCAAGTGCCGTTCATGGGGTGAGGGTGGTATTCATGTGCAGAGAAGGGATAGTGGCTGTAGGAAATATTTTTGACTCCTGTTACACTATCCTAATAAACACTCAAAGGGCTTATATATTTAATCTTTGAATATGTTCCCAAATGAAAAACTTGAGTGGAAATGCAAACATTATACAGGTATTATTGGGTAGATTTGCTAAATCCTTAAAAAGTGGGAACAGAATTCTGAGTTCATAAATTAGGCAATTTAAATATAACAGTGATGGGCATCAGACCAGAATACAGTGCAGTTCATGAAGGAGTCCCCGTCACTGAAGAATGACTGCCAACCCTTTGGGAGTGGAAATTTTATGGACTAGATGAGCATTTGAAAACTCCTTCGCCCCTATTGTTCTCTTCTGCAGATATAAATGTTGATAGGTTAATTCATTCTGTAGGCGTTTGTGGCTTTACCTAGGTTAGTGGCATTATGAAAGGTGCTAGGAAGGTGAGCAAAATAGACATGGCCCCTGACCCTTAGAAAGACAGGAGTAAAATAGTAACACAAATATTTACTTATCAATTGTGATAAATAAGTCTACTGAAAGAAAAGTACTGGGTGCAATGAGTGATTTTTAATAAGATGGGGTGATTTAGATTGGAATTCAGAGAGGAATTGATATTCAGGTTAAGATCTGAGAAATGAAGAGAAGCTATAGAACATTCCTAACAGGGTGAGCAGCATTGGGGCATTCACAGTTGGCAGTTTGGAACATTGGGAACCAAGGTAAACAAAATGGGGTGAGCAAGAAAGAGCGTGTTGTGGGGTAAAGATGGAGGGAGATGCGAGTATTAGGTCATGAAGGACTTTGGAAGCCACTGGAAGGATTTTGAATATTTTTTAAAGTGTAACATCATTTAAAAGTTAAGTAGGGCAATGGCATAATTGTAGTTGAATTTAAAATTTTTTCTCCGGTTTTTCAATAATTAATGGAATTTAGAGAAGACAGGGTAAAAGTAAAGAGGCAGGCTCTGAGGCTATTGAATTATTATGGCCAAGATTAGTGAAGGTGCCTGGGGACAGAAGTGGACAGGGCTAAGTTAATACACAGGTGAAGCCCTCAATCTAACCATCTGTAGAAATGGGGTAGTTGAACCTGGCATGGTGGCACACACCTGTAATTCCAGCAATTTGGGAGGCTAAGTAAGGAAGATCACAAGATTGAGGTTAGCCTTAGCCATTTAGCAAGAAACCCTGTCTCAGAATAAAATATAAAAAGGACTGTGGGTGTAGTTCAATGGTAAAGTGCCCTGGGTTCAATCCCCTGTACAAAAAAAAAAAAAAAAGTGAGGGGAAGTTAGTAGCTATATTTTTTACTGGGTTCCTATCAGTATGTAAGCTATTATATTAAACAGCGAGATTTCTACTAATAGGTTGATTAAAGAGTTGATTAAAGAGCAGAGATCCTAAATAATGTGTGTGTGTGTGTGTGTGTGTGTGTGTGTGTATTTCAATATTTTATTCCAATGTAAATTTTATAAATATTTATTGCCTATCTTTGATGCAGCCTTGGGGCCATTTGTTGAATGTGAGTCTGTGACTAAAAGTTCTGAAATGGTTTTGTTTGGTTACATGTGAACCATGCCCATAGTTGCTTCCTCTATGATTCCCAGTTTTGATTCCCCTAAAGCGAAGCAAGGATTTAAAGACATCTGTGAATGTTTTTATGAGACGCATGAGAATGAGAACAGGAAACTATTTTTTTGTCACTTTTCCCGTTAATTTTGCCCATATGTGATTTAAAAACAATTCATTTAGCAATTTTCCTTGGGGTTTTTTCTAAAAATTCTACCTAGTTTTTATAGAATCAAGCTTGTTAAAATTCAAGTTTTACCAGTTTATGTAATATTTCGCTGAAATACATCATTTCATTAACATGTACAGCTAGTCCATGCAATTATAGAAACAAAACTAATTTCTGTTAGGGAGATTGTCGAATAGAGACAGTGAAAATGTAGGGTAACACTAGGAATTAGCTTCATATTAGCTATAAACATTAAATTCACCCTGGTCATGAGTCAATTTTTTTTTTTTTAGGAGAAGAAATGGAAGGTATCAGTTGTTTGACCAGTTAGGTAACTGGAAAACAGTTACAAATGCTTTCATTGTTTGCTTTGAAAGTAAAATGGACATTACAGGGCTTGATATGGAATAAGGGGTAGGAGAGAGCTGGGGATACCTCCCATGTTTCTGGTGTAAGCCACCATAGGAAGGAGGAATCATGTGTCAAGAAGGGTGGGAAGAGGAGGAATAGTTCCCATGGTAGCTTCAAGTGTAAAGTGCCTGGAAGATACTCAGGTAGCAATATTAAATAGGCTATTTGCAGCCCTAAAGATTAGAGCATTCTTTGGCTAGGCTTTGCCTGAAGGGCTGGTGGGGAAATGTGCCAAAGACTTGAGGAAGGATAGAGTGGCCTAGGTGACAGGCTGGAGTTTATGGAATATGGAATAATGGTAGCTGAAGTCCTTGTGGGAAGAGGGACGGTAATAGAGTGATACAGCTTCAGAAATAGTCCTGATTGGCAATTCCAAGGATTAAGATGGGGCTCTAAGCAGATGTTGAGAGCCACAGCTAAGGGGTCCAGCAAACTTCCAGCTGCCAGCTGATGATTGGCTCACAGCAGCTCCAGCAAACTTCCAGCTGCCAGCTGATTGGCTCCTCTGTGGTGATGCTCATTGGGCTGTTTCCCTGCCCTTTCAGACCATGGAGCTGCTCAATGGGGGACTCTTTTGGCTCCACCCATGGGACCCAGCCAATTGGCCTCAAGAGCAGGAGGAGTGGGGGAGTTGAGAGACTTGTGGGAAGCCAGTGGTGGCAGTTAGGCTCTGAGGGAATTCCTGAAGAGCTCATGTGGTGTGTGGGTGTGTGTGTGTGTTTTCTAAAAATAAAGTTCGTTTCTGCTTGATAAGTGGCTCCTGAATTTTGCCCAGCCAGACTGCGGCATTCAAAGGCTAATGACAAAATCACATATGGACAGAATGAGGAGATAATGAAGTTGAACAAGAAACAGATAATAAATGTTTCCACAATAAGGCTGTGAAAGATGACATTGTGTGATGCTGACCAAACAATGTAAAGGCCAAAAAGAGAGCTACTGACACAAAATCATTCAGGTATGAACATTAATTTTTTATTCTAGAAGTGTCATTGGACTTAAAATGCAGCCTTAATTCAAGAATACCCTTATAATCAGTCAAATGCATTTATGAACCTATTGGCCCATGTTAGGAGGCCTAATTTGGTGAAAGCAATTCTAAATTCCCAAAAAGAGATTAAGCTCTTGACCTTGGCCTCATTAACATTATTTTGTGACAAAAATAAATGAACTGATTCTACCAATTTACTGTTTGCCTGTGCAACAACACAGAATTTGATATCACTGCTGCCCTAGAATCGTATTGATGTGTGTGAATCATCCAATTGTGTTGGAATTTATATTGAAAACACAACATGTTCTGAAACTGGTGGAAATTATAATTAGATCTGAAAATGTTCTATCAATCAGAATGAGTATTGTGTTATGTTACCCACTTAAGAGGAAAATTGTGGTAATGAAAGAAGTGTTTATTTTTAGTTGAGTATAGCTAATCTGGTCTCTCAGTATAGGGGTAATATTCTATAACATGAGAGATAATTTGTCAGACTGGCTATTTGATGGCTTGTTGAATAATTTCAAACTCAAAAGCTTAAAGATTCTTACCGATTTCCCCTTTCCTGAGAAACTAGAGAGCTGAGTCTGAATAACTTTTCTTTTGAGCAGGCAGCCTTTTAAAGGATAATTTCTTCCTTCTTTTGGGAATATTTATATATTGAATATTAAAGCTAGAAATAGCAACTATTGATTTTGGTTTTTTGGCTTGATCCTGTTCCCACACAGTGAATTTCCTAGTGCTTTAATCTTTAATGTACAAACACATTTGATTCTTTTTTTTTTCTTTCAACATCTATTTTTGAAAACATTCCTGAAGAAATATTCTCATATCTGAGAAATCTGCCAATTTCTCATGTTTCTAGTGAAACTTTTTTTTTCACTTTATTTCTAAGCATCCAAACATTTCATAATGATTTACCATGTTATTCCACCAGCTGTTCTCCTTTTTGGTTTCCTTTGTCAAGGTCAGGTGTCACTATTCAATCACTTGCCCAAGTGGAAAAATTTGGCTTCGTTTAAAAAAATTATTGGTGCATTATAATAGTGAAATTTATTGGCACATATGTGTACATGAAAACAACATAATTGGTCAGTTCATTTCCCCTCTATTTCCCCTTTCCTCACCTCCCTCCCTCTAGTACTCTTCCTCTACTCCACTGGCTTCATTCTATATTTCTACCTTTCTTACTATTTAACTCATTCTAAAATCTATTCTGTCCTCTTCATCTTTATAGCCCCTACCTAGCCCACTGATTTTCTGCCAGGGGTGGTGTTAGTAGAATATTTGCATTCTCTGTGTTACTACTATCTAACCCATTCTTTCTAGTTTAGTCAAAATGATGCTTCTAAACTTAAAGTACAATCATGCCACCTCCCTGCATTAGCATCAGTAGTCTTCCCCATAGGATAAGAAAGAAAATACCTGGCATATTGTGCTAAATATCTCAAGGCCTGGCCTCCTATTTCTTCAGCTTCAGATACATCTGTTCTTACCTGCTAAGCTCCAGGCACACAGAAGCTTATTTTATGTTCTCAAATATTACATGATTGTGCTGTACCCCCACCATCACACATGGCCCACTTTGGTTTAGAATCTTCTTGCTGCCTTCTAGTAGTAATCAGTGGAGATGTCCTGAAGCAGAAGAACTCTTCCTTGACCACCACAGATGAAGTTTGGTGCTTCTATGACAAATACCAGTTCAGTGTTTCACTCATTTTGTGGCACTTTTTAGTCTTTATTGCTATTTCTTATTTACTTATCTGTACTTCCAATCAAAATTCATAAGGGATGAAACCACATGTGTTGTTTTGCGTATTCATGGCCACACCTTTAGGTCAGTTAATGACAGTACTGTGTTTCTCAGAACCAAAGCCTATTTCAGCTACTGTCTGAAAAAATATCTCAAAACAGTGGTCTAAAGCAATCATCACTTTTAAAGTTTAAGGATGGCATTTTTCTGCTCTGTGCTGTCTAAGGCTTTGCCTAGAGTGACTAGAAGGACTCAGGGCTTGCTTAAAAGGAGATGAGATGGAATCATCTGAAGGCTTCTTGATTTGTGTATCTTGTGCTTAGGCTGGGATGACTAGAAGACCTAGCTGAGCTGGGGCTGTCAACAGAGTGCCTTCATGTGACCTCTTACTTGTCCTGAGCAGGAGCAAGTCAGGAGAAAAGAAAAGCTGTTTTGTCTTTAATGACCCAGTTGTAAAGCCTCATTTTCACCACACTCTTGGTCAAAGCAGTTTCCTGTCACTGATGTGATGAATTACCACAAATGTAATGGCTTAAAGCAACACAAATCTAGTATGTTACAGTTCTGAAGGCCAAAACTCCAAATGGGCTAATATCAAGATACCACCAAGGCTGTGTTCCTTTTGGATATTCTAGGACAGGATCTATTTTGTTGTCTTTCCACACTTTTAAAAGCCCCCTGAATTCCTGGGCCCATGGTCTTCAGTTTTCATACCCATCAGTATAGCATTTTCTAATCTCTGTCTGACTCTCCAGTCTCCATTTTTTACCATAGAGATCCCTGTGCTAGCGTTGGCCTGCCTAGAACTCTCTAACAACTTTAACAATCCATACCCTTAATTTCTTCTTTTCATGAAACAGCAAAACCATCAGTTTTAGTGATTCAGACTTGGACATCTCCAGATTCAGTTCTCTTGAATAGGGCACTAACTTCTGAGATTTGGTGCGGAATTGAAAGACCTCACATGCATGGCTACAAACTCCTTGTTCCTACAAAGAGACCTGAGCTTGGATCCTCACCCCTCTTGGACAAGGCAAGGGGAAATACACTACTTTTTGATGGTAAGAGGGTAAAAAAATTGGTAATAGTATTTTCCAATCACAGTATATATCTTGCTCATATCATCATATGTGTTCGACCTACTGTTTGACATATTTAGGGTCTAAATCAATTCAGGACATTTAATAAATATTCATATTATGATTGAATTGAATAATGTTAAATCTTCTGAAGAACACCAGGAAAAAAATGTAAGAACAAGAAACAAAGATGCTAAAATAAAGCATATATTTCTAAGAAAATATGTGTATCTTGTTACTGCTACCTAAACAGGTAGGATCACTGATTGTTAATGAGAACCTTCTCATTGTTGGTATTGGGAACACCTGGGGCAGCATGCTCATTTATGTGTGGTAATATTTGTGGGCTCTTAAAATAGAAACAAAATAAGGTAAATTAGGAAATACCTGATGAATACAACAAATGTAAATTTTTTGGAAAAGAGAGAAAGAAAACCAAGTGACCACAAACTATTTTGAAAGTTTTCTAACACTGTGTATTCAGGACTGTCCCATCCCCAGATTCATGTATTGATGCCATAATCTCCCAGTGTGACTGTATTTGGATATAGTGCCTTTACAGAGATAATTAAGGCTAACTAAGGTCACCAGAGTAGGCCCTAACCTTACAAAACTGGTAAACTTACAAGAGAAGAAGGAAACACTAGAGATGGATCTCAAAGTGCGTACAAAGCTGAAGTGAGGACACAGCAAGAAAGTAGCTCTGTATAAGGTAGGAGGAGATTCCTCATCATAAAGCATCCGGATGGCACCTTGATCCTAGACTTTTAGGCTCCCTAGCTGTGAGAAATAAGCTTCTATTGTTTGAGCCTCCCAAACTGTGATATTTTGTTACAGTATCGCTGTTAGACTAGTACAGTTTGCTTTGAAAGTGAACTTAAATTTTCCAAAGGATGATGCCTGCCTTTAGGACTTTATTAACTGATAGCCACACAACATGGCTTCCTATATGGCAGTATTATTTCCTGTTCTCTAGGGAAGTGGGAAATGTGGCCCTAGGAATAGAACTTTACATAGTAAATGCCCTGGACATTTAATTGTCCAGGAGCTGGTCATCTCATCAGGTATTTTCTATATACTTGGCCTCCATCCCACATGTTAGTGAAGAAAAAAAATCCAGGAACTCATGGTTTAATTTTGTTTAAATTGAATGTCAAAATTCAGTTATTCTCCTGATTTTGCCATCTTCTAATTGATATTCTTTTTTGTAAAGTGCTTGGAAAGCAGCTTGGCAGAGGAACCAGTCATATCTTTGTTGCTCTTGGGGGTAGGAAAATTTTATTCACCTTTCACTGGCAGCTTTCTGAGGCTGAATGAAGTCAAATAGTTTATTCTGCCTTTGTATCACCCTGCTTGAATTTCTGAGAACTAATAGTTCAGTTTGCCCAAACACCTAACATTTATTTGCATGGCAAGAGGGAAAGAATCCATGATGGGACCTTCTGGAACCCCTAAGGGCCCATAGTGGGAGGGTAGAGCATATCGATTTATAACTCCACCAAGATATCAGAAGGGGAGGGAGAGTCATTCCCCAGAATGAAACTACACACTGAGCAAAGCAAATGCCCACCAGGCAGCTCCAAGGCAATATACTGGTTGTTTTATCTCTGTTAACAAAAGGGCTTAAAAGCAGTCTGACTTTGCACAATTAGTCACCATTGATCACAGATCATTTATCGATGAGTGAACAACCAAAAGTAGAGTTGTAACGCAATGAGCATAGGTGTTTTAGAAATAATTTCATAGTATTATTGTGAAGAGTCAACATAATTTGCTTAGCACAGCACTTAGTAAATACAGATCATATCTTGAAAAGCATTATCTTTGAAATGAAAATTAATTGGAGATTGCTGCCTCTTTAAACAGAATTTGGGCTGTATGGATAATTACAAAAATGATCTATAATCTTGAAGAAATCTAAAGTAGAACAAATAGAATATGCAGCAAATGTGTGTTTACTTTTAAGTAGACACTGGGTGTTCACCGTGGGTTCTAAGATAATTCAGTGGTGAAAGAATAGCCTTTTCAATAAATAGTGCTGGATCAATTAGCTATCCATACACAAGGGAATCAAGTTGGACCCTACTTGATATGGAAATCATGAAACACACAGAAATTAGGGAGAATCACAGGTGTAACTGTAAGAGAAAAACTACAAAACTGCAAGAAGAAACCATAGGAATGAATTTTCAGAATCTCGAGTTAGGCAGTGGTTTCTTAGATACGACACCAAAACACAAGAAATAAAAGGAAGACTGATAACTTAGACCCAGTCACAGCTAAACATCCTTTGAAGCACAAAAGTTTTATCAGGAAAGTGAATCAACAAAACTGCAGAACCAGAGAAAATCTTTACAATTCATATATCTGATGAGAGACTTAAATCTGAACTATAAATAAAGAACTCTTACAACTCAATAAACTCGCTATTAATTCAAATATTTTGTTTATTATTTCTTTAAAAATATATGAATGTCCACTAGTAAACCTGAAAACAGCAATAGTCATTAGGGAAATGCAAATCACAAGATACTTTTATACATCAATTAGGATAGCTAAAATAAAAGAAGACAATAACAAGTATTTTAAGAAAGTGGAAATACTAGAACCTTCTTGTGTCAATAGTGGGATTATAAAATCGTGTAGTTTTTCTGGAGAACAGGTTGGTAGTTTCTCAAAGCATTAAACATAGTGTTGCTATATGAACCACCAAATTCATTCTAGTTATATGTCCAAGAGAAAAGAATGCCTATACTTGCACAAATATACCTGTGCAGTGGAAGGTTATTTGACAATATATAATGAAGTACTGATACATGTTTACTTTTAGGTAGACACTGGGTATTCACTATGGGTGCTAAGATAATTCAGTGATACAATGCAGATGAACCCTGAAAAGTGATAAGTGGCCCGTGTAACTGCTTTCTTTCACTTACCATCTGATTACTTATGTTAAAAGTTCAAAATAATGAAATCTACAGAAATAAAAAGTGCATTAGTGGTTGCCAGACTCTTGAGGGATGAGGGAATGTGGAATAACTGTCAGAGTATAAGGTTTCTTTATACAGTGAGAAAATGTTCTGAAACTAGATCTTAGTAATGGTTAGGCAGTTCTCTGAATACTCTCAAAACCATCCATGTTTCTACTTACAAGGGCTGAATGTTGTGTTATGTGAAGTATAGATTAATAAAGTTGTTATTGGAAAAAAACCCAAGAAATAGAGTGAAATCAGAGCTCAGGTACATGGGCTCATGTACCTAATTGGTTATGGGAGAAGGACACCCTTATCCTTGATTTTATGGTTTTCTGGTACTTAAGTGTTTTGGGTCTTGCACTAGTGGTGAGCACAGTGTGTGGAAGATCTAGGTGTTTCTTCTTATTCTGGAATCACCACCCAAAGGAGCAAACAGAAGATACCATTTTACAACCTTGGCTTCAAACATTTATTGATCACCTACTGTGTTACAGTTTAAGCAATAGACAAAATATCCACGGAAAGTTAAGATGCATTTTCATTATTCACAAACCTCGCTTTCTTAGAGCCTCAGTTCTCACCTCTGCTGAAGAAAGTGCTAGAGCTATAGACCAGGAAGAAGAGTCTCTATTTTTAATTTAGACTCTACAGAATGTCAAGAGAGCTGCTAAAGGGCATGAAAATCCAACAGTGAATGGGATGTTAGTCATACCATATGATGAATAAGTTAATTTGACTACTTAATGCTATAGTTTCTAAAGCTCTGATAGCTAGTAGCTTGTTTGCTATTTAGAGTAATGCAACAGTAGTAAATGAGCATTTTTTTGTTTATTGTATTTTATATATTTGGTTTATAACTAAAATAATATATTTATAAACATTAAAAACAATATTAAAAGCTGTGGTCTGTTTTTAGTCCCTATGTTTAAAATATCTGAAAGGTACCATGTTTGGAATAAAATTGTAACATTTTGTTGTTTTTTGCTCAGGAGTAATTAACATCGTTATGTATTGTAATTTAATTCCACTAAAAGCAGAAAATCTTTTTTCTTTATGTAGAAGGTTGCTTCCTATTCTTATATTTCCCTTTTTTGGAAAAAAAACAACACATGCATTACTTTCAATATACAAAAAAAAGAATGAAACATGAGTAGATTATTTTGACACATGTGTTCAGTAAATAAAATATTGTCAAGGAAGTGAGTTAAAGCAAGCAGGGAAAATGAGTTCTGTGACAGAGGAGGAAGAATGAGTTAGAATAGATGTAAAATAACAGATTTGGGGAACACTTTAATATGTTTTCATGTCTGCAGTTGCTTTGGGTCACTATTTCTCCTAATGGAATTTTGTAACTTTGCATTTTATAGGTCTGTGCTACTCAATAGCTTTTTGGTAATGGTTAAAAATGAATAATCTCTCTAGTGTATATTTGTGGAAGTTACCATATGTATTGTGTGCATATAGTTACTATCCATCATGGTTTATGTTATAGACAAGCAATTTTATTTAAAAATTTATGAAAATGCAGAGTAATTCCATTATGCAATATGGATACATGATTCTGTTGTAAAAAGATCACTATTTGCACTTGAATTATTCTTCAAAGTGACTGGACTATCTGAATAACTTTGTTGACTAAATATAAATATGCTCAAAGATGTAATATTTACTACCTCAGCCATTCTAAAAGCCTGTCTTATAGAAGAAAACTATAGTATTTCTTCATTATAAAGAGGCATAAGATTCCTTAGAGGTTCTATGGCAAGAATGATAGAAGAAATTTATTTAGCCAACTGTGTCTTTTGCGGGGCATACTTCTTAATGGTATTATGTAAAAGGTGAGTTTAAGCCATAATAGAGCCCCCATGCTTGGTATTCTGCTGAAGGAGAATTTAAAAGCTGATATACCTGAAGGTATGCAAATGTCATGCTAAGTAATATTAATTGGCATTATATAGATTTTTGGATTCTGATCATAGCAGTTAAGTGTCAGTATGTATTATAGTGAGTAGTTAGGATCAAAAATATAATACTTTTCATTTTCAAAGTGCATGTGTATGAAAGGGGAAGGAGAGACTGGGAGAAGAAAGCAAAGAGGAAAAGAGAAGGAGAAGGGAGCAATTTCTCTAATAAATCTGACTATTAGAATTAAAACAAGTTAACTGAACATAAAACTATCAAATTTAATATATTTTGAAAACTATTTTTGATATGACATTTTCTGTATGCCTCCCATTTAATCCAACCATCTATGTTCAACAAAACTTATATTCAGTGATACTACTTTTTAAAAATATTTTATAGTCTGATACATTTATTTATCAAAAGAGTAGAAGATTACTGATAAGAAAAAGAAGGTACAATGTGACATATTCCACTGCACGATACAAAGAAAATTGTATAGTGCCGTGACTCAGTATATATCTGTGACACAAATTCCAGGTCCAAGTTGTTTTTTGATATTTTTTTTTAAAAATATGAATTGTATATATTATTGTGATTCAATATAGTGCTTCCATACATGGATATAACATGCATTGATCAGGTCTAACCAGACCCCTATCCCTTCCTGTCCCTGACTCTTTTCCACGTTCCTGGCAATTCACATTTCTACTTCAGGTCAACTTTATTAGTTTCCATATATGAAAGAGAAATGTGGAACTTGTCTTCTGTGTCTGATTTATTTTGCTGAACATGATTTTCTCTATTTCAATTAATTTTGCTGCTAATGACAAAATTTCATTCTTTCTATTTGACTAATACTCCATCATATATATGTACCAGATTTTATCCATTCATTGGTTGACTGACACCTGGTCTGATTTCATATTTTAGCTTCTGTGAATGATACTACAGTACACATGGGCATGCAGGTATCTCTTCTATATCCTGATTTAATTCCTCTGAATATATATCCAGAGGTGAGATTGGTGGGTCATGTGGTAGTTATGTTTTTAGTTTTTGAAAAACTCTATTCTGTTCCATACAGTGACTTACTAATTTACATTATTGTCTTTTAAGAATTCCTTTTCAGCAGGGTGCAGGGATGCATGCCTGTAATCCCAGCAGTTTGGGAGGCTGAGGCAGGAGGATCATGAGTTCTAAGCCAACCTCAGCAATTTAGGGAGACCCTAAGCAACTCAGTGAGACCCTGTCTCTGAATAAAATATAAATAAGGTCTGGGGATATGTCTCAGTGATTAAGCGTGCCAGGGTTCAATCCCCGGTACCAAGAGAAACCAAAACCAAAACCTTTTCTCCAAATCCTCACCAGCATTTGTTTGTTTGTTTGATAATGTCTCACCCCAGTGAAAATGGTTATTATTTCATTGTTTTGATTTGCATTTCCTTGATGGCAAATGATGAAATTTTTAAATATTTTTTTCATTTGTACTTCTTTTGACAAATATCTATTCAGATCATCTGTTCGTTTTTAATTGGATTGCTTGCTTTTTATTATCATGTTTTCTGAATTATTCATATGTTCTATGTTCTAGATATTAACACTGTGTTGGATGAATAGACAGCACAGTAAGGGTGGGGTCAAGTTTTACTTTTCTGAATGTGGATATCCACTTCTCCCAGCAGCATTTGCTGATGAGTTTGTTCTTTCTCCAGGTTATGTTTTTGGCACCTTTGTCAAGATGTGTGGAGTTATTTTTGGGATCTCTATTCTGTTCCATTAGTCTGTTTTTATAATAGTATGATGCCAATTTGATTACTACGTCTCTGTATGATGTCTGGAAATCAGGTATTGTTGTTTCTTTAGCTTTACTTTTATAATCACAGATTGCTTTGGCTCTTTGGGATCTTGATGTTTCCATATGAATTTTAGGATTTTTTTCCTAGTTCCATGAGAATATCATTGCTACTTAAAGGGGATTGCATGGAATATGTAGATTATTTGGGTAGTATGATATTTTAACAATATTTTTCCAATTAATGAACATGGGAGGTGTTTTTCCAATTTTAGTTCTTTATTTTATCAGTGTTTTGTAATTTTTGTTGTAGAGATTCTTTCATTTTCTTTATTAAAATTATATCTAGGTATATTTGTGTGCAGGGAAATTATGAATGAGATTACTTTCATGATTTATTTTTCAGCAAATTTGTTAGTGATGTTTAGAAAAACTAGCAATGCTAAGATACTCTATGAATAAAAAGGCCTGTTCTCTGATTCAGAAGAGTTACTCATTCCCCTTAATCCAGTTTCACATGAGGCAGGCTATTGAGGGTCAGAAATTCTTGAGCATGTAAGGTTTTCACCAAACAAGAGGAACTACCAGATTATGGAACCCAGAACTTATGGCAGCAGGTCTATCTAAGTCCTGTCAGCCATGGAGAAATGAACCTAATCTGAGGAGAGGAAGGAAAGATGCCTAGACTTTTATTACCATTAGACTGTTACCAAATAACCTTGAGTGAAGTAAGCCTTTAAACCTTTTGAGAAATTAACTATGTCTAACTTCTAACTTTTTATAGAGACCATTCAATCATCTTTGACTTGGGTTGCCAGTAACTTGCTCAGAGAGTCCTGAGTGTGCAGAAATGTGAAAATATTCATTGGATATGTTTCCTAGTAGTATAAACTGATGGGAAGTAAACAGAATTTCTATACTTTTTATAAGACAATGAAATCAGCCTCTCACAAGTTCAGAATGTTATCTTTGTAAATTGAATTGGACAGTTGTTGAGACCTAATTAACTAGAAAAATCCATTTTCAATGGTATTTCTTAAACAGATTCTTTAAATTTTTTCAAGTGATAGTCCTGGTATTCGTGGTCTTATTTTTAGTGCCAATTTTAATTGTATTAAATGAATCCTGTTTCTTCTGTTTTTTGAAAATTTCCAAAGAATACCAATTAAGGATCAACAGAAGGATCAAAAAACACAGGTAGTTATCACGATCTTAGAAACATAGAAACATATTTCTAGAATCAATTCCATATAATGAAAAATTTAATTAGGTGTGGAATTTTTAAATAAGAATTTTCTTTTTTACAGCTGGTAATATATATCATACATTTTCTCCAGAATATATAGTGGCACTCAGGTCTGTTTTTCTCCCAAAATAAAAGAAGACAAAATGTGAAGATGAATTCATTTTATGTGTTTCAGAGATCGTCTAGGGGCAGATACCAAAATAAAGAAACACAAGAACGGCATTAAATCAAGAACACATTGAACCTAGCTGAGTCTGAAATTTTGAGAGATTTTTAAAAATGGTTACGTTTCTAGTATAATACAATGACATTTTATTTCTAACATTTTTCAGATTTTTGTGGAGGCGGTGGCCAGGATATGTGAGTTTCGGTTAAGGAATAAGATACAGTGACATAAAGGGGAGTGGGACATAAGGATAGAACTTCTAAGGATCTTCAAATGATGATATTTAATAGCAAGTAAATTTTCCAATGTGTAATATGCAAAATAAGGCTGTTTTTGTTTCCTTCTCTCATTACCAGAGATATTAGCCTTGATTCTGTCATTTGTACACCAGAGAGAAGAATATCAAGACCAAAAATCAAGAAGTGCAAATTAATTGAAGACCATTCTTCAGTACACAGATCTTATTTATACCTTTTTAATGAAATGATGACATGATATCAATAGTTATTTAAAATAAGTTTCATTGTTCTACCCCCATAACACAGCAATTACTTTAGTAGCTATTATTTGCATGCACACTTTGCAAAGTTGCAGTATGTATTTAAGAACCTGGTATATCTTTTCTATTGGCATTATACTACATTATATTTGTTTGTTCAAGGAGAAATGGAAGTGCAAAACAGAAAACTAAAACTAGAAGTCAGATGTGGACAGTCTGTAACTTACCTGAGCAATCCCAAGCTAATATTAGTCCTCTGGGTAACAGGAGTGAGGGGACTAAAAGGATCTCTTGGCATAGCAGTTAGGCAAGATGAGAGTGCCAATTTCACATCTGGGTCATTGGCCTTGTAATAGCAATTTCACAAGACCCTTTTGTTAGCTTGCTTGTTGCTTCATGAGAATTACTCAACTAGCAGTTGCTTTAGCATAATTATTATTGCACATATAATAATAATTTTTAAGAGAGATTCTTCTTGTTGTAAACCTGGGGGCACTTCTTTACCTGAAGATTCTTTCCTATCTGTGAAAAATCTGCCTTAGTAAATCATTGGATATGAGACCTAATCAATATGTATTTTTTAACCATGTCCTGGGTGATTTTGATACTATGGTTATAGGTCCACCTTTGAAAAATGTCACCTTAGAGTTTGGAAAGGTAAGTCAACAATAGACCAAGCCAAGTGATGCCTCTTTCAGGAAAGCTCCAAGTTAAAAAAAAAAAAAAAAAAAGCACAGTGCAGCCTTGCACAGTACTAAATACAATGTTAGTAGCTCATGTAGAAGAAAGTCCAGGCACCTCTGGCTCTTTGATCACTAGTCTCTTTCCCTGGCCTCCTGTGGCATGTCGTCCCTAAGCTTCCTTTTCCCATGGAAGCAAGATGGTTGCAGTGGTATCCATTGCATTAGAACTACATGCTCCTCATTCATACTCAGTAGCCACTTTCTAGACCCTCTGGACCCTTCCTGAAGCTTCCTATATCATACGTTAGAATTTGGTTATAGGCCCATTTCTAAAAAAATTACTGGCAGAGAAAGTAGAATGACCATGATTGATGTAGACTAATTCTTATCTTTGCAGCTGAGGTCAAACCCATAATCTACCTTGCTGCCACTCAGTGGGCAAAGGTGGAATAAGTGTAAAATTTGAAAGCCATACCACCTTGTTTAAGAAAAGGAGGATTTACCCTGAATTTAATTTTTGAGTGGAATTAAGCAAATGGGATTCTCTCATCATAAAACTTTCAGTTATTTTTTTTTCCTTTTGTCAACATTATGCTAAGGAACCTTGTTCTAAGATAACGCTGTAAACTCCAGACTTGAAAGTATTTTTAATATGTAAGAAAACATCAAAGAGAAAGGTTTTGTTCCTTAGTGAAGGTTGTATTAGGATGTATAATTAACTGTGTCACATGCATGTTACACTCCAGTTGCTCTTTTCAGTGACTTTCATTATTGACACTGTTTGTGTCAGAGACCATATTAATGCTAACAAAATGGTGCTGAACCCAGATAAGTTCCTGTGTCTCAGGAGTGTACTTTCCAGCTGTGGATTCTGATAGGTATGCAGGTGATTGCAATATTGTCTCACTTGGTTTTTTTTTTTTTATAACAAATAGCATAAATTGGTGGCTTAGACAATGTGCTTTTCTGTTCTGTAGAATAAAGGTTCAAGATCAGTGTGCCAGTATGATTAAGTTTTGATGATGACTTCTCCCTGGTCCATATGGTCCTTGGTGTGTGCATGGGGAGGGGGAGAGGGAGCAGAGTCTTGTATTTCTACCTCCTTTTATGAGGGCATTCATCACATCATCACATCTAATAACTTCCCAAAAGACTTGATTCCAAATACAATACTACTAGGAATTAGAGCATGAACATATGAATTTTAGGGGAAGCAAATGTGAAGCATGTTAGCAACTATAGTGAGTTAAGCACTGTGATATAAATAAGAGTAAAGCACTTTGGAACCTAGATAGGAGGAACACCTAAGCAAGAATAGGAGATCAGGGTTAAGAACCTGGAGGAAGCCACATTTAAGCCAAAGCCTGGATTTGGAGCAAAAATTAGGTAAAAAAGGATGGAAAAGAGAGTTTCCATGAGAACAAAGGCAAGGAAAATATATGACACCATTGGGAGAACTTGGCTGTTAGTCATCTCCGCTCCAAAAATACTGATATGCTAAGTGGGGTGCAGGGTAGCCAGTGAGGTGGGTAGAGAGATAATTGTTATGGTTTTGATAGGAGATGTTCTGAAAAAGCTCAGATGTGAGACAAGGCAAGGAAGTTTGAAGGTGAAATGATTAGGTTATGAGAGTTTTAACCTAATCAGTGCATTGATCCACTTGAACGGATTAACTGGTAACTGTAGGCAGATAGGTTGTGGCTGGAGAAGGTGAATATGAGGACATGCCTTTGGGATATATATTTTGTCCCTGGTGAGCCAGGGTTCTCTCTCTCTGCTTCCTGATTATCCTTTTCCTAGCTGCTTTCCTCATCAATGCCCTTCTGTCTTGATGTTCTGCCTCACTTTGGGTCCACAGCAATGGAGTCAACCATCCATGGATTGAGACTTGTGAAGCACCTGAGTGCAAACAAACTTTTCCTCCTCTAAAATTATTCTTGTCAGGTCTTTTGGTTGCAGCAATGAAAAAACTGATTAAAACACTAATGTATATACACATTAAAAATAGAGTTTATAAATATTTTTCAAATCTTCCTTGACTCTATCATTTTAAAATGACTTTTTCTTTGACAGGTATATTAGCACACAACTACATCAATTTTAGATTATGTGGGGGTTTTGCTTCATGTGTCTTTATTCTTTTGTTCTCATTACCTTTATTATTAAATAATTGGAAGTGCTTCACTTTTTGTGTCTTTAGTATTAAGATACTTGAGTGTTTTGATTTCACAAAGATTTTGGCTACTTAAAACATATATAACATGAAATATAAATATGTATGCTAATAAGGGTAAATGTTATGTAAATTTAAAACAAACACAACAGGCCTGGAAGGTTAAATGTGCTGGAAATTATTTCTACTATCATTAATATGTGGAGAAGTAATCATGCAATTACTACATTTGCAATTTTGGTATCAATTATAAGCAAAGGACTAATAAATGAAGACAATATTTGTTGTTCAAAGCTTTTGCACAGCAATTATTTTCTTATTACTACAACAGATAGAGCTTTCTGGAATAAAACATAATCAAATATCTGTCAATAAATCCAAACCAATCAGACATCTCTCCTGTTGCTGGTGGTAATCTTACAATTTCTTACCCACTATGAGAATATTTTACTGTAGAATGAAGAAAACTGTATTAAGAATATGAAATGTATAATTTCTTCAGTTTTCTTGGTTGAGCATAAATGTTGACAGAGCTGACAGTTTACTTAAAATTCTAGTTTGCAAAACACGTCTGATTCAGGATTCAAACACCCTGGAGTAGTTTTATACTCTCTTAAGTTTCACAGTCATTTTTCCTTAAAGGATCCATTTTGGGGGGCCAGGCATGGGTGGTGCATGCCTGTAATTCCAGCAGTTTGGAAGGCTGAAGCAGGAGGATCACAAGTTCAAAGCCAGCTTCAACAACTTAGCAAGGCCCTAAGCATTTTAGCAAGACCCAGGCTCAAAAAAAATAAATAAATAAAAATCCATTTTATGTTCATTGTTTTATATGGTACCAGGAATACCACTGCAGTTTGTGGTCTTTAAGGTTTTTGGACAATTTTTAATTTTTTATAAAGGAAACCAAACTTTGCTCTCCTATAAATCGTATAAATATTTCAATTTTAGGTAAATTTGCTTTATGGATACAAATTTGTTCAATGTTTAAAATTTTAAACTACAAGATCTGAGTAGAGATCATTTTTATTATCTTTCCTAATATATCAGTTCAAAGCAGATGTCTATGGCTTGATTTTTATTCGGTTTCCTTCCCTCTCTGCCTGTATCCTTATTAGAATGATTCTTTCATCCCATTCAGTCCAATTATAGTCATGTATCACTTAGCAGTGGAGACACATTGTGATAAATGTCCAGTTAGATGATTGTCCTTGTGTCAACATTATAAAGTACACTAACAAAGACCTAAATGATATGGCCTACTACATGACTAAACTGTATGTGTGGCCCATTGCTCCTAGACTGCACACCAGCACAGCATGTTACTGTGCTGAATAGTGTAAGCAGTTGTAGCACAATGAGTATTTATATATTTAAACACAGAAAAGGTAGAGTAAAACATGGTTTAAAATAAATGAAAAGTGGTACACCTATGTAGGATACTTACTATGAATGGAGCTTGTAGGACTGGAAATTCCTCTAGGTGGTGAGTGGATATGAAAGGTCTAGGACACCACTGTGGACTTTATAACACTTCACACTGAGTCTGTTTAGCCTATGGTAACATTTTTACTTGATAAATTTTAAAATTATTTTTATCTTTTGGATTCTTTAGTCTCAACAGCTTAAAAAAACAAACACATTGTAAAGCTGTGCATGGACACTACTTTTTAATTTTTTTTCTTTTTCTTTTTTTTTCTAAAGCTTTAAGTTAATGGCCCCTTAAATTAAATTTAATTAGGTTCAACTATTTGTTTTTAGAAATAAACATCATTTACTTCTTTTAAAAATGTCATTGTAAAATTCTACCAAAATCAGACTCTGGCTAACTGTGAACTTCAAATTTTTTTCTAAAGCTGTTTTCTATTTTTGGAAGTTTTTTCTCTTTAAATTTTTTGTTGTTGTTAAAAGCAGACACACACACATACACACACACACACACACACACACACACACACAGCTGACTTAGCCCTGTACAGGGCTGGGAACTTCAGTATCACTGTCTTCCACCTACATGTCTTCTCTCCCCAGAAGGACTTCAGGGACAGTAATGCACCTGGAGCTGTCATCTCCTATGACTACTGTTCTGCCTTCTGTAATCCCTCCTGAGGGAACTGCCTGCAGCTGTATGATGAACTTTATTTTTAATAAGTAGGGGTACCCTCTAAAATAGCCTTGAAAAGTGTAGTCTAGTTGATATTGTAGATATACAGGTAAACCAGTAGCAGTTGTTGATTGTCATTATCAGACAATATCTACTGTATATAACTGTGGTGTACTTTTTGAGACTGAGTGTGCAAGGAGGTTTGTTTCTACCAGCATCACTACAGATGTGGTAATGTGTTGGGATGCTCTGTTGTGATAGCCTCATTGCTAGCTGATAGGAATTTTTCAGCTCTGTTATTAATCTTGCAGGACCACCATCATATGTGTGTGGTCCATCCTTGAATGGAATGTCACATGTCCTGTGACTGTACTTACTTTATCTGTATTTTGTTTAAAGTGTACTTATTAGTGCGGTTTGGTGTGACATGTCAACAATGCATATTCATTCTCTGACCAAATCAGGGTAAATGGCATTTCTCTCTCCTTTTCATTTCCTTAAATGAGCCTCTGTAAAGTACGTAATGGGTTATTTTGAATTGTAGCCATCCCTCTCTGCTGTATAACTTTTTCCTTCTATTTAACTGTGTTTTGTTACCTGTTATCCAACCTACCTTTAGCAATCCTTACCCTATCCAGACTCTAGTAATCATTATTCTGCATTCAGGTCAGTTATTTTCAGCTTTCACATATACATGAGAATATGGTATTTGTCTTTCTGTGTCTGATGTGTTTCACTTAACATAATGACCTTCAGTTCCATCTATTTTGCCAAAATTGACATGATTTCATTCTTTATGGCTGATTAATATTCCATGATGTATATATAATCCATTTCCTTATGTCCATTCCTTGATGGGCATCTAGGTTGATTCCATATGTTAACTGTTGTGAATGATTCTGGAATAAACATGAAAATGCAGGTATCTGCCTATGCTGATTTCCTTTTCTTTGGATTTATACCCAGAAGTAAGGTAGCTAGGTCACATGACTAGATGCATTTTTAGGTTTTTGTGGAACCTTCGTATTCTTCACAGAGGCCGTACTAATTTACATTTCTACCAACAACATTTGAAAGTTCCTTTTTGTCTATATTCTTTCCAGCATTTCTTATTATTTTGATAATAACAACTCTAACTGGGATGAGATAACATCTCATGGTTTTTATTTGCATCCCCTGATGGCTGATGATATTGAATGTCTTTTCATGTATTTGTTGATCATTTGTGTTTCTTTTGAGAAGAATCTATTTACGTCACTTGCCCGTTTTTAATTGGATTACATATTTTAAGGTTTTTGAGTTTCTTTTATATTCTGGATATTATATCTGGATGAATAGATGGCTAATATTCTCTCTCATTCTGTACTATGTCTCTTCACTTTCTTATTGGTTGTGCAAAAGCTTTTTAGTCTGATGTGATCCTATTTGTCTACATTTCTTTTCTTTACTGTGCTTTTGGGGCCCTAAAAGAAAATCATTGCCAGTGCCAAAATGTTTCTGCCATGTTTTCTTCTAGTAGTTTCAGAGTTTAAAGTCTTACATTTAGATCTTTGATACATTTTGAGTTGATTTTTATACAGCGTGAGTGTATTAGCTTTTATTAATTTTTTAATTAATTTATTAATTTTATTAATTTTTTATTAATGTTGAGTCTTTTCATTTGATCATGCTGGTAATTATTTAACTCAAAGTTCTAAATATGTTGAATTATTTCACTTATTCTATTTGTTAATGTCTTCCAGGAAATACCTTTAAATCATAGGTTGAAAATAAGTTTCCTTTAACTTTATAAAGTCTGTTACTGTGGCCAACTTTTATATTTTTCCTTTCCATTTTTTGAGAGCCTATCAAATTTCACCTGTAATTTCTAATTTGAATTTGAGGGAGTATGTTATCATCTTCAATGAAATTCCACCAGGGCTTTGTAATTGAATTGTTTTGTTTTTATACTGCCTAATTGGCATTTTATGTTATCATGATAATACCTGGGCTGATCAGGGTAGAATAGCTATGTTGCAGGAATGAACAACTGTATAGGAGAAGCAAACTGTTTTCTTCTCTATCCTCACAAGTTTTCTGACTACAGATGTGAGGGTTTTTTCCATATCAAGCAATTCTCTAATTCTTTGAAGCACCAACTGGGTGTGTTAATATTCAATTCAGTTCTGATATCATCTGCCTTCAGTTTGCCCAGACCCTCTAGATTAAGGGCTCAGTACCACAAGATCATCTCCACATGTGGTTTGGTCCCCCCATTATTCACAACTTCTGCCTAATATCTAGATGGGAGAGCCCCATGACCCTCTTCTCAGGTTAGGTCGTTTGCTAGAATTTCTCAAAGAACTCAAACGTTTACCTGTTTGTTATAAAGGGCATTACAAAGAGAACAGATAAAAAGCCAGGTGGAGAGGTACATAGAGTAAGAAGTTTGGAAGAGTTCCAAGCACAGGAGCTTCTCCTGTGGAGTTGAAGGGCATCATGTATGTCTTCACCAAACTGGAAGCTCTTTCCCATGCTTAGGGATTTTTTTGAGCTTCCCCACATAGAAGGAGTGATTATTAACTCAGTCACTATGGAGAATGGGAGTGGGACCAAAGGTTCTAAACTTCTAATCAGGGCTTGGTCTTTCTGATGACTAGCCCCATTCTCAAGTTATCCAGGAGTCCACTGGGAGTCTCGCTGTTCAAGGAAATGTTCCTATTACTGAGTAATAAGCATTTCAGGAGTTTTGTGTCTAGAGTAGGGGGAAGACACCAGGTATTTTTTATGTCACAACAGCAATCGTGAAATCTCTGCAGCTTTAATGAAACAAGAGTATATTTTTGTAATGCTACATATTCAGCTTAAGATGACAGTGCTCTGCTATACATAGCCACTGAGTGACCTAGGCTGATGGGGCCCTTTCTCTTTTGACCTCACCATCTGGGATGTGTCCTGTTTTCAGGCACAATGTTATGCCTTAATTCTTCCAGATAATTGGCCTCAGGTAGTCAGTTAGTCCACTTAAATGAATGTACCTTCAAGAAAAAGAGACGATTGAGCACTGCAAATCTCTGTCACGGGATTTATGAAGTTGGTGGTTAATTTCACAAACCATTTGCAGTATATAAAGCAGATGCTTAGCTTTATTTGTGTCTTTTGTAGTAAATTGTTTTTCAGATATATGATTATTATTTTGATTTTACAGAATCTCTAATTGAGAGCATCAGACTATGATGTTTTCATTGTAGTTCATTGTACTTTAATATAATTAAAATAAGATTTATAGTATATGAAAATTAATCAACATCTTAAATTGTTTTCCTAGGTGGGATACTAACCTGTTGTCCCTATACAATATATTATCTATTGCTTCTCACTGGTGATTTGTATTACCTTCTTTGTATACTAAAATCTCATCTTTTTAAGCAACTGTTGAAGTATTGCCTTTTTCTCTAAATTCTCTTTAAAAGTCACAGGTGTTTAACCTTCAGGTGAATTTTAGAATCATTAGTCCAATTTAAGAAGCCTGAAAAGGTAAATAAAGTTGCTTCACCTTATCAGTATTTTGCATGACCAGTAGAAAGCCTTGGAATTTGTCTTTATGGAGTCAGATTCCTGGGCTCCACTTTCAATTTTGCCACTCACTGGGGATGTGACCTTGGCAAGTCTGCTAGTCTGTGTCTTAGTTGGCCCATCCTGGGCATAGTAAAGGCACCTATCTTACAAGGCTGTTATAAACACTAGTATTTGTAAGGCTTTTGGTATAATACCTGGTAAAGTCCTAAATTTTACATTTGTGCTTTTTAAGTAAAATAAATTATAATGCTGGAATAGAAGAGAAATTTGTGAGATTATGAGAATACTATATAAAAAAAAAACTGGCCAGCTGCAGTGGCCCATGCCTATAATCCTAGTGGCTCAGGAGTCTGAGTCAGGAGGATTTTGAGTTCAAACCAGCCTCAGCAAAAGCGAGGTCCTAAGCCACTCAGTGAGACTTTGTCTCTAAGTAAAATATAAAATAGGCTGGGGGTGTGGCTCAGTGACTGAGTGCCCCTGAGTTCAATCCCCAGCATCCTACCTCTCCCCCCACCAAAACCAGAAAAAAACAGAGTTGCTCATGCAGGAGGTGGAAGATGTGGTGTGTGAATGCAGGCAGTAGCGTTCTTTCTGGTATTGATTTTCAGGCTGGATGAACCATCAAGTTGCCTGATGTGATGTGTGAGGTCATCTATGTTAGGACATCTGATATTCTTGAAGAGATAGTAAAAATCCTGTCAGGGAACAATACCCAGCCCCCTCCGGGGAAAGGATATTACACAGCTCTTGTCCCCCAAGCATTATTCTTCATGATAAAGCTCAATTCTAGAAGATTTTTAGCAGAAGCACACTTTTTGGTTGTGAATTTTTCATCCAAAAAAAAAGCAATTGATTATTAACAAGTTATTGTAGTAGGCCTTTATACATGTTCTGAATACTTTTATGTCTGTTGGAGTATGCTAGATTTTTTTAAAATTTTTATGTGATTATTCTGCTGTTTGAAAATAGGGTTTGTTAAAAAATGAAAAAGGCTTACTATGTGAAGAATAATGAGAACTGTAAAGGAATACCAAGGTCTGACTAATGTCTGTTATAAATTAATATAAAATACAGAGATGTGTGAACTGAAATGTGAGCATACTATTTACATTACTAACTGTGGCATCCCATGAATCACCTTCATTTTGAAGTGTTAAAATCCCTTCCCTTCCAGTAAAATAGCAAGTATAGGAGATGAACTCTTATTGCAGTGTTAGCAGTGATACCCCGTTTTTTATTACAGAACCAGGGAATAATCCTCTGAGATTCTTATTGGAAATAGAATGGAGTGAATTTTTATTGATTTGTTATTTCATTTAAGACATCATTTTGCCCTCTTACTCTCTTGTAGTATGAGTGTTCAATAAATAATACATTCGCTTTTCTGCATGCTGTCACCTAAGAAATTTTTTGGCTCACAAATAAGCCAGTTGTTTCCAGGACGCACAGACTGGGTTTCTCTGGTATTTTGCATAACAGCTGTAAGTCCTGGTTTTCCTAATTGTTTTATGTCATGTGAATTTGGTTTGCATTATTAATAGTAGTCTGTGGTTACCAGCTGAATGCCTTTTTCTTGTTCTCATGTTGTGGACATGTGTGCTTCACATTGTTCCTGGTGGATGATGGCACCTGACCCCTGCCTTGTGTGTGTGCTTGGTAACCCATCAGTCATATCCACCTCTGAATGATGATCAGCAGCCGGGCCTGTGAGGCTACCAGCCAGATGTAAAAGCAGCATTGCAATTGAGACTCTCATTTCATGGTCAGATTCAGCAGGGAGCATGGTTGTGACTCAAGCCACATTTTCATAATCAGGAAAACAAATGACAAGACAGAGGTCTTTTCAGAGAGGGTCTGTTTATAGCTTTCATCAGTGGTTCCTTTTGGATTTAATTAGAAATACTTGCAACATCACTTTTGGATTGTTTTAGTAAGCCTAATAAAGAAGACAGAGTATACAATTACAAAATGGTACTCGGTAGGATTGGTATGGGTATTCAATTGAACTCATAGCAGTAAATCAGCAAGCTTCTTTGGTAATTTCCTGAAGTCCACTCCTCTGTAAAACTGCTGTACTCTGTAGTGGAACTGCCTTGATGAAAATGAATTGAAATGAGAAAAGTCACTCTTTTCTCTTTTTGGCCCTTAGAGGCCCTTTCACTTGAAGGCTTTCTTTAAATAAACTATATTGGTTATGGAAAAGAGGATGTGATTGGGGTTACACTGACTTCATTAAACTAGAAGCTAAGTTTTTGCTGGCAAATAATGAATTTTCAGAGAACATAGTGATTTTTATTCTTACAATCTCACTTTGGCTTTCACTACTACTTTTATAAGAACTGTTTACTATATTCTGTACTTGGCACCTAAAACACCTTGGCCAAAGCCAGAAAATACATTAAGTACCACTCATCCCTCCCATGATGTATTTGTAATGTGTGGCCTCTCTGAGGCCCCTGCTGCTTACAGATCACCCTTTACTTTTTAGCAGGTAGCCAATGGATTCAATGTGGTAGCTTTAGATAAAAACTCATTTTAATTTCTACTTCAGACCTCTAATTTAATCTGATTCTAGCTGGGCACTAGGGCACACACCTGTAATCCCAGTTGCTCTCCTGAGGATCACAGGTTCAAAGCCAGCTTCAGCAACATAGGCCCTCAGCAACTTGGTGAGATCCTGTCTCAAAATTAAAAAAATAAAAAAGAGGGGGGCCTGGGGATGTGACTCAGTGGTTAAGTGCCCCTGGACTCAATCCCAGTACCAAATAAATAAATAAAAATTGATCTGATCTTAAAAGGAGCTGTGGCATTATACCTTTTGGAAAAAAAATGTTTACTTTCATGCTCGAATAGCGCTTTTAAACAAAGCATTTTGAAGCTACATGGTGAGCTGCAGATAATTCTCAATAGATTATAAATACACAAATACCTTAGTCATGACTTCTTCAGCATTTAAATTCCTTTTGCATTGCACAAGAAAGTGTAAATAAATGTTAAAACACACAGAGACTGTTAATGTGAAGCAGAAGGGCAGAAGGAAAATATGCATCCAGGTATAGAAAGAATAAGTATTCTTGCTGTGAAGATTTATATGCATTTTGTTTTTATGAACAATTTAAAATCATTCTCATTTTCTCTAAACTATGAGAACTTTAAAAATTAAAAAGATAAGCTAAATAGAAAAATTTTAGTAAATGATGTCCAATCACAAATCAGTAAGTATTAGGATCAGGAGCCATATTCGTTATTAATATTGGCTTACCACTTCTATTTAGCCCTATTGATCTTTTGTTCTTGCATGGATTCCATGCTCTTAAGAGCATTTACTATTTTTTTTTTCCAGTATAAAATAAATATGTTGTAAAAACATTAGAAAATATATACAACAAAAAAAACTAATGAAATGCATTTATAATGAAAGGATAGCTGATGAGATTTCTTTGAAACAATTTCAAATGAAAGATAGGTGGGGTATAGATGAAACTATACTGGTTGTAAGAATTAGCTAGGTTATGGGGTACACAGAAGTTCATCATGCTGTTTATCTTACTTCTGTATACTTTGAAAATTTCTGTGAAAAGAAGGGGAAAAAAACCCACCTGTTTTTCTACTTTTGGGAGGTAACTATCATGTGTTAATTAATGATGTTTTAGTCAATGATAAGAGCATATGTATGATGGTGGTCCCATCAGATTATAACATTTCAACATTTCCTAATGCCTGGTAAAGTCAATAAAAACTGTAGTTGTAGCTCAACACATTATTTAGGTTGTTGTGCTGATGTAGAGAAATGTAATCATCTCCCAGTAGTATGAAAACCTAGTACATATATGTACTTTTAGACTTGGTGATAACAAATGATTGTTACTGTGTATTTACTGTACTATGCTTTTATTGTTACTTTAGAGTGTACTCCTTCTATTTATTAAAAACAAGCTTATCCTTTTTTAAAAATTATTTATTTATTCTAATTTGTTATTCATGATGGCAGAATACAATTCATTTCATATCACCCATATAGAACACAATTTTCAGTCACTGATTGTACACAAAGTATTTTCACACCATTAGTGTCTTCATACATGTACTTAGGGTAATGTTATCTCATTCCACCATCATTCCTACCCCTTTGCCCTATTAAATGTTCCTCCATTCCTCCCATGCACTCCTCCCATCACCATTATAAGTCAGCATCAAAGAAAACTTTCATTGGCTTGCTTCACTTAGCATTTTATGCTCCAACTCCATCCATTTACCTGTAAATGCCATGATTTTATTTTCTTTTAATGCTGAGTAATGTTCCATTGTGTATATATACCAAAGTTTCCCTATGCATCCATCATCTACTGAAGGAGATCTAGGTTGGTTCCACATATTAACTATTGTGAATTGTTCTGCTATAAACATGTGGCTGTGTCCATGTAGTATGTGGTTTTTAAGTTCTTGGGTATAGACGAAGGAGAGGGAGAGCTGGGTCAAATGGTGTTTCCATTCTCAATTTTCCAAGGAATCTTGATACTGCTTTCCATATTGGCTACACCAATTTGTAGTCTTACCAGCAATGTATGAGTGTGCCTTTCCCCCCACATCCTCACTAACACTTATTGTTGTTTTTATTCTTAATAGCTGCCATTCTGACTGGAGTGAGATGAAATCTTAGAGTGGTTTTGATTTGCATTTCTCTAATTGCTAGAGATGTTGTTTTTCACATATTTGTTGATTGATTATATATCCTCTTCTGAGAAGTGTCTATTCAGTTCCTTGGCCCATTGTTTTGATTGGGTTTTTTTTTGTTATTAAGGTTTTTGAGTGCTTTATATATCCTAGAGATTAGTGTTCTATCTGATGTACTTGTGGTAAAGATTTGTCCCATTCTGTAGGCTTTCTTTTGCTGAGAAGAAGCTTTAAAGCCAATAATCAATAAATGGGATGGATTCAAACTAAAAACAAGTTTATTCTAAAACAATATGCCATATTGTGCAGCAGCAGCCTCAAATGTCTTGTGTTTACTCTTGTTTGTATCAAGAGTCCAGGTCAAATGATTGACCTATTACCAAGGCCTCCGTTTCTTCTTCTGCCCATCTACATATTCACAAAATACCCTTACATATACCTACACTTTCTTATTTGCACACAAATTCCCTTTCTACAGTGACTAAATAGGGAACTCTGGTTTTCTTCTGAAATATTGTGGGTGGGCTTCTGTTCAGAACATCTGTTTAGAGTTAGTTGACTCTTCCTGTATGGTTCGGTTTGGTGAGTAAGTGAACCACTCCTGCACTCATCTTTGAAGTTCCAAAACACAGTTAAGTGCTATGTATTTGGACACTGAACCATTGGGAAAACTTAGGGTTCACTTGTGCTTGGTGCTGTGTTCAGACCCAGCTTGAGTGTCTTCTATGGGATGAGATGAAAGTGAAGAGAAGAGGAAGCAGGAGAAACCCCCTTACTCTCTGACTCTGTTGTTTGTGCTGTTTATTCCCCTTTCTCTAATAAAATAGATGGAGGAGAAACCAAGCAGAACGTTAGATTGAGGAATGAAAGAACTGCATTGCCTCTTGTTTTTTCCATAGCTCCTTCATATCTCTAGCACCCAAACCAAAGCATGCGCCAGTTCCATGTGCACACATTTCTTTCCATATGCCAAGATGATTTTAAAAAAATTATAAATAAAACTTTGAGGAGAGTGCTCAAGAGATTCTCTAGGTGCTTTCAGGACTTCTAGACTAATAATTCCTATGTAGACATTTACTTATAAATCACTTTTTTTGTTGGTTGTAGTTCCAAAACTAACCCTCACTTGAGACTTTGGAAGAATTTACATGTCCAGTTTTGCAATTTTAAAAGTTCTGGTCCATGATCAGTTGTACCCAACATTTTTAGATTGCTGGTGTGTGGACAGCACTTCATGTTAGGAGCCTGTGGCAGAGGAAACCACTCACCTCATGGCCAGAAAGCAAAAAAGGAAGAGCAATAGGCCAGTATACCACTATGCCCTTTAAGGGCACATTCACTGATGAATTAAGGACCTCTCGCTAGTCCCCCTACTTTTAAAGGTTCTATCACCTGCCAATAGCTCCAAGCTGGGGACCAAAACTTTGGGAGACATTTAAGATATAAACTATGGCAATGTGTGTGAGAAGTGTTCATGGCACACACCACAGTTCTACATTAACTTTGAGACTACTACAGGAAGGTATAGGTCAAGGTGTGGAAAACAATTGAGAAATACACTGAAATTTACAAAGCAGTTGGCTGCACAATTTTAAAAGCTTCCTACCTGTACAGCCCATATCCTTGGGAATGGTGTTCTTTGCATGGGTGGTCCTCCATGCCTTAGGAAAATATAAAGTTCTAAACACCCAAGTATAATTTTCCATGTCCTACGTCTTCGCTTCATCCCCATTTGGTTTAAACATTTTTCCCCATTTACATTTGCCGTTTTCTTCTTATCCTGTAATAATAAAACTTGATATAGAGATTCTGGAGCAAGCAGATTTCTGTACTAAACAAAATTTGTTACCTAGGTTGAGTCACTGATAAATGGCAGGAATTTATAATTTTTTTCTAAGATAATATTTTAAAGTCTAACCTTTCTTTCAGAAAGACTTGTGTTTTAAAATTTAGATTTATTATGACTTATACTCTCAGGTTGGGTGCCTGATTGGTTTTGTTAGAATAGACTATTAAATTATATTACTGGGCAAATTTATGATTAATGGCTTTTCCACTAATGTGTGCTTAAAAACATGGTCTTTGTTGACTTCAAATACATAGTATAGTTTCTAGTACTTTTTCATCCTGTCGTATTTTTGTATTTTGTTATGATTCTAGAAGAATTTTTGAATCACAGGATATTTCAACAGTTATGAAAAATCTTAATATTTCATCCAATTATCATTTAATATTACATGTTTACTTATATTTCAATTCTTCAGCATAAACTTTTTTAAGGAGTTAGTGGATAATCATGTGCTTTAATTTTTCACTTATTATAAATAAATTCATTTGAAAGCTTTCACTGATTCTGGTTCCCATTTATAAAGCAGCAATTGTGAAAAAAAAAAATCAAAGCAAAATGCTTATTAGCCAGTTCCTATCAGGTCTCTAAGCCCTCATTGCTCCCAACATTAAGTTAGTAGCTTCCTAAAAGTAACCCATTTGATTGAAATTTTCCATGGAAATGAGGATTTCTCATTATTTCAAAGTGATTAATTTTTAATCAAAGTCAAGTTCTAAAACGTCTTTTTAGGATTCTGTACTTGATTTCCATGGGTTTCTCAGGCACAGTTTCCTTTTGAAATATTACTCCTTTCTAAGTTTGATTTTCCTTTAATAAGGAAAAATACATTTTTTTTCCAGAAGTGACAATCTGGAAATGAGAACGATAAATAAATGGACCCTGTAGCCCTTCAACTTGACTAAAAGAGGTTCTTTATTTCCACATTTTTAGGTCGATAAAAGTATTTTGTTGCTGTTATAGACAACTGAAGATTCTCACTTTCTGAAGATGGAGTTACTTCTTTTTAAATTGCTCAAACCAGATACTGATAAGAGGTCTTTCCTGAGATGTGGATGGTACATCATTTGTTTCTTAAAATTGCTTTGTGTTTTCTTGGAAAGTTAAGGATCTGTAGAGTGTTTGAGTTACTTGTTGCTGTGGCAGCTGAAGTGCAGATCCATTTATTGGTTCACCTTCCCTCTTAACATGTCTTTTACTTCGAGTTAGATTTACTTTCTAGGTTTCAAAGCTGCAAAGAGCCTTGACTGAGATTTTTCATCTCTCTTTCTCCTGTCCTCTCCCCATCATATCACCTTATCCCTGGTCTTTCCAACTCCCTGACCTTTCTTCTTGTCACATTTCCTTTGCTTTTCTTTTCTTCTTCCTTTTTTTGAATGGATTCTTTTATACTTAATATTTATTTTTAGAATCCTTCAAACATATACAACACAATTACTTTTGGAGAATTATAGGAATATGAAAACATTTTTTTTTTTGAATTTTTGTACTTTTTACCTTTAGAGAATTCTAAGACATTAAAAGATAATTTTATTTTTAATCAATGTAAGAATAATAATGTGCAGAAAAAGATGACAGATTTTTCTTATGCAGGCAAATTATTGTGCTTCAGACTGGAAGCGCTTTTGAATTTATGTTGTTTTTCCTCTAACAATAATCAGGAAGAAGGCAGTCCAGTGAATTAAAATACCATCCCATTATACTTTCAAACAATTCCTTTTTGTTTGATGAAGTCTAACAATTCCCCCGATTTCCATAATAAAGTTTTTCTGGGTGGATGAGATCTTTCCTACATTCTTCTTCTTCTGGTAGACCTAGTAAATTGTAATGCATTTTGCTGTCATGTATGAATTTAAAAAAAAATAATAATTTAAAAAAGAGCTATTGCTCCAGTTGTGTGTGGCCCAAAATGAAATTTCAACAATTCTTTTGTGTGTTTTTAATTTTTATGACAAATCTCCTCTTTATCAATAGAGACCCACTAATTTTGGCCCTGAAAAAAACAAACAAATGAAAAACCCCAAAAACAAAAACAAAAAACTGCAGATATAACTGTCTTCAGAGGAGATGAATGCCTCTTCATTCCCAAGATATACACCTCTGCAAGCTGATTTCACTAGGGCTTTTCTTCTCTTCTTTTTAGTCCTCTAAATTTCCCTCCTTTCCCTTCTTCTTATTGTCCCCTCTGTTTAGAATGTACAGTTGTATAAATGACATTGACTAAACAAATGTACATCATTGAATACTATGGATTCTTAAAGTCACTGCAAATAGTTAAAATCAAATATTAAATTTACAAATATTAAATGTGACCCTGCCAAGAGTGTACTTTCTCTTAATGCAGCAGTTCTTTTCTGTGGTTTTAATGTTTTTATTTACATGTGTTCTAAGGAAAGATCTTCCATGGAATAAAGACTAAGGAAAACACGTGGGATCATAAGACCCTAGAAAAATGAGACAAACCTCTGTCTATGAGGAAGGTCATGGAGGCTTCAAGCAACATTTGCTGAGACACTTCTGAGTGGTTCAAGTATACACTCAGCATGGTCTTAGGGATAATAGAAGACACTGAAGTAGAACATAAGTCATTAGTATTCTAAACTGAGTTATGACAAGAGATGCATCCAAACAGAACTGGGAAAAATGAATTTGATCAAAATTTCTGCAAGTGGAGGCTAGTGTGAAAAGAGTAGACCCCAATCTTGAATAGAACAGGGCAGTGCCTGGAATACTCTTAAACGTCATGTGGCGTAAGGGTGGGTATAAGTTAAGGTGCAGTCCAAGGTGCTATTATAAATAATTCCCTCTCCACAATATAGCTTAGATATAGCAAAAATAATATTTTGGGATATATGTCTTTTATTCTTTTGTGGCAGTCCAATGATAGTCAGCCCATGACTAGTATACTCATGTAGCCATTCATGGACTCAGGTTCATTCAGTCTCATTGGCATGTCCTTCTCAACATGCAGCTCGCATGTCATGGTTGACACTAGTCACTAAATACTGTGGATGAACCCAAGCTTCTGGTTCTCATCTTCATTGGGCCTAAGTAACATTATTACCATCTGCTAAAATGTCATCTCGATACACAGGAGGAGAAAGCACCGTGGTTAACCTATACTGTAGTCTCTTCTTCAGTTGTGAAAATGAGATGCAAAAGCACTCTATTGTATTGAGACAAAAATGAGAGAAAAGCAAGGTTAATATGGGACACAAAATAATATTCTTCCCCAAAGGGCTTCTTTCCTCCCATTCTTTTACAAATCTCATTACTTAATAGGATGTATTTCCATTGAGCACTAATTTCTCTGATTTCTTTCTTCAAAATATACCATTGGCCCTTCACTAGAAAATTTATACACTTTTATATTCTGGCTAGACTTGATATCTACTTAATATAGAATTTTGGTATTTTGTAGATAGCACTACTTTAGTGTTGGACTTGAACCCAGAGACATTAGTTAGTAGAATCTATTGAATTATGATCTGAAAAAGCAGGCTGCTGACAACAACTCTGAACAAAGAGAATGTACTTAAATATCTGTAGTTTGGAGAGCACTGATCAGAGTGTCAAGGGCAAAGGACCTTAGCTAAGAAAGTGGCATAACTTAGCAGTATATAAAACCTTGGAATATCAAAGTTGGAAAGGTACTTAGAGATTATAATTTCACCCTTTTATTTTGAAAATTAGAAAATCCCTTGACATGTCTTTAGATCATATTCTCAGTATTTGTTATGTTTGCTTCGATAATATCTCCTGACTTTCCCCTTGTACCTTGTTATAGCTTACAATAACAAGTATCTTTCTTATGCATGATCATCTCTGCTTCAATTGGACTTGGAGACACAGTGGGTTGGGTTTACATCTTTGCCATGTATTTCCTTTTTATTCAGGTATCCAAGGCATGCTCTTCTCCTGGAAGATCAGGGGAGATAGGAGGGCAGCCAATTGAAAACTTCTGCTTACATCTATCCACTGGGGTTCTGTTAGGCAAAGGAAGCCACACAGGATCAGGAGATGGGAGACAATATTTTCTGAAAACAATCCAGTCTATCACATTTGCTATCAGGCCAAGATTTCTGTATTGTTTAGTGATATGGATGGAAACTTTTCGGGCTCATAATTTAGTGGAAGATCAGTGCTCCAGAGCAGGTGGGAAGTTCTAACCCAGGAACCCAGCTTCCTTCCATCTTCTTGCTCTGTCATTCCCTAGGGTGTTGACCTAGTCACATGGTTGAAGTTTCTTACCAGCACAATATTCCTTTCCAACCAGTGGGAAGATGGAAAGAGAGAAAATGTCTGCGTAAGCAATTTCCTTTTGAAATTGTTATCTGAAAATGGAGCATGTCATTTGTACATGCATCCCACTGGCTACGGTTTCATCCAAGGGGACATCTTTCAATCAGGGACACTGAGAAACTAAGTCTCTCATTTCAGTGCTCCATGTACAGCTAAAACCTTGAGCATAAATGGAGAATGGATACTGGTGACAATGAGCAGCTTCTGCTCTCAGGACACTTGGGACAGGTGATACCTATGATAGGGGCAAGAGTGTCGGTCAGAAAGGTGAAGATGCCCTAGCCCTGGAGGAAGCAGCTAGATAGCACTTGAGCAAGGAGACATGAAAGCAGTTTGTTTTTAACTTAATTCTTAAAAAACTTTAATCTTTTTAATCTTTTTTAATCTTTCCAATTCTCAGTATATATACTTTCATGAATACCTAGGTAAAAGGATTGTTTATTTGCTTTTGCATCAAGAAACAGCCATGTGTTTAAAATCTCCCCAATGGGGACTGTATTCTCTAAGTAACCAAGTCCATGTACAGACTAAATGTAAGAACCTAATCAAATAAAAGGTTTGGTTAAAGTTACATAATAAGGCACTGCATGTTTGTAAGCATACATCATAATTTTATCCACATAATGTGTGCTCTATCATCTGAGTTGTGACCTGAGTTATTGGAATTACTGTGTTTCCTTCTCTCCTCAGAGCTCAGAAACTCCATTTTAGAACTATTACTGAAGATCGAATTGATGTCAACCAGGAAACTGTAATTTCCTGTCACTTGGCATTGAATTACTACATTGAGTTTTCAGGCAATAAACAAATTTAGCTGAAAGATGTGAGCTTTTTTCCTACTTATCATTAGTACCTAAGAATATGAATGTTTTACACTGTTCCATCTCCATTATACATACAATTATTGGCTCAGAATGATATTCAGCCTTCCTTGCATCCTTTTATCTTGAACTAATCAAGTTCAAACTTCCTGCAGAAAACCAGTGTATGTTCTTTTAAATGTGGGCTGCAGAGCCAATTTATCTGATAAAGGCAAAGCACCTACCATTTCCAGGCTACATAAATGAAGCAGAGCAGCTCTGTTGCAAGGAACATAATGTTTTCCCCTGCTGTTTTTATTTCTCTTGTGTATCACAAGTGGGAGAGATGGAATTTTACAAGAACTTAGTTTGTGAAGCACAAGGCAATGCAGGTTTTAAAATATCTTCTTTGAATACCTGGTGTAGAAAAAAAAAGCCTTGTTTTGTTTTGCATAACTGGGTTGCAGTTTTCTGAAAGCTAATCCATGAAATTGTGTATTGCATTAAGTGTTGGCTTTCTGGTTTGCTGGGAGCCATCAGCCAAGTAGGTATGACAAATTCCTTGCCAGCTTACTCCCATGCTGTCTAGTGGAAGGACTTCTGAAAGGTGACCTTGCTCAAGGACCAGGGCAGGATCCGTGTTTAGGGTGTTCCCCCTTTAGAATAGGGCAGTTTAGCATAATAGGAGATTAGGGTGTTCCCCCTTTAGAATAGGGTGTATCCTGCTGCTGAGTTCCTCTTGAGTGCTTAGGGTCAGACAGTATATTTTGGGAGACAGAAGCCCATGCGGAGAGGATTTGGGCAGAGAGTGGATTTTGGGAGAAGTGATTTGGGCAGAGAACGTGGATTCCCCCAGAACGTGTTTGTAGACGGCCGGTGTGAGTTCGGGAATAAAGAATTGCTGTTTGAATCTACAAGCTGTGTGGAGACTCGTGATTTGTGCCCAGCCAGAGACTGCGGCACTGGTTGCTAGGTTTTCTTTGATGCCACAAACAGGGATAAATTTGTGTGAGCAGGGGCGTTTATGGGGCAACCAATAGCACCAAGGCTCTGTTTAATCGTGTGCAGCTGAATCAGGTGGAGCATAAAGATTTCCTGGGGTTGACTTGATGGATTCCAACTCTTTGGATGTAGGGAAGAGCAAGGAACTTAGCTGAGGGGCCTGAGGTTGATGGAGAGGCTGTGCTTCTCATTTCCACCTGGTCCTATTACCTTTGATGATATGCAAACACAGGCCACAATTTATGAAACTACATTTTTGATGAGGAATATTTAGAATATTTATAATGTTTTACTGCCTTCAAGGAGACTATGCTATTGCTGCTGCTGCTTCTGATGATGATGATGACGATGACTATGATGATGATGATGATGATTTGTGTGTGTGTACATAAATTTCTTCCTAGGAATTCAACTGATAGATAACAGGGTATGCCAAAATTCAACATTTTTGAATTTTGCCCAATAATTTACTAAACTGCTTTCACCAATTATATAGCCACCAGAAGGTTATGATGGTTTTATATGATTCCACATTTTCAATGTTTGCTGTTGGTATCATGTAATAAGACTGTTAGTGTCTTTTAAAAAAGTGTTATAATTCCTGACCACATGTGGTGACATACACCTGTAATCCCAAGGACTTGGGAGGCTAAGAAAGGAGGATCCCAAGGTCAAAGTCATCTTTAGCAACTCAGTGAGATCTTGTCTCTGTTTGGAAAGAAAGAGAAGGAAGGAAGGAAGGAAGAGAGGGAGGAAGGGAGGGAGGGAAGGAAGGAAGGAAGGAAGAAAGGAAGGAAGGAAGGAAGCTGGGGATATGCCTCAGTGGTTAAGCAACCTAGATTCAATCCACAGTACTGCTCACCCCCACCAAAAAAGTTTGTATTTCCTAATTAATGCTTTTCATGTGTTTGTCACCCATGTTTCTTGTGCCAATTGTCTTGTCATTTATTTTGGTTCTTTGTTTTTGTAAAATGTTTGTTTTCAGTGTGGGCATTTTGTCCTTTCTTTTTATACACTGGCTCTTAATTGCATTGATGACTGGAGTTAATTTTATCTTTTTTATTAGGAGTTGGTATTCTGCATATCTTCTCTAGAGAAATCTTTCTTTTTCTGTTAGTCTTAACTGCAAAAGCAGTTGTCCCAGAAACACTTTTCAAAATGGTCAATTCTTTCCTTACTGAACAGCATATGGGTAGTCTCTGTATCAGTATTTTTATTTTTATTTTCTGAGTAATATATTTTGTCTTTCTCTTTGGCTCATTCTCTGTTCTCATAAATATTACTGTTTTTTATAAATCGTGATATTTATGAATGCATGTTTTTCATAAATGTCTCAGTTTTTCCTTTGTTCCTAATATAAGTTTCATGATCAGCTTTTAAAATATCATATGTTGAGATTTTGTTTGGAGTCTAATTGAACTTACATAACTATAAGGAAATTGATACCTTTATAACATGGAATGAACATGTTTTACCTCTCCATTTATTGAGGTAGTTTTAATGCCTTCCAAATGAAAACAGAAAAGACTTCTCTCTGTGAATATCTTATAACATTTTCTGGCTTCATCACTAAGGACATTATATTCAGTGTTTCTCTTACTTGTGCAATTTTTTAAAACTACGTATTCTTTGTATTTGTTGTTGATTAAGGGATATGTTTTGCTAGTGTCAAATAAGATAGCATCACTTATTATTTCTAAAAAATTTCTTTACAGATTTTCTTGAACATCTTATTAGTCAACAATATTATATATAAGCAATATTTCCTTCTTATCCTTTTATTTCTTAATGACATTTTTTGGATCTTACTCTGGTGGTAGTGATCTGTAATATAATGGTTGGCTGAAATGGCATTAATAGGGACAGGGTGTGGTTCAGGGGTAGTTTGAGTAGCACATGCAAAGTTTGGGTTAGAAATACAAGAAAAAAGAAAATCAAAAAATAAAGATAATAGTAGTTGCCTTTAATTTATTCCTGACTTATAGGATTTATCATTTTATACATCTACTGTATTTGCCTATATACCTAAGTAATATTCAGTAATAGTTTGTGTCTTTATTCTTCATACTGTATTCTTTTTATATGACTGCTCCAGATTAAATATTGAAAAAAGAGAACAAGTACATAATTGAAATAGAAGAAACAAATATTTCCACTTACATGAAATTTCAGGACAAAGGAAAATACATCTATGTGGCTGAAACTCAATGGTGTTTACCTTTGGGGATATGATGCAAAGGGGAAATGAATGAACTTGGATTTGAGAAGTGGTCTATATCTTGACGTGGATGGGGATTAATGTATTCTGTGAGTATATTATAGAATGTACACTAAAGATTTTTGCAATTTTGGCCAGATGTATAGCTCTGTGGTAGAGCACTTGGCTAGCAGGCATGAAGGTCCTGGAAAATTCTCTCTCTCTCTCTCTCTCTCTCTCACACACACACGCACACACACATGCACACACACAATGAATTTTTTACTCTATACATGTGGCATTTTAGTTTAAAAAAGTATCAAACAATACGCTCAAAAGAAACCTTTGACCTTTCTAAATAAATTTTTGGTAGAATGAGACAATTAATTTTGGTACAGCCTTTCAGTTTCAAAGGAAATTGATATGAGCACGTGTATGCACTACCATTTAGGGAACGACTAATGGATTCCAGTTAAGTGGTATGATCAAATGTGTGTTTGTAGAGCTAATTTTGCAAATAGTACATAAGACAGTTCAGACCCTTATGCTTTTCTCAATTTATGTGACTTTATGATCTTCTCTTTATAGATTGCTGACTCCAAATCTAAATCTCAATTCCAAACTTCTCTTCTGTAGCTTTAAACTTCTTTGTAGAATTAATTACCTATCTATCCTTGGATGCAAATTGGGTATTTATATATTGTGTTTTGTTTACTTTTAGATTATATGAGTTTTATGCTCATTGTAGATTATGAAAAAGTTCCAATTCAGAATTTTCCATTTATTTCAATGTATTTATAAACACATCTTTATCAAAAATTTGCTCCTCTTCACCCAAATTAGGAGAGGAGATTAGTGTATTTCACCATCATGCTGCTGCTATTTGAAAAGGACTTTCTTTCATTAAAATTCTATCACTCTTACTAGGGTCTTTTGGGGAGATGGAGAAGAGAGGTATAGAGAATGTACTGTTATGAGATGGCTAATTCTAGGCTTGGGGGATTCACATAGTTAATGGTCTGAAATTTTTGGAGATTGTATGGAAACCCCCTGATCTTACCTTCCCTGAACTGAGTGGCCTCTGTTTGAGCTATCTTTGATTTCTCCTCTGCTTCTCCTTGCAGTAATACCTATAGCTTCATTCATCAGGAGACTCCTTAGCTTTGTAAATTACTCTTTGAGCAAGATCTCTTTTACTATATGTATTTAATCATATATTCTTACTTCGGGTTCCATATCTTGTCTATGAGATATGCATATCTTTGATCTGTGATCAGAGAAGACCACAATTTATTTTTCAGATGTGATACTCTATAATGTGGCCAAGGGCTGTCTCACCTTGCCCAGGAACTAGGGCTCTCTGTCCTCTTGACTGCAAGGAGTATTCATCAATCTCTCTAGTGGTCCCCTGACAGAGTCTGAGTTGGGAAGTAGCATAGATGGCAATCACTCACAAAAGTAATCTTCAAAAGTCATTTCAAAATCCCACTTTTAAAAAAATCATTTTTATCCTTAATCTGAATTAGGGACTTGTAGATGAATCTGAGCAATATAAAAAGCTTCTTTTAAGCTATAGAAACATAAAATTATAGTTCTACATAAAAGTAATGAAACTTTACTACCAGACCCAACCACTGCATTTTATTGGATAAGAGTGACAGAGAATAAACATGGCATGTTAACTATTTCCTTCATATGATAAAACACCTTTTAAAGTCTTTATATATAAATTTACTTTTTTTTCTAGCTGATTTATAGTTTTCTCATCTTTTCCTGTAAAAGCAAAAATAAGTCAGTTGATTCTTAATTTAAAATGAGCAAAAATCATATGCAAATTAATGTTCATAATTCATTTGTTAGTTCCATAGGAAATTGCCTTTCACCATCATTGTTAAGTCTTTGGTATTCTAAGGCTGTGATGTTGAACAAAGTTGAAAAGACTAATTGGTGGTCCTTAGTTTCAGTTATATAGGACTACCCAGTATACTATATGGTCTGTAAGGACAAGAGCTAGGATTTTCAACTTAATTATTTTGAACCTGCACTATGTTAATCCCATGTTAGCCATTAAGTGGTACATGTGTCAGGTCTTTTTGCACTGTAGGGATAGTGTTGCAATGGATAATCTTGAACAAATTAGAGCATTAATGATGTGTTTTGGAAATATTGTTCATACTCTTACAAAGAAATGTGTATAAAAGGTGTGGCTGATGGATAGTCATTCCTTAGTACTTACCACTCTAAAGAAAGTGGGAGATATTTAGAAAGTTAGGAGATAAATGCATTTTCTGACTTTTGACAGATCTTGCTATTAAAAAGTGTGACATTGTGTTCAGGTAAAATTGTATACCATAATCAAATGACTGATCCATTCCTGAAAAGAGAATACTGCCCACTAATAACAAGTTTCATTATTCAAAACTTACGTATTTTTTGTTGTTGATTATTGGAAAGACCATTTATGGGAATATTAAAGATATCAATGTATCTGAATTTTTTTCTTAACTATTTTTTTATTTTGAAACCTTCTAGAAAGAGAGAAAACTATACAGAATATAAATTTATAGCTCAATGAATTGTTACAAAGCTAACATCTAATGTAATATCTACCTGTTAGAAAAAAGAATATAAGTAGGATTCCAAGCAAATGTCAATCAAAATATCCTTCCCTCCTTCACCAAAGGTAACCAGCATCCTGACTTCTAATACCTTAGGTTAGCTTTTCTAGTGTATGGAACTTTATATAAATTGAATCATGCTGTATATGTCCTTGGTTTGGGCTTTTAATATTTTTGAGATTCATATTTATTGATATGTGTTTATAGCTTGTTAATTTTATTTATTATCTCTTGTATTGATGTGCCAGTCATTTATAATTCTGTTGATAGACTTTTGTGTTGTTTCTAGTTTTGTTTTTAATTTTGTTTTGCTATACTGAAAGAGTGCTTTTGTATGCTTTTCTTGCTATACATATGCATGTATTTTTGAAGAGTACATGCCTAGCATTATTATTGCTGAATCATAAAGTATGTACATTTTGAAACTCGCTAAGTAATAGTAAACATTTTTTCTCTGAAATAGTTGTACCAATTGATACCTTGATGAGCACTATTTTTGTTGGTTACATGTCTTTGCCAATAGTTGGACTTGTCATTCTTTTCATTTACTTATTTAGATGAGGAGTTCACTTCTTTCATAACTCTAAAAGCTAGGAGACTGGTGTTGGTACAGTCCACAGATCAAGCACATTCATCTTGCCCTAGTTTTATATGCATGTGCATGTGTGTGTGTGTGTGTGTGTGTGTGTGTGTGTGTGTATGTTCTGTGTGGTGCCTTGAATCTATGCATGTGGGCACCAATCAAGATGCAATGGTTCTCCATCACTGCAGCTCTCTGTGCTGTCCCTTTTGGACACCCCTCACTCTTCCATAAATCATAGCAACCATTAGCATGTTCCCCATCTAGAGAATTATTTTTAAGTGTGTTTTCAATTATTTTTGTCTTTTTTCAGTCTTTTTCTTACTGATTTTTACATGTACATCATGATTTTTAAAAACAGGTAAAAATGTATAACAAGTCCCTTTTCCCAGGTGGGTTACATTTACATTCTCCTACTGGTGTCCTCTGCCAGTCTTGAGATTAATCATGCTCCTCATTTTTCCTTCATGTTCAGTGCCTCTGGACTGGTGTTGAGGAGATCTTTCCCTACCCTGAACTCTTGAAGGCATTCTCCCAGGGTATTAATTACTAGGTCACATTTAAATCTGCAGTTTTCTTGTAATGGATCCTTGGTGCAAAGTTGAGATGGAGGTCAACCTTTCTTCCATATGGATGTTCAAGTCTGCCACACAAAGAGTGGAAGACTTTACCATGGCTTTGCTGTTCCACTTTTGCCATATCTGTTCAAGTATGATTTGTATTGTGTGTAGTTGTGTGGGTGCTGCATTTCGTTGTTAGATTTGTCTACCAGTGCGTTGGTAATACATAATTTATTGAATTAAAAAAATATCTTAACATCTAGTGGAACAAATACCTTCGACTTGTTACACCATCTTGAATGATCTTGATGTTTTGCATTTCCACACATTACCCTTTAGAAGCAACTTCTCAAGTTATAAAGAGAACACTGGAGATTTCAAATGGCAGTGCTTTGAATCTATAAATATTTTAGGCTTGAGTTATCATTTCCAGAGTATGGAATCTTCTAATTTGTCAATGTAGCAGAGTTCTCTATTTATTCAAGGGTTTATTTTCTTTTGCTCTTTTAATGTTTTATTGTAAAGCTTTTACCATATTCTGTGAGATTTTTCTTCCAGGGTATTGAGTATTTTTAATTGTATCTTTTTAAAGTTTGATTTTCTAAGTGTTGCTGTTTTAAAGAAATAGAAGGGATTTTTACGTATAGACTGCATCCAGGCAACTTTCAGAGTTCACTCATTAATTTTAGTAATTTATCTTTATTTTTAAATATCTTCTATATAGATCATCATAACATATTAAGTTTTATTTATTCCTTTCCACTGCTTTCCTGCCTCCATTCAACTATCTGTCCTCCTCCACCACCCTTATATTCTCACCTCACTGAATGATTGGGACTTTGAGTACAGAATTGAATAGAATTCATTTTAATAGTTATTCAGGTATCGTTCCTGATCAAGAGGAAAATTTAAAATATTTTACAAATATGTATGATTACATTTTTGTGAATATATATTTTTATAATTTTTTATTTGTTGATGGATCTTTATTTTATTTATTTATATGTAGTGCTGAGAATTGAAACCAGGGCCTCACACATATTAGGCGAGTGCTCTACCACTGAGTCACAACCGCAGACTGATGAATGTATTTTTTAAGATAAAGAAAGATTGCTAAAATGTCCTCTTACTCTTCATTGATTAATAAAATTTTTTTGGTCATGAGTCAATGTTTAATTTATTGAATTATATTTCTGCACCATTAGAGATGAGTAAATCATTTTTCTTATTTCATTAATGTGTGAACTATGCTGATTTATTTTGAAATCTTAAATCAGTATTTTATTCCTGGGATAATATCAACTTGGAATTGATGCATTATTCATTTTCTAAAGTGCTAGATTCAGTTTGCTAATGTTTGTCTAGGATTTTTGCATTTATGTCCATCGGTGAGATTAGTTTGTGATTTTCTTGTCATACTTCTAAATCTTAGCAAGAATTTTTGTTTTACAAAAAGCTTTTATTTTATCTCATCCAAGGGGCTTTACTCATGAGTTTGCTATTTTTAGGTAATGATATCATCATTTGTACATTCATGCACACATATTCAATCAACCAATTTTGTCAACTCTACCTTTTAAATAATATGTCACTGGGTTTAGTGATTCTTTCCAGTCCTGTCAGCTCCTGTGCTGGTTCAGGATGATATTGTCTGTTTCTTGGATTGTTCTAACGATGCCTCTGAGGTTTTTCTGCCACAAGGTAGGATCCTTCCTAATTTCCATGTAGCAGTTAGGTTGAACTTTTATAGTCACAAACCCTGTTATGCTGCTTAAAAGTTCCAGTGACTACTCATTGGATTTCCTTCCACTTCTCACAGTGGCCACATTCTCCCTTAGGTGCAATCCCTTGTTCATGTTTTTTCCTGTTCCAGTAACAATCACAGTAGTGTACAAGCTAAAATATCTAATGGCACAACAGAGGAATTAAGGAGGGAGCAAGGGTCAGCAAAAGGATCCCAGACAGGAAACAGCACATGCAGAGGGAGTTTAGAAGCTGATTTTTAAACTAACTGTTTGTCTAACAGTTTGGCTGGCATATGTTGTGGGACCTGGTTGTTGACACTTAAAAGGAGCAGGATGTGATCATCTCTTGTGCTTATGGGCCAGGCACTTAGTGCAACTCATCTGAAAAAAGTGGCAAGAGTGGTGAAGAATTTTCGAAGGTCCTAGCAGTGTATATTACTTGGATATAGTGATACCTGAAGAACTATCATATAAAAGTGAAATTGGACATATTATGTGTACATTGGTGACTCCAGAAATTACACATGATGACAAGAGGGCGGAAGTATAGGAAAGCAGATTTTAATGTCTGAATTAGGAAGAACTATGTAAAGACCAGAACTTCCTCAGTAGGAAAAGGGCTGCCTTTTGAAGCAGTGATTTTCTTCTTTTTCTATGTATTCAAGCACTGGTTGGCCAGTTATGTATAGTGAATTTATACAGTGGGGCAGTGGTCAAGGTAGAGTCTATGGCTGGAGCACAGGAATCTGTAGTTGATTGGGAAGCCTCCTGGGTGAGTCCATTATGTGGACAGCTTGGGAATCCCTACATCACAGGAAGGTTTCACCTAATACATGATTTTCCCTAATCACAAGTATCTACAAGAAATGAAGAAAAAAAATATATAGTTGTCTAAGCACTATCCTGTAACTTTCAAAAGAGCAGGGCTGGGGCCCAGGAATCTATATATTTAAGGTTACTGTTCTTAGGTGCTTTTGTTTTCTAGCTGGGTTTGGAATCGCTGAACTTTATAAACATTTTAAGGTTAAGCCTCATTTATGTGTATATGTAACCCAGCAAAATACTTGACAAACTTATTGTATGTGGACAAAATATTTTAACATGAGTCAGAGAAGAATACAACTGGGACAAGGAGTGGGTTTTGGAATCAAGATGATCAGAATTCTAATTTTAGTTCTGTTACTAATTACTTAGTAGACTTGCAAAACTTACGGCAATTTCCCAATCTTTAAAGCAGTGATAATAAAATTTTGCAGATTCATTTTGAAGTTGAAATAAAATTTCTTATGCAAAGTATCAAAATATCTAGTATCATTTTTGGTTATGTTGGGATCTCTACTAAAACTCTTGGTTCCATGATTGCTGAGATTTGTGAGTGGGACAGCAGTGGTACATGTACACATTTGGGTACACATTTAAAATACCAATTATTTGTTATTTTTAATGCATTAGGGTAAAGAATAATGAATTTCAACTGCTATTATTTTTAATTTAACTATTATTTATGTTTAAAATTTTTTCTAACTTGAAAATTTCAGTAATAATTTCATCAATTGTAAATGGTATGAGAGATTTAATTGTACCTCTTTTTTATCACAGGTTTACAGGAACTCTGTAATTTTTTTTTTTTTTTTACTAAAATGGGAAACTGTGAAGAAAGAAAAAGATAGCAGTTGGAGTTAAAATTCCTGGATGAATATTTCATTTGTGAGAAGTCAGCATTTAAAAACGATATGTTGATTTGGAAGGTCCTGGGAGTAAATAGCAAACTTTATATTTTTCATTCAATCAATGGATTTTTTAATCATTCCTTGGAGATGGTAAAGTTCAGAGATGGTGTGTGATGGGAAATGTGGTGTGCCAGAGTTTTCCTGGTGATCGCATCTTGGATTAGTTTGCTGCTGTTTTGAAGAGATTCCATTTTGAAGGGCAAGAACCCAATGTGATGGATTTATCTTCAGAAATGAGCAGACATGGGAAGAATCCAGTGAGTCACAAGCTAGAAGACCAGAAAAAGGTAATACAAATACATTTTCATTTGCTTGCTCCTTTTTGTTTATGCTTAAAGAGAATTTTATAAATTGAAAGTGAATGTGCTTTATAAGATAAAATAGCATACTATTTCATGGAAATTACTCCTGTTGCATAGCCAAGTGTTGCTGTGGGTCTGGATTTCATTACCAGTGGGTGATTTTGTTTCTAGAGTCTTTTGAACATGTTCCTCCCATGGATTGGCAAGGATTACACTGTGTTCCCTCACCCCTGACTCATGCTTGTGACCTGCTGACCTGACAGATACTATCAGTTCTCTAAGATCTTGAGTGAGGCATGAGTCTTTATCCTTGGATTTTTTGAGCAAGTTCCAGCTCTCCTAAAAACAAACAAACAAACAATAACATCTGCTGTACTGCTAGTAGAAGGTATAGGTGGCCTCTGAAATTCTCCACTTTGTTGTCCTTGGGGTGTATCAACTTAGGCTCTTCTCACTTTTATAGCTGACCTGGAAAGTGAGGGTACTGTGACCTTTGGTTTCATTTTTCATGTGCAATATCAAAGAACTAATGGAAAATATCAAGAAAGGAGTATGCTAATATTTTGGAAAAGACAAGTTGCAAGAGCTTCAGAGTAAGAAACAGGGAATTGAACACTGATAGTAGCACTTACAACCTCATTTTCCTCCCTTTATAGAAACTCTCACTTGCTAAGTCATTGCCTTGTTGAGAACCATCTAGAGAGCACTTGTTAAAAGGGCCAGAGATGATGACCCAGTAAGAAAGCCCCACTCATAGTGAAATATGTGATCTTGTGGGATGTGCTCATTGACTGTTAGTACAGTAACTGACATCAAGGAATAAGGAGATAGCAAAAGGAAATTTTAAGTAGATGTGGATGAAGGAGGAATGATTAATATTTACTTTTACATCTATATTAGACATTTTATTTACTAGTCATTTTGCATGTCCCAGAAGACAACTTGCTTTTTGATAATTTTGGAGGTAAGAAGTTTAAAAGAGGCTATGCTGAGTTAATAGCTTATTATTATTATTATTATTATTATTATTACTATTTTGATCAATCGTATGGGGATGGAGCTACAGCGATCCCTTTGCAATTAATAGAGACAGAAATGGATGGCTTATTTATGCCCAGTCTGGTTCTTTATTGGGCTTACCTGAAGTAAAAATAAATCTTAGAAAATACTAAGTACTTTAAAATTCAGGGTGCCTGGAGTCAGTTTATACTTAAATGTGGATATAAATTTCTGAACAAATAAATGGGTTCTGGGAATGTTGTTGGTGCTTTAAATGATCAGGTTTTTTTTTTTCTTCTTGATTATAGTAGGATGCTAACTCAAAAGAGGTGGCCAGGTAAATTTTAATCTAAAAACATGTTCTGAAGTTTCTTAACTCTAGAGAGCCATTTAATCATTTTCTGTATTTACATTTCAAAAATATCTTCACTCTGATGGTAATTTGCCTTCTATCTTGGGTGGATTAACAGGGAGGTGGGAGAACAGGGAAGCAATTAATATTTAAAAAAGGTACAATTTTAGTTATTGACCGATTTTCTGAGAGGAAAGAGAAGTACCTCTGCAGGTGGTACTGTCTTTTCATTTCCTAAATAAAACTTATTTTCTGCCAGTTGAAGGGAGATGCAAGACAAAGAATGAAATGAATTCTTAACGTTGTTCTCTGAATTTCTTTGTGGAACTTTAAAGATGGTCTGTGTAATGCTTAGTTTCCCAGGCCAATTCACATAGGACTGTTCAGCTCATAAATAATGTATTCATAGTAACAGAGTTTAGAAAAAAGCTTGGAGACCCATAATTCTTTGGGAGAATGAGAAAAGAGGATTCCTTTCCCACGGTGGCTTCGCCTTCTAGCTGGTAGAAGATGGGGGAGGAATGAACATTTCCAATGAGCAGAATCAAGAGTGAAATGAGTTTCTGTTTGGTTTTTGTTTTGTTTTCTTAGTAGTGGAAACTGAACTCAGCCCAGGGGTGCTCTTTCGCTGAGCAATGTCCCCAGTCCTTTTTATTTTGGGGGAGTGCCTTACTAAGTTGGCCAGGCTGGCCTTGAACTTGCCACCCTCTTGCCTCAGCCTCCGTAATAGCTGGGATGATAGGAAATGGGTTTCTAATGATGTCTTGAGCTACCCCATTGTTGTGGTCATTACCAGAGGAGGGCTTTGGTATGTGAGATCTGCAAATTAGCCAGAGACCCAGATGTGTATGGGAGCAAGGGAGAGATTTAAAATTATATTTGTTAAATGGCAGTAGGTATGTCTAGTCTCGGTGAATCTTTTGTGAGTTTGTATTAAAGGAAAAAATGAAATGTAGCATCATAAATGTTTATAGACTTAAACTCTGCCTATAGTCCTGCCACCACAATATTTCTAGTAGAGATTATAAAATCATTGCTGCAATTACTTCAGGTGTTCACAGTCCTCCATGATGCATTAATAAACGCACAGTGTTCCACAGTGGTAAAATAAAAATGCATTTATCCTAACTCATGTCTTTATACAGAGAGGTGAAGGTGTTATGAATATGTCGTATTTTCCTAGTGTTTGTCATATGTTAGATGTTCCAAGCAAGATGTGCTGAACTGGATTGGATATAGCTGCTCTTCCAAACACTGCACAACTGACTTCTTGTTCAGTTTACATACAGCCCACTGGTTTTTGTTTCTAATGACAGAATATGTGAAGTTGTGCTTATTATGGTCACTTTTAAGTAGAAACTCCTAGGATACCAAGTGTGTAAGTCTGTGAGTATGTGTTCTGTTGGGTGAGTAGGGAGATGTAAGAGAATTGGCAGTTGATGGTGCATTACTACATGCCAGGAACACGTTTGGTTCCTTCCAGTTTATTAATAAAATACCTTGCTACAAAGATCAAACCTGCTTTAACTTCCTGAAGAGTTTTAGTCCTGTTTATATATTGGTTCCTCAAGAATATATATATCATAATTCAAAACTGAAGTACTTATGAGTTTGTGACTTTTTAGGTTTCTTTTATGTAGCGTTTCATCAGTTTATTGAATCTGAACAGGGGAGAACATACTTGAAAGTTCACATCCAGAAATTATATCTAAAGTACTCTTCACTGTGAATAAACCAGAGAAGTGGGTCTTGTAGGAGTTAAAGAGAATTCTTCTAGGAATCTCACATCATTTTGGATTAGTGTAGGGCTAGGTAGAATTCACTTGCCTTTTTGATTCTTGTTATTTTCATTAGCAGAACTTTTGGTTCACAATGGCCTGTAATCCTGCTCCTGGCTTTGGCTTCTGGAATGCCCCAGATGGGAAAATTATCAGGGCATCTAAAACTTCCTGAATGCCTGAAATGAGGTGTTTATTTTGAAAACTTTACCTTTTTGACTTTGTTAGCATGATGATGCCGGGAATGTGGATATATTGCTTTCCATTAATTTTTTGTGGCTTTATGGGATGATTTCTGCAAAACCCTGGAATGGTGAAAACCCATTAGATACAAATGTCACTGCTCTATCATTAGTAGTGACCTTGAACTAAAAAGGACAGTTTAGTAGGTTTTACTGTCAATCTAATTGCCACAGTTTACAATTCAAACAACCCTGGGACCCTTTTTTATTGCTCCATGAATTTTTTATGTATTAAATGAAAGCATTTGTCATAGTCAAGAGTTTACTAGTAATATAAAAAGGTAGCAGAGTGCACATTTCAAAATCATGGCTATAAATACTTGGTGACCTGTTGGAATCATTTTCTCTCTGTTCTTTAAACCAGAAAGGGGTAGAGGAATATTAATGTATGTATATATAGATATTAATCTACATGGAAATGTTTAAGATTAATACCACCTTGGTTTTTACTTCCTAAAATCATGTCTTTTACATAATCACTTAGCATTATTTTCACTCTGCTATTGCAAAAAGCTGAAGATAAATTCCAGTGCATCATGTCTTTCTTTTTGAAAGAAGGCAATTACTTCAGTGTGCAGTGAATGAGAGTGTTTGAGATACTGATAATCATATATAATGAGGAATTGTATCAATTTCTAAAAGGGAAAAATGCTGATTTGGAAAAAGTCTTTTTTCAAAGGGATACCCCTGCAATGATTAGGAATTAAAATAAAATCTAAGCTGTTATAGAATGTATTATCAGCAAGTGACAGATCTTCATCAATGTTGATTCACATAGATCCATTTTTTTTATTCTTCTCTTAGTCAACATCAAACAAGAAGTAAGGTCAGGACACTTATACCTTTATATGACTGTGTTCGATGGCTCTAATAATTTTACTGAGAAACTCATTTATGATTGCCAGCGCTTTAGAGAAAAAATACTTAATCAACTTAAGACTAGAATAATTCTTATTCTACTATTTATATTTTTATTGTGCCAATTTTTAAAAATTTAGTTTTAAGTTTTAGTCAGTTTTTTTTTTTCTGTTGTGACTAAAAGACCCTACCAGATCAACTGTAGAGGAAGAAAAATTTATTTAAGGGCTCACAATTTCAGAGGTCTTAGTCCATAGAAGGCTGGCTCCATTCCTTAGGGCTCCAGGTGAAGCAGATCATGGTGGAAGAATGTGGCAGAGGGAAGCAGCTCACATGATATTCAGGAGGCAGAGAGGGAGACTCCACCCTCCAGATACAAATATATACCCCAAAGCCATACCTCACTTCCCATCTCCTCCAGCTGCATTCTGTCACTTTAGTCACCACTCAGTTAATCCCTGTCAGGGGACTAATTCACTGATTGGGTTAAGACTCTCATAAATCAATAATTTCTCCTCTGAATCTTCTTGCATTGTTTCACATGTGAGCTTTTGGGGGATACCTCACAACCAAACCGTAACAATTTGTTCTTGCATATACTTGCAGTGATGGTAAAATAACATCATATTTGAGTCAAGATATGTATTGAGATTATTCTTACAGGTATTTTGAACTACTTGAAACTCTTTATGTTGGAAACTAATGATTAGAGATGCTTCTTAAGAGAAATTGTGAAGATGTGTCACTGGAGAAGAGAGGGTTTAGTGAAGAAAAATTCATCCCTCCCATTCTTTGATGTTCTTGAAGGATGTATTCATTAAATGGTACTTTATTTTTGTAAATGTAACTGACTGCTTTTACATTAGTGTGTGTGAAATAGGTTAAAGGGTTCAAGGGGGAGAAAACATTTTCTGGAATCAAACCACATTATTTGTTAGTCATCTAATCCCCAACATGGCTGCAAATATGAATAGGTTGAAATAGAAGCTTCAACAAAATTGATAATCCAATCACTAATGATCCAAGTTTTTGATTTTTAAAAATACATTCTACCATGTTAATATATACATCTGGAATCAAACTCTGTCAGCAACTCTACCTGACGTTTTCTAAGACTGAATTAGATGAAGTGAGCTCTTTTGTGACCAGAGGGATGCTACAAACTCTTCTCTCCATTCAGAACTTGGATGAAACTTCCTCCATCATACCATAAAGACAGTCCTCAGATAGACAAATATTTATATGGACATTTGCCTTTTTGCTCCTGGCTGCACGTATTTTTTTTATGTCAGCACACTTGGGAAAACAAAGGATTAGATGTGGATAAAAGCAAATGACATAGAAGAATGTTTCATGGTTCTGTCCATTTGTTTGAAAATATTCCTTGTGTTTTTTTTCCTGATTCTTGGATTTAAGATGTCAACAGATATAATGATTCCATGTCTCATATAGATAAACTAATAAGACTTGAGATATAAGATACTTGAGACATATCATTTGAACATTTTGAAGGGTACAGTTATGTGTGAGTTGTTATGAGTATTTTTTGACATTAATTATGATCTTGAGGATAATCATAGTAATGATTACTAACACATAAGGTTTTGTAAGTTTTAATTCCTGCTCCTTCTTTAATCCTTTACCCTGTTTTGATACTAACTTGAGAATTCTGGGTATTAATATTTCACAGAAGGAATAAGTAAGTTTTTTTAACATGTTAAAAACTTGTGTATATGCCATCAATTTAGAAAACATGGAATGAAATTGTATACCACTTAACTCAATTTTTCTTGCATATGTCATTAGGTTTTTATGTCCTAGCATATTTACATACTTATACATATATACACACAACTTTTTAAAGCAAACATTATAATATTTTCTGGCCCGTTTTGAATGGCTGTATTAACTTTTCATTGCTGTTACCAAAATACCTGACAAGAATAACTTAGAGGAGGAAAGTTTATTTTTGCTCAGAGTTACAGAGGCTTAGTCCATGACTGAGTCATTTGCTCTGGGCTCAAGGTGAGGCAGAACGTCATGGTATAATGGTGTGGTGAAGGAGCCCTGCTCCCCTCATGTCAGCTGGGAAAGCAGGAGAGAGAGATCAAGTGAACGACAGAGACCCCACAGGACTGATGAACATTTCCAGGGTATGACCCCGGTGATCCATCTCCCCAGCCATGTCCTACCTGACTACAGTTACCACCATTCAAGCTAGGTTATAGCTCTTATAATGTAATCATTTAACTTCTGAATATTCCTGCATTAACATGGGAACTCTGTGAGGACCCCTCATATCTAAAATATAACAACAGCCAATCACATAATTCTTAATTTCTCTTTCACATTGTATTTTTTAAAAACATTTTGTCTTAGTTGTAGTTGGACACAATATCTTTATTTTATTTTTTTAATGTGGTGCTGAGGATTGAACTAGGGCTTTGCACGTGGTAGATGAGCATTCTACCTCTGAGCCACAACTTCCGCCCCATCTTTCATATTTTATTTTTAAAGGGACTGGAAAAAGTTTCATTGATCATAAGTATTGATTTAGTTGAACATTACATAGTCATTTAAAAACAGTAGTTCAACCATGTCCAGTTGACTTCTCTTGATGTTCTAGGTGAATATAACCAGGTGGACCAATTCCAGAAAACTGACTGGGAGGTAGCCAAGTTGAGTAAGAACCCATGAACGCATGCAATTGTATGATGAAATTTTTACTCTGAGCAGTAATTCTTGTCTGAGTTGAGTGCCAGGATCAGGAAAGTAGATGTCTGCCTATTTCCAAGGACCAAATGTTTAAGGCTGATCAGAAAAAATCAGAATATGTATTAGCCCCAGAATGGAGTGGAGAAAAAGAATAAGGATGTAAGCAGAAGAGAGACAGGTTGGGAGTAAACTGACATGCTCAGTGTAGTGTGGAGTTTGAGCTGCCTGCTGGAGAGCAAGGTCATCTGATTTAATAACAATAGTGCAGGGTAGATAGATTTTTGGGGGAGCTTTTTCTTACACAGAGACTAACCAAAGATCTCCAAGATTGATCTTTTTTAGTGAATATGTGGTGGCTGGAATAAGAATGACATGAAACAAATCACATTTAATGATATGTTACTCAAGCAGCAGACATAAGGAGTTCTGTGTTGTGTGCAAATGTTGAAAATGTAAATGAAAAAGAATTAGGAAACCTTTAAAATATTTGACCTTTAGAGTGTATTCTGACTAGAGACATCACTATCACCTGGGAGTTTATAAGAAATACCAAGTCTCAGGCTCATAGTAAATCTGCTTGGTCAGATCCCCAGGTACTTCAAGTGCACAGCAACATTGGAGAAGACCTTAGGCACTCTTTCTGAGAGCTCCTCAGAAGGAATCAGCATGGGCTAACCACCATTGTGTTGTGTTTCATAAAGTGCTGTGTATTTTCTATCCTCTTTCTGCCTCCTTTACTGCTGGGAGCCATCAGCCAAGTAGGTATGACAAATTCCTTGCCAGCTTACTCCCATGCTGTCTAGTGGAAGGACTTCTGAAAGGTGACCTTGCTCAAGGACCAGGGCAGGATCCGTGTTTAGGGTGTTCCCCCTTTAGAATAGGGCAATTTAGCATAATAGGAGAGTAGGGTGTTTCCCCTTTAGAATAGGGTGGTTTAGTAATAGGAGATTAGGGTGTTCCTCTTTTGGAATAGGGCGTATCCTGCTGCTGAGTTCCTCTTGAGTGCTTAGGGTCAGACAGTATATTTTGGGAGACAGAAGCCCATGCGGTGTGGATTTAGGCAGGAGAGGATTTGGGCAGAGAACGGAGTGGATTTGGGCAGAGAACGTGGATTCCCCCAGAGCGTGTTTGTAAACGGCCGGTGTGAGTTCGGGAATAAAGAATTGCTGTTTGAATCTACAAGCTGTGTGGAGACTCGTGATTTGTGCCCAGCAAGAGACTGCGGCATCTGGTGGCTCGTACGCGGAACATCTGAAGACAAGGTAAGTAAAATTGTTCACCCCTGAGGAAGAGCAAAAGAATGGGTGACCATTTCAAAAAACAATTCGTTCTTGTTTTGATTTATTTTGTTTTTATTTCAAGTTGCCTGTTCCTAGAACTTTCTCAGGCAAACTGGGGAAAATGGTTAACTCAAGGTTTGAAGTTGTTCACCTCCGAGGAAGAGAAATTGTTAGAGAAAAAAGGCACCCCAGTAAGACCAAGAACAGCTAGGGCATATGTTGATACAATACAAAAATGCAGCCCATGGCTTTTAAACGAGAAGTTGTTAAATATTTCAATGGGACCATCATGGTATCCTGTAGAAGGATTTTTCTTCAACAAGAAAGAGATGGCTAATTCTGTTTACTACATTTGTCTAAGATCTTGGTTTTTACAGACATCTGATTAATTTACAAAGCTAAAGTGTTAAAATATCAACCACTAAATATGAAATCAAGTACTCTTTACTTATTAAGTTCCATAAGGTAATATATTAATCATTATGTGTGTTTTCATAAATTGGTGAATGGAAAAATGTTTAATATTGCTTTGGTCTATGTCTTTGCTGAAACAAGGTTATTAAGTGTTAAGATTCTATCAGGTGTAATTTACATACAATAAGTATAAGAAGTTTCAGTTGGGTTTCAATTACAGTATTATAGTATTATAAAAAACATGAAAGTCTTTCATCTTCTTAAAGTGGAGTAATTTTCTAAATAAAAAATTTTTATAAGGGTTATTTCAGAATGTGAATTTATAAAAAGGGTTAACGGCTAGAAAAGAGATTAAGATTAAAGATGTGAAAATATATTTTAATATAAAGGTTAAAAAAATGTTTCTAGATGAGATAATCTCTGTGTGGTAAAGTAAAAAGTTGTAAAATGCCATTTTAAAAGATTTTGAGGAAACTAGACTTACTTTAAAAGTTTGAGAAAGGAAAAAGAAAAAAAAAAGGTATTTGTACATGGCAGATTGAAACAAAGCTTCTTAATGGAGTAAAAAAGGCCTTTTGTTGAAGGGCAGCCATGTAAACTAACATTTAAGCGATTTAAACATAATCTAAGCCTCGTTTAAAAGAGTGAAGCTGTAGGTGGTGAAAAAGTACATTTAAAAGTACAGTATAGATAATAATTGTAAGACTTTAAAAGGTTAATTTGAAGGTGGTTAAGATGCCTTCATGACAGAGGAAAAAAAAAAAAAACCCAGGATAATGGGAAGATAATAGGATAAAAGATATTTAGATAAAGAAGATTAAAAATTTTAAGTGGAAAACTTTAAAGACAGAAGTATAGAAAGTTAAAAAGAAAAAAGTTAGAAAATATGTAGGAAGACAAGAATTAGAAAATGGTTAAAAATATCAAGTAAAGGTATTTCAAATTAAAAATACAAAAAGCTAAGACAACTATTAGATACAGACATTCAAGATAGAATTAAAACGTGCTTATTAAAGCAAAAAGAGGGAATTGGAAAGGGGTATATATCCCCCAAAGATAAACTTAAAATAACCCTTTTTAGTCTAAACTTTTTAAATTTGGATTCATCAGGACTTAGTGCTGCGGAAAGACATATGTATCCAAAAAATGTGCATAAGCCTAAAGTTCTTTGGAAAGATATTCTAACAGGACAATGGAAAGGTCCAGACCCAGTGATTGTCTGGATTCGGGGCTCTGTTTGTGTGTTTCCACAGGGAGAACAGCAGCCGATTTGGATTCCAGAAAGACTAACTAAAACGATTTCTACAGATCGAAAAGAAGATGATTTGACTCAAATCCATAACAGCTGATATCCAGAACTCCAGCTTGGCCATTCTTACATCTGCGACTGTGATTAACCAGGATGCTTTTTTCAATATCTATTTTATTATTGCATTTTTCCACATCATAAGGTTCTATTTTTATTTTTTGAGCTCATACAAACCTAGGTTAATGTTTTTCTGATCAGTTTTATTTTTTTGACTATAGAGTTTTTAAACATTGCAATGGAGATTTCACCTAGGTAAAGCTACAAGGCCTTTATTATTATCTTATGTGTTGTACGTTTGTTTGCACATTTGTGTTTTGTGTTACATGTCTGTGTGTGCATATGTTCATATTTCATATATGAGGAGCGCTCATGAGAAAATGGATCCGAATTATTTACTTTTTATTCACGTGATTTAAATGGCTTAATTTAAATTAAGTAAACAGCTGTTAAGGATTGTTTTTAAAGGTGGTTAACAGATCTGCTTGTTTATTAATTTAAATTAGGTAAACAGCTGTTAAGGATTGTTTTTTAAGGAGGATAACAGATCTGTTTGTTTACTTTCACCTTTCCTTTTCATTATATTTAATAATTCTTTTCAGGATAACGTCTTTTTAGCATCATTGCCAGAATTCCTATCTTCATCGCAATGAATATAACTCAACAAGTATGCTCAATCAAGAAGTCAACTTACTTTGGGAGGAAACGGACTTTGGGAGGAGACGGACAGATTGATAGATTCCTCCCCTTTGAACTGCTTACAGAACTTGCCTGGACTATGTAACTACGTTTAGTGCAGCAAATTGTGGTAATGCTGGCATATCTTTGCTGATGGTGTCACCAGTGATCTTTGCTGATGGTGTCACCAATGATGCAATTTTTCCAAAGGAACCGTCAATTGGCTTGGTGTCGTGGCATTTCTGTATCCTCCTCCCTTCTGCTAGTGATGGTCTAAATTTGGGGGCCAATGGCTATATGCTGGACCGGCAGTCAGTGACGGGTATGATCCAATTGCAATGGTATCAACCTAAGACAGGAGGCTGACGCCTAAAGGTCAGTTACCTAAAGGTCAGTTTTCCGATGACGGGTAAGAACCATATGTTGAATTGGACAACCTACCAGGCGCGGTCCTTAAGCCACATTAACCTCACTCCCCCACTGGCACCAAGGCCAAATTTGGGGGCCAACAGAGGTGAGGCAAAGAACCTCACCCCCCCACTGGTGCATAGACCTATCCACAAGTATGGCTGTATGCTGGACCGGTAGTCAGTGACGGGTATGATCCAGTTGCAATGGTATCAACCTAAGACAGGAGGCTGACGCCTAAAGGTCAGTTACCTAAAGGTCAGTTTTCCGATGACGGGTAAGAGCCATATGTTGAACTGGACAACCTACCAGGCACGGTCCTTAAGCCACATTACTTGTTGTTTAATTAATCAGAAGGGGGGAGATGCTGGGAGCCATCAGCCAAGTAGGTATGACAAATTCCTTGCCAGCTTACTCCCATGCTGTCTAGTGGAAGGACTTCTGAAAGGTGACCTTGCTCAAGGACCAGGGCAGGATCCGTGTTTAGGGTGTTCCCCCTTTAGAATAGGGCAATTTAGCATAATAGGAGAGTAGGGTGTTTCCCCTTTAGAATAGGGTGGTTTAGTAATAGGAGATTAGGGTGTTCCTCTTTTGGAATAGGGCGTATCCTGCTGCTGAGTTCCTCTTGAGTGCTTAGGGTCAGACAGTATATTTTGGGAGACAGAAGCCCATGCGGTGTGGATTTAGGCAGGAGAGGATTTGGGCAGAGAACGGAGTGGATTTGGGCAGAGAACGTGGATTCCCCCAGAGCGTGTTTGTAAACGGCCGGTGTGAGTTCGGGAATAAAGAATTGCTGTTTGAATCTACAAGCTGTGTGGAGACTCGTGATTTGTGCCCAGCAAAAGACTGCGGCACTTTACTGGCTCCTGTTTTCAGTATTTCCTGAAATCAAGAGCTAAATAAACTACTTGCACTTGGTTTGCTTTGGGGAAGCCTAAACTAAGACATTCTGTATCTAGATTTTGGTCATTGTTTGAGTCAATTGGACTTTGGACTGTTAAGATTAGCTGTTTGGAATTTAAACTTGTCAAGTGCTCTTTTGTCCATTTTATTCATTTCTATTTTGTTCTCAGGTATCCCAAACACATACCCAGACTGATGATCATACCAACACTCTTGCTCTATGTGGCAGTCCCTGATTGTAAGCTTGCAGTTGGCAGGTGACGATGCCTAGGATAGCAGCTGCCACCACCCTTTGCCACCACACAGTTGATTGCCTCTCCAGTTAACATTGCCCTGAGCAATAAATAAAGGAGCTGTTTCTTTCCATAGCCTACCTTCATCCTACTGATTAAAAAAAAAAAAAAAACAAAGCCAGGGGTGGTGGCACATGTCTGTAATCCCAGCTGTTCAAGAAGCGGAGGCAGGAGAAACAGGAGTGAAAGCCAGTTCCAGCAAAAGCGAGGTGTTAAGCAACTCAGAACTTGTCTCTAAAAGAGAAAATAGGGGGGGGATGTGGCTCAGTGGCTGAGTACCCCTGAGTTCAATCCCTGGTACCTGCCCCCCCCACACACACACAAAAAAATCTGAAAACCACAATTTGGAGACATCAGTTGAAACACATGCCAGATGTTTGGGCTTTGGAGAAGGTTTTAGGTAGAATCCTCCTAGTCATTCCTCTCTTCTTGGTCTCCAATCTGAGGAAGGTACACACACACAAACAAAAACAAAAACAAAAAAACAAACCCTGGTCCAATGAGATAAAAGGACTAACATTATGGGATGTCTATGTGTATGGATGCCCCCAGTCTCCTAAATGCGGATCTTCTCTGACAGGCCATGGTACCCTAAATCCAGTGGCCAAATCTGGGTTTTCTTGTTCTTCACGACTGGATTCATTATTTCATTGAGCAGATCTGACAATGCCAACCAAGTTAGTTGTGTGAAAGTAGATGGATGGAGAAAGCTTGTCCAAAGGGGAGACCCATTAAGTGAGCTTGTTAAAAAGGAACAACACAATGAATAGAAATGCTGGTGCCTATGACCCTTCCTATTTTGTGCTGCCATAATGGAGTATCACAGGCTGGGTAATTTATAATGGACATAAATTTATTGGCTCACAGTTCTGAAGACTGGAAAGGCCAATGTCAAGGTGCCTGCATCTGGCAAGGGCCTTCCTGCCTCATCCTCCCATGGCAGAAATGAGAGCTCAGAAGTGAGCAAAAGGGTTTTCAATTCACCATTCAGTGGCATCACCAAACTTACCCATGTGGGTGGAGCCCTCAGGACCCAATTAATTTCCAGTTAAAGATACCATCTATTAATATTGAATATATATATAATGGTTTTAATGACAACTAAATTTCTACATGAGTTCAAACATTAAAACCATTATACCATTAGCAGAAATGGAACACTGCCCACTGTTATAACATGCCCCACTATATTACTCAAGACTAGACACATCAGACTAGCAATGTCTTTGGGAGAATCTAGTAAAAAGTCATATGGGGAAAGTCTAGAGTTTGATTCTCTTTTTTTTTTTTTTGAAAGAGTGAGAGAGAGTGAGAAAGAGGGAGAGAGAGAAAGAGAATTTTAATATTTATATTTTAGTATTTGGCAGACACAACATCTTTGTCTGTATGTGGTGCTGAGGATCGAACCCGGGCCGCACGCATGCCAGGCAAGCGTGCTACCGCTTGAGCCACATCCCCAGCCCTAGAATTTGATTCTTGAACCTGCACTTCATTGTGGTATTTAACTTAAAGTATTTTTGATTTACTTCCCAAAATGGTTGGGAGTACTGAATACTTTAATATATAATCCATTTGGAACAATTCTTCACACTCGGAAAACCCTTAATAACTAGTAGCTTGCTAGTGGAGGCAGAGATCGTATCCCTTCTGGGGGCAGGGATACAAGGTTCATACCTTCTCATCACTGACTTCTGTGAATTCCTGCAAGTTCTGCTTCTGAATGACTTCCTGGTTAGCTCAGATGACAGTCCAGTTTGGATTTTTTTCTGCCATCTGTATCTTAAAAACAATATAAATACTCTTAATAGCAAGCTTCTTCAACAGTGAAGAATTTCTTTATATATGATGTGAGAACAAAAACACACATATAAGCAAAGATGGATGTTGAACATTAATAAACCAAATCCTGGGTTCTTCAGCCTAGCCCCAGGATAGAATTTCCCTGTGGGTTTGGGCAGTCTTTCCTGAATTATATTGGGCTGGGTATTAGCACTTCATTTTAAGCCATGTGCTCACCTAATGATTTCCTGGAGAGAGTCAGAGAAGAGATAGTGTACAGGATATTTCATCTTAGCACACAGATAGAATGTCAAACTCAGATGATTAGAACTCATCATTAGAGCCAGTCAGAAGAGAATTCTAAGTTCAAAGACTGTATTTCCCTTAGGATGACAAGTTTGATAGCCAAATACTTCCTGCCTACTTCATATAGACAAGTACAAAGTTGTCATTAATTCGTAGTGCATTTAAATATCAATTTGCTCTAAATTCTGAACTAGTATGCAGTTTGTTTTGATATTGAAGAGGAGTTTGAGATTCTTTCTAATCCATTGAGTGACACTTTATCATTTCTAATGTAAAAAAGCATACAGCAAAGACATGATGAAGCAAACACAATAAAATGCTAGTTGTGGACTTCAGTAGTGGACATACAGGTGTCCATTGTGAAATTGTCTGAGTTTTTATCTATGTTTGGAAATATTTGCAGAAAACCATGGAGGAATGTGTAATGTGGGATACCTGCTGCCCAGGTGTTCAGTAGCACATTGGTGGGTTCCATGTTCTGCTGTCCCCCAGCTCCATTCACCCTTTCAGTGACTTAGGGATCAAGAGGGTTGGAGGATTTGGGAGGAGGTAAGGAGTCTGGGTCAGGACCACTGCTACTAACCTTTTTAGTTATACTCCTTGGGCTTTTCAGTTGGCCTGGGATCTAAAACATTGCTTGGCATGCAATGTTTTATGGAGAATACGTTCAGAATTTTCAAAAACATAAAAAAAAACCAAAACAATTTTAGTACCCCATTCTGTATGTATTGATTTTTTCCCCTGGGACTTAAAAATAAGTTTAGTATTTAATCTTTTGTATGTTCTACAGAAGAGCACTTTTATTGTGCTGCAGTTTAAATCTGGGGATGTCAGTTTCAGGCCTTAAAGCAATAAAAGTAAATAATTTTTCTAGTTTTGGACTAATACTCTCTGACCAGTTCTAATTATTTCATAGAGTAAAGGACCCTTTATAAATTTTTCTTGATACATATTTTGACACAATTTTAACCAACAGTGTAGTTGGTTAAAATTTAATTAAAAATATGCTATATTGTCTGCTTGGAGTCAATTTCTTATGTGTGTTCTTATATCGTGGTAAAGAAGTTTCCTTGGTGCCCAGAGGACAATGCTCTTGGCTAAGAGTGTTCTACAGTGTATTCAGAAGGCTCTACATGTTATTTGCTTTCTTCCAGTGGACTATCCAAGCTTTGTTAAGTAAGTAACTCCGTGCAGATAAAGATGGACTTTTACTCAAGTTAGTAATTTTGCTCTTACGTGTATTTGAATATGATATTTTATTTGCATTTGGATTGGCAATTTAAGAATTGAACAGAGATTCAAATGATAACATCCTGGCTGAATTCAATGTGATTTTGTGGATTTATGGAGTGCTTAATGGTGCTCTGTGATGGGTGATAGTGAAACTACATGTCACCTGCAGTACTAATAGGTTTCTTCATTTACATCCATCACCTCTCTCTTGCAAAACAAAATGGATTAGGCACCTACCTAATAGCTGCATAGCAATTTAAGGTTATAAATCACTTTTCTTGGCATTTCTTTCTGTCTTTAGAACTCTGCGAAGTTGTAGGTCAGGTATTCCTTGTCATAAGCAGAAGAGAGACTTGTCTAAGATCACAGAACATAGCAAGTTGCATCTTTTTATTTTGCTTAATCATCTCTGGTTTTATTTTTAACCACTATGTTTAGCAAATTCTCTATGTGCATGGCAATTACATATTAAATCATCTCTTTCTTAATAACATGCACTTTGTTAGTGTGTTTTTCAAAATCTGTTCAAAAGATAAATTTTATAGAAGACTTCCTAGTTTTAGAATTTATGGTATATGAGTCAGGGTGTGATATGTATGTGTTAATCCATTTCTGTTGCTAATTATATTATATCACAGACAATGTAAATTACAAAGAAAAGTTTATTTTGGCACATGATTCTGGAGGTACAAGGTTGAGGGGCTACATCTTGCCATGGCCTTTTTGCTAGCAAGGTCCCAAGATGGCACAAAATATCACTAAGACAAGAAATGTAGTATGTGCATACTATGTGTGTGTCTCCTCAGGTCTTTTCCCTATTTTTACAAAGCAACCAGGATTCATCCATGGGGTCTTTAACTTAATTAACTTACCTGATTCTAATCACTTTCCAAAGGCCCTGTTTCTAAACACCATGGTATGATAAAATTCCTACCTCTTAATATCTAACAATATTTAAATTTCATCACATGAGCCCTTGGGGTCATGCTCAAACCCTGTCCAAATTGTAGCAATATATTTTATTTGACCAAATATTTTTGTTTTTCAACCAAGATTTCCACAATGACTTTGAAAAGGAGTTTTAAAAATGAGTTCAGATTTAGGAAATCACAGTTCTTGGTTGATGTTGAGTCAAGTTTTATTTTATCACACTTGTCCCTACTTGGAAACTTAGATCAGAGGTTCCTCATCTGTCTTACTAAGGAACACTGATTTCATAAAAATACATAGGGTTTCAAACGAAACCTTAGAAAATGTGTTGTAAGGAATACAGGATACATTTAAATTTGATCAATGACAAAGAATAATTGTCATTAGTCCACACAGCTTCTCACTTTTGCTGGCCCACCATCCACGTGATAACCCACAGAGCTTGGCTAGCAGGTCTCCTCCTAGTGCCAGTGACACATGTGAGTACATGCATGTGCGTGAGCCACCTTGCTTTCCTGTAGTGAGGCAGGATGTTCTGTTGGACCACATTTCACTTTCATTATTTGCTTACCATGTGGAATTAAATGTAAAGTGGGGCCTATCACGAGGTGAGAGGGTTAGCCCTTTTCTGGGGAAAAAAGAAAAACAAAAATATACACACACACACACACATACACACACACACACACACACACATACATACACACACACACACCATTTTTGAGAGAATATTAAAATATAAAATAGATATATGCTCATCTTTGGGCCTAATTTACATTGTACTTGATTTGCTTGATGTCAAATGAAGGTAAGAATTGTGTTCTATATAAATGGACATTTTCATTTTCTGTTTTGATACATATTTTTAAATGAAGCTACAGTTACAACCATCACATTTTCCTAATGTTGATGTTTTCAAAAATGCTCATAGCTGCAGGGTACTCATCAAAATGTGCACATTCAGTTCTCAAGCGAAGCTGCCTCTTCTTAAGAATGTAACAGAAACCAAATGTATTCTTCTCTAATTTTTCTGGTAGTTTATTTTCTTACTTTATATTCTTCATTAAAATTTGATGGCCCCCTTTAAACTCTGAAAAGCTGCTTAATTAAACAACATTGTTGGGTGTGATGGAGGAAATTTGCCTCATGTTATCTTACTAATGCCTGTCTTTAAACACTTGCTGGTATTGGCAAATCGTAATGTTTGCAAATAACAGATCAACAACACCTTGTATGTACATGTTACCTTCTAATTAACATTGGGAATGAGTTTAGTGTTACCATTTTTGAAACAAGGTGAACTTCATAATTAATGTTTTAGTCTGATTTGCTCTGTGAAATTTTTTTTGTAATTGTAGACTGATGCAATGATGATTTCCACATGGAGGGACTACAAAATAATGACAAATTAAATTATACCTAACATTTCTGTAGCACTTGCCATTTTACAAATTTATTCCATATCATCAGGTGCTAAATTAGTGGTCCAACTAAATATGGCAACATTAAAAATATACATGGGTAGAGCAATGATCCTTTAAGATGTACTTTGCATCCAGATTGATCACTCACCTTCCTGAAACTCGAATGACATTTTAGTCCATCTGGAGTCTGATCTAAACGCCATAACATTGCCCAGAGGATGCTACATAAGCTCCACCTATTCCTTCCATTCTTATCCATTCTACTCCAGCCATTTTGGCATCCTGACTCTAAGCTCTTTGAACAAAGTAATTGTTTTCTCTCTTTAAAACCTTTGCCCTGACATTTCTACTTTTCTTCTTCTTTTTTTACTGTTTTGCAGGTGAGGCTTTTCATCATTAACATATCCTGTATGAAAGCAACTTTTTCAAGAAGTGCTCTCTTACCTACTTTACCATTCCTATTCTGGTAAAGCACCCTATTGGCTGCTTTCAACCATTTCAATTTTTACTATTACTCATGTGTTGCTTGCCCCTTTGTAGTAAGGACTGCTGCTTGTGTTGGTGATCCTTGTGCTGATGTGTGATCAAAACTGTTGCTATGGAACCAAGAAGAAAAATGTGTGTGGGTCTATAAATTGACAATTATTCAGCAAATTTTAAATGAGCACTGATCAAATTGGGGTGCAACTTTTTATTTTTTTTTAATCAAAACAAAAAAGATAAAAAACTCAGTGCTAATATTGTTCCAAAGCATTTCTCAAGCTCCTCTTCCGTAAAGTAAGAAAATAAGAAATCCTTAAGTTGGGGTCTTTCTGGTTAGGACAAAGGCTTTTGGATCTTTCATATCTATGTAAACACTTGGGTCTTTATTTGTCCCAAAGAAAGAAGAGCAAAACTTTTAAAGCATGACTACTGTTACAGTCTTCTGTATTTTCCATTAGTGAAAGAAATGAGAGGTTTAAAAGCTTTGCACTATTACAAAGCAGCTATTTAATCATAAATTTATTTATGGTATTTTATAGGTGGGAGAGAGAGCATACTTAGGCTTTAGACTTGTTTAATATTGACAGATGTAGTTGTTTATGTGACATTTGGACTTTCAATCTCTGTATAGTTTGCATCAGAAATTAGAACTAAAGAAAAGTTAACTTGTAGAAATTGATCATTTTTCCAACGCATGTAGGATGCAAGGATGGTCAAATTTTGTTTAGATTTTTAACTAATTCTAAGGCTTCCATTGTCCACATTAGCACAGAGTCTAGAATCTACTTCTTGAAGAATATAGAAGAACCCTAAGGGATAATATATTTTAAAGTGGGGAGGGGCAAGGGCAGTCCTGCCACATATCCAAGGTAGGATAAACCCCAGTCTCACAAGTCCACACCATTGTTTTTAGCTGCCAGATGGTGCTGGCAGGTGTCTCTGCAATGCCTGACTGCTGATGCCCATCCATTGCTGCTGGTCCAGGATATTCTCTGAGAGAAGATGATCCTGCTTCCTAGGGCTAAGCTGGACTCTACTTTGGCAACTTGAGCTGCTGAGTTCAGTGCTCATCTTTCTCAAGCCACACACACAACCACTGCCAAGGTATCAGCTGGTACAGGGGATATTCCTTCAGACCTGGTTCCGGAGTCTTTCTCCTTGGGTTATATCCCTAAATGTCAGCTACAACTCTACTTTTCTACTCTTAAACACAATGTGCTTAATTATACTACCTTTACATGGACAGTGGGGTTTCTAGTAAAAATTTCTAGGACCCTAGACAGAGTCAATTTTGATGCCTCTTAAGACAAACTTTCCAGAAGTTCTCTCACTAGGAAAGAGTAAAACACAACCATGAAAATAAATTCTTCCCTGATGAGACATACTATTAAGTAAAGGATAAGGGGTCAATAGGTTTGTCAATTTCCTTACTTATGAAATACAAATATCCATTTTCAAAAACATGCTGTGGCAATGTAGCCCAGTGATGGAATGCTTCCCTAGGATGTGTGAAGCCCTGGATTCAGTCTCCAGCACTGGAAAACAACAACAAAAGCCTTGTGTTTGGTATAATGTTATAATTTATACTGATCCCCAGCTCCTCATACATGAACTCTATTCTGTAAAGTTTTACAATATGTAGTGACCAAGAATATTAGATCTTCCTTGGAATAAAGTCTAATTCTGGTGCTTAGGAGAGCATTTTCCCAGATTAATCAGCCCTTTTATGTGCTTGTTTTATGTGACTAGATTCTTTCCACTATTCAGAAAGAGTAGGGGTCCATTAGCACTCAATATTGTTTTATTTTTTTTTCTCAGAGATAATGGGCTTTTCATACTCTTGTTTACAAACAAAATTAAAAATTGGGTTTTGTAGAGAGGAACTTAATTCTAATAGAATGTTGATTAACTGAAGTGTTTTTTTCCCTTCTTCTTACTGAAAGTCTAGGAAAGCACCTAATAGAAAATTAGGATTACTTCTAAGAAAAAGTAAAGCTAGAGCAAGTAAATTTTGCAAAGTAGGAACCACAGCTTCGAAGATATTTGAATGTTCTATGCTGATTGAAACATTATTTATTAGCAACATGTAGCTATTTAAATTTAAATTAATCAAAATTAAATTAAAATTCTATTTCAGTTTCACTAGCCATATTTCAAGCACTCAATCATCACATGTGTCTAGTGGCTGCCATTTTGGATAACAAACATGTGGAACATTTCCATTATTGCAGAAAGTTCTATTTGACCACGCTAATAAAATGTCATGGTTACAATGCTCTGTAGAATGGGCAGTTGGGAGATCAAAGCCAGAGTTAGCCCAATGAACAATGACAATCATGGTAGGAACTTTTCCATCTTGGTAGTGCACAGAATTAAAATGGGAGGCTGTCATTGTTCTGAGACATAGAGGATAACAACCTTTGGTCCTGTCATGAATGTAGTAGAATTAAGTGTTTTAAAGACTCTTAAAGGTTAGTGAAATCCATTACCAAATTAATATTCAGACTGTTTATAAGACCTAATTTTGTTTATATGGAGAAAACAGAAGCTCCATACTTCAAGAATCAATATACTTTACAAGGAATAAGATATTCAGTTTAGCATCAAGTAAGAAAATTGAATTATGAGAAACTACCCTTAATATTATTTGATAATACATTTTCCATAATGAACAAAGATGAAGACCTGCTGAAAATATTTTCTATAGACTCCTAGGGAACTAAATGCTGTTTTAAATCTTCAAATATAATAAGATCAGCCAATAAATTAGTATAAGGACAGAAACATTGAGGTCAAAAGAAATCATTGAATACTTATGAAATATATGCATAATATTTTCCATCATTTTAAATAATTTAAAATCACAATTGTATCCATTTATATTGTGATGCAATTCATCTGTCATATGTACTTACTATCTTCTTGCCAAATGATAAGATCAACAGAGCCATATGTTGCTTAAGCTCTTCTTGGACAGAGATTTTACTAAAGCTAGAACAAGTAAAATGTTACTCAGCCAGCAAAGGCATCATTAGTTAAATTTATGTTCCAGGCAGTATTGGCCCAAAATATTTACTCGGTAACTTAATTTTAAGTTAGTTAATATGAGACCACTTTAGATCAAAAATATAAAACAAGAGGATCCCAAAAAAAGCCTGGCCAAACTATTATATCAATTATTAATTAAAGAGTATCATAGAGTTTACTAATACAAATATGATGCATGAATATTTAACTTATTAGGAATGCTATAGTAAAGTATAATTGTTTCATGTAAGACCTGAAGAATTTTAAAGCTAAAGAGAACCTTAGAGATGACATTGTTTGCTATGAAAATGTCAAATCTGAGGCCCCATTGATTTTCCCAAGGTCAGGCGTTGCATAAAGTCAAAGCTGAGACCAAAGGCACAGATATCTGGTTTGCAGTCCGTCAAGTAGAATCAATTAATTTTTTAAGGTCAGATTGTCCATTATAATATTGAACAGTTTATAATTTTCATATAATTTTTAAACATAAATTTGCATACAGCAATCATTCCCAAGTTGAATACTTTCAGAAAACCTCTTAATATTATTAGCTAACGAATAAGCATTCACTGTTAAATTTGGCCAGTGATAGTACAGGCATAACTGCATAGAGCACTTGAATTGAGCTTCATGGGCCAAATCCTGGGCACTTTCAGACCCCAGTTGGCTCCTCCCGCCTTGTGTTGTGGTTCTTCCTGGATGCCTTGACTTGTGACCATGTGATGTCAGGTACCTTCAATCCCAGGTCTTAAGCATCTCTGTATTCCTAGTACCTAGCAGGGGGACTTAATGCAGACTGCCTGGTGTGTTGAATGAAATGAATGAATGAATGAATGATCGATCGATTATATTCCATCCAATAAAGGCCTTGTTTCGATAAATATATATGAAGAACAGAAGTCACAAGAAGAGTACAGCTCTGAATTGTAAAAATACTTTTTGTTCTTTTGTAACAGACAAATCATGTTTTTAACAGTATTGATTTTTGTTTGATGAGCAAAACCAAAATTAAGTAACTTTTGTTCTCAATGCAAAATTCTAAATCTCTTATAATGGAGATTTAGCTGGCTCTCTTGACTAGGGAGGTGGGCTGTAAGTTAGGAACAAGAATTGCAAAGCAAAACCTGGGAATGACTTGGAGGAGCCAAGGAAAATGTGGATCCTTTTTAGAAATCACTCTAATTACCTCTATTTTGTATATAGTTTGTCTATCCTTGGATCACTCTATTATTTGCTAAAAATACCCCTCAATTCAAGTGTGGAACACAGAATATATATGTATCTGTATAAATATGTATATAAATTTATGCATATATATATATGTATATACCTGCATACTCCAGCTATCCAGATATGAACATCTGAAAATGTTAGTTAATTTTATAATCAGAGAAGTATCATATGTTTTAAAAAAATCAGTTCAGGGTTTGGGGTTGTTTCTCAGTGGTACAGTGCTTGCTTAGCGTGTGTGAGGTCCTGGGTCCAATCCCCAGGACCCAAATGAGTGAACAATAAATTCAATTCACTGACTTAAGATATAGAAGTATCATGTTATGTTTGGGTCAGACATCAAAAGGAAATTAAAACTATAATCCTTTTGAAAATCATTTCCCAGTGCTCTGATGGAGGGAAGTTGATATTTCCAGATTCTTGTGAGCACTCAGTTGAATGACATGCAGGGTGAGCATTGGCTGCTGCTAAAGTCTTGTAATTATGGATAAGAATAATTGTGCACAGGCCACTGAGAAGGGTTATAAAATTCTTCTACCCAGTGCTGCCTGACAAAGACGTTGATGGGCTCTGGGAAATAGTTGTAACTCAGAATTCAACCAGTTTGGATTTTACCATCAAATGCATTATATCACTGCCTGAAAACTTACTTTAAAGCAATTTTAAGTTTTACATAGAAACAGAACAAAGAACCATACCTGGGGCACCTGACCCTAAACTGAATTGCCCACCAATTCTGTTGTGTGTCTTACAAGGTAAGAGGTTAAGAGCATGTGCTCAGGAGTTGGTCTGGGAGGGAACACTATTTCTGTTCTCTCCTAGCTATCTCTTGAATCAATTTTTAAAATCTCTCTGTCCTAATATATCTTTATAAAATAGGAATAATAATAGTGTTTACTCACAGGGTTTAAAAACAGGGGAGCATGGTGCACACCTGTAATACCAGTGACTCAGAGACTGAGGCAGGAGGATCATAAGTTCAAGGTTAGCCTTAGCAACTTAGCTAGATGCTGTGTCAAAATAAAATAGAAAAAGGGCTGGGGATGTAGTTCAGTGATAAAGTACCCCTAGGTTCAATCTCCAGTACCGTCACCTAAATAAATAAAAAAATAAAAATTAGGGGAAATAATTTATGTTAGCTGTGATAGAGCAAGCCTCTGGAAAAGATTAGATTTATTGGCTACTATAACTTCTTTATGATATTACAACAATCTTAAATCTCTGAAGGGAAGAAAAAGTTATCTAGGATAGATACATCATCCCGTAGAATAAATAAAAAAGATATCCTAGTAGAGATTGTGCACCCAAATTTGTGTTTGGCATGTAAAGTGAGGATGGTGGCAGAAGTTGGATGAATGGAGGACAGAACTGTAGCTGATTCATCAGTAATGGATTGAGCTCCTGCAAAAGTCTAATTAAGGTGAGAAAACTCCAAAGCAGGTTCCCTAGTAGAAGGAATCAAGTTAAGTCCTGTGGGTTTTATTATTCATGTTTATGTGCTCAATTATATAGATTCATGACCAAGTGTTTATATAAAAGCTTACATGGAATTTGTGCATGCACACAGGATTTTGTAGTGAGCAAGACAGCAGTGGGATTGATTCCTCCAACCTGGGTTTGAGTACCAAATTTTCTTCTGCTTTTCCATGTATACATGGCCCTTTTTGCTTCAGATTATGCAAGTGAAGGATGGGAATAATGATAATGCTTCATTGAAACTTGTGATAGCAAAGATGATTAATCATGCAAATTCTATTGTAGAGGACCTACTATGTAAGAAGCCCCAGAAATGGAAGAGGAGGGAATACCACCATTAGACAGAAAGGCTGTCCTCACCAAATTAGTCTCTCTGAATGGTGCTAATAGTCATTCACACTGGAAAACTTGGAAGAAAGCAGAAAGTATACAAGTACTTTTTATATATAGTACTTTTGCATAAGTTTACTGCTCATTATATTTTCTGTCTTCTTAGTGAAATTCCTCAATGAATCATTTTCAATGTGAAACCTTATTTCTTAAAAGGAAAATTAGTGATGCATTAATCTGTTGTTTCTATTCATCTCAAATATATTGATTTATTTACATTTAGGGATGATAGGATGAATCTTATCAGCCTGATTTCCTTTGTAGGTTTTTATGATTATTCTCTGTGGGAAACTTTACAGATTGGGAAATGCTTCTGCTGTTTCTCATTTGATTATTTTTGTACAAACTCTGAAGATGAAGATATTTCTGGGATGTGTATAAAATGAACAGTTAGTAATGTTAACTCTACAAACAATGGAAGAAGCTAGTGGTTAATTTCTTGTGTCCACAGAACCAAATAATTAAGTGATCAGGAAAATAATGTGTAACAGTTTGCCTTGGGGGTATTAGTTTATTTCAAAAGTATTTAAACACATAACAAAGGATTCTAGATTTGCTTATCTAAAATGAATATATTCTTAAAACAATCCTACATAAAAATATGTGCATGTGTATATTTAGGTAAAATTGAAATTATGTGGTTGTAGGTATATGTTTCTATATGTGTGCATATATACATATATGTATTATGTAATACATATAATGTTATGTAATTTTGATAGACATTTTGTGGACTTCTTGAAAAACATTTAGGATAAAAGAATAAATACATATATTTATTTTATTATTGATTAATCAGTAAATTTTTGATAAAATTGAATGTGAGGAATTTCTGAGATGATTTGTGAATTGTAAAAGCTGTTCCTCATCCTGTTGAAGCAAGGCATCTGAAATAGAATTTAATGATAGCTTGCTTCATTGTTGTTAGAAACTAGAAATTTGAGGCCAGTTGATGGGCAAGCTCTGTGGGTGTTATGCAGTGTCTGGCTCAGAAACCAGTTTTGGATCCTGCCTAGCTCATTCGGCTTCCCTCCCAGGTTTCCTGATCAGAAAATTGAAGGCCAGCTGCTGCCTGTCATTAGGAAGCTCAGTGAAAGTCAACATGAGGCTGGAAGATGCCTGGGGCTGATGGGGCACTGCCCACATTCTGGCTAAGGGGCACCTCAGCAAGGGCTTTGCTAGCACTTGGCATGTGAACTTCTTGCTCTAATGCAGGGCCAAAAAGGAAATGTATCTGCTTGAAAATGTTATGTAATTTTGATAGACATTTCTGTGGACTTCTTGAAAAACATTTAGGATAAAAGAATTGTTATTCTTTAATTTCATCTATGCCTTTTTAAGACTAAATTGAAGGACTCTGTTTGTATCCCTCTGAAGCTTAAATCCAAGTAGCTCCCTGCCCTTTCCTTTCCCTGCAGAGGTCCATTCGTGCTTACACAATCCTTTCTGTAATATAGTGAAGCCTCAAGGGGTGATTTGTTTTTTAACCTCCCTTAATGAAGATAATCATATTACGCCCTGCAGCTTAACAGTTATTACTCGTCATTTGGTGTGATGTCTTGGTCGGTGCTCCTACATATGTTGTACTTGCTCACACACGCTAAATTGCTAAATTCTCCTAAAACCCCCTGAATGTTTTGGCTGAATGATTTCTTCTGGCAGTTGATTACCCAGGTTGTTCATATACTGGGTGTCATGAGTTTGTCCTGCTTTTTATCAAACTATTTCATACAGTGTAATTTTTTATTTAGCAAAGCCTTTTAAATGGAAAGAAAATGCTGACATTTGAATGGAAAGGCCAGAGGCCTTAGGAAATGCCAGAGAAATTTTGCAAATATCCCCTCTCAGTGGCCTAGACAATTGGGATTGTAATTCTTCTAGGGCAGCAGATGGAGGTGGTAAAAACTGAGCTTCTAAATGGCATGAATCTCTGAGTTAAAGGGCTTGGTGCTGTGCCATGCAAACAGCCCTGCTTTCTTGCAGCCTGCAATAAGAATGGAAGCCAGCTTTCGGAGAAGACCACCTCTCAGAGAAAAGAGAAACCCAAATCACCCTGGGGTGTGTAGAAATGACCATACTTTAAAAATAATAGGTTTTTGGAAAGGAATACTGCTGTTACACCAAGACTCTTAAAAAAATTGTAGTTGTAGATGGACAGAATGCCTTTAGCTTATTTGTTTATTTTTATGTGGCACTAAGGATCAAACCCAGTGCCTCATACATGCTAGGCAAGCACTGTACGACTGAGCTACAGCCTGAGCCCATACACCATGACTCTTAACACACATTAACTCTATATAGGATGTGTGTGTGTGTGTGTGTGTGTATTTATGATTCTGGGTTTAAATAATATACAGCTGATTGTATCGTATTTTAACACATACCTCTGCCCCCTGCCAAAACAGCCAAAGTATGGATCTTCTTTCTTTTTTAAAACATTTTTTAATTGTAGATGGACACAGTACCTTTATTTATCTTTATGTGGTGCTAAGGAGGGATCGAGCCCAGTGCCTCATGTGTTCTAGGTGAGTACTCTACCACTGAGCCATATCCCCAGCCCCCAAAGTATTGATTTTCTTTGTGAGATATATATATATGGGCAATATTTATTCTAAGTGGAAAGAAGAGAAGTCAGGGTGTTCAGAACTTGTTAATTTGTCTGATATTTTTCTCAATATTTTATCCCCTTTCTAATGGCACAGGATTATTCTACTTTTATAATTCTAAGCATATGAAACTTAAATGTATATTGGCCCAGCTTCTGTCACATGGTGTTTAGCTACTAATTTTTGAACGAATTTTACATAATTGACATCTGTTCTCATTTTTAGCAGTTCTATTTAATGTCAGTGACTTAAAAAATATCATTAAAACATTGGTAGTTTTACTAAGCCCCCATGCTTGCTGGAACAGCAACAAAAGAGATGCAAATAAATTTTATGACTTTTAGCCGAGGAGTTATGGATATCAAACCATACATTTACAATTGCAGGCACTTTCTTCCATCATTCCTATCACCCCTGGAGGAGGTGCAAGTGGGGAAGAAGTAGCTGGAGTGTTGTACTGAAAGTATTGTCACAGAGAAAAGAACATGCATTCAAAATTCTACAGTCATCTCTCTGTGCCGAGACAAAAAGAAAAAGAGAAATACACAGCCTAGCCCTTCTTCCAGTGTTTAAATAAATGTGCCCAATTATTTTAACCAGTTTCCACTGACTTGTCAAAAATCCTCACGTATAATAATGGTCTGCCACTAGCAAGACTGGACAGAAATACTGTACAGTAATTGATTTTGTTAGCTGAACATCTGGCAGAACAGCCTGGTGTTTACTTGGAAGAAATGTTCCCCAACTGGAATAAGTTTGCTATTGGGTTTTTGGGCATTAAAGTGCCAGATCAGAGTGCTCTGGGTATAAAACACATAGATGGCAATAGGCAAAGACCTCAATAAAAGAAAATGAGGATGAGATGAACCACGTTTCACACGTGTACTAGGGTCAGGGTGAGGATTTTCCAGAATCTCTCTTACTGCGGTTCAAAATGGAAACCAGGAAATATTCAGTAGAATAATTGTTTTACTTCATATGATTTGTAATTAGCTGTTCTCTTTGTTTAATGAAGATTGACCTTAATAAATTCAAATAAATAAAACTTAATTAGAAGAAAATAATTCCTTACTAAAATACAGTACTTGGGAAGTGCCTCCATGATATAAGATCTTACTGATTAGAATGCAGTACTGATTATGTTAAATACTGTCACTTGTCTGTCTCCCCTGGCCCCTTTAGTCTGATATGTATATCTGTATATTGTTGGGTAGCTTAATAGTTTTTCTCATACATTTGTGATGTATTTTTATTTTTTTAATCAAACATTCACAATGTGTTCACAGTCACCCCAACTGATTTCTGTAAGTGGGCTGTATGTTACAGATTGTGTTTAGAATCATAAACTGTGGATACTTTTGTTCTTTACTTAATTCTAAAGAGTGCATGGCAGCATATGATTTCTTGCAGGACATTTACAGAAATGTTTTCTAAGGTAGAAGCTAAGGGTACTCGGCCTGAGTGGTAGGCTATGTTGCCATAGTCTCCTCATTTGTATTACTAAAATTGTACCTGGTAATTCATTTTATGTTTGAAGATGGACCTCCCAATAGGTTGAGATTGCCTTGTGGTAAGAACATGTCCTATCACCCAAAAGTTTCAACCCAGCAAAGAAAACAACAAAATTAAAGATGTACCTATGGATTAGGAAAAAAATATTTTCAAATCCTATATCTGATAAGGAGTTAATATTCAAGATATGTAAGGAATTCACAACTCATGAACTCACTAACACATACAAAGCCCAAATTGCAATTTAAAAAATGGATGAATAAACATAAAGATGCACACATGGTCAAAAGATGTGAAGAGATGGTGATGTTATCAGTTATCAGGGAGATAAATTCAAGTCAAACCACAGTGAGGCTGGGTTTGGTGGTATGCACCTGTTATCTCACCTGCTTAGGGATCTGAGGCAGCGTAGTTGCAAGTTCCAGGTCTTGTCTCAGTAAAAAAGGGATATGAATGTAGCTCCAAACTAAATGCCCCTGGGTTTAATCCCCAGGAGGAAAAGAAAAAAAATTGCTGAGGGTGTAGCTCAGTGGCAGAGCTTATGGCTAGCATGTATGGGGCTCTGGGTTTCATCCCCAGTGCTACAGGAAAAGAAAAACCAAAACACGCACTGAGATATCATCTCACACTTATTAGGGTGGCTACTATCAAAGAGATAAAAAAGTTGACAAGAGTGTGGAGAGAAGGAAACCCTGGCATACTATTGGTGGTAGTGTAAGTTGGTGCAGCAATGATGGAGAAAAGTATGGTGGTTCCTCAAAGATAGAACTATGAAATGATTCAGCAGCCCCTAGAAATAAAGTCCCTACTTTGAAGAGATAACTGTACTCCCATGTTCATTTCAACATTACTCATAATGGATAAGATATAAAGCCAGTACAAGTGTCTTTAGTGCATGAATGGGTAAAAGCATTATGTTTTATGTGTAGAAATAAGTATGTTTATATGTGTGTATAACATCTATATCATACATATTATGAAATACTGTTCAGCATTAAAAAAAAGGAGATCTCGGAGGTGGTGCACGCCTATAATCCCAGCAACTCAGGAGGCTGAGGCAAGAGGATGGAAAGCTTGAGGCCAGCCTCAGGAACTTAGTGATACCCTGTCTCAAAGTCTCAAAATAAAAAATAAAAAGGGTTTGGGATGTGGCTCAGTGGTAAAGCACTCTATGTTCAATCCTTGGTACCAAAACACACAAACAAACAAACAAAAGGAGATTCTGTTACTTAGAAACACATGGAGACCTGGAGGGTGTTGACATTCTATTAAAGTGAAATAAGCCAGACACAGACAGAATCTGCACCATCTCACTGATATGGAATCCAAAATAGTCAAGTACATGGAGGAAGAGAGTAGAAAGGGGCAGGAAGGAGGTAGACATGGGGAGATGGTGATAAAAACCTACAAACTGTCAGTTGTCTAGGATGACTGAGTTTAGAAATCTGATGAAAGTATTACTATAGTTAATAATATTATTGATACTATATTGTATGTTGCAAATGTGCTTAGAGAGATTCCAGGTGCTCTCATCACATACACATACAAAATAACAATGTGAAGAGATGCACATGTTAATTAGCTTCACTGTAGTAATAATTTCACTGTGTATATTTATATCAAAGCATCATGCTGTATACCTCAAATATATACAAATTTTCTTTAAGAAAGAATGGATCCCATCAATTTTATTTTCTAGCCAAATTATTTTCATATAATATATATTAAATGAATACTAATTGACAGATTCCTTCATGTTGTTTACATATTTTTTCCACATCATTTATAATACCAAGTAAAAGTTTGCAAAAGAAATAGACTGTCATATACAGATGTGAAGGACAGCATAAATGTCTAGCATGCTGGAGCCCCTGGCTTCTGTTCTTGGACCCCAAACAAATAAAAATGTGCAAATGTGCATTTGTTTTGCCATTTATATGTTTAATGTGAGTGTTTGTTATACTCAGTAACACTATGCAAATAAGCTTGTCAGGAAAACTAGGAAGAGGGATTTTAAAATTATATTTCTTAAATATAAAGAAACCACTAGGATCTCACCAGACTTAGAGTTTTTGTCCAGTTGTCTAGTTCATTCTGGCAATCTGTGAGCAACATATCATTTCAGTCTGATACCTGGTGGTGACCAAGAGGTTGGCCTCTGTGGCTAAGCAAATCTAGGTTCAAATCCCATTTCTACCAGTTTCCTTGGTATTTGTCAATGGTATTTGTCAATGGTATTCCTTGGTATTTGACTATTACGCTAAGTGAAATAAGAAAGTCTCCCCAAACCAAAGTCCAGATGTTCTCTCTGATATCTGGATGCTAACACATAATCAGGGCAGGGGGCAGGGGTGGGTTGGGGTGGAGAGGAAAGAATAAAAGTTTATTTGTTCAGAGAAAGGAGAATGGGGGAAGGGAGGAGGGATGGGAAAGACAAAAAGAATCAGACATAACTTTCCTATGTTCATATATGAATATGTGACTAGTGTAACTGCACATCAAGTACAACCACAAAAATGAAAAGTTATACTCCATGTATGTATAATATGTTAAAATACATTCTATTGTTGTGTATAACTAAAAAGAACAAATAAAAAAATGAACATCCAAACATTTAAAAAAAATAAGAAAAAGAACAGAGAGGAAGATCACCAGTGCACCATATAGGAAGAAACAGTTCCTTATTGAAGGGATGAGTGTTCATTGGTCAGAGGAGGGTGGAACAAAGCAAAACTTTCTTGATAATATGCCTGATTGTAAAATAAATTTGTACCCTTTGACCTTCTTTTTCTCCCCATTTCTACCTCCTCACCTGTGTTAGCCAAAATTGTTGTTTCTATTTATTCGACCTTTTTTTTTCCCTTTAAGACTCCTCATAGAAATGAGATCATATAATTTTTTTCTCTGTGTTTGGCTTATTTCATTTAGCATGAAGTCTCACAGTTTAATCTCTGTAATCTCAAATAGCAGTTAGATAAAATGAATAGTATAGAGATCTAATGCACAGCATCAATGTCATAGTTAATGTGTTACTGAAAATTTTCTGAGAGTAGTTTTTAAGTGCTTTTATCACACAAAAAGCATAACTATGGAAGATGTTGAATATCTTAATTTGTTGAAAGAATTTATGCCTACATCAAAACATCATGTTATAAACCTTAAATACACATAATAAAAATATAAAGTATGTAAATGGGAACACCATTCTGGAAATAAATTTCATAAAATCCAGTAATCCTGCAGTGACCCAGAAAGTCAACTAAGTATTAGGTTGAACCATCTAAAATTACTGTTACTTGGCTGTTTTTGACCTACAAATATGAAGGGTTTTTTTTTCTGGCTTCACACATACACCCACACACATATGTACCTTAGAAAATGTACATGTACCTTAGAAAAATTTATCCTTGTTTACAAGAAATACAAATGTGATGCAAAACATTGCAAATGATCCAAATGCTGTCAAGAAGTGAATAGATAAATATTTACAGCTTATTCATACAATTAAAAGAGCTAAAAAACTAAGCATTTAACTTCTTGACAGTTAAGAAAATAGGGAAATGTCTTACTTCTTAGTAAAGAGGGAAACAGCTCCCCAGTGATTAGAAAGGCTTTAAATGCCTTGCTGGTACACCAAATTATATTTTATTCTGTTTCTGTACCAGCTAAAATCACAACCAGAAAACGTCATTCATTTTCTGAAACCACTCTGTGCTACAACCAGCTGGAGAATTGCAGCACATTTTTCTCTGCTGAAATGAGATAGACATAATTTTTTTAATCTCAGAAATTGAAGAAAGTTTAGGACTTGTATTACTACATCCATTTCACCCTCTTACCTTGTCTAGAAACACTTAAAAGGCACGTGATGGGAATTAAGCCACTTCCTGGCTAGTGCTATGCCTGATCCTCTTCTATGTGATGTAAAATAAAGTGATTTATTAATGCTATATGGTTGGTATTCTTGTCATACTGGACCCACTCTCTCTAAGGGATCGAACAATGCAATATAAATGCACACCCTTCCTATTGATACTACTACTGTATTGTGTTTTACTACCTCAGAAAAATAAAGCCTGCCCCTGAGGAAATTGCTTGATTTAAAAGCTAAGCTCAACTCTTTCTAGAACATGTAAAATTTACAGTGCACATCTCAACTTCTTCTAAAACAGATGGGGAAATGCAAATAATATTACATTTTGGGCCCTTAAGACCAAGGAATAACCTGGCCATACTCCAAAAATAATGACATAAGAAAGAGAAAAAAAAAAAAACAGATCTTGATTCTTCCCTGATGTTGAACTCTTTATCATTGGCAAACCAGAGATTTTGGTCTATTTGAAAAATCATTCTTATTTGGAAAGGCATACAAAATAAGATAGAGTATTTCAGCTTTGTCTGGTGTAAGTAAAGGACTGATTTCAAAGGAATTTCTTTGGGGGAGT